>NW_020185339.1:25466237-25653994 GCF_003031525.2 Neophocaena asiaeorientalis asiaeorientalis | reverse complement strand
CCAACCCCCACCCCTCCCCCTCTCCCACAGGCCCAATTCCACTTATTACGAACCTCATCTGTCACTGTCTCTGGTCGCTTCAGCACCACTGCAGACAATGATCGGTTCAATAGTGGAGAGGTTCTCCTGATCTAGTGGGAATAACACAAGGCCAAGAAAGTCAAGGAAGGCTGTGGAGAGGAGTTTTAGAACCACCCTCAATTTTTACTCAGATGCCCCATTCATTTGCTAGAACTCAGAATCTCAAAAGAGAATCTGGAATTATTCTTTTACTTTTAAGCAAATTCTAGATTCAAGAATGCCACCATTTCTCTTGCTTCCTAGGCTTCTCCACTGATTTAAGGGAAGAAAGTCTACTTCCTTTTGGAAGGAATTACCTACCCTTGCTATTCCCTTTTACAGGCCTTGAGAACGGGAAGAAATTTAAGCCTCAGAAGCATTTTCTTCGCTCAGCAAGAAATCTATACATATACTGGTAATGGCCAGCCCATTAGAAGGAAGCCAATGACTGGAACATCTTTCCCTGAACACACCCTTCTGGAAAATAGGCACAAAAATCCATGCTGAAAATTTACCCCATCCTGGTAACCTTTTCTGACTAACTCCAAGCCAGTGTCTCCAAAGCAGACAACATGGTGGTTAACAGCCAGGGCTTTAGTCAAATATAACTAGATTCAAATCTTATCTCTGTATCAGCTCTGTGATCTTAGGACAAGTCACTTAAATCTTTCTAAGTCTGCTTTCTCATCTATCAAATGGGAATAACATAGCTCAGGCTTGATTTGAGGAATAAATAAGATTATGTATACAAACTGGTAAACTCAGTGCCAGGCACAGTAAGTGTTCAATAAATAATATCTACTAACAGCATCACTCCTTTTCACTTACGAGTGAATGAACCAATTGCCTCCACTATCTAATAATTCGTAATTTCTTCCATGCTGTTGCTTCTGAGTCATATATTTTCCCAATGTGTATTTTAGCTTCCCACCCAAATTTAAGCTTCCAGAAGGAACTCCCAGCTACGGCTCTCTGACACTCAGGACAAGATCCTGTAAACAGTGCATATTCAGTCCAACTGAGGCAATTTAACTCATGTTTACCATTTCTGGTGGGGTTCCAGTTTACAAGAACACAGAGTTTCAGTCTAGAAATAACCTGATCTTAGCCTAGGTTCTCATTTATACTCTTCTTCTAATATAGTTGGATGAGAGGAATTAACTGGCCTTCATGGGACACGAGGCGGGGAATGCCTGGGAAGCATTCATTCTCTCCTGTCAGGCTAGCACAGCGAAGGGCCCAGCTGTGAAGAACAAGGTCGGAGAATGGAAAAGACAAGATGCCTCTCCTTAAAAACTTTCCTGGAAAAGGCAGGTACTCACCAAGGAGGAGGTGGAGATGAACTTGGTGCAAGCGTACATTTTCAGGTGCTGAAGGGCCGTGGCAGGAGAGCTGCAATTACAGAAGCAGCATTGTCAATATTGTCCTTGCTTGCCAAAGGACATCCTTATTAGCAGAAAAGGTGCTCTGGAAAATTTAAATGGCTCAGAGAGCAGTGACTGACCTCAAGTCTCCGCAGAGATGGAATTAGAACCCTGAAGTCAGGATTTCCTCCACACAGCTTCTAAGATTTCCTTATAATCAAGTGACTTCTCCTGGTCTGAACAAAAAGCCCCTTGGTCCCAGCTTTAAGACCTGTTATCCCAGACTTCCCTGGTGGCACAGTGGTTAAGAATTCTCCTGCCAATGCAGGGGACACAGGTTCAAGCCCTGGTCCGGGAAGATCCCACATGCCGCTGAGCAACTAAGCCCGTGCGCTAAGCAACTAAGCCCTACTGCGCCTGTGCTCCAGAGCCCGCGAGCCACAACTACTGAGCCCATGTGCCACAACTACTGAAGCCCGTGCACCTAGAGCCCGTGCTCCGCAACAGAAAAGCCACTGCAATGAGAAGCCCGCGCACCTCAACAAAGTGTAGCACCCGCTCGCCACAACTAGACAAAGCCTGCACGCCCCGCGAGGACCCAATGCAGCCAAAAATAAATGAGAGAGAGAGAGAGAGAGAGAGAGAGAGAGAGAGAGAGAGAGAGAGAGAAAGACCTGTTATCCCTTTCCATAGCCTCATGCTGGGGTTGTCTGATGAATTTCCCCAGTATCTTTTGCCTAAGTTTCCCTCAGTCTCTTACTCAAAAGAAACTCTTCTCGAGGCTTCACTGGGCCTCAAAATGTTGCCCTTTAAAGACTCTTGGGGGAATTCCCTGGCAGTCCAGTAGTCAGGACTCTGAGCTTCCACCACAGGGGGCACGGGTTCAATTGCTGGTCAGGGAACTAAGATCCCGAATGCCATGAGCTGCGGCCAAAAAAAAAAAAAAAAAAGAAAACTTAAAAAATGCATACTCTTGGGTCCCACTTTACACTTTCCAGGTCAAGATCTCTGGGAATAAGGCCCAAGTACCCTCTATTTCAATGAAGCTTCTCAAATGATTCTTAGGTACATAGCGTGTTCTTAAAAACAGTCTTGAAACTATGGTAGTGGTACAGCCAGGACTTGAACTCTTCTCACTTTTTTTTTTTTCTCTTCTCACTCTTAATGCTTTCTAATATGCTACAGGTTGAAACACTCAGTGATTACTTAGGCCTGTTAAATGACACCTCCTTGAATGAGCTGGACTAATACTTTCCCAGATTACACTTCTGAATGCAGAATCTTAGTTACTTTTAGATTAATGGATGTCTTCAACTCTTGTCCTGTGTAGAACTCTGATTTCTGCCCATACCCTAACTCTAACTCAACCGTGCTGTCAGACTATTCAGGTTTTCTTGGGTCAAAAACCCAAAATTTCTTTAAAGCTTTAAAAAAGGGAAGACTGTTTTTTCCCCAAGGCAACAAATCCTCAATATCATCATTTGTAAAATGTAGTTCTTAGGCGGATTAAATGAAATAACATATGGAAAGTGCCTGATGTGGCACTGAAGGGAGCCTGCATGAAGTGGCGACCCCTCCGCTGGCCACCTAACCTTGGCCAAGTCTGCACTTGTTCAATATCACCTTGGGCAACAGCACTACCCAGATTCATGGGTTTCTTCCTCAGTGTAGATGGGCCAAGGAGTTACAGGGCTGCTACTTAACCATTCCCTTTCTTAACCTTCTTTCCCTCTCGTGGGCAGAGTCCGGGGACTCTCGGTAAACCCCCGACAGGAAAGCTGGCCGGTTGGTACTACCCCATGCTGGCCCCACCCCTTTTTAGGCCTCCTGCCTCTAACGGAAAACCTCAGTGTCGGCCCACGACTTGCGCTTTTCCCAACTTCACCGCAGTGGAAGGAAAGAACGGCGCTGAGAGACAATCAGTGGTTCCAAAGAAACCGGCCTCTTTTCTGCTATCGCTCTCCCAGGCCACAGTCTGAACGGAGAGAGTGTTTTGGCTGTTCTGTTCATTTCTACCACTTTCAAGGTTTACTTTTTAAATCGAGAGGTGCTGACTAGAGGGGGTGGTGTCTTGAGACGATCCACAATCTCCATTGTTCGGCACCTGAAGTCCTGGGGCCAAAAATCTAGAGGTTTCAGAATAAGAAAGGCACGAATCAGGATGTGAAGAGAAAGCAGAGATAGGAGGGGAGAGTTTGGGGCTTGGGACAGCTCTGAAAGGACAAGAGAATGAGAAAAGAGCGTTTGTAAAGGATGAGTCGGGACAGGTGAAATGAGCACCCCGGCATTTGACTTTCGCCAGCTCCAAGGCACGCTCCCCCAACCCACGAGACATCCAAGATGGCGCCAGGCCCGCGCGGTTGGAGGTCACAGGCACGCGGAAGGGGCAGCCCTAAAGCACGGGGATACGGAGGGTAAGGGAGGGCGTGAGGACCCGGGTGGGAGCATGCAAGGTAAGGCTCTCAGAGCATTGGCGCAAGGTGGGGCGCCTCGGGCCCGCGCGTGCGCGGCGCGAGGCGGGAGCGAGGGCCCAAGGCCTTACCTGCTCCCAGGGCCGAGAAGACAAGAGAGAGGCGGGGAGAGGGCGGGAATAGCGAAAGGAAGGCTGTGCTCATGCGCGGCCCGGACCAACGAGTCGCTCTGCCAAGGATAGAGTGATTGCAAAGTTGAGGGTCGGCCCAGGCGCCACAGCGCCGCCTGCCAGCTCTGTGGCGACATTCGGCCAGTCATTCCACCTGGCGTTTGACAGGAGAAACTGCAGGCGGAGCCGACCGTGTGCAGAAATGAGGGCACTCCGCAGTGTAAGCCGATCCGTAACGTGGCCTGCGGTTTGCTCTGCACGGTATTTGGGATCTTGGATTTGCTTCCCTTTTTCAAGCATGCGCAGTCACATTAAAAAAACAAAACAAAACACAAACAAATAAACAAAACTACCCAGAATTTCGGTGTTAAATAGCATGCAATCAAGATTGGGGTTCAGTGTCCAAAATGTATCAGGAGGAAAATGAAGTCACGGGATTCCTTCTGTTGCCGCGGACCCTGGCTTTATGGATGGGAAACCCGTTCAACGGGCGAATAGTCAGCAAAATGCCCCAGCTGCCTCTTGTGGCTTCGCCTTTACTTCCCTCTCCTTCTTTCTTATTCTAGTGATCAGCTAGGAGAAAACCAGCATCAGCAAACGAGAAGATACGGGCTAAAGATGATTAGGACTCAAGTGCCCTGACCCTAAGCCTTCTTTCCTGAGTCATGAGACAGTCAAGGAATAATGGGAATCAGTGACCTGAGGTGAGGTTACGAGATCACGTCAAGCATGCCTGTGCCTCCGCCCAGGTTTTATTTACACGAGTTAAGAGAAGCAGCCCCCACAGGAGGTGCTCTTATGGAGGCCCCTCGGCTTCTCCCTCGTGTCCTTTTGCTCGTCCTTTCCCCAATGGGAGGAAGTAGGGGGCTGCCTGGCCCTCACCTCTTATTCTTGGCTGCTTTATCTCCCACATAGGGTCTGACCGGACCCTTTGGAGAGAGGTCGGTACCCACGTCCCCTCATGTCCAAACCTCGGCCGTCCAGGCATCGTATTTGAACGCAGCACAAGAAAGACGGGGAAAGCTCACCAAACTCCCATAAAAAATAAAAAATAAAAAGAAGGCTGTGGCTGTAAATAAAGCCAAATCCGCCACCCTCTGAGGGGCCGTTTGTCCTCCCCTCCTTGGCCCCGTCCTTCCCGCCGCCCCCTCCCGGCTCCCGGGCCCCGCGGCGCCCCGGCCCCGAGCTCCTCCATTTAATCGGATTTGGGAGAAGGGGAGGATAAATCACGGCAGCAGCTTTACGGTCCCGGAGGAGAGGCGAGCTGCAGCCAGGCACACCCCGGCCGGCGATAAAAACCGCCGCTGAAAGCCCACGGAGCAATTTCCCGGGACCCCGAGCGACGCCATTACAGGAATGTAATTTTGCCCGGATGAGGCCCCGAGTTTAATTATCCTCGCGGAGGAATTTCAATGCGGCCAATCCATCTTGCAGGCGGGCGGCAGAGGGATTTATATGGGCCTGTTATTTCACACCGATCCTCCATCTGCATTTTTATGGCCCTGAACTCCTGAAAGGGAGGGGAAGGAGTGGGGAGAAATCGGAGAAGCAGGCGAGGAGAGACGGGTGGGAGACTTCCCGCCTTTCCTAAATCCACGATCCCAGGCCGATGAGGATTCTCACTGGTTCCCCTGAAATGCCCAGATCTCCCTCCAGTTCCAGTTGTTGACTTGGGGTGGGGTTGGGGGTAGGTGAGGAATGGAGCTGGGATCCTTGGGAATCAATCAACAGGTATTTACCAAGTACCAGGCGGTGCCAGGCACGGGGTAAGATGCTCAGACGAGAACGGAAAGACAGACTGGCAAGAATATCTCCTCAAGTCCCCAGACACCCCCACCCCGCCCACACTGAATTCCTTTTAGCTCTCGGCTTCATAGCCTCCGAGGCAAAAAGTCCACAGTTCTTAAGAGGCACCACCACCAACCGGTTGTTGCAGCTGCTTATTGCGACAATTTAGACCACGCTCAGATATCGCTAACAATCCAAAGGAGAATTGGAGAAGGGGCCCGTGGCACAGTCGGCAATGCTTATTTCTCCCTCACCTCCCTGCAGTGGTGGGCTCTGGATTCACATACCTGGTTTCCCAAATCGCTGTGTGACCTTGGGCAAGCTGTTTAATCCCTCTATATCGATCTTCTTTTATGTAAGTTGGGAATAATAATAGTGCCTACTCCGCAGCAAATATTGGGATGATATACGTGAAGCTTTTAGCAAGGGGCGCGGAACTCAGTAAGAGTTCAGTAAATGCTAGTAATGGTAATAATAATAATAGTTTTTTGGTTGGTAGTAGTAGTAGTGTTATAGTTGGGAGCATTGCAGCTCAATTCTGCTCTGCTCCCTAGAGACTTTAGTGCAAGCTTCTTGCAATGATAGCTCCTGAAAGAGACTCAGCTATCACTTACTGAACTTTTTTACCTACGTAAATCACACAAAAGAAGTTATTTGACAGGTTAGTGGGTGGAGGTCTGTGGGGAGGGCTGAGAATCCTGGGGACTGTTGCTACCAGGTTCGAAAATAGAAATTAAATCGGTAGGCATGAGACTACAGAAAGTGGTTGGAGGTATGTGTGGAGGGGTGAATTTGAAGACAACAAAATATGATCCAAGAGAGCATTAGCTAAGGGTCTAGGGATCTTCTTAACTAAGGGCTTGGGAAAGGGTCCTTCCTTCACTTCACTGAGGGAAAACTGGGGTCCAGGAAGGAAAGGGTGTGGAGCCAGAGCTATCCTTTCCAATCAATCCCCTTCTTTTCCTACCAGACCATGTAACAAGGTTGGCCTGATTGGCCAGTTTTCCTAATGACTGTTAGTGGCAGATTCTGACTGGGTAGCCGCCTCCCTGCACGGTGATGAAGAAATGAGATTGATCTTTTCTTTCTTAGGATTGGTTAACAACCCTCGGGGTGGGGGGTGGGCAGAGGCTCATTTTAATTGACTGGATAGGCTAGGAGGGAGGTCCAGCACCTCTCACGTAGAAATTCTGAGTTCTTTTCCACAAAGGTCACCAAGAAAGAGTCTTGATTGGCTTATGCAAGTTTGTCTTTGGACTAGAAACACAATAGCTTAGAGAAGAAAAATCAAGAGAATCAGGCAGGCAGGCTACAGTTCAATTTGAAACCCAAACAGAGAGAGGGATTCACAGAGAAACAGAAGAGTGATAAAAAGAGGGAGACTAGGACACAGAGAAACGAAAGAAAAAAAATCGCCAGAGAGAAGAGGAAGGATTTGAATAATTTGTTTTTCATTCCTGATGGTTTAAGAGGAGACTGCTTTGTGACGCATTTTGTCAAATGCACATGTTGCCAGATGCACGGAAAAAACAGCTGTCTTGGAGGCAGGAGACTAGGAATCTGGTCCCAGCCCTTGCTACTAACTAGCTGAGTAACTATGCAAGTTACTTCATCTCTCAAAGTTTCAGTGTCCTCATTTGGAAAAATGAGGGGGAGAAGTAGGTGATCCCTAAGATTCCATCCAATATTAACATTCTAGCATTCTCTTTCTGACAAACAGTTTTGTACAAGTTGAAGCGGTAACTTTGCACTGCCAATAAGGACTATTCTTGGGTCCTGTGCTCCTCTATTTATTTGTACTTGTTAATTTCAAGCTTCTGGGGCTGGTGGGCACTGACTGAAGGATTTTTCTACTTTCTCTTGCTAAATCAGTTCCCCAGGACAGCATGACAGTGAGCCATCAGTAAGCCTCCCTACTCCTGGAGAAAGAAAACAGTAGATGGAGGAAGAAAAAGGGTCATTAGTATCCAGGATTGCAAGAGAGGAATCAGTGGGAGGGTTGGTGACAGAAGGATGGCCAAACAAGTTTTTGCTGGGAAGAACCTAGACAAAACAGAAAATAAAAGTCATTGTGATATGTTGTGAAGACCTAAGGACAGCAAGTTAGAGATCTGAATCTAGATTTGGGACTGTTCTTTGTTTTGAAAAATTTTATTTATTTATTATTTTTGGCTGTGTTGGGTCACTGTTGCTGCGCGCGTGCTTCTCTAGTTGTGGTGAGCAGGGGCTACTCTTCGTTGTAGTGTGTGGGCTTCTCATTGCAGTGGCTTCTCTTGTTGCGGAGCATGGGCTCTAGGCACACGGGCTTCAGTAGTTGTGGCTCGCGGCTCAGTAGTTGTGGTCACCGGCTCTAGAGCGCAGGCTCAGTAGTTGTGGTGCGCGGGCTTAGTTGCTCCGTGGCATGTGGGATCTTCCCAGATCAGGGCTCGAACCCGTGTCCCCTACATTGGCAGGCGGATTCTTAACCATTGCGCCACCAGGGAAGTCCCTAGATTTGGGATTATTCTTAATTAATTATGTGACTGAAAAAATTCCCTTCACCTCTCCGGACTTCAGTTTTCTCAACTGCAACTTGTAGGAAAACACTAGATGATTACTGAATTCTCTTTCACCTTTAAATATAAATGACATAGATCTATTCTTCCTGGTTTGCCCTGTCTCCTGTGACTTCAAGTAATCAACCAATATTAACTGAGCATCTACTGTACTATGTGCGAGGTATTGTACTACGTATTGTGAAAGGGAATAAAAAAGGAGAAAGGACAATCCCTTGTCTTTATAAATTTATAATC
Organism: Neophocaena asiaeorientalis asiaeorientalis; assembly: GCF_003031525.2. Lineage (NCBI taxonomy): Eukaryota > Metazoa > Chordata > Mammalia > Artiodactyla > Phocoenidae > Neophocaena > Neophocaena asiaeorientalis. The sequence continues at coordinate 25,645,409 of NW_020185339.1, read as the reverse complement.
AGTAGGAAAGACATATATATATATATAAAACTATAATATGCAGCAAGATTTAATAGGTTATATGGGTTATAGGGGTTGAGGAAGCAGTATGACTTCCAGCTAGAATGATCCAGGGGCACCATGATTAAAAAGTAGGTTTTTTTCTTCTGTTAAAAAAATTGCATTCTTTTATGAATCACATAAAGGAATGCAATTAATGCATATCATTTATTCAACAGATATTTTTGGAGATCCTACTACGTGCCAGGCGCTGTTATCGGTGCTGGAAACACAGATGTGAATAAAATAAGACAAAATCCTTGCCTCCTCAGAGCTGACATTTTATATAAATTATGAAGCATAATAATAAAATGGGCATCCATTAAACAACCCCCAGTTTAAGAAAAGAAAAAAATTACTAATACCGCTGAGGGGGGGCTTCCCTGGTTGTCCAGTTGTTAAGAATCCGCCTTCCAATGCAGGGGATGAGGGTTCGACCCCTGGTCGGGGAACTAAGATCCCACATGATGCAGGGCAACTAAGTCTGCGCACTCAAGAGCGCAGGCCACAACTAGAGAGAAGCCTGCAAGCCACAGCGACGAACCTGCGTGCGGCAACTAAGACCCAACGCAATCAAAAAAATACCACCGAGGGCCCCCACATGCATCTCTCCTATAGTAATCCTTGAATTTTATGTTTATCATTTCAAGATTTTTCCTCAGATTTTTACCATATTGCTTATTTTGGTCTTTTTTTTTCTACCATTCTAAAAGTCATATAATATTGTTTGTATACTTCTTTACTTGCTCATTTCACTCAACATTATCTTTCTAAGATTCATTCAAGTTTAGGTAGGTAGCTATAGTTTATTCATTTTCATTGATGTATAATAGCCCACCAATTTGTTGATTAATTCCCCTGTTAATGAGTATTTAGGATTGTTTCCAGCTTTTTACCATTACAAACAATGTTGCTCAGAGCATTTCTCCTGGTATACATAGGCAAGAGTTTCTTCAGGGTACATATATATGAATTGCTGGGTTGTAGCACATGAATTTTTCAACTTTTCTGGATAATGGCAAATTGTTTTCCAATATAAGAGTTTATAAGAGTTCGGGTTGCTACCCTATCCTTACCAGCTTTGGTATTTAGTCAATCTGTTGGATGTAAAATGGTGGTTTGAATTTATATTTAATTATATTTGCCTGATTATTCACAAGGCTGAGCATCTTTTCATATATTTATTGGCCACTCATGCTTCTTTTTCTGTGAAGTGCCTATTCATGTATGTCTTTTGCCCCATTTTCCTGTTGGGTTATTTGTCATGTCCCTATGGATTTTAAGGAATTAACAAATATATATAGCCTAGTCTTGATTCTTTGTCAGTGGCAGCTATCTCCTTCCAGTTTTTAGAGGGGTTGGGATTTTAGTAGCGGCTTAAAGGATGGATAATTTCAGTTCCAGCTCAGACTCTTCAATTAGTTGGATTAATTAATTCATCAAATATTTATTGAATGTCTAGCCAGACATCATGCTAGACTCTGGGAATACAAACATATCCCACATTGGCTCACCCCTTAACCACTTCCAAGATCTAGCTGGGTCCAAGTCATTGACATCTCCTGCTGGACCACTACAATGGCCTCCTAGCCGTTCCACCTATTCCAGTTTAGTCTTGCCAAGGTCTGCTCTCCACCCAATAAGTAGTTAAAGTGATCTTTTAAAATGTAGATCAGATCATGTAACTTAAAACCTCCCAATGGTTTTCCAGTTCTCATAGAAAAAAATTCCAGGGTTCAGCTACATGAGGTTTTGATCCTCAGTCACACTAGACTTGTTCCCACTCAGGACCTTTGCTGTTTCCTCTGCCTAGATCAGTCTTCTCCCAGATCATGCTCACTCTTTCATTTCATCTAGGTCTCATCTCAAATATCACCTACTTAGAGAGGCCTTTCCTGACCACCTGATCTAAATAGCCACCACTTTCCCTTCTTTATCTCATTATCCTCCTTCATTTTTCTTTTTAGCACTATCATAGCTCTATTGGTATTTCTTATTGCTTTTTTCCCCACTAGAAGATAAGCTCCACTAGTGCAGAGACCTTGTCACCACTGTATCCTCAGCATTCAGAAAAGCGCCTGGCACATAATAGGCTCTCAATAGAAATTTTGTGAGTGATTGAACAGTGAATCAGTTAGAGTCCTTGCCCTTAAAAGGCAAATAATTTCAACACAATTCAATAGTGTTATAAGATGGGTAAGCACTGGTTGCTGTGGGAACGAATAGGAAGGGCATGTATCCCAGTCCTGAGAACTAGTAGTCGAGGAAGGCTTCCAGGAAGAGGTGACATTTACAAGAAACTTAAAGGACCTGTATAGGAAGGGAATGGAAGGATGTTCCATAGAGAAGGAGTAGTAAGTACAAAGCTTGAAGAGAGGGATAAAGTGGTCTCTTCCACAAAGGGCAAGTAATTCATTGCGGTCAGAATGAACAGTTGTGGGTGCAGCAGGGTGCAGAGACTGGTGGTTGGTGGCTAGATCCTGAAGGATCTTGAGCATCAAACTAAGGAGTTTGGATTTTATCCAGAAAGCATCCAGGAGCCATTTAACCAGGAGAATGAGAAGCTCAGATTTGCACTTTTTTTTTTTCCCAGGAGGGGATGTGCTGAGAAATTAGTTTGAACTCTCCAAATGCTTTCACAAACGCAAGGGTCAGACTCTGGGTCACGAACATTCTTCCTAGTTTTACTTAGTTATTTATTTTTTAATATCAGATTTGCATTTTACAAAGATCATTGTAGGTCTAGTGTGGAGAATGGATGAGAGGGGGCAGGATTGGGGGTATGGAGCGCCATAAGGGGCTGTCGTCAGAATCCAGGTGGGAGATGGTGGTGGCCTGAGCTCTGAGGTGATGGTGGTGATGGGGAGAAGTAGAGAGCTCAAGAGGTTTAGAAGGAAGAACCAGTGGGCCTCAGTGATTGTTGTGGGGGATGAAGAAGAGAGTGGTAAAGATGGTGCTCAGTTCTCTGGCCTGGGTCACTGAATGGTGCCATTCCCTGGTTGGAAAAGGGTCAGAGGGTTAGAGTGAGATGAGCAGCCCCACCCCCTAATATTCGTGGGGCCTAGGGCAAGATAAAAAAATAGAGCCTACATACCAAATGTCTAAATATGTACAAGTTACAAATCAAAGCTAACAAACTGTTACATAAAACGTGTTCTACCCTGTTATCTTGACAAATATATCAATATCAGCTGGGAGATTTATATTTAGAATCCTGGGACTCTTCCAGCCCCAAGTCTGACCCTCAGATTCTCTTGCCATTCCTGGCTCTGTCCCACTACCTGAGGGGCCTCACACCAAAGAGCGTGCTTGGGGCAGCCTCACATTTAAACTCCACCCCAACAGGGCTGATGGTGTGCTCTCTGGCAGCTCCTTCTGTACTTTCAGGAAATCGGACCCCAGGAAGAGGCCCTAGAAGTGGGCTTGGCGCTGCTTGGCAGCACCTTCTGGCAACTGGAGCATGGTCTAGGAGCAGGGAGGCATGAGCTCTAGGTAGGCACATCCCCTTGGCCTTGAGTTATCCTCCCTCTGCAGAAGGAAGAGGCCCTCTAAAACAGGTGCCCAGGGTAGAGGTCCCTCTTGCCAGGTCTAAGGACATGGACTCTGAAATCAAATCCCTCTGGGTTCAAATCCCTATTCTGATATTTATTTACTCTTCTTTGAACCTGGGCAAACTCTCTGAGCCTGTTTGCTTTCTTGTAAAACGGCAATAATAATATCTACCTCATAGGGTTATTGTGAGAATTAAATAAGCTAATATGTGCAAAGCACCTGCTATTTATTTTAATTTTATTTTTATTATTATTTTTAAAATTTATTCTTGGCTGCATTGGATCTTTGTTGCTGTGCGCGGGCTTTCTCTAGTTGTGGCGAGCAGGGGCTACTCTTCGTTGCAGTGCGCGGGCTTCTAATTGCGGTGGCTTCTCTTGTTGCGGAGTGCCGGCTCTAGGCACGCGGGCTTCAGTAGTTGTGGCACAAGGGCTGCTCAGTAGTTGTGGCTTGGGGGCTCTAGATCACAGGCTCAGTAGTTGTGACGCACAGGCTTAGTTGCCCTGCGGCATGTGGGATCTTCCTGGACCAGGGCTCGAACCCGTGTCCCCTGCATTGGCAGGTGGATTCTTAACCACTGGGCCACCAGGGAAGTCCAAGCACCTGGTATTTAATAACCACTGCTCAGTTTACATTGTTTTTCTTCCCACTCACCACCATGTTTCCCTCAAAGTGACCATGGAGGCTGGGGAAAAATATGAAGTTTGTTTCAGGTAAATTTTTCTGGGAAGAGTGGGTCCAGGAAAAATGAGTTTATAAAGGAAACAGTAATAATCTAGGCAGCAGTAATCCCAGCACAGGCTGGGGCCATATGGGAGAAAGAGGGAGAGTAAGTTGTCTTGTATGCAGATGAATGAGTAATGGTAATAGCGTAATTGCTTTTACAATCTGTTTGTTTTGCTGAGGGTAGCAGCTGGTTACTGTTTTGATTCTTGTTTTTCAGGTTAAGATAGGGGAAGAAGGTGTGAATAATCTAAAAGAATAGAAAATCCAAACATAATTTCTTGGGGACCAGGAACATGGTCAAAGAAACACATGGTTGCAAACACAGATGGATTCTGTCTTGCAAACACAGAGACTGGCCCTGTTATTAAGCTGATCTTGTATTGTTGCTTAACGTGTATAGATTCTTACCACGCGCTGTCACTCTTGCTACTCCTGCAACTGGAATGCCCTTTCTCTCCTTCTCAGCCATTCCAAATTCTACTCTTTATTTCAGGCTCACTCCTTCCATGGTAAGCATCCTTGCCCACAACCCTCCCCAGTTCTTCTGAGCTCTTCCTAGTCTATATCACCTAGAACTTATTCATGGTCTTAACATGTTTACTGTCTCATATCGTTCTCTTATCCTTTTTAATTTTTTTTAAAATTTATTTATATATTTATTTTTGGCTGCATTGGGTCTTCGTTGCTGCGCACAGGCTTTCTCTAGTTGTGGTGAGTGGGGGCTATTCTTCATTGCAGTGCACGGGCTTCTCATTGTGGTGGCTTCTCTTGTTGCGGAGCATGGGCTCTAGGCACGCGGGCTTCAGTAGTTGTGGCACGTGGGCTCAGTAGTTGTGGCTCGCGGGCTCTAGAGTGCAGGCTCAGTAGTTGTGGCGCACGGGCTTAGTTGCTTCGTGACATGTGGGATCTTCCTGGACCAGGGCTGGAACCCGTGTCCCTTGCACTGGCAGGTGGATTCTTAACCACTGTGTCACCAGGGAAGGCCCATCCTTTTTAAATTTAAAAAAAAATTATTTATTTATTTTTTTTGGTGGAGCGGCATGTGGGATCTTAGTTCCTTGACCAGGGATCAAACCAGCGCCCCTACAGTGAAAGCATGGAGCCTTAACCACTGGACCACCAGCGAAGTCCTGTTCTCTTATCCTTTTATGTATGCAAGTCTTGTCTCCCCAATGAGAGTTTAAGCTTATTAAGGGAAGGAACTACATTTCTATTTCTCTTCCATTTCCCATAGTGTCTATGTATTCATTTAATATACATTTACTGAGTTCCCAAGTGCCTGAACTGGGGTTCAGGTACTGGGGATACAAAAATGAAATATATATATATATATATATCTCCTCTTCACTAGTGGAGCTAGTAATAGACTCATGGTTTGATAACTGCCTACAGAAGTGTTGAGCATATAATGGTTCCTCAATAGAGGTTGATGGATTGATGAACCATGCTGCTTTTCAACTAGGCACTCATTGAATGAATGAATGAATGAATGAATGAAATAACTGGATGACAATCCCCTGACGCAGCTGTTCCAGGTGTACCCCTACTATATGAACCTAGTTCTAGCAGACATAAAGGTGTGAGACTTGTTTGAGGGGAGAAATGCTCTTTAGAGTCATCAAAACAGAGAGCCTACTGTCTTTTCAAGGCAGTGTTCACTCCTTCCCTTAAGGCCTAGTGATTAAACCACAAAACATTTTACAGGCATTGGTGAATACCTTTTGCCAATTTGTGTCATTCAGGTTGTGAGTTATGAGAACTGTGTCCATTCATCATGGTAAAAAACAGCTATTATTGAATACTTACTATGTGCTGGATGTTTTGCTGATTTCTTTACATGAATTAGCTAAATCCTAACAGCAACCCTATGAAGTTGGTATGATTATTGTCCCACTTTACAGAAGAGGAAGCTCAGGCACAGCTAGGAAGCAGGAGAGACAGGACTTGAATCCAGGAAGTCTGATTCCACACTGTGCTGGCTACACAATGAATTGGGAGAGTGGAGAGCTGAGTTCTTGAGCCAGCCCTGCTATTTGCTTGCTGTGTGACCTGCAGAAATCCTCTCAACTCTCTGGTCCTCGGCCCCTTCTGATCACCAGTCTTAAAGCCTCTTCTTTTGAATTCAAGTCCTCTTGTCTTTCTACCACCCTCAATTGCCTAAATCTGGTGGTAATTCCCTGAATCTCATCTTTCATCTCCTTGTATCTCCTCTGATGCAATAGTATCAGAGGCAGCTTGTGATACTGTGTCATTCATAAGAGGAGTATCCTTTTTGAGAAGTTATATATGAAGACCTTAATGGCTTCATGAATGTCTTGGCTGATGGGAAGTATGGAGAGATCTGCAGAAGGACCCCTGAACCCAATTTCTTCCTGTGACTCCATCCCTCAACTCCTAGTTAAATAAAAATATTTCCTAGTATACAGGATGCTTGTTATCATGGGTCCATTCAGAGCTCATAGCTCATAGTGGGATCTCCTCCTCGCCAGCTGGGTGACTTGCTCTCTGGGCAGGACCGGCTCTCCGCGTCCCTCCACCACCTGACCCCGCCGGCTCTCGCCTCCTCCCTTGCCATCCCCGGACCCTTTCTTCCACATCCACTCCTAGCTCCCCCTCGATAATCTCCTGACATCTCTTCAAATCCAATTATCGAATTAATTGACGTGCTAACCGAGAGGCAAACAGAAAGGGGCGGCAAACACCGGGCGGCTGAGGTTTATCCTCCGGCCTCCACAGGCCCCGGCCGGGCGAGATTTACTGGGCCTCGAACACGGCGACAGTTCAAAGCTTTGATTAATCATGTTTTTCTCCCGGCCCCATAATTTAGTTGCTCTTTTTCCCTCCCAGACTTTTTTTTTTTATCAGTGTAAACAGAGACGTAGTCCTCATCAGCTTCAATTACAAATATTAAGCCCCCGGACAGCAATTTGACAGAGAGAGGCCAGCCACCACTCCGTCCCGCCCCCCTAAATCATCCCCGAATTAACATCACAATCGGCGGCTGGCGCGCGTTCAGATTTAAATGGTGGCATATTGTTCGCGGATGGTCTAGTTCAGACCAGCGGGTTCGCAGCTCCAGGCTGCAGCCCCCGCCTCTCGCTCCGCCGCTCCCCTCCTGCCTCCGGGGTGTTTGTGACTCAGGAACCGCGGGAGGCTCCGGCGCCCTGTCTCCAGCAGCTGAGGCTGCAGGCGGGGGTGCGCCGGCGTGTGGGGCAAGCCGGCTGGTGAGAGGGGTAGGGTGTGGGGTGGTGCGAGTCAGGCACAGGGAGAGGAGCTACAGACGTGGGGTGGCGGGGAGAAGGGCAGAGGCTGGTGAGTTTGGCTTGGGGCGGGGGGAGAACTGGGTTTATGCAAATGAGATGCAAATGAAGGCGCGGAAGCTGCGGGTTTGGGAATGCCACGATATAGCCCCTATATGGCCGCCTTGACCCTTCGCAGGGTCTGCAGGGCACCCTTGGGTCGTGGTGGAGTGGCCAGGAGGTAGGGAAATCTCTTGCTCTCTGAGGCTCGCGGTATGAAAGAAGAACTTGGGGCAAGATTTCTCCGTTTCCTGAGCATGTTAGAGAAAATTGGTCTTAAACTACAGCCGGGAGGCTTGAAGATAGGCCTCAGAAAGGACTTCCTTAGTGGGAAGACCAAGCGTGAGGCTGGAATACCTCCTGGAGATTTTTTGGATTAGAAGACCTTCGAAGCACCAGATTTCTCTGAAGGCGTTTTGGGGAAACGATATGATACCTCTTTGGCTCTGTACCACTGTGGAGGAGAAAAGGGAGAGTCATTTCCCTGACCCCATTAATCCTTTAAGAATGAAGGAGCTCGGGAAGAAAAATGACAATTCAAGAGTGTAGGTTTCCAGATATTTTCATATCCACCTGTCTCTCCGGTCTTGCCCACATCGATCTCCAAGACCTCATTTCTGCCTAGCAACATCACAACCAATCAAGATGCAATTAGGCTTGCTAGCTCGGCTCATCCTTAACTAGGATTGGCTGCTCACAGTATGCGCATCCCAAGTTTTCATTGGCTGACGGCCACCTGTATGGAAATGAGAATTACAAGGGACTCAGCCGCTTCTCTGCGACGTGGACCTGTGGCTTAATGCACTGAAACTTGCAAGCTCAGAGCCGGAACTCCTGGGCTTCTTCCCCCAAAGCGATATCTCAGACTTTTCCGTCGGCGCCTCTGCCTGAGGCCTAGTCTGAAAGAAATTCGACGAAATAACGCATAAAATAAGGCGAATTTGTATGCTTTTTGCGTCTGCTTTGCCTTCTCTCGGTTCAATGTCAAGATTTTGCCCCTTCCGTCCAATGCCACGACAGTTCTTGCCCCTTTCTCTCTTCCACGTCCATCCAAGGGGCGGCTTCTCTCCGTGTGGAGTCCCTCAGTCCCTGCCTCCTGTTGCCTCAAATTCTCCCTTTGGGCTCAGCTCCTCCAAATTCCCAATTGCCCCCTTCCTCCCATTCAGGATCCAGGCATCTCACACAACGATCTAAAGCCCAGTTTAGGAGGGAGTTAGAGGGGTGGAGTGCTGTCCCCCCCCCAAAAAAAAACACCCTCCATCCTCACTCCCCATCCATTTTCTCCGAGGGAGCCGAGTTTGACAGCGAATTCATTCCGAGCGGGGAGGGTGATTTATTCTTCAAATATACCGACAAGTGCGGGCATGATGGAGCCCATTAAAATGTTGGGAGATTGTTTTTATGATTGAAGTCTGTATTACTCCAACCATAAAGAAAGAGAGCAAGGAGTCATTAGCATTTTCATGATGGTGTATTTCTGCTTGTCTCCGCGCCATCACTCATCTTTACTGCCCGTCCCTTTGCTCTCGCTCTGCTACAACGAGGAGAGACTGCAGCCTGAGTTGGGGTTGGGGGTGGGGGAAGGTGGGGGCCAGAGATCCCCCGCCGCTCTGCCCTTCACGCCAAATCCTCACCCTCCCTGGGACGCAGATCATGGGGTGAGAGGCCGAACGCTGCCGATGATGTGCCTCAGCTTTCTCCTGCCACAGGCGCTTCCTGCCCTCTGACTGTCCCTGCAGGGGGTCCCGTCCAAATGGTGCTTGGAGATCTGGGCAGACCTGGTTTGGGAAAGGGAGAGTACCCCTTCCTTTCTTTGGCTCTTCCCTTCCTGGCCTACACACCATTTAGAGCTTTCCAGGGTTATCCACATAGGGATAAAGTCAGGAATTCCTGGCTGAGTGCCCTGGGCTGGAGACATCAGAGTAGGAGAGGACAGAGGGAGGAGACCCCAAGTCCCTGGGTTTGGAGGCTGTGTTGGGAGGAAGTTGGGAGCCTGGACCTTTGGCCTCTGTCTCTGCTACTCCCTCTTTAGAGTTTAAGCCTCCTGTGACCACCCCAATTCCCCCACTCCTGCTCTCCTAATTCCTTAAGTCCTTGATTCTTTCTACCTAATCATTTATAAGACTCTCCAGTACTCCAAGGAATAATTTCATAACCTCCATGAAAATAATGGAGCTCAAAATAATCATTGCCAAGGTAGGAGTTCAGAGAAAGTTGGTTATGGGTGAAACAGTGTCTCTAGGTGTCCAAGGATTGTTAGAATCACCTGTCCTGACCCTTGGCTTTGGATAAGTCTCTTAACATAAAGAAACATTCATTCTAGGTTGGACACAACCTGCCTGCATATCCTGTTGACCCAAATTGTGTGGTGGTGCTTGAGTGAGAGTTGGTTGGGATAAAGGCTAGTTAAAGGGTGGTGGGAAAATGGAAGTGTTAGCTCACAAGACATTAACAGTGATAATAACGATTAGTGGACCACTTTCCCGTTGGTCCAGTGCTTTCTCATGGATATCTCACAACAACCTGAAAGGTAGGTTTTATGACTGCCATTATACAGATGAGGAAACCAAGGATCAGGTGACTGTGTGTGGGGTACTCAAGATCACTTAGCTAGTGAACAGGAGAACCAAGATCTGAACCCTGGGCTGTCTTCATTAACTGATACTGCCTGAGAAGGTGTTCAAGGTCTCTAAAGTGGAAGCCAAGATGACTGATTGCCCCATATACGTCATCTGAGTTCATAAGAAGGTGGAGAAGACATTCTAGTAAGTGTTAAATATTTTGGGAGAAATCTTAGTAGGAATATTCTTCCCTCGGCCACCACAGCTGGGTAGTTGGGTAGTAGTTAGCATTGCTGGGATTAACCCTTCTCTCATTCAGGGAACATTTATTGAGTACCTAGTGTGTGTGATCTTCTGACTGACCACACCCTCCCCTTCCACAGGCCTCCTCCCCCTTTTGAGATGGGTATAATAGGGCTCTGGGGTCCTGGGCAGAGGTATAGCCCCAGGCAGCTGGACAGAGATGGAGCAAAGGGGGGGGGTGCGGAGGTGAGAGCCCCCCTACAGCCTGCACAGTGCCCAGAGGCGGCTGCAGCAGCAGCCCCAGATTTACAGCTGTCCTGGCTCTGATGCCATAAAAGCAAACGATCCTTCTCTGTACTAATTTCTGTGTAATTAGATCTCTCCTGGCATGGAAAGTGGGGAGTGGGGGTGGCCAGAAGGGGAGGGGCGCCAAGGACTTCACAGAGGTGGGAGGAGGGACTGTGGGACACACATGGCTTCATGTGGCACAGGGATGGGCTCAGGGGTCTGCATGCACTGTGACAAAGATGGAAAATGCAATCATGCACACATGGAAGGCAAGGAGGCAGATGAGTCCTGATGTGACAACACCCTTGTGCCCAGGATAGGGACAAAGCAGGGATCCTGCACAAAGATCCTGAAGCCAGAAGAATAACTCCTGGGTAGTCTGTGTACACACAGGGGGAACTGAAATCCTCGGAGGAGCTGCACACAGACTTCCCCACATGCAGCTAGATACTAAAATCTCACAGAGAGGCCTGAACAGCAAAAAATTTGTGCAGACACAACACATTTACAAAACAATATACACACACATTTACCAGCACGAAAGCAGATACACACTTCTCTTAAATGCAAAACTTATAGCATCTGCATTAAATAGGAACTCAACAAATGTCTGTTTCCTCCTCCACCCCCATCCACTCCTTGCCCACCTATTAGAGGCAGAAAACGAAAAGATGCAAAAAGCCTTTTTTTTAAAAAAGCGAGATTCTCTTTAAGATACTTGAAGATGGATCCTATTAAGTCAAGAAAGAAAGAAAAAAAGAATTAGAGGAATGTGGGGATGGTTAAAGAGGGAACAATCCTGGAATCTTCCCTTTCCTCGGGAAGAACAAAGTCTCAAACCGGAAAAACATATAGTTGTTATTATTACTGTCCCCCCATCCCACCCCATGGTGACAAACAATGGCCATGGGTATGGCAGTAATGTCGTTCGCAACAACACTTCTACCGAGCTAAGTATTCATTATGCACTGCAGTGTATTTGTGGAGGGACCTCAAAGGGCCTCTTATCCAATCTCCCTCTGCAGCCCAGATTTCTTTCACAGTAAGCCTGCCAGGGCATCAGCCAGCTTCTGCTTCAATACTTCTGCCGAAAAGGAGCTCTTTACTTCGTAAGCAGTTTGCCCCTGTCACTGGACTGCTGTAATGGTTAGACTGTTCTGTGGTAGAATTGAAATCCGTCTTCTTTTAAATTTCAGAATACGCTATTTCTAACTGCCTGTTATTTCGAGTTATTCTAATGTTTTAAGACCAGTTCAATCAAAGCGTTAATCATCCCCCCGACCACAGCAATAACAATTAGAAACCCATTGGAAAATCAGGAGATTCTGATCTCCACAGATGACTGTCATGTACTTATCTTAAGCCCTTGTTCTAATGGGTAATTCCTGATTAACCTGAGTAATGAAAATGTATCACAATAAAGAAAGATTTGTCATGCCTTGTTATCACTTCATAAGGCCGTCCTTCTAGATACCTGCCATAACATCAGGATATTTCTATCCCAATAAAACATGATCATGATGTGCTTGGCTAATAAAAAGGAAAAAAGACACGCATTAAAAGTATGTTTAAAATGATTTGCATGAGTGATGTAAATATAAACCACCACCGTCATCATTGTCAACATCATCCTCAGTTTATTTGCCTTTTGAAATCCCTGCCCGACCTTGTGGGTCGAGGTAAAGGAAGAGAGAGGCAGAAAATTAGCACCTATTAAATGCTTCCCATGGCCAGGCACTGTGTTAAACACTCACAATAACCCTGTAAGATAGGTATTCTTATGACCTTACAGGTGAGGGAATGGGGCTCAAAGAAGTTAGGTAACTTGCCTGAGGTCAGACTGCTAGTACAGGGGATCAGGATTGTAACCCAGGTAAGTCTGCATCCAAAGCCCACACTTTCCCCCCTAAACTCGGACAGGTTAATTTTACTTTGACGCAAGCAGAGCCTCACTGGGTGGATTTATACACTGACTTGACGTTGGTGAGGAGTATGTTGGGCTCAAAGACCTCACCCTTCCCAGTCTGGACTCCCTGCAGGGGAGCCAGGGGTTCAGAGGCTGAATATTATGGCCTTTGTGCCCGGTCACATTACTATCATCACCCAGGGGTGCCCATATATAATTAGGGGTGGTGCTACAGGCACCGTCACTGCTGTACAGTGACACGCTCACAAAACTCACTGTCACATTTAACCCATGCTGGGACTCAACAGAGGCTGGCTGTTCCTTCCCTTCTCCCAGTCGGTGGAGTGTGCAGCCAGCAGGGGTCGCCAGCACACCAGGAATTACCACTTGCTGGGCCAGTCTCCTTCGGCCCTAACAGGACAGAATATTCCTCCTCCTCTGCTCTTCTCCTAAAATCTCTCTCTGATCCCTCCCCTTTCCTGCTTTCCCTTTCTAGCCCCCCTCCCCTTCCCCAGGCCTTGTAGCTTCTTACCGCGAGCTGGATAGTTGCCCCTTATGCAGCACCTAAACTGCCCAATCCCAGCCTAGACCAGGGACCAGGGATTCAGGCTGTCATCCTGCTTTAGTGATGCCAGGGAGCTGGTAAGGAGCTTGGAGTGCCCAACCTTCTGGTTCATCCTTGGCCAATTAAGCTTCTCCCTCCTCTCAGTGCCTTCCCAACACCCTGTCGTGACCGTTCTTTTATTGTCCCAATGTTCGTGTAAGGAAGGATGTGTCGCAAACATCCTCAGACTCCCAGGGTCCTTTAGCTCCCTCATCTTGGGAGAACCTAAGAATGAAGGAGGAGACAAATCTCTGGTGGAGTGGGTGATCTGCGGCCTGTGGTTTTTGGATGAGAAACCACGATTTGGGGCGTACAGTGGAGGGACCCATGTACCCTGGCTCACAACAGAAAGAAGGGCCAGGTGTCTGCTCACTGCAGGGAAGCTGTGGCTGCCTTCTGGGAGTGACATCTCTCTGATCTTTTCTGCCTCTCCCCTCCCCTGGTGTAGCAGCAGCGCCCCAGCTTTTCCATGCCCCCTTCTCTCTGCAGCCCCCTCCCCGCAACTTCTGGAGCCCAGTGATTGGCGACTGCCTGCTGCAGGGCCGGCTGGGTTTATGGCTTTGCGGCCGCTGGGGAGAAAGCGAGGGCAGAGACCGAAAATGGAAACCCACCAAGAAATTGAGTATGATGAAAGAGTAAAAGAGAGGGAGACCAAGACAGAGGCAGAAGGACCTCGAGAATAACAGATACCCCAAATCAACATGATGAGAGGGACTAAAGCAGAGATGGACCCAAAGAAAATTATAGAGATGCTGATAAAAGAGGGGGAAAATGTAAGAAGGATGGGGTGAAAAGGAAAAGAAAAGCAGACAGGAAAACAGTTGGATAAGTCCTGAGGGTAGGGATGTGCAGGGCTTTCCAGGGGGACAGGAATTGCTGGTAATATGTAGAGGGTGGGGTAGACTTCTAGGGACTCCCAGAAATTCTGATACAGAAGAGGCCAGAAGATCTTGCAGTTCTCCTCACACCTGTGCTCCCATTCATCCAATTTAGCCTTTTCCATGTTCACACCCTCCTGAAATTTTAGAGGTTATTACAAAAATGTCCTCCTTAAGAATGATCCATGATCTAGTGTGGAAGGATCTTGTCCCATTTTCCATGAAATGAATGGGAAAACTGAGGTCTGGGATTTGGGAGGGATTTTAACATTAGAGCTACATTTTTTTTGTTTTTAAGATTTTTTTGATGTGGACCAGTTTTTTAAATCTTTATTTAATTTGTTACAATATTGCTTCTGTTTTATGTTTTGGTTTTTTGGCCATGAGGCATGTGGGATCTTAGCTCCCCAAACAGGGATCAAACCTGCACCCCCTGAACTGGAAGGCGAAGTCTTAACCACTGGACTGCCAGGGAAGTCCCTAGAGCTACACTTCGTTGCACATGAATTAACTTGCAAGGTTGTTGGCTCTCTGTCATGGCATCTTGATTGGCGCATACCACATTTACCTTATGTTATAGTAATTTCTCTGTATATCCTTTGTGCTAATATATAAATAGGCTCTTTAATAGCAAGATCTGTGTCTGCCCTTCTTTGTGGCTCCCATAGTGCCTTGTTCTTGTTTATTAAGTGAACCAATTAATGGCCCCTAGAGATGTATAAGCAGAGGTTGAATGAATATCAACTAAGGGTGGAGTCCAGGGAATTGCTGCACTGAATGAGAAGTCGGAGATATATCTCTAAGCACCTTTTTGGTTTTGAGGTTCTATCAGCCCATGTATAAGAGCCTGAGTTTGCTGTTTCTTTTCCCAGTTCTCCAGACACGCAGGGGTAAGACAAACACAAAGTGGGAAACCCCAAATTCCAAAGTAACTACTGTGGGTGGAGCTCTGTACAAGGCATTTTACACATCTGATCTCATATAATCATCACATGAACTGTTCCAGGTAGGTGTTATCCACATTTCGCAGATGAGGGCTCAGAGAGGTGAGGTGTTTTGCTCCAGGTCACATGGTTAGGAACTATGACAAATGAAGTCTAGAGGTCTCTAAAGCCTGGTGATTGCCACAACACCGTGTTTCTACCAGTTTGAGAGATTTTCAAGGTTTCAGAAAGGCAAAGAAGGAGTTGAGAAATGGGGAAAACAGGGAGAAGACATGGCTTCTAAATTTAGGGCTGGGAGAGAGATTCGGAACTCTAAGCTGGGAAAAAAAGTCCACTTTTATGAGAGTTAGAACGGGACATTTCTGCTCTTACCTGATTATCAACAGACCTGGAGAAAGAGGGACAGGGACAGAGATACCCAGAGGTCGGGTATCGAGCACTGGAATCTCTTGCCATAGGTTCTGGCGTTGGGAGCTTGAGACATACAGGTGCCTATAGAATGCAGTCTTGGGAATTCCAGGCATTTCTCTTTCTGCTAGGAGGGTTGTTGGGAGTCTAGGGATGTCCAGGTTGTGGGTGTCCTATTCAGTGTTAGTGCTGTACAGTAGAAATCCTTTTTTTTTTTAATAGAAGAATGTCTTTTTATTTATTTATTTTGGCTGCGTCGGGTCTTTAAAATTTTTTTTATTTTATTTTTATTGGGCTATAGGGGATGGGTTGGGAAATATCTCTGTAAGTTATGCCCTACTAGGGAAATGTCCATTCTCATTTTCCTGCGATAGCTTTCAGAGCTTTTTCTTTTTCTTGGAGCTGTTGCTCTTGCTGGCAGCAGCCTCTTCAGGTCCACTGCTGAGAGGCTCCTCCTTGGAAGAGAATTTCCTCTTTTTCTTGGGGACCCTCTTGTTTCCTGACTCTTCAGGGTCACTATCTGGTTCCTCTTTGGGGAAAGATTTCTTCCTCTTGGTAAGACTTCCACTGCCAGCTGTCTCTTCAAGATCACTAACCAGCTCCTCCTTGGAAAAAGATTTCTTCTTTTTGGGTTTGGAGGAGACGGATGGGTCTTCCATTCCATTCTCCTGAGGAGCCTCCTGGGGCTTTTGCTTTTGCTTTTGCTTCTTTTTGGGTCTTGCACTTGTCTCCTCACATTCCTCCGGGGTCCTACTGCTGTTTTCTGAAGACGCCAGGGCAATCGCAGCCAGTCTTTTCTTTTCCTTCTTCAAGCGTTTCTTCTACTGTTTCTCCAGCTTCCTAGTAATCTCAGCAGCTGCTTCCTCTGCCCGAACAATTGCCTCCTTCGTGACATCCAGATTCCTTTGTGGAATCTCTCCAGTCTCATAGGACAGCCGCTCCTCAACTTGTTCTTGAAGCCTCTCCCCAAATACACTGGTAGGTACCTCAGAGAAGCAATCGATTCGTGAGGCAATACTGCATTTGTTTGCCAGGTATCGGGAGATGCGGCCTCTGTTCTTGGCAGCTGCTCGGCCAATGAATGTAGAGTGGAAAATGAGTCCATATTTTGGGGTGTTACCCTTTGTCCTCAGGGCTCTGGAAAGTTGGTCCCTGTGCTGGGCCCATTGAATCACTCAGACACCAGGACTGGCCATCACTGCGTCGGGTCTTAGTTGCAGCATGCGGGATCTTTATTGTTGCAGCGCGCGGGCTTCTCTCTAGTTGTGGCGTGAGGGCTCCAGAGCTCATGGGCTCTCTAGTTGAGGCGCTCAGACTCAGTATTTGTGGTGCGTGGGCTTAGTTGCCTTGCAGCATGCGGGATCTTCGTTCCCTGACCAGGGATCGAACCTGCGTCCACTGCATCAGAAGGTGGATTCTTTACCACTGGACCACCACGGAAGTCCCTGTGCAGTAGAAATTTAATATGGGTCACATACATAAAGTCTTCTAGTAGCCACATTTTAAAAAGTAAAAAAGGGGCTTCCCTGGTGGCGCAGTGGTTGAGAGTCCGCCTGCCGATGCAGGGGACACGGGTTCGTGCCCCGTTCCGAGAAGATCCCACATGCCGCGGAGCGGCTAGGCCCGTGAGCCATGGCCGCCGAGCCTGCGCATCTGGAGCCTGTGCTGTGCAACGGGAGAGGGTGAAACTAACTTTAATAATATATTTTATTTAACCCAATGTATCCAAAATATTATATCCCTTCAACATGCAATCAATATAACATTATTTTAAATTCATTTTTCTTTTTGGTGTTAAATCTGAGATTTGTTATGCAGTTTGCAGTTGACAAATCTCAATCTGTACTAGCCACATTTCTAGCGTTTAGTAGTGGGGAATTCCCTGGTGGTCCAGTGGTTAGGACTCTGCACTTCCACTGCAGAGGACATGTGTTCGATCCCTGGTCAGGGAACTAAGATCCCGAATGCCATGTGGCAAAAAAAAAAAAAAAAATCAGGTGTTCGGTAGCGGCATGTGGCTGGTGGCCACCATAGTGGAGTGCAGGCTTAGAGCGTGCCTCGAGCCTGCAGGATCTTTGATGTTAGATCCAGACATCTTGGTTCCCACCCTTGATTCTTCTGACACCTTGACATAGGAGTCCTTGTTCTTCTGTGAGTATGGAGACATATTCCCAATTCCCACGGGTCAGAAGAATTGCGTGTCTATTGCAGGGTATCTATTGCAGGCTCTGTGAAGTCCAGCTGCACAATAACTTCCACCGGCAACACACTCCTTAAGCGCCTCTTGCTGAGCTGCCAGTGACCTCCTGGCTGCTAAACCAGCCGTTTCCAGGGATACTTTCCCTGGCTTCTCTGCTACACCTGCCGCCGCTGGCCTTTCTCCTTGACTCATCTGTCCCCAGTTGCTTCCTATCTCTCTGATCGATCCTTCTATCTTCTCCGTGATTTGGCACTCTCCATCCTTCCCTTCCATGTTGATGGTCTCCTGGGTGCTGCCCTTGGTCCTCTTACCTCTCACTCTACATGCAGGGAGACCTGGGTAATCTATCTTCACTTGTATCACCTTTATTTACAAGGATCTTAAGTCTCTATCTCCAGCTCTAAACCCTTCTGAGCTCCGGACTTAAATATCTATCCAATTGTCTACTGGAGTTCTCTCCTTTGAACGATCCCAAAGACATTGGGAATTCAACAAGACAAAACGGCACGAATCATCTTTTCCCTCAATGTATGATTTCTCCATTTGTATTATTAATTTGGTGAATGGCATCACTGGTTATCTGGTCATTGAAACCAGAAACCTGGGATCAACAGGACTCCTTCTGTTCAATTCCCATATCTGATTATCAAGTCCCATTAATTCTGTACCCTGAAGAATTCTGCTTCTTTTCCTCTTGACACTACTTAAGTTCAGTGCTCACTGTTGTTTTTTTTTTTTGGTTGGGGGACCTTGCCATGCGGTTTGCAGGATCTTAGTTCTCTGACCAGGGATTGAACCCGGGCCAGGGAAAGTGCCAAGTCCTAACCATTGGACTGCCAGAGAATTCCCTAGTTCAGGGCTCACTTTCCTGGCCTGGGTTATTACAGTGGGTTCCTAACTGGTTTCTTTGGACTTTCATGATCCGGCAATAGAGTGTAAGCTCCTTGAGGGCAGGCATTCCTATCCGTTCATGCAGATTCCCAGTGCCTAAGACAGCACCTGGCACATAGTGGGCATTCAGTGAGTATTTGTTGAGGAAATGTATGAGTAAAGGTCTATTATCCGTCGTTCCAGCCTCACTTCCCACATCGTGTCCGATCCTCATTCGGCAGCCCTGAGTGTTGAGATTTCTGAGTGAATTAGGTCTTTGCCGTCTTGTCCCATCTGCCTGCACACTCTGGGCTCCCGTGTACACACTGTTTAAGACTCAGCCCCCATATCATCACCCACAGGAAGCTTTGTCTTCCGAGTCTTGGTTAATTAAGTACCTGTTCTCTGTGGTCCCACAGCATACTGTGCGTATCTCTAAAGTAGCGCTTACCTTGTTTTCTTCTATTTGTTAGTTTATGTTGACTGTGAGCTCTTTGAGGGCAGGGTTTTTGACTGTTCCATCTCTAGTCCCAGCAATTGACCCATAAAGAACACTCCATAAAGTTTTTTTGAATGAATGCATGAAATCTCTTTTTTTCCTGTAAAGATTTTATTTTTTAATTTTTTAAAATGTAGAGTATTTTGCCATTCTTTTTCTTTTTTTAAATTAGTTTTTATTGGAGTATAGTTGCTTGCATGGAATCTCTGTATCCTAACTGACATCACATCTTGTTCTTTCAGGCCACACAGGGCACTTCAAAGGTACTGGTAATGTTTTTAAAGCTGGTTAGTAAGTCCAATAATGTGCACTTTATTATTCTTTATCCCTTGTATATGGACATATATATCTTCTTTTGTATGTATGGAGTATTTTATTAAAATAACTAAAAAAATTATTTTTGGAGGACTGGCCCTATGTGCCAGTTTCTGTACTGGACTTCAGGGACAAGAGATGTACAAACACAGAACCTACCCTCAAGCTGCTTATAGTCGAGAGAGAAGAAAAACTTGTGAACATGATATAGTGAGTTTTTACAAAGTGCTATGTGTAGTATCACAGAGGATAATGGAGGAAATCACGGAAGGCTTCTCGGAGGAGCTATCTTTTGAGCTGAGGCGAAAGCATGTGTTCAGAGGCATGCAAGAGCAGTGCCTATTTCTGTGGAGTGGTTGTGTAAAACTGGACTCCAGGGTTCCTTAGGGTAGGATGGGGAATGGAAAGGCAAGTTGGTGAAGACCCCGACGGGCACACTGAACGATCTGCACATCGCATTCCTGTAGGTAATAGGCAGCCACTGTGGTTCTGTAAGTGGGGAGTGATGTTTGGATTCATTCATCTTTCACCAAAGACTAACACCTGAGTTCCTATCTGCTGCTACTTGGTCTGAGCCCATTCAGGTCCATCACTTTCTGCAAGAATACTGGGAAGCAAGAGGGAGAGAGACGATCCCTTACAGGAGGGATACAGTAGGAAGGCTGAGTTGCCAAATACCGCATGGTGAGTAGGAGAAAGAACTCCAGTTGGAACCCAGCTGTCTTCCCTCCCTGCCCATGCAGTCAGCTACTCTCCCCTGAGCTCCTTGTGTTGGGGCCATGCACTGGACCTTGGGGTAGACAAATCGTAAGTGACGAAGAGAAATGGCTCTACATTTCTGGGGAACTCCTAGTCTGAAGGTGCTGACTGCACACCTGAAGACATACGAAGGGCAGAGAAAGGAGGGACTGGAAACTCTAGATACCCAGGTTAAGGGGTCCAATGAGGGACTGGGGGACTTCGTGGAAGAGGGGAGTATGGAACAAGCTTGGGGAAGTGAGGCAGAACTGGGCTGGGGGGAAAGGAAAGAGGTGAAAATGACCCATGCAGTTTTGGAGGTGGGAAAGAACAGAACTTATGCTGCAGTCGTCGTAAGTGCTTTTAGTCTGGCAGTGTCTGTGTCAATGGCCTTGTGCAGCTAGCTACCCATGTGGCCCCTGCTGGTGTGTGTGCGGCTTTGCAGGGGCTGTGGGATGGCAGTAAAGGCCCTGGGTCCCTCTTTCTGTCGCCCTTCCTCCTCTTCTGCACTAGTGGCGGGGGGGCATCCTTCTAGAAGCAGGATGTCTGGGTTCCAGGTTCTTCCCTCCCCAACCTCCCCCAGACATAAATCACAAGCGATTTCATTAAATGCACCTCCTGCTGGGGATGTTGGCTCATAATTCCTCTCTGATTAACCCCCACAACCCCGGCAAGTTTACAGGCCAAGAGAGGGAGGGGATAGGGGGAGGGAAAAAGGAGGGATGGGGGGAATCCCAGGCCGGTGATGGATGCCTCTGTCAGCCCGGCTCGTATTTATTAATAGTCTTAATGCGGGAAGCAATAAAGGAAGAGAGGGATTCTATTAATTAAATCATTGTTATAATTAACTTTCATTAAAGTAGGATCAATAAAGAGGAGTTGAGATGGAGAGAGGAGAGATCCATTATCTCTAATTTCCTTGGAAGGGATTCAGGGAACGAGATGGGGTTGCTAGGAGACAGCAATGTGAGGGAAGAAGGAAGGATGTAAGATGTCACCCAGGTGGGGTTGGAAGGGGGGTGGGCAGGAGGGTTTCAGGTGGATGGAGAGAGGGGATGGTGGGGGTGGCCCACCCACAGGCCCTGAAGGGAACGGGGGTGGCTGATAAGGGAGCTATTGGGATGGAAACCAGGGGGCTGTAGGCACGGTTAATGCCAGGCATTGCTGAGAGTCTTGGTGAGCACGTGGGTCCTTAATACATGCTTTGTGATGCTGTGTGTGTGTGTGTCTGCCTAGCCCGTGAAGCTGGTTAGAGTGGATGAATGTGTTTTTGTGATTGTGGAGTCTGCGTGTCCATATGGGTGTGTGAGGATGGCAACAGAGGGAGAGAGGGAGGCAGGGCTGGGAGGAACTCAAATAATCTCTAGAGGTAGGAGGTTCAGGATATTTTTTACGAAGTGGATACTCAGGTGTGCACTCTTCACAGGAGTAATGCCTGTCCTTTGGCTCAAAGTACAGTGAAGGCTGCTTTGGAGAGTGAAGGTCTCAGCGGCGGAAACCTCCCCCCACTCCCAAGGCACTCACCTTGGCCCATCCGAGGTCCCTCACTGCCCCACCCCTGGGACTAAACCCTTCCCTCCCCCTCAGTTTGCTCCCTCCTGCACTGCAGTGTTCCCCAAGCCAGACCCCACCTGAGACAAAGTTTCCTCCCTCCTCTCTTCCCACTGGTGGCCAGCACACCAGGGAAGGGCAAGATGGGAAAATACCAACAGCCTCCTCCCCTAGGCAGCGGGGGTGGGGTGAGGGGGTCCCTTCCTCCCTCCCTCTTCCCTCCACTAAGGTCTAAGCTCCAGAGGTCTTGACCTTCTCTGATCCAGCCACACCTCATGATAAGAACACATTTTATTAGAATAGTTATACATATCATATAAATATATTTGTCCAGCTACAGGTAGGGAGAGGGATATGGCAGGGGGGAAGCTCTTATTGCTGAGGGGGGACCTGGAAAGGGAGGGAGGGCTGGCAAGTGGGGACACCTGGGACCATTTGTTCTCCCATCCCTTACAGAAGGCACAAACGCATCATTTCTTTCCATGTGAGGACCCTGGGGGGTGGTGGTAGGGAGGGACAGGAGATAGAGTACAGAAAACCTCAAAAATACAAAAGAAACATCCAAACTTAATATCTAATGGTATAGAAAAGGCTGGGCTGGGGTATGGAAGGCAGTGGGGCAAAAGAAGGAGGAACCAGGAAGGTTCAGAACTGGTAGAGACCTAAAGAGGTCATGATGTCAATCCAGGCCCCAGGGAAAACTCAGGTAAACAAACACACACCCCAAACAAGAGAGGGTGGGGTGCCCCAGGAATTGGCTTCGGGGCATCAGCGTGTGAGTGTGTGAGTGTGTGAGTGTGTGTGTGTGTGTGTGTGTGTGTGTGTGGTGGTGGTGGTGTAGTGGCTGGTGTGAGTGACAGAAGCAACCAGGACCAGGAGTGGGTGATATGATTCCCCCTGGAGAAGGCCTCCTCCATCCGGGTTCCTCCAAAACCACTTTCAGGGAGTAAATTCAGCCACTGCTTCCAAGAAGGAACCCCTGCCTGGACAGAAGAGCCAGGTAGCAGAGGATGAAGTTGGAGAGCTTGGGATGAAATCACACAGGAGCGGGTCTCGGGCAACAGAATATCATGGAGCTGAGTGTGTTGGAAAAGAGGCATGAAACCTAAGTGTACGTCTATGCATGAGTGTGTGCATGTGTGTAAGTGTGTATTCGTGTGTGTACTGGGGGTGCGGGGGTGGGATCATTCAAAGGTGAAGGGGTCCTGGGTGCTGAAAAAGAAGTGTCCATCCACGTGGTCCTCCAGGGCATCCTTATCGCTCTCGGCTGGGAAGCGTTCCTTACAAATAGGACACTCCTTCCATGGGGGGGTGGTAGGGCCCCCAGTGCTGGCCTCTGACAAGGGACCCGCCGCAAAGCCACTAAAGAGACAGGAGAAAGGAGAAGGTCAGTGCGCTCCACTGCCTTCCTGGCTTTTGGACCTCTGGGAGAGGGACCCACACATGTGGGCTCCCAGATGACCCTGTTCCTAATGCAGCGCCCTGGCAGTTCCCTCTGCTAGCCTCTCATAGTATCCCTCTCCCCACAATACTGGAAGCCTTAGTTTCCCAGCTCCCCATGCCCTCTTGTCTTTAGTGCCTGCTGGTTTCTCTAGTACAGAGCCCATCCCCCAACCTCCTGCTCTCCTCCCTCCATCTCCGTCTGCTGCCTAATGAGGCTGAAAATGAGTCTGACATCGTCCTTCATCTTCCTGCTCCAGCCTGGAAGGATGACAGCATCACCCGCTCCCTGCCCTGAGCCCATCTCACATCCAGGCAAAGCAGGGGGCTGGATGATAAGATCTCTCTTCCCTCCTGCCTCCCCCTCTTGAACTGTGGAAGAAAAGGGAAGGTAGCGGGCAATCTGATACTTGGAATTCCCCACCCAAAGCATCCCCCAGGGAAGTCAGGGAAGAGGGATAGCATCTAAGGGGCGACCAGATGGATGCTGGACCCCAGTCTTCTTTCTGTTCCTGTCCCAAGGGGCCTTGGTCTCCTCTCTTCAATCCCTGACAGAGCCTAGGTACTTACCTGGTGGTTGGGGAAGGGGTAGGGGCAGGAGAGAGGGGATGCAGGGCAATTTGGGCTCCACGGAAGATGGTGCTGCTAGAACAACACAGAAGCCAGTTAAAGGCAGGGCCTCTGAGTGCGCACGTGCATTGATAGGCACCAGTGATTTGGAGTGGTGGGTCATTTTGTGTGTCAATACAACTGTATCTTTTTCTTGGTTGGGGCCAAGAAGAGGGAGGTTGGGGGAAGGGCATGAGGACTGTTCACCTGGATGCCTTATCCGCTGGCATCCTCCCACCTCCCTCCTGTCCTCCCCCTTTGGCCCTCACCTGGCCATGTCACAGAAGGCATTGCCCAGTTCCGGAAGTAGCAGGTTGGCCTCCTCACCACCACTCTGCACAGCTGCCATCAGGACTGACTTCTCATCTTCAGCCTCCTGGGCACCAAAGGGATAGAGTTGAGTTTTGGGGTAGTGTCCCCAGATGGGGGAGCAGCACACTGGGACAGGTAAGGGAAGTCTAGGCCGGGACT
Organism: Neophocaena asiaeorientalis asiaeorientalis; assembly: GCF_003031525.2. Classification (NCBI taxonomy): domain Eukaryota; kingdom Metazoa; phylum Chordata; class Mammalia; order Artiodactyla; family Phocoenidae; genus Neophocaena; species Neophocaena asiaeorientalis. The sequence goes on along the minus strand of NW_020185339.1, from coordinate 25,621,271 downwards.
GTTAACAGAGAGTTGTAGTAAGAGTGGAGCAGGAGAAGTGTTTTTTTTGTTTTGTTTTGTTTGTTTGTTTGTTTTTTGCGGTACGCGGGCCTCTCACTGTTGAGGCCTCTCCCGTTGCGGAGCACAGGCTCCGGACGCGCAGGCTCAGCGGCCATGGCTCACGGGTCCAGCCGCTCCGCGGCATGTGGGATCTTCCCAGACTGGGGCATGAACCTGTGTCCCCTGCATCGGCAGGCGGACTCTCAACCACTGCGCCACCAGGGAAGCCCAGGAGAAGTGTTTTGATGAGGGCTGGTGCACAGGAAGAGAACGGGTGTGGGGAGGAGCCGCTGGCAGCACAGAGGCTACTGGGTCAGACTGGTGTCCACTTGGTGGCCCTGAAGAGAGCCTGTGCCTGCCCGCTCTCCCCCAAGAAAAGAGAGCCCTGTATGGCTAAGACTGCCTGCTCTGGAGGCTGGGCCACTTGGGGTTGGTCCTACCTCTTGTCCCTGCCCCTGCCCCATCTCCCCTCCATGCTCACAGAGTCAGAGCTACTGTCCTCAGCTGGTCCTGAGAGGTGAGGAGCGATGGGAGCCGGCTGGCTGATGACAACTAGGGGAGAAGCCTCTCGTGGCCCTGTGGCAGGGGAGGAGCCCAGGTCTCCACGCTCACACAGACCATAGGGCGGGAGCCTCATGTCTTCTGGAGACTCATCCTCTGAGTCTGTCAGAGCCACTGGGCAGCCTGCAGGTGAGGGAGTGGGCGGAGAAGAAAGAAGGAAGCATTGTTAGAGGGTCGGCTTCTCTGGATGAGGGATACAGTTAAGCTAATCAGGGGCCAGGGTCTGGGAAGGAAAAAGGCAAAACAGAGGGCAGAGGCAGCTCCCAGAGGGGTCATGTGGAGCTTTCCCAACACAGGGAGGGAGAGCGGGGAAGAGGTGTCCCAAGACTGGGGGTGTACAGACGCAGCCCCGCAGCGGCCTCCTCGTCCTCTGTGGCAGGGTCCTCATTCCACTTCTCGTCTGCCACCTTCTCCAGGCGGGCCTCCAGCTTTCTCATGTACTCTAGCAGTTCCTGGAGGTGGGGAGGAAGGACATGTGAGCGGCTGGGAAGATGCGAGCCATGCAGCCCTGCACAGCCTTCTCTTGCATCCAGGGTGAACTCTGAGCGCCTCAGGATTAGACGCTTTTGCCAAAGGGGGGGCAGTTTAAGGCAGATCCTCCCCCCACAGCCCCCAGCCCTCTTTCACCCCTTCTTCCCCCAGCAACCCTCCCCTGTCCTGCCAAGGCGGCTAATAAGGGGAGCCATGGTCCCATTTTTAGCCTCGGGGCCCTCTTCACTGATGCCAGTTTCTAAGCCAAGAGGTGACAAGAAGATACCAAGTTTCCAGCCCTCAAGTCCCCCGCTGGGGCCTCCAGGGGGCTGGGTTATGGCTTCTCACCTGCTTCTCCTCCTGGAGCTGCTCCTTTTCCTTCTGGAGCACACGCAGGGCTGACCGCAGCTCCACCAGCTCCCGCCTACTCTCTGACAACTGCACCTGAGCAGAAAGGGCCAGAGGGAATCTGGAGCCTAGAAGGTACCTCCCAGAAGCTGGGCTCTGACCTGGATGCAACAATCTAGAACCACGACTCTCCGTGCCTTCGCTCCTCTCTTGCCCTGACACACAGGAGGCCCCGACACTCTGCTTCCACGAGTCCCTTGTCTTGGCTGCAGGAGACTCACCTGAGTCCTAGTCTCTGTCTCCCAAGTGGGGACCAGAGGATGACTGCCTCTGGGCTGGGGTGCAGAGGGCTCGGTCATAGCAGGGGGCACTCTAGAATTCGCCTAAGTCATCCCTACTGGGCCCAGAATGTGTGGAGAGCAGAAAGGGACATGGCATGCTTCAAACCAACGAGGGCCGGGGGGCGTGCAAGTGGGAAATGAGTGCCTAGAACTTCTGAGCCCACAGCCAAGACAGAGGGAAGGGGCACTGATGCCTCAGGACGCCCGGGCCCAGGACTCTCGGGTGGCCGGGCGCCTCACCAGGCTAGAATCCTTTTCCTGGGCCAGCTCAGTCTTGAACACTTGGTTCTGGGTCTTCTCCTCCTGTACTGCCTTTTCCAGTCGAAGTACCTCTGCACTCAGCTTTAGGATCTTGTCCTTCTCGGCCTGGGAGACGCCGAAAAGGAAAACGGGAGGGTAAAGGAAATGGGATGCCACTGGCAACAGCACCATTCCTCACTGTGTCCCTTCTTTATTTAACTGAATATTTTGGAGTGATTTCCCCTTCTTGCCTTCCTTATCCCCTGTACCCCCAAATGGAGGAAGGTCCCTGACAGCAGGGCGCCTTGCTGATCAGGGATGGGTATCACGGCAGGGCCGGCGCCTAGGACGGTAAATGTTTCTGAATCAAGATGGTAACCAAGACAGGTGCTACAGAGATCAGGATCTAGACACTCTGCTCAGGGAGGGGCCCCACCTGGACAGCGACTGTACCTCCCTCACAGCCCCTCCCCACCCGTAAGTCCTCTAAGGTTCTCACCCCCGCCTCTCTCCTCCCAGGGGATCTGACCACACCAAGGTGCGCGCAGCAGCAGCCAGGAGCCTGCAGGTCCCCCCATCCCTCTACCTCCACACTCTGCAGCAGCCCCGCCCGCTCCTTGCTCCACTGGCTTTTCTCCTCCTTCAAGTGCAGACTGAGCTCAGCCAGCCTGCCGTTGACTCCAGCCACTTCCAGGCGGCTGCGGTGCAGCTCGGCTATGGTGCGGTCCCTGGCTCCCGCTGCGCTGGCCAGCTCCTCCCCAAGAAGGGCGGCTTTCTGCTGGCTCGAGGCTGCAAGCTCCTGGGCCCCTCGAAGCTGCTCCTTCAGGGGCTCCAGCTCAGCCTCAGGAGAAAGGAGGAGATGGAATCAGGGCTCCCAGTGAGTCATTTGTGAGCCCGGAAGGTAACTAGGCTCCCTCCACTCCCCCACCGCATCAGGACTCAGGATTGGGTTGTTTAATCTTGAGCCATGTCTTTCTCCCATACTTGTCTACAACCAGCCCTGGAACATTCTCCACTCCCTGTTGCCTAGGGGCTTCACTCACCACCCGCTGCTGGGCCTGGCCGAGGGTGTCCTTCATCTGGGCCATCTTGTCCTTCAGTCGCTGGGCCTGAGCACTCTGCTCCTCCTGCCGGCCCCTGGCCTCCTGCAGCTCCAAACTCAAGCGACAGTTCTCCTGCTGTGCCACCTGGAGCTCAGCCTGATGGCAGCAGAGAGCAGGTAAGGAAAGGGGATACATATTTGGGGTGGCCATGGAGGTGGGCCTCTGTGATGAGAGAAGCCAAGGTTCCACTCCTCAGATTTAACACAAACTCAAGCATTCAACCCTGGCCAGCCCTTCCTGGGTTCTCAGTGCAAAGCGTCTCAATCCTGAGCAACCCGTCTCCAGTGGCACGGCCTGCGGTCTTCCCCTGCCCCATGTCTGCTTCCCCGCTCTTCCTTTTCGATCAAAACTCAACCTGGATGTCCTGCAGGCCTCACACGCTCGGCATATTCTACCTCCCACTCTACCCCCGTCCTTGCCACTCTTGTTTCTGTCCATGGCACTAACTACTTCTCAAGTCACTTGGGCTGGATACCTCAGTGCCACGTGTGGTTCTGTTCTCTCCCTAGTGGCCCAAAGGATGGACGCTTCTCCATCCTCCATCTTGTTCACAGCCATTTTCTCTTTTCTACTGTTACCACGACCACATTAGCTCAGGCTCTGGTCATTTCTTGCTTGGACTACTGAATAATCTCACAACTAGCTCATTTTCCACAAGGCAATCAGATTAATAATCTTTTTTTCTTTTTTCCCCCTGGCCGCGCCACGTGGCTTGTGGGATCTTAGTTCCTCGACCAGGGATTGAAGCCAAGCCCTCAGCAGTGAAAGTGCAGAGTCCTAACCACTGGACTGCACTGGACCGGAATTCCCAGATCAGTCTTCTTTAAGAACATTCTTTAAGTATGTGTCCCCCACTTGAAAATCATCAATGCCTCTCACTGCTTACAGAATAAAGACTAAACTCAAGAACCTCTACAATCTGACCTAGGCCTTACCTCAAACTCTTTACCCACGCATTCAGCTGCTCTGAGTGTTCTGGACTCTAAGCCTTTGCTCATGTATTTTTGGTTTTTTTTTAGAATGTATTTGCTTTTTATTTATGTATTTACTTATGTGTTTATTTATTTATTTATGGCTGCATTGGGTCTTCGTTGCTGGGGTGGGCTTTCTCTACTTGCAGTGAGCGGGGGCTACTCTTCATTGTGGTGTGCGGGCTTCTCATTGCGGTGGCTTCTCTCGTTGCAGAGCACGGGCTCTAGGCGCTCGGGCTTCAGTAGCCGTGGCACGAGGGCTCAGTAGTTGTGGCTTGCGGGCTCTAGAGCGCAGGCTCAGTAGTTGTGGCACACGGGCTGAGGTGCTCCGCGGCACGTGGGATCCTCCCGGACCAGGTCTCAAACCTGTGTCCCCTGCATTGGCAGGCGGATTCTTAACCACTGCGCCACCAGGGAAGCTCCTCACGTGTTCCTCTGTTCCTAGAATGGCCTCCCTCTCATCTCTGTCCACTCAAATTCTACCTACTCTTCACTGCTGAGCAAATGGTTTTCAGACCATCTCCCATAGAAGCCTAGGGTTCTGATGAAGCCATTTAGAAGCTGAAATATTTGATTTCAACTTCTTCCAAATTATGAAAAATTATGTTGAAAAACAATGCACAAACTCACAAGTTAGCACACTGGAGATCATCAAGCACTGATATGTGCTTCCAGGTTAATTCATTTTTGTGCAAAGCTCAGAATAAAGTTTCAATTGTATTTTCTATTGACGTGGAGAGCAAACTGAGATCGCAAGGTAGAAGCTTAAAAATTATCATTTGCACCTGCTTGTGCGTGAGACTCAAGGTGTTCTCAATACTGTACAACCATGACACGATACAGAAACATATTAGCTGCTGAGGCTGACAAGACAGTCATCCATAACCTCCAATTTCCAAGTCTGGTATCCGTCAAAATTATCTGATTGCTTTCATTGCTTTATAAGTAAATGTTATACATTTGAATTTATAAAAGTAAATTTATAGTAAAGCACTGGATGGATAATTGAGAAAGCAAACCAACTCTGAGCCCTTACCTCGCTTTGCTCCTTGTCTGCCTGCACTTCCTTCAGCTGCCCAAGAAGCTTCTCTTGTTCCCGAGTCAGGGCCTTCACCGTGTCTCTAACCCTGTGAGTGGTGGATGCAATGTCAGAAGACCGACTGGTCACCAGAGAAGGAACAAAGACTCAGACTTCTGTCTTGAGCCCTTCTGCTGGGGCTCCTCTAGCCCAGACCTCCACTTCTCTGTGGGATGCCCAAATCCCCAAACCAAGATGATCCAGTTCTAAGCCCCAAGTACCCAAGATTCCTAGTTTTAGAGCAGAATATAGAAATAAACAGTTGTTCTTTTCTCCTTATGTATCACTTTAAGGGATGTTCTGCTAATGGCTTCCCAGTTGTTTGCAATAAATCAAGAGACCGGAATTCAGTCTTTTCTAGACAAGGGGCAGTCATTATTGACGATAAACTTTTGATCTAGGTCAGAAGTCGGCAGATGTTATCTGTAAAGGGCCTGACAGTAAATATTTTAGGCTCTGCAGGCCATGTGGACTTCTGTGGCAACCTCTCAACGCTGCCACTGGAATGTGGAAGCAGCCATGGACAATATGTAAATGAATGAGTATGGCCGTTCCAGTAAAACTTTATTTATGAACACTGGAATTTGAATTTCATATGATTTTCACAGTCACAAAATATTACTCTTCTTTTGTTTTTCAACCATTAAAAATTGTCAAAACCATTCTTCCCTTGTGGGCTGTACAAAACCACGTGCGTGGCAGGCTGGATTTGGCATGTGGGTCATAGTTTGCTGAACCCTGGTCTACACAGCCCCTGATCTTTTCCAGATGCTCGGTTTGATCCCAATTTTTCTATTCCATGATTTAGAACCTAGACATTTAGTATCTCCCTCGGGCAAGACTAACATATCCTGGACTGAAGAAGCCTTAGTGATCAACTCACTTTTTACTCTGGGTCTCGGATAGCATGCCTCTTTCCTTTAAAGAGTTTTTCTGAAAATATCAAATCTACCAGTACTGAATGAAAGAAACTTAATTATGTCATTTGATGAAAGAAGTGTTTCTTCTGGTGAAAATCTGAAGGACAGGCATGGGAGGTGGTCAATATTCGTGCCATTTGGTAGAAAGAATAGTTGTCTGGCAGAAGAAAGAAATTTATTCTATGCGGCCCCAGAGGTCTAAACCAGGACCAAGGAATGAAAGTTACAGGAGGGTAAATACAACACAAGAGATACAAAAATGACAGCTGTCTGATATTGAAAGAGGCTGCCTTCTGAGGTAGTGATCTTTCCTCACATACCCTCTTAAATACTTTACATTCCTCCCAATGCTAAGATTCTATGATTTGTACCTTTTTTTCAGGGCAGAGATCCCATAACATTTCTGGATCACCGCTTCTAACGTTTCCTAATAGTGAGAACAGAGTCTAATCTTATGCTTTGCTGGGGTAAAATCTGAAATCCATCCTCTCTTATCTTGCCTGGACCATCCTATCCATTCTCTTCTTCCAAATCCTCCACTCCTAGCTCCTGCTTTGCCTTTGCTGCACAATAGATGGTAATGATGATTATTTCCGAAGGTAAGGAATACAGAATAGGTTAGGAAAGATGGAAGCGAGCTTGGCAGAAAAATTACCCCCAGTAATTGGAATACCCTGAGTGAGGTTGAGAAGGGAAAGAGAAACCATGTGCGATGGAGAGCAGGTCTTGCCTACCTGACACGGGAGGCTGGGGTTCGAGGGTCACAGGAAGCAAAGGGAAGTAATGGGGGTAGAGGGGTCCCCTCACCTGTCCAGCTCCACCTCTTTCGTCAGCACCTTCTCACTGATAGTCTGGATGTCATCTTCCAGCTCCAGGATGCGGGCCACGTGGTCTCCCTGTTGCCGGCTCAGGATGTCCCTCTCTTCCGTGAGCTCCCCGTGGGACCGGGAAAGCCCCTGGAATTAAGGTTCCCCAAGAAGAAGAGGGAAGCTGAGATGCATCTCTCAAAGAGTGCAGTAAAGGCTTAGGAGAACTCCTAAGTTTGACTATCCACCCTTCTACCCGGTCACCTTCCTTGAAGAAGAAACTGTAAGGGAACATCCCCTTCCCGGTGAAGACGGCTACCTCCACCCTAACTCAGCACTCCTGTGTTCAGATAACTGAGTCTCACTACAAATTTGGGACGTGTCTCCCATCATATCCAGTTTAACACTACTTGTGACCGCCTAAACCTATATCTTAGATGCCAGCACCATCTTAACAGCCCACTAACGTCTCCCCTTTACTGTCTTCACTGGGTTCAGATTTTGGACCCCAGGTGAGCAGGCAGGCCCCTCCCCCCAGCAGCCCTGCTCCCACCTTGTACTGCTCCTCCAGTGCCATGTGCTCCTGCCTGGCGGACGCCAGAGCCGTCTCAAGCTCCTGTACTCGGCTCCTCAGCTCTGTCACCTGCCCCTCCAGCTGCAGCTTCAGCTGCATCAGGTCATTCCTCTCTTGCTGGCTCTCGTCCAGCTGGTTCTACAGGGGACGAGATGAAAAGGGGAATCTGCCTGTGAAGCGCCCATTCCAAGGTCCCATCCCCACCGCTCTGCAGATGCATGTCAGGGCTGGGAAGTTACATCAGTACAGGCTATAGAGGCGAGTCAGGGGAGGCCTGGTGTGCTACTGAACCCTGCCCACCACCCATCAGACACACCAGCTCCTGGCACGCTGAACTGCCCACCCCTCTTATCTTTTCCCCGCTGAGGCCTGGTCCCTCCTTTGCCCAGCAATTGCAGGAACCCCTTGTCTGGCAGAAGTCTTTCTCAATCCACATGGACAAAGGGGATGGTTCCCCTAATTTTACCCTATCTGTTCTGGAGTCAGACAGATGTGGGTTTAAATCTCCAATACAATTTTTACTAGCTAGGTGACTTTGAACAAGTTACTTAACTTCTCTGAGTCTCTCTTCTCATCTGTAATGTGATCCCTTAGCCTGGGTTGTTTTAAGGTTTAAATGAGAACAATGAATGTAAAAACAGAACACGGGTAGGAGATCACCCACCTCTGACTTATGTAAGATATAAACATCTTCCTATTCTTGTATTGATTCCATATGTTTAGAGGATTCCACAGGGCAGGAGTTTGTGTAAATCACAAACTACTCATTCCCACCTGTTGAGCTTTCCTCAGGCCTGTCCTCTCGTCTGGGGAATGTACTTCCTCCCCACCTAGTCCTGTCCTTCACCTTCCTTCAGGAAGTCTTCCTTGCTAACATCTGCCTCCACTCCCTAATTCTTCTGTATTTGGTCCAACAGAAAAATAATACAAGCTACATAAATAATTTAAAATTTTCTAGTAGACACTTAAGAAAAGTAGTAAGCAGCAGATGGAATTCATTTATCTAACCCAGTCAATCCAAAATGTTATCATTTCAACATGTAATCAATATAAACAATTACTGAGATCTTTTACATTGTGTGTGTGTGTGTGTGTGTGTGTGTGTGTGTGTGTGTGTGTTTTGGCTGTGTCACGCAGCTTGTGTGAACCCAGGTCCTCGGCAGTGAGAGTGTGGAGTCCTAACCAGTACACCGCCAGGGAGTTCCCTACATTCTTTTTTTAAATACTAAGTCTTCAAATCTGGTGTGTATTTTATCCATACAGAACACCTCAATTTAGACCACTCACATTTCAAGCGCTTAAGAGCCACATGTGGGTAGTGGCTGCACAGGCCTGGGGCCCTGCTGATCTGTTCTCACTTCTCACTTGCCGTGGAAGTGGGTCTCATCCTCCCCTTCCTTGCAGTGTTCCTTCCCTGCGTGGCCTCCCTCTACCCTTTGCATCTTCCTCTAGCGCCTAGGGAAGGCTCCTGGAGAAGGAAGCCTCAAAAAATTCTTAGGAAATCTTGAGTGATGTTGGCCTGTGGGTGGCTTGCTTTCCTACCCTATGTGTTCGTGTCTGTCTGTGTCAGATTGAGACTTTCCTGTAGGCAAGGCTTTGTATAACTCCCAGTGAGGTCTGCAGTTGAAGCTACAGCGAGGGGAGGGTGAAGCGTGAAGGGGCCCCTTGCAATGCTATCCTCTGGCACCCTCGCCCAGGAGCAACTCTGTTGCTCTGCTCTCACCTGCAGCACAGTTGCCTTGGGAACAACCAGCAGGATGTCAGAGCCGCCGTCAGTCTCCTCCAGGGTCACCAGTTCATCCATGGGCCGTGGCTCTCGGAACTGGAAAGGGGGGCTCTGCCCACACACCCGGCCCTGGCGGTTCACGTACCGGAACTGGTAGAGCTGGGCTCCGGGTTTGGGCAGGTAGCTGGCTGTGGGAAGAAGTACAGACCCAGGACCCCAATATGATCCCAGGCCCTCAAGTGCTCAGCAGGTTCCCCCTCCCCTTGATGTGTCTTATTATCCATTGTCTTTGGCCCCAGCCCCTTGTTACCTGTTCTATAGACTGTTTTCTCTCCTCTCCACCTCTCACAGGCTATTTCTGATCTCTGGGATACTCTTCTCCCTCCTTTCTGCCTAGCCTTCTCTTTCCTCTCTTTCCCAAACCTACCCTCCTTAATAATAATAATAACAACAGCGACAACAATGCTAGTTACCATTTGCTGAGTACCCATTACATACCAGGCACTTTGCCAACAGCTTTATCTGTATCATTTAAAATTTTCATATTGTCCCTGTAAGCCAGGCATCCCCTTTTACTGTTAAGATAACAGACACAGAGAGGGTAAATAATTTGCCCAAGGTCAAACAGCTTGTAAGTAATTAGAGCTGAGATTTGAACCTGGGTCTTTCGAAATCTAATGACCAATCTTCTTGTTAATATATGAAGCCACTTTTCCCTCTTCCCTACCCCCTAGTCCCACAAGAAGAGTTCCTCCTTTTTTGGTAAGAGGCAGGACTAGCGGCCCTTTTACAGTTCCTTTCTTGTCTGAATCCCTGATTCTTTGAAAATCCCATGATTCTGTATCTGCCGAGACCACTACCCTCTTCCAAACCTCCATCCCCTTGACTCCTCCCTCCCGGTTTTCCCTCTTCCCTTGTACCTTGGAACTGGACACTGGCATGGATGGGGGAACCATCAGTTGCACTTTCAGGCACCGAAGACCACACAAACGTGTGGTAATCCCGGACACAGGCAGCCTCCACCTGTCAAAGCCCCCGGTGGGAGAGGGGTATAGTGATGCAACTCCCAGCTCCGGAAGGCGGAAAAGGCTGAGGGATTGAACCAGGGGTGGGTAGGATGGTGTTGCAGTGGCAAGGATTCTGAGAGACAGGGAAAGTGGAGGGATGCTAGTGTGTCAGGAGAGAGCAAGGCTAAGATGGGGAGATGGGCTTCGCTTACACACATGGCCTTGTCATCTGTGACATCGTTCTCCCTTCCTCTCTATCATCATGAAGTTGAGAATTCAGAAACCAAATCAATTCCCCTTATTCCAGACAACCCATGGCCCGTAAGCCTGAGCCAAAAGGGGGTCCAGGGATACCTTGAAGATGCCAATCCAGTCGCTGGCACTGGGCACAGTGCCTGGGGGGAGCGTGTAGTGACACTCCACCTTGGTGTTGGGGATGTAGGTCCGGGCCACATTCAGAAAGTTGACTCCACCCCGGGATGGTGCCCGGCTTAGCGATGATTCTTCCATTCTGGCCCTGAGATGGCTGCCTTCCTATGAAATGAAGATTGAATATCCTGAAGTGTCTCCCCCTCTCTCTCTGCCCCCTAACTCTGTCCCCACCCACAGCCCCTGCTCCTGGAGATGAAGGCGTATCTGGTTTCCAGCCCCTGAGGGTTTAGGACCCTCTAGAGGTATCAATCTTAGTCTCTAGGGCATAGGTCTGGCCTTCTGGGTCAGTACCCATCCTGGCTCACACTGTACCCTCTGAGTCACAGACTCTCTCTAGAGGTAAGAGCTCTCTAATTTCTGCTCCCTTTTCACAGCCCCATTGACCAAGCCTCAGTCTCCCAGGCTCGGCCTCCTGTAGTCCCTCCTTTTCCATCTCTTAATAGCCTTGACCATTCCAAATTCTTCAGCCTCCATCTCCCCACCCCAACCCCTACATCTTCTGGCTCTTGAATTCAACATCCAACTGAGGCGGGGGGCCCCCTCATTCTGAGCAGGCCTCCTTGCCCACTCCAGCTATACCCAGGAACGACTTAGGGGACTTCCCTTGTGGCGCAGTGGGTAAGACTCTGTGCCCCCAATGCAGGGGGCCTGGGTTCGATCCCTGGCCGGGGAACTAGATCCCACGTGTGTGCTGCAGGAACGACTTAGGACACCTGAAAACAGCAACTCTGAAAGTAACGACTGAGTCTTTGGAGCTGGAATATGGCTGGGGGTACGAAGAGACCAATCTTCAAGCCCCTGAACTCTCACCCTCTCTCCCCGTCTCTCAGCTGTCTTCCGCCATGAGCAAAAAAAAAAAAAAGCCTGCACTCTCATCCAAGAAACAAAGGGAAAGGGAGGATAAAAGGGAAGATAGGTTCTGTCCCTCACTCATTCCTCCAGGAAGTCAAGAATTCTGGAGGCGGCTGCTTCAAAGGGTGGAGTGAAACACTCAGCAGGAACGTGGTGCTGCGGGGAGATGGAATGTGGGGGCCTGGAGCCAGGAAAGCCCCACCCCCGGGTAGGCAGCCTGGAAGTAAGGGGCCCTGGGAAGGGAAATGTACACATAATGTTGAGAGAAGGAGAAATGTTTCAAAAAGAACCTCATATTCTTCTCTTCAGGTCTTGCCAGGAGCAGGGCTTAGAAAACTACTGGTTTGACAGTTCGTTAACCCATCGCTAGTATTCCCCTCCCCCCCATTTTCTCTGCTCCCCTTAGCCTCAATTCTAAGTGCCTGAACCCTTCCATCTGCTTGGATTGGTAGTTGGAGGCATGCTATAGGATGGGATTGAGACGAAGCGTTCCAAGTTAGGTGGGGAGAGTTCAATGGAAAATATGAGTCTAGAGTGAGGAAAGATAACAACAGTCAAGAGAACTCCTAAGCCCAGGGCTGTGAGATGGCCCTTGTCATCTCTCATCTCCAGCCCACTGAGCTTTGTCCTGTGTCAGTCACAGTAATGCACGTCCAATCAACCATGGCCACTAGTCATGTGCACGCCCCCAAACATCACAAACCCACACCAGGCTGAAGCCAGGTGGGTAGGGACTTTAAAAGAGGACAGAAAATCAGTAAAGAAGGGAAGGTGGGACAGCTCTACAAAAAGGAGCTACTTCTCCTCCACAATAGAGACTGAATTGACGACAAGAAGTTTCTCTGAATTTTCATCTCTGAAAAATCCCTAGTTAAAACTAGTCCATGTTTTTTTCCAAATACAATTCTTCTGGCTTTCTAAGAGGGGGTGAACTGTCCTCAAAGACATTGTCCTGGGGACCCCAACTATTCCCCACAAACAAAATTCAAAAAAGCTGGAAATATCCCCCACGCCTGAATGAGAACTCTGGGCAACTAAGGTGTATATGTGTAGCCAGATTCAGGTGTTTGCATGGGGCGGGGAGGGGGGTGTCCCCATGCCCCCCACGCTGTAGGGCTCTAGAGTTCTTTGACACTCTACACCTTGGAAGCTTCCCCCGCGCCAAGGGATTCAGCGTGGTAAAGGCCTTTGGATTGGTGGCGGGGCGCGGGGGTTGGCGGTTTGGGGGATTAGGGGTAAGGGAAGGTTTGTGGGGTCCAGTCTTGCCGGGCCGAGAACGAGCCGACTTAAGCCTCCCTGACAACTCCCTTAGGCCTATCAAGCTTTATAGAGAAGGACTGAGAGGGAGGCGAGAACAGCCAGGGGGCAGCCCCTGATGAGGGCCCCCTTGAGACCAAGAACTCCCGAAACAGCGGGGTGGCTTCTCCAGTACGGAAAGTGTTAACACCCAAACGCTCCTGCTTCCCCCTTCTACGGTTCCCTTAGATTATCCTTTGACAGTCTGGGAAGTGGGGGGATCCCCCATAAGATCGCCCCCAAATTAGGCCAAGTTTCTTACCCCACCGACGGATCAGCTGTCCCCTCACCTTTCACCAACAACAAAAACAGCACTCGGCTCCGAGAGGGGGAGGGAGAAGGGTGGGCGCGAGGGCTTCTGGGTTTGTGGTTCCTCCGCGCGTTTTTTGCCAGTGAGATTGAGCATATCTGGGACTACATGTGCCAGGAGGCTGTGCGCAAGGAGGGCGGAGTAGAGGGCGGCTGTGGTAGCGGCGTCACCGCCGCATCCTGGGAGGCGTAGTTCTCACTTCCGCGGCAGTAAACGAGGGTGTGGCCAGCAAAGGACTTCACAGCCCAAGAGTCCTTGCGAGGGGGCAGGCTATATGAGTGGCGACTGCTGATTGGTACCGTGCGTGGTTGGGGGGTGGGGAGGAGTTACGGCTCTAACGCCCCCACAGTAATACTTCTGAGAGGGCCGAACGAGTTCGGGTACGCGCTCCCGTTTACTTTTAACACCAACCTGCGAGGTAGGCAGTTTTGTTATCCACCCTTTACAGATGAAGAAACTAAAGCCCAGAACGGTTGCGGAACCGGTCTAAAGTATCAAAGCTATGAGATGGTAGGTTTGCACGACTCCAAGTGCTCTCGCCAGTACATCACACCTACGTACCATTTAGGGGATAGGAAACTGTATAACAGCTGTGGTAGCTGGTTCTCCTTTGCTTCAACCTCAGGGACAGCCCCTGTAAAAACTGTGTTGTGTGCACCGCTGACCGTTTTTTTCCAACTTGAAGGTTTCACTGCCAGGGGCCTGCCAGTACTCACAGTCCTGGCCTGGGCATCCCTGGAATGGCCTCTAGGTCCAGGAGGAGGATCCATTGGCTGACGTGGTGGTGTGGGGAGAGGGGGAAGCTGAAGTGAGAAGAATCAAGTTGAAAAGGGAACCTGGCATAATTCAGGACGGGTCACAATTCAGAAACAAGACCCTTGTGAGGCTAGTTTGCCCAAGCCTCTTAACTGGTTTGAAGTAATTAGGATAACAATCCATGTGCTTTTGTTTAGAAGAAGTGAAAGATTCACATCCTCCCACACACCCCCCCACACTCACATTAAAGACTTGGGCATCCTGCGCCCCCTATCTGCTCTGGACCCTCCAAGTAGTCTGAGGCATTCAAAATGATCTCTCTCTCTGTCTCCGTAATAGGGATTACAGTCTAAAGATTGATTTGATCTTCCTGGGTGCCTGATTTAATTCTCTGCTGCATTGTTACGGAGCCTCTGCCTTTTCCAAGTTTTGGGGTAGTATTTTGCTTTTATGACTGAATAGGGTGGCTGGTGCCTGCCCTTGGGTGCCTTTCATCTGAAGATCTCCAAGCACTTAACAATAAGTCATTGGGCTTCACAAACATTAAGGTGACATGTCTGTGTCATTAGTCAGGATTTGTGAGTTACGGAACAAGCTGGTGGTTGCAGAGATGGCTCAAGGTCCTGGGGTGGGTTCAGAGTGAGGCCTGTTCAGGGACCCAAGTCTCAGTTGTTCTTGGTTTTTGTCTTCCACCCAGAATAAAGGCTTGGGCATCCTGCTCCCCCTACTCAGTCTCAGCTGGAGCTAAAAGTAATAACAACTTCCATTTGCTAGGTGTTTACCATGTGTTTAAACTATGCTAAGGATTTTTCCATTTAATATAACAGTCTTATATAGTAGGCCTTATTATCAATCCCATTTTACATATGATGAAAATTGAGGCACGGACAATTAAGAGAGTTACCTGGGGTTACCCAACTAATAAGTAGAATCAGGATTCAAGCACAGCTAGTCAGTACACCATATTACCACCCCAGAAACTCCTGTTATGGAATACCAACACCCTTTGTTCTAAGGAACAGTACTGTTATTCAGGGGACAGGTGTTCACTGAACATTTATGTGCAAGGTGATGTTAAACAGATTCATTCAACAAATAGATGTGACAGGTACTGTGCTAGGTATTCAATAAATTTAGTTGAAAGAATAAGAATACAATATAGATATTTGAGGGAGGGATTGGATAGTTTAACAGGACAGGGTCTGAGAAGGATAAGCTTATGCCAGGCTGAAGCAAAGATGCAGCGGTGGGAATGTATAACATGTACTGGAGCCTAGGAATTCATATAAGAACAGCACATCAATCTCAACTTTTTTTCCCCAAACTCAGATTATTGATAATGACTGCCTGAAATGTTGTGTTGAGCAGGATTCTGAGGAAAGAGTGCTAGGATTAATCAGTAATATCTGTCATGTACTCCAGATGGAAGATGGCCATTGTATTAGATTGACTTATTGTTTGAAATCATTTACTTTCTCCTTCTCTGCCCATTGCCGCATGACTTGCAGTATCTCCTGTGGAAGGAGTATATGTCTCATTTCATTGATTTTGGACTCGATCATTTTTCGTGTTTTGGCCAATGGGTTGTGAACAGATGTGACTCATGTCATGTTTGAGCACGTGAATTTACACTTTCTTGTTTCTCTCTGCCACTAAAATGGGCATATTCCACATGAGGGTTGCTCCTTTTGCCTGTGTCCCCGAATGAGAAGTGCTGCCCATGGTCTGCATATATGTAAGTCAGAGATCAGTCTTTGTTGCTGCAAGCCACTGAGATTTTGGGATTGGTTGTTCTGGCAGCAAAGCTGACTAATAGCCATACCTGGGTAATGGTATAAAGTTTGAAAGGTAAATGGTATCAAGTGCGAAAGGTAAGTTTAAGCCAGGGTGTGAAGAATCTTGAATGCCAGGTGAGGCAGGGCCTGCTATGTGTTTATCAGAATCTCTTTCCTTCTTTTTCTTGGACACACAGCTGGACCACATTTTTCGGTTTCCCTCTAAGTGATGCAGTTCCATGCCTGGCCTGTGAAACCTCCCAAGGGAGATCCTTCATGTTCTTTCCTTTTTGGCTTGATGCATAGGACCTTAAGTACAGTGGACTTGAAGGCTAAATGTTAAAGATCGTGGGGCCACAGGTAGGAAGGAACCTAACTCCCTGAATCACTACTTGGCAGAGAACTACCTGCTAATCAGGAACATGTGTTTTGGACTTCACTTGACCAAAAAGTCAATTTCTAGTCAACATTCTAGATTTGATAGAGTTGTCCTGGAGAAAAGATACCTCTGGAAAGACCTTCAAATGTTGGTGGAGCCTCAGGCCCCAAAGTGACTGGTGATAGAAGTGGTCTTTTCCCCTCAATAGAGCGTTATTCCTATAGTTTTTATTATTTTTATATTCTACTGAAAAGTTTGAAATTTTTCACATTATTACAAAATAAACAAAGCTGTGTTATAGTCATAAATTTAGTCGTTGATTTTATGCACTTGACAGTTCTATCACCTTTCTAGCAGTTTCAAAATACTTCTCCCTGGGAAATTGTGTGGGTGGGCACGTCCCCTAAGCTTTGCAGGCCTCCCCAGTGCCATGAGAATAGAGAGGGTAACCCTGGAGCCTGGGAAAGCAGTAAGGAGGCAGCTCAGTCATCTTGCTGAGAGCTGCTTCTCATCTGCTAGAGAGAATGGAACCAAGTGGGTAGGCTCAAGAGTTATTTAGGAGGTGGCATGGGCAGGTTGTGGGAGTGAAGGAGAGGGAGGCAAGTCATTTTGATGCCTATGGACGTGTGACTCTAAAAAAGTTAAACTTTTAGCTTAAAAGAATTGTCACTTAAATCAATGAGTGCAACAGACTCCCTAGTCCTATCCCTAACCCAGGGAGATGGAAGAGTCATGGCTGATCCCAGATTCCTGGCTTGGTGGATGGGAGTTCCTCCTTGAGATGGGGACCTTAGTGGAAGGAGCAGGTGTGGGGCTGAGGCTGGGTGGAGGAAGTTGTTCTGCTTCTGGACATACGTGGTCCGAAATACTTCCCAGTCTCCAGAAAGCCATTCCTTGTACTGTGGAGCTAGGCCTTCCTGGCCATCTTTCTGTTGCTCCAGACTTGCTCTTAAAGGAGAAGATTCAGAAATTCAGGCATTGGGAGAAACAGAGGAGCCAATCATAGATAAAATAGTGTGTGTGTGTGTGTGTGGGGGGGGGGGGGGGTGTGTGGGTGTGTGGGTATGTGTGTGTGTTTGTGTATAAATACCATTAGCAGCAGGTTGGGATTACAAAGACAATAGATGTTCCTCTGCACTCACTGTACATAACATTTGCACGTTAATTAGTGCACATAAAAATGCATTGAAGAAGGCCCCCCCAAGTCTCAGCCCCTCTCCCAATTGAGGAATCATCCTTCTCTTTTCTGGTTGCACCGCCAAACCCCTAATTCCTGTTGTGTAAATTTGGGCTCTTCATACTTGAAAAAACTGGTTGGCTTCCCTCCTGCCATTTCAGGGTAACTTCCCTTTGTGCCTGGGTCAGAGTTATGGGGGAGGGAGCAGCTGTTGAGGGGCCAGGATGGGGGCAGAGACTGGCTTCGTCTGGTCTCAGGGGGTGTCCTTGTCTGTATCTATCTGGGTCCCTCTTTCTGTCTCTTTCCACTCACAGATTGTGTGGCATTTTGGAGGGTGGAGTGCCTGGGCACCCAGCCCACTACATCCCGCCCCAATCTGGCCCTGGGCACGAGCCACATGGTGCTGGCCATCAGCCTGGCCTCTTGCCCATCCATTATAGCCTCAGCTGCCAGACTGGCACAGGTATCAAAAGGAACTTCTACTAGGCCCTGACCTCCCCCAATTCTGTTCCTGCGGCCAAACTGAAGGAGAGTCAGATGCAGAGAGCACACTCTTGGGTGGGGAACCAATCCCAACACCCACCCCCCATGGTGGAAGAGGGTGTCTGGGCCTTGGGGAGGACTGCTGAGGCGCTAGGCTGCAGTCCATGGAAGACCACCTTAGTGTGTATATGGGCTGGGGGTAGTGTTGGGAGGAGACACCATCAGTTGCTATGGTGTGAAGGAAGACTCCCTACTAGGTCCTAGGAGATGTCTCCCTTCTTCTCTCTGTGTCTATGCAAATCATGTGAACTTGTGCCTGTTTCCTACTTGTGGGCTTATCCCCTGGTGGGACCATGCACAGAGCTCTGATGCTGTGGGGCGGGGCCTTTAGCTCTGCCCAGGCAGCGCAGAGGTGAACCTGCAGTGAATATTGCATGTCAGGATATATGACTCTGTCCCATGCGGGAATGACATCTGTGAGAGTGCTGTTAGGGTACAGGAGAAGTACCCGTATGGCTGAGGCATGGGGCCTTTTAGTCCCCTGGTATGGACCAACTGTATCTGCTCTATGGGGCACATGAGTACCATATACACGGACCCTCGTTGTAGAAGACATGCACCCTCATTCCTGAAAGCAGCGGCCTGGTCCGGCTGTAGACTGTATCTGGGTGTGGGCAGTGAGGGATGGTCTTGGTGGGTGGTATGTCCCTGGAGAGTGCTGGTCATGCCTTGCCTTTACACCTGTGTGAATTGTATGTTCAAATATGTGAATCCCCTAGAGAGATGTTGGGTGGTGAGGGGGTGGGAAGCCTGAAAAAGATGGGAGAATTTATGAGCTGCTTTTGTCGGGAGACAGTCGTAATGAAGAAAATTCAATTTTCTGCAGCTCGAAGAGTCAATATGTTAAATCTTGGAGAAGCTGTGGAATGACAGCGGAATGGCAAAGTCAATGGGACGTGTGTGGGGGGAAGTCGTCTATCTGTGTCTGCGGTGAGGCTGCCTCCTCTCTGTACCCTTGAACTACAGCTGGGACAGGATGGAACCAGATACCTGAGTTCCTGAAACTGCCCCTCTCTCCCTTCCTCCTCCAACTCAGTGGCCATCGTCTCTTGCCTCCTGCTTATAGGGAGAAAAGCTGCTCTTTCCCAGGCCCAATCCGATCCTAGCACTTCCCCAGGAAGTCCTTCCTGTAGTCTAACCAGCACTCCCTCTTGCTGCAGTTACTAATTTCGGAGTGACTGTTTGTAGCCCAAAGTGATTAGTAGGAAAGTTCTCTTTTCTTTCTAACTTTTCATCCCCACTCTCCCCTCAGCTACTCCATGACTGGCCTCCTGTTTCCCAGCAAGTTTCAATTTTTCCTAACCAGTCTTTACCCCCTCCTTTCCAGCCTTCTGTTCTAGGAGGCAGGAGTGTGGAGGGGTGGGTGTTGGGGAGAGGAGAGGGAAGCTGGGGATTCCTCTGTGAGCCACAGTGTCACCAGGAGCTATGATTAGCTGAGCTGCTGGCTGTGTAATTAGTGTGTGCCCGCGTCCCAGGGGTCTGGTGTGTTAACAGCGGGTCCCTGTGGTAAGTAACGAGATCATGCCCATGGCTGGTTGCACACACTAATTAATTAGTGCTCCTCTGGTGTTGAGGAATGAGGAGGATCTGGGGGAGGTGATGGTGGGGGTGTCTCAAAGCCCAAGAGCCCAGCTCTTCAGAGCCCAGAGGTCACCTAAGGTTCTGCCGGAATGGGGGCATCAGGCTAGTGTGCAGAGTTAGGGGTCAGAGACTTGGGTGCCCTAGCTGAAGAGAGGGAGTGTGGGGTACTGGGCTCTTGGTGGTGGGTGTCCTGGGCTGGGCTGGTGGAGGTGGATGGAGGGGAGGACAGCCCCCTCAGCTTAGGGAGCTCTCCAGGCTCAGGGCCTGTCTTAGAGCATCCTTTCTCCAGGTGGCCCAGAGAGGGAGTGGAACAGGGAGGAGGCATTCCAGACCCTTCCAGCCTCTACCCTCCCTCACCTCACTAAGCCCAGCTTCTCAATCAGCCATTTCACAGTTATTACACACTCGCTGTGTGCACAGAGCTCCAAAAGCCTCTCTCACCGTTCTCACTGTCATAACCACTGCCTCCCCCCTTGCCGCCCTTGCAGATAGAGACCCGAACTCCTCAGCTCCTGGGTCTATCTTAAGAGCCCAGAAGCCTCTTCTGAAGCCTGGGATGTGGAACCTAGATATCTGGGAGAAATATCATGGAAAACCTGAAGAAACGGGGAGGGGAGAAGGTTGGGAGAGAGCCTCACAATTTCGCAGAGCACTGTGGTCACTTACAGCAGCAAGAAGGATTAAGGTGAGAGGAGAGGAAGAACTTCCAGTGAGCAGGCAGCTCTACTCGTTTCCTGAGGCAGAAATCCTCCGCCATTACAGGAAGGGATCAGAAGGGAAAGGGACCCATAGAAGGAGATCCTCTCCCCTTGAGCGGTGGGATTCAGCAAGGCGGGGCGGGAGTGGGGAAGGGGAGACAGAATAGAGAAAACGGGCAGAAAAGAAGACGAGACTGCGGCAGGGAATCTTTGGCTTCCGTGTGGAGGCGCGAGTCCCATTCCTGCACACGGTAATTGCTAAATTACCCGCCATCTGCTCGGCTCTCAGACATAAATTATCTGCGAGGGGAAAAGACGCAGAGGCTGCGCACTTTCCTTTCTCTCCCCCAAACCCAGCTAGGAGCAGAGGGGGTGCCCTTCCCTCCTGCCCGAGTGGAGGCGAGGGTGGTGAGACCACCTGATGGGGGAACAGTCACCCTTTGCCTCTGCCCTCTCCCGAGAGGGAGTGCCTTTGGGGTGACCGAGGTCCCAGCGCTGCCAAGAGTCCTGTCGGACCTGGGGCGGGGCGAGCTGTGGGCTGGCCTGGCCGGGCCTCGCGAGGCCACTTAGGAGGGGGCGGGGCGCGCCTTAGTGGGCGGGGCTTCTCTCAGGTGTGACCGAGTTGCCTCGGCAGGTTTTTCCCTGGTCACCCTCTACCTCCCCCACCTCCCACCCACCGCTTTGCTTGTGGGGAGAAGTCTCTTCAGCTCTCGTTTACGCTTGTCCTGTCTGCCAGAAGGAAGAGAGGGAGGAGGGTAGGCAGAGGGCTTGAGGAGAGAGGAAAGGGGGGCAAACCTTCCTTTCATTCTGCTCTGAACCTCGCCCTTCCCCTCTAGAGTTTGAAGAGTGGCAGAGATGTGAAAGCAGATGTAGGGGCAATGACTTGAAATGGGGCAAAATGGTAGAATGCAGCAGGTTGGAGAGATGGAGGTAATGGGAAAGCAGAGCCCGCTGGGAGATGGGTAAGAGAAGCAGGTGGTCAGGCTGGGGAGGTGAGCCAGGAGGGGAAGGGAGCAGAGTGGGAGGTGGGCAGAATGAGGGGGTCAGAGAGATGGGGGTGGGACGGGGTGGGGAGGTGGAGAGATGGAACAGGTGGAGGAGGATGGAGTGGTAGAGAGATGGGGTGGGGTGGGGAGGTGGAAGAACGAGGATGGGGTGATGCCAGATAGAAACTCAGAGATGGTCAGGGTGGTGAGTCTTCTAGAAGGAGAGCCGGAGGAGGATCAGGGTGGGGATGACAGACAGGAGTTCAGGAAGCAGGTCAGGCTCTGGAAGGAATGTAGGGAGCAAAGGCTGTGGCAGAGAAAGCAAGGGCGTTTGTGGGTCCTTGGAGGGTCCCAGGAAGGTGAGGGTAAGACCCCCAGAGCCACTTGCCACTCTGAGGCAGAGGCGCGACTCTGGAGGGGAGTTGAGGAGGCCACTTAAGAAGCTGGGGTGGGTGTGCCATGGGGGTGGGGGTGTGTTGGGCGGCTTCCCAGCTCCGAGAGCAGAAGCTAGTGGGGTTTCTTCCGAGCGATTGTTTAGTATTCATGGGGCGACGCAATCTCTCCCACATCTGCTTAGCACAGCAAGTCCTGTCATATAACTGTCTCCCGCACTGTCTGTCCATAAAGAATGTCTCGGAATTGGTGTAATTCAGAGAAATTAATGACGACTTTCCGCGGGACTGCTCCCTGGGGGATGATTAACACTTCATCGTCCATCTGATGCGCGGGGCCCATCGCTCCATTGCGAACATTTGGGCCGTGGCCAGCCGCATTAAAGGTTATTACGGAAAACGCGACCTGCAAACGGGCGAGAGGCATGATGGACCAGGAGGGGCGGGGGCGGGGAGTCGGATGGAGCCGGCCAAGTCCGAGATCAGGTTTTCCGAGGTGCACGCACCTGGGGGTCTGAGGCTGAGGGAGACTGGGTTTCTGTTTCAAGGACTGCAGGACTGGGAGGGTGTTGGGGAGACGCTCACCACGGGGGACTGGGGAAGGGGAGGAGGTGCTTTCCACGGTGGACACGTTGCTGATGGAGGCTTTCCCTGTCTTTTAATCCCCACAGAATTATTGGGTAAATTTTATTTAACCCCATCTTACAGGTGATGAAACTGAGGCTCAGAGAGGTTATGTAAGGTGTCCTAAGTAACACAGTTTATTAAGAGGCAAAAGCAGGATTTGAACTCGGGTCCTTGATTCCTGGGCTCTTGCTCTTTTCACCACACCATTGGGCAGAAGTTCTTACTGTTTTATGTGTCCGCCTCAGCTTCAGGCACGTAGGGGTGTGTGTGTGTGTGTGTGTGTGTGTGTGACAGATAGGTGCTCCAAAATGTTTGTTGTATCAATGAATGAATGAGCTTTGCAGGTTCCACTTCCCTGGTGTGGGCGAGAGTCCCAGAGACTCTGGAGGCAGGAAAGGGAACACAGCAAAGGAGTTTCAGTTTGGGTCAGGAAACTGGAAATAGGTTTCCTGTGGATTTCCATGCTTCCTCCCCACCCCACCCCACCCGGGGCATTCTAGACCTCTAGAATCTAGAGGGCTGGGCTCTTCATCCTTAGTCAGAAGAAAGGAGTAGAGACACATGTATGTATGTATACATGTGTGTTCGATGAATGTAGGGGTGTGTGTAAGTTTGTGTGTATATGCTTGTCTATAAATGTATGAGATTATGAGTATGTGTCTTTGTGTTGCATACGTGTGAGAATGTTTGTGATGTTTGGTTGTGGATGTGTGTGTATTTTGAAGGTATGTGTCTATGGGTGTGTATGAGGGTGTGCCTCGGTGTGTGTGTATCTGCGTGTGTGCAGGTGAGTGTGTGTATGATGTGTGTGGTGCCCCGGGGGGAGCCTCACAGCTGAAGATGTCTTTCATTTGCCCAGATCTCTAGCATGTTCCAGGATGTGGTGTGTGGTGGGGCTGAGGTGAGAGGCCAGGAGAGGAAGGCTGTTTCTGCTTGGGGCGTGGGGGATTGGGTAGCCTGATCATTGGGTGCCTCTGCCCCGCCAGGCATGCGTCAGGGTCCCGGTTCTGAGGCTGGGTGAAGACTGGGCCCTGAGGTCTTCACTCAGGGCTTGTATTGGATGTGCTCAGAGGCCCTGCTCTGACCAGTGGAGCCCAGACAGTGGAGGAGTGAGGCCTACTCTTCACCTCTTCCCCCACCAGATTTTAGGAATGTCTTCTAAGCAGGCTGCAATTCCTAGCTCTAGGCTCCACCCATTCCGCCTTAGGGTGGTAGAGTCCCTGAAAGTCTTTGTGTGAAGCCTTCTGACTCTGGGGGGACCATAACCACGGTGAAAACTCCTCTCTCTAGTCAGCACTACCCAGACAGGTCCAAAATAAATGTCCTTGTCTCTTGGAGACATATAAGCTGAGGCTTTCAGACCCCTTGTGCTGGGAAGTTCTTCCTGAGTCTAACCTCAAATCCTCTTGCTGCACCCTGTGCCCAGTAAGCCCAGGCCGAGTTTGTGAACTTGGAACCTAGCACCTCCTGCCCTTTGGCATGGAAACAGTTTCCTCTGAATAGGGGAGTGGGTCTGGGGTTTAGGGACACTGAGAGAATGGGGGGCTAAAGCCTGGCAGATCACAGATGGGTCGGACCATTCTTGGGGAGGAGGGCAATGATCAACAGGACAATTTCAGAGACGGGAGTTCAGAGACTGTGGGTTCCAACTCTCTTACTGCACAGAGCCTCAAAGGTGGGAATACTCACTCAGTGTCCCCTGCTCCATGGTGGCCACCTCTGGAAAACCCAGGCCCCTGACTCCTGGTCTAGGAATCCTTCTTGTGTCCCATTTGGAGAACCCTAGACTCTGCTTCTATTCTCTTGGTTTTAAGGGGGTGGGGAGAGAGGGAGGAATACTTCAGCTAATTGAGGGACTGTCTCCCTTCTTCTCGCTGAAGCCTCCAGCGACTCCTTCCCAGCCTTCCCAGCTGGTCTTTGAGGCCTCTTACCCACCACCTGTTCCTTCAATTTTCCATCCCCCTTGCAGGAGCCCGCCATCTGCTGTCTTAGATGTACCTGGGCAGCCGTCCCAGCATTTGGTCCTCCCCTGCCCTCTCCTAGCCTCAGGGTCTATCCCCAGTCTGAACCATTTCCTCTCCTCCTCTTTCTGCAGACTAGCCTCTCGACCCTTTGCAATATCACCCCATACTCTCCTCTGGGAAATCTTCCTTGATTAATCCTCCTGTTTCTGGATCCCAAACGTTCTCTTTCTAAACCACTGCCAGGGGAGCTGCAAGTCTCTCCTCATTCTTTTGTCTCCTCTTTCCAGCTGTGTACCTTGTCCCTGTTTCCCACTCCCACCTCTGAATGGAAGGTGCTTCTGCGGGCAGGGCTGTTTTCTCCTCCCTCCCAGGACTCCTCTCCACACCCCAGGAAGGTCAGGACTGCTGTGGAGAATTGACTGAACCCTGCCCTGTTTTCTGTGTTCTGAGAATGTCAGAGATAACGGCATCCAACTGGGTCTCCTCCCAAGGAGGGAGGTGGCAGTGCAGAATAAACACCTTCCCGGTGTTTATTCTGGGTTAGACCTCACCCCCAGCTCCCGTTCCTCTTCCTGTTCTTGGTTGCCTCTGGCTCAGTTAACAGGCCCCTCTAGACTACTGCCCTAGTAACCCTGGGATTCTGGGCCTGGTGTGGGGAGTGACGGGCAGCTCCACTATGATGCCACAGGGTTGGCATCCTGCCTGGGCTGGAGGGGGTGGGATGAGTGGAGGTCTGGGTGGAGGAGAGGGTCCTGGCGCTGGTGAGGCATCTGCTCTCGCTCTGGACCAATCGGTGTGTTGGCCGCCACCTTGTGGCAGGCACCGAGAACTGCAGGGATGGGGGCCTAGTGCTAAGAGTGGGACCTCCTGGCAAGAGAGCTGGGAAGGCCGGTAGGGGTGTGCGCTGTGAGGGTAGCAGGCCTCAGAATTCCTAATTGACATTGATGGTTTCTTCAGGGAGCTTTTGAATTCTTAGCTGACAGGGGAGTAGAAACCTGGGAGGAAAGCCAAGTGGCAAGGACACTTCTACATGGAGAGAGATAATTGAAACTCTGTCCTCAAGTCTCAAACCTACTATTCAAATTCTCCCTCTCCAAAAGAGTCCTAAAAGGGAAACAGCCTGAAACGAAAGCAGGAGGAGTTGAGGTTTGACCTGCAGAAGAACTTCCTAATAAATCCCAAAGTGTATTTGGATGTCACTGCTTCTGATAGTTGCACAGCTTTTTCAAAGCCACCCCTCCCCCCATACCCAGTAAATTGCCCACCTTCTCCAGCTTCCCTGATCTCATCGTGCTCAGCTCATTGGGCCTATTCAGAAAAGCCCAAGTTCCTTAGCCTCCCCTACCCCAGCCTGTGCTGTGGCTATGACCAAGATGCTAACCTGGGAAGTCCCTTCTGTGGCCTGACTCCAGTCCTTCCTATAGCACTGGAAATGGAGAGAACCACCATACAGCTAGCAGATCTGCAGAGGGGAAGGTGGCCATTGAAAGGAACCTGTGAGGAAGGTTCTGAGGGAGGGCAGTGCTGCCTCAGTTTCTCCTTCATTTTCTGCTCCCCTGCCCTACTGGATCCTTGGAAGTGAAAGGGGATGGGACAGAGTGGTCCGCTTCATGGGAGAACTCTCTCTGCTTGGGCTTCAGGATTCACAGGTGCTGGGGGAAGGCGAGCCCCTGAGTTGCAATCATGGCCCTTGTTATTCTCTTCTGTAGAGCAGGTATTGTGGGGAGGGAAGATGGGGGCAGGGTTTTGTCTTCATCAGCCTGAGTCTTTCTGGTTCCACCTAGGGTCCCTGTGAAGCCTTCTTCTTTCCCTGCACCCACATCCCGGTTCCTCAGAAGCCCTCACAATGATCCCTCCTCCTCCACCGCCCCAGTCCAGCCCCCTTCCTTGGCAGGCTGAGAGTCAATGAGTCCTCGCCACCATCTTTCCGGGTCGGGGCCATGCCCTGGCACCCTCCCTCTGAGGTGCCATTCCTCCCCTGCCTCATTTGCTGCCGCTGACCTTACTGAGTTAAATTAAAAAGCAATGTTCTGTGTGCGGCTCCAGCCCTGTGGAGCTTGACTCAGGGAAGACGAACACAATTACCGGCCCCTCCATCTCCCTCTCGTCTGGCTGCCTTATAATTTTTCCCCCCGCTGCCTGGTATGCAACATTTATGTTTTTAATAACACCAGAATGGTTTTGACCTTGGGAATTCATAGCAGAATGGGCACCGTGAGAGGCCCCAACGTGATTGGCATTTGTCTCAGTACTTTGCAGGGAGGAGGCTCTGGCTGGTGCCTCCTCAGTACTGGGGAGGGTGTGGGTACTGCACCCGAGGGGGACATCTCAAAAGCCAGAGTGGACAAAGGGGCACATGGGGAGGGGGAAAGACAGGGGGAGGGTTTTGTCTTTTCAGATCTCTCCTGGAGGATGATAGTTGGAATAAGGTGTTTGAGAGGCTGGGATATTTTTCTCCTCTTGTTTTATAGGGAAGGAGTGCTGGATGGGGCAGTGGTGTGGAGTACACATGTGGGGGGCTATGCGGAAGGCGTGGGGTGTGGCACCCCTGTATGCAGGTACTCACACATGAGTTTGGAGTTTGCATGCGTCCCCCTCTGCCCCAGGCTCCACCCCTCCTCACTCACTCTCACCTTTGTCAGCTCTTTAGCCCCAAGGAGAGTAGAAGGAGTGAGGACCGGACAGAAGACTGGGGTCATACTCTAAGTAGAACTTCCCCACTGAGTGTAAAGGGAATAGATCAGAGCCCTCACCTGGCTTGCAACTAAGTTTTCTTCCTTGTCCCTCCCACCTTTCCTTCTCTCTCTTTTCTGTGCTCACCTCCCCAGGTGACTCAGCTTTCGAGGTTAAAGGAGGGCTAGTGGCAAGAAGGGTCTGGAGGAGGAGGCCGGTCAGCAGAGGATGGGAGAGGCAAGGAGCAGTGAAGGGCCTGGGAGAGAGGATTTCTGGCAAGAGAGAGTGGCCTCTCTCCTCCATCTGAACAGGGCACTGGTAGGAGGGACCAAGGTTACAACCGGGAAAGTGCATCTCTGTCTCAGCTTTGAGGAGTCTCTGCAAATACGGTGAAAATCGCAAATTATAAATGAAGAGAAATTCCTCTTGTAGTTCAGGAAGTAGGAAGAGAGGGGCAGAGGGGTGTGTGCGCCTAAGGATGAGGGGGTGCAACGCTGTGGTTAACAGTCCCATGTGCACCAGTTATATATGTAAACATGGGGAAGAGTGTAGCTTTGACATTTTTTTTTTTTTTTTTGGCTGCGTCTGTGTGGCTTGCGGGATCTTAGTTCCCCAGCCAGGGATTGAACCCAGGCCCACGGCAATGAAAGTGTTGAGTCCCAACCACTGGATCGCCAGGGAATTTCTGACATTGATTTTTTTTTTAAACCAAAGGTTGTAAGCTGGTTTTCCACTGGGGCCTGTAAAGTATGCTTTTCTTTCAGGAAAGGCAACCAGCATAATGGGAAGACCCCTGTATTGAGAATTGGGTTCTAGGTCTGGTTTCAGTTATCAGCTGGGACCCTATGAAACGTCCCTTCTTTGAGCTTCGGTGTCATTTGCTGTACAACCGTGATGGAAAAGCCACAGGGCCCTTCTGTGCCAGCAGACCCAGTGCTGGGGGGCCAGAAAATGGAAGGGGGCTGGGGTGGTTGGTAGGTGATGGCCTTTCAGGGGCCTGAGAACCAGAGGAGAGATGCTGGTGGAGAGGGATGCAAGAGGGATTTCCTGAATTCGGAAATTCATGGGTTGCTGGAGCAAGACTCCCCCAGCCTGGGCAGTCCAGCCCCATCTCAGCACACAGGGCCAAGGTCTGGCTCTGCAGGAAGCGCCATTCTCTGCCGCCCTCCTGTGGCCGCCGAGCCCTTTGCAGGTCGCCGCTGAGAAGGTTCCACCTAAGTCCGCAGAGCTACGTCCCTCGCCCCCTGGTGGAAATTTAGTATATTACAAGAAGCGATCTTCGGTTGTTCAACAGCATTTTCCGCCTCAACCAGCTTCCTAGTTTCTGGAGACCTTCCTAGTTTCTGGAGGCCTTCATGACTTCCTTAAAGCTGGGAAGGTCTTCCTGACATGTTAAGTTTTTCTTTGAGGGATGTGCGGTGGAGACAAGGGGCTGAGACCAAGATATTGACCAGAGAGGGCAATTTCTCTTCCTTCTTGGGTTCCATCTACAACCCCAGTTTCCTAGGATCGTCGGTAGTTCTCAAAGATATCAGGGTGTAGTGACATTCCTGGAGAAAATGGGTCTGGAGCGGACCAGGCATTATGCGTCTGGGCTTCCTCGAATTTGCACCTGAGCTCAGTCGTCAGCAGGCAGATGGATTGGCAGGAACCAGGAGGCAGGAGACAGGGATGATGGAGGGAGATGGCATATTTGACAGATGCTGACAGGGCTCGTTATTTGCTAGCTCTGGAATCCCCTCCCACCCACCAGGCTGCCCTTGGCCCTCCCCTTCTAGTACTCAGCGCTCCTTAGTGACTGACTATCTTTGGGGAGAAACCTCTTGGGCCAGGCTGCACTGGGGAGGGAGAGGAGGCGGGAGGAACACCAAGTAGATGATGGGATGGAGTGGTTGGAATGACTAGGATTTGGAACTGGGGTCCGATGATCACTGGGGTGCTTGGAAGGCTTCGCAGGGGAAATTGTCAAGGGGGCAGTTGCTGGGGGTGAGTGAGGAGAGGGAATGGGGAGGCATATTTAAGGGAATTGAGCTCCACAGATTTAGGTGCTAATTTTGAGAGAACTGGTGAAATGTGAGTCAATAATTTTATCGGGAGCTTCCTATGCATAAGGAAGGGTTATAGGTGCTATGTGGGGGGATGAAAGAGGGGCAGTCATCTCTCTCTTCTCCCTGGACTTGTTGCTTCACGTGTGCCTATCTGAGGGGTGCAAGGAGCTGCTAGGCTATTCTCGACCCGGGATGATGCTGAGACAAAGCTCCAGGGCGCGTTTCTGTTCTTCTCACCCCCGACACCTGCCCCCCTTGGACAAAGTACCTCCAGGCGACCTCACACCTCTCTTCATTCCTTTTCTCTTAAAATGCGCAAGACGTGTGGATACCTGAGTGAGAGAAGGGGCCCTCGGGTCCCCTCCCAGGATTTACAGTGGCTCCCAGTAGACGAACTGGGGCAGGGGAGGGGTGAGCCACACAACCCTGAGCGGCAGGGTAGCGGGCAGGGAGTCGTGGAGAATGTTGGGCGAGGAGGAGAAGGCTGCAGTCGGAGCCAGCGCTGCATCCTAATCAGCGCTGCGGAGGCTGCGCCGCGCGGCCGTCAATCTTCCACACAAAGGGCCGCCCGCCCCCGTCCCCTCGAAGCCCTCCGCGACAGCCCACCCATGACTGCGGGGCAGGGCGGAGGGGCAAAGAAGAGGGAGACAGACACATAGACGGGGACAGAAAGGCCCAGTAAATTCAAGCCAAGATCGACACTGTGGGACCAACATGGCAGAGTCGGTCACAGCACCCTGGAGATTAAAAGAGATCGAGACACAGAGGGAACGGAGACAGACACTGGCAGAGTGGAAACGAAGAGACAGGAGAGAGACCCAGAGACAGGAGAGAGCAAAGAGAGAGGAGCATCCGGAGAGCAGAGAGAAAAATGGAAGACAGACACAAAAACAGAGACACCCAGAGGCCAGAGACAGCAGAGACAGACAGGGACTCAGAGACAGGAATTGGACCTAAGCCACGGGGAAACCGAAAGTCATGGACCCAGAGCCAAAGGCAGATCCACCTGGGGCCAGGGCGAAGAGAGAGGGAGAAGGGAAGAGAAGAGATGGGAGACAGAGGAGGGGGTGGGGAGGCAGTGAGAAGGGGCAGGTCGAGGTTGCAGAGGATGGGAGCAGAGGATGGGATGGGGACCCTGAGTCTGGGGCTCTGCTGGCATCTCAGAACCTGGGACTCTGTTGGGAGGAGAGGCTGTGTGTGTGTGTGTGTGTGTGTGTGTGTGTGTGTGTGTGTGTGTGCAGGAACACAGCCATTAAGAGCTCTAGTCAAAACGCCAGAATCATCTGGTGCTGAACTAGACTTCCACACACCCTCCCTCTGCAGTGACTGCTCTGAGCAATTGAGGTGCAGCATGGAGGAGAGAACAGAAAAAAGATGGAAGTTAGAGAAAGACTGAGATTGAAAAAGGAATGGCAGAGCCTCAATAGAGATCAGGGGAGAGAAACTGATATTGAAAAAGGGAGTAGAGAAATTGACAGAAGACAGGGACAGACAGAGGTGGAGAAAGAAATATGATGGAGGCCTGTGTAGATGAAAGACAGGGAGGGGGAGGGAGCCTCTAACTGCAGGAGGGAGAGGGGAATGGAGAGAGACTTGGCTGTTGAGAAGAGAGGAGAGAGACTAAGGGGGTGGGGTGTAGCAGGCAGGGCACTTGTCTCTCCAAAGAGGTTGGGTTGGGATGAAACAACTCTTCGGGTAAGTTGGGGAGGCAGTCAACTTGTGGATGTTTGGGGTGACCTTGTGTTTTTTTTTTTTTTTAATATAAAGAACCTATTCCAATGCATGCCATCTTCTTCAAAGTAGCACTTTCAGGCTGCTGCTCCTGCAGTTGCCTGGTCATTCCTGGCATTCCTCTTTGGGGATCACCTTTAGAGCCTGCTGTACAGCTCTGAGCATCCTCACCAGAGGCAACTTTTTATTCTTTAGGGTGAATCTAATTTTTGAAAAGAGCCAAATTTTCTCCAAGGGTGCAGAATGAGGTAGCACCCAGTTGGGAAGCCATACTGGGAAGCAGTATTTCCAGTTAAGAACAAGGTGAATGTGGGAAGACCCAGTGGAGGGTATGTCCTCCAAAGTGGCTCTGAAAGGTCATTCTGAAGGAGATACTTGCAGGATGTGACAGAAGACTTTCCTGATGGCTTCTTGAGGACCAGTTTCATTTTTCTGCCTGTTAAAACCAGGTAATAGTACTCCCAGGAACATTCCAGCCTGGCCCTGAAGCCTGACATTGGCCTGAAATATTTGGTCAAGTGGTCCTGCCCTTGGGGAGCTTACAGTCTCTCTCCCTGCCAACGTAACAGTCAAAGTAACCTGGTGACACACACCACTGCACAGATCAACAAGTGTAAACGACCAGGGCAGATTCAGAGTCAATTAGTTCATCAGGGAAGGCTGCCTGGAGGAGGAGAATTATATGTAGGCTGTGGAGGGAGAAACCCAACAAGGCATGGAATGGAGTAGGAAACGAGGAAGAACACCTCTCTGATGGCCCTGGAGCAGGAGCAAACCATCACCCAGGCAGGGGATAGCTTTGCTGGCCTGAAATAAAAAGTTGGGGTGGGGAACCAGCATGAAGGGGAATCGAGAGGGGCACATTCTGAAGGTGGGGCTGGGTGATCTGAATTTGCTGTGAGAGGCATTGGGGCCCAATGGATGGTACACTGACGTGTCAGGCAGTGACACATTCACGCACAACTGTCTGGAGAAGTGTGTACCCAAGTTTGCATGTCTTCTGTGTGTGTTGGGGGGGGGCGTGATCCATTTGGCTTTGTGCCCCAGGCTCTCATCTTTCCATCTGCGTGTGTGACTGGCAAATTGCTGTGTCTGAGAGCGTTTGCTCATTTGTGTGTTTCCATGTAGTCTACATGTGAATGGCATCTCGGTTTTTGTGTGTTTTATTTGGCTACATGCAGTGGATGTGCGCGGGATCGTGTGCGTGTGTGTGTGTGTGCGCGCGCGCGTGTCTATGGGAGACATGGGGCCGGCAGGGAGCACCGGCTGCTCAAGCATCACCGTCTGTCTCTCTCCTTCCACTGGCTCCATCTGCCCTCGCTGAGGTCGTGACAAGGAGGCAAACAGCAAAACGGCAAAATGCTACGCTCAGAGCGACCAGAAACATTGTAAGCCAAGCGAGACTCCCCCTGCGGAGGAGAAACCGGCCTGAACAGCCAGGACAGATCGACAGACACACAGTCCCCGCGCACAGGCCGCTCCGCGGTCGCGCTCCCGGTAGCAGGTGCACTCACACGCACACGTACTCAGTCACACGCAGGCCTGCCACGCACAGGACATACACACTCGCTCGTGACCTCCCTCTCCCCACCCCTCCTCCGAGCCCTGCCTTCCATCCCCTCCAAACGCCTGCCTGCCTGCCGGGGTTTGGGGCCACGGGGCTGGGGACGCTCGCTCGGACCTCGGAGCCAATCACCGGATGTTTAATTGCTCCTTTGGCTGTGTAAGGGTGTGTGTTTGTGCGCACCCCCTCCTTCACTCCTTCGCCAGTCCCGCCACCTCCTACCCCCCTTCCGGCCCGCCGCAGTTTCCGAAATCTCACGGCGGCTGAGAATTCATTAGCGGGGGGCGGATGTAAACGCAGCGCGGTGGAACGTTTTAATTAGGCCTGAACAATAAACAAGCTAAACAAGGCGCGCAGGGCTCCCTGGCGGGCCCTCAGCCTCCTCCGCGCGGCGCGGACTCATTACAGCTGCAGCCAATTTCATGCCAGCGCCGAGCACGGGCTGGGCCAGGCAGGGGTGGGCAGGGAGTGCGGGCGTGCTCGGGGCCCACTGGGCGCGGAGCGGGGGCGGCCGGCTGGGCCGATGCCCGCCCCACCGGGGTCGCGGCTCCCCCATTTCTCCACCATTCATCTGCCTTTCTCAGTGTCCTTGAGATGAAGGTCTCTTCCCCCACCAGACGGCCAGAGTGCGCTTCTGGCTTTTTTTTCGGGTCTACTCTTCCTCGCTTCTCTCTCCGTCCTTCCTCCCACTTTCCCTCACTGCTGCTGACTTCGGCTCCCCATCTCCGCGCTTTGCCTCTAACCCTCGGGTCCTCTTTTTGTTTCAGTCTCCGTGTTTCTTCCACAGGGTCTCCCCCTCCCTCCGCCGATTCACACTTTCCCCTGAACTTTATCTTTCCTCCCCCTGCCGCCGCCATCGATCTCTTCTTCGCCTCGTAGACGACGTAGCCCGCTGCCTCCGCGCCGTTGTCCTTCAGCTCTGTCTACACGCGCCTTGGCCTCCTCCTCCGCGTTCACCTTCCTATCTCGCGCGCTCCGCCCGCGGCGGCCGCGGCCTCCCAGCCCCCGAGCGGGCCCTCTGTTTCTGCCCGGGGCTTTCTCTGACCTGTCTACCCCTAGGTTTCAGGTGTGGTCCCTGGGCTTTGCCCCCTCCCCATCCTGATTCGGGCTCTTCTGGTCTGAGCCAGAGTTTGAGTTTGGTCTGTTTTTTTTCTCTGCTTTCCTTTTGTGAAGCTGCAGGCATGGATTGCTGGCTCCCAGTCTCTGCCAGGACTTCCCTGGTTGTGGGTGGCAGTTGTTAAGCAGTGGGTCTTGGGCTAAGTTTGAATACCAGCCCTAGTTCCTCACCGTGTAGCCTCTTAACCTGGGCTTACTCACCTGTAAAATGTGGGAAATAATCTTAGGTGCGATTAGCACTGCGATTATAGATGTAACACACTTGGCACACAGAATGTACTCAATAAATATTAGACCATTATTATTCCTCACCCTTCCTCAATTTGCTCCCCCACCCCACCCCCGTCTCCTTAGCCCGGAGTTAAAAAATGTTTCGAGGAGAGAAGAACCAAAGTAATAGACTTTATAGGCCCCAAACCAATTGAATATCAGGAATTTTAACAAATGCTCTAAGCTCTGAACCCTGAGTGTGGACAAGAAGGGAGGATGGGGATTGCATTGAACCGCAGAACATAGGAAACCACGTGGATTGGTGCACTGGACCGAGCAGATTCAAACCCAGGGAGTATGGGGCATGCCCAGAGTCCAAGCTGTGTCAGTCCTGCCGCGGCTGCTCTCTGTAGATGCAGGCATGGGACTGGATCTGCTGGGAGGCTGCAGTGTGTCTAGGACTCCAGATTCCCCAGTACTCCAACCACAGACAGGAACTAGACTCCTAGAGCCTCGGATCCACATCTTCCTCTCCCCTCCATGCGGGTCACACAAGCACACACACACACACACACACACACACACATATCCAAAGGTACCCTGGAATTCTAAAGGAAAGCAGTACTGCGCTGGAGAGCAATTCCCTCCAGCTGCCTGGACACTAAACCTTACAGGGCAAAGTGTGGGCTCAGAACTCTGTCCCTGCTTGGGTTTCTTTCTCACTTCCTTCCTCTCTCCTAGGGAGCAGAATCAGTGAGTCACACACTCTTCCTGAGTAGAGTGAGGGGAGATCCAGAGGGAGGAGC
Organism: Neophocaena asiaeorientalis asiaeorientalis; assembly: GCF_003031525.2. Lineage (NCBI taxonomy): Eukaryota > Metazoa > Chordata > Mammalia > Artiodactyla > Phocoenidae > Neophocaena > Neophocaena asiaeorientalis. The sequence continues at coordinate 25,587,170 of NW_020185339.1, read as the reverse complement.
CTGGGCCCTGCCTTGGGAGAGCTCCTAGGCTGAGGGTAAGATGAGGCTAATAGCCAAGACCTAGAGGCACTCCCCCATCAAATGCTTGTGAGTTGAGTTGCTCAAAAGCAACTGGGCCAACAACATGACTGTCAACAGTCATGCCAACATGACTCTGATGACAGGAGACTGGGAATGACTGAAGGAGGGAAGGTAGAGGAAGACGAGGAGGATTAGAAGACTTCCTAGGAGACAAGGAAAATGGCACTCATTAAGTTAGCTGGGAGCAGGAAAATTGAGAGGAGAGGGACAGAGTTTGAGCTCTCAGTGAGTGTATTATCTTGGGGTAGGGAATGTGAACCTTGGAGGCAGATGATGAGGAAGAAACAGGTAGATTCGAATGTAGACGCGCCTGTGTTCTCTTTGGGGAATGTGTGCTGGGGAGGCAGGGGGTTGGAGGAGGCAGAGTTTGGGAGGGCAGCATTGCTGGAGGGAGCGGCTTGGGCTTCGAGCTGAGATGTCCCAGAGGACCATCACTCCAGGGATGGGATATGATGGGGTGGCCGTTGTGGTGGTGTTGTGGAGCAGCAATAAGTGTCCCACATTGTAGCTCCACAGTGACCCTGGGCTGGGTGGACGAGATCCTGGGAAGCCAGGCTGACTTCCCTGGCCTTGCTGTGGCCTCTTACAGCGTGAGGATAAATGAGGCTGGATTTCATGGGCTAGTGAGACACGGCTGGGTGGAGACAGCTGCTCAGACTGTGAAATGTGGGGAAGAGGCCTCCTGGGGTCAGTAGACAGAAAGAGGGAGAGGGAGATGGGAATGGGGAGGGGTAATGGGAAGACCGAAGGCTTTGAGACCTTTATCCTGGCTACTCACCCCTTTCATGGATTGAGTTATGCATATTAAAGCTAAAAATCTTCAATCAGTTACCTGGTTTAGCCTTCCATCTTCAGAGGTTAAGATATTACTTCCCCATTTCACAGATGAGGCCTAGACAAGTTGACTAACAGGGGTCTCCTGAGCAGAAGATGCTGAAAAAGGCACAAGGAGGCAGGTCTTTTGCCCTCTGGGGATTAGTCTCTTCTTTACAGAACTAGACCCCAAGCCTGGCTGCTTCCCAAGAAACAGAACCTGCAGGAGTTGGCACCATACACACAACTTGATTCCTTGCTCTGCCACTTACCAGCTCTGTGAACCAAAGCAAGTTACTCAACTTCTCTGTGCCTTAATTTCATTATCTATAAAATAGCGATACCAGTACCTGCTTCTGTGGCTTTTGATTGAGGATAAAATGAGATTTATGCAAAAGAACTGTGTATTGTTGTAAAGTTTTATAAATCTAAAGGTATTAGGCTTTTTTTTTTTTTTTTTGTGGTACGCGGGCCTCTCACTGTTGTGGCCTCTCCCGTTGCAGAGCACAGGCTCCGGAGGCACAGGCTCAGCGGCCATGGCTCACGGGCCCAGCTGCTCCGCGGCATCTGGATCTTCCTGGACTGGGGCACAAACCCATGTCCCCTGCCTCGGCAGGCGGACTCTCAACCACTGCGCCACCAGGGAAGCCCTAAAGGTATTAGGCATTTTAAATCATCCTCATCCTCACTTTTGCTATCTTCCCAGCTTATTCTCTCCATACCTGCTGGACAGTTCAGCCTCTTGCCTCCCAAGTCCTTTGTACCTTCTAGCCTCTAATCCTGGCATTTACTCCTTTCTGATATTGCTTTATACTCTCAATCTTTATTTCTACTCTCCTTTCCATAGGCCTCTCAGTACTTGAAGGATCTGGCTACACTCTATTAACTTACATGCATTTTTTTTTTTTCTGCCTGGATCTCCTGTCTTGTGTGTCTCTCTTCTCACATTCCAGAGATCAGGGCCCTGTCTTCTCCTCTCTTTGGACCCTTTCCCTTCCCCAGGACTGGGTTCACAGGGTGAGTTCAAAGGAAGGACACTGAGAGGTACAGAGAGGTTGAGATAAAACGGAAGAGGGAGGGCTTGGGGGACAGGACAGCAGGCTAGGCACCTGCACGTGGGGCTCTTACCTATGGGCTGTGTAGTCCTTCGGCAGCATGTTTGCCATGACCCTGGCGGGAAACAATCATCTCCCTCCTGGAGCTTAGGGTTAGGGGGAAATTACTTTCCTCATGTTTAGAGAGACTGTATTTTGCCCCATGATGTGGGACACATCATCTGGAGGTCAATCCCACATGAAAAGAAATAGCAGTCAAGAGTGTGTTTTCCTTTTCCTCTTTGGGGTATGTACTTGTGTGTGTGTGTGTGTGTGTGTGTGTGTGTGTGTGTGTTCCTCTGTGTGTTCTAGCATTTACCAACTCTAACTCTAAAATACTTTTCAAAGTGTACTTTAAATTTCTTTTGCTGAAATGAAGCCCATCTCTTTAGTGGAGATATTTTCTAAAGTTCAGTGTCTTTCATGAAAGATGTGTGTATGTGGGGGAGGAAGAGGGTAAAGGGTAGAACCTGGAGAAGAAATGTAATTACCCAGCTCCTGGCTTTAATTACACATAAGCCCTGGACATCCTGAACTTTATTAAACTACTAAGTGTCCATGGGAGTGGGATGGACCTGGTGGGTTCTGTTCCCTTGTCTTCTCTGCAGGGTTTCTCTGGAGGGTTTCCTCTCCACCCTCCCTCCCCATCCCAGCCTTTGGCTACACCCCGTTTCACCCGGCTACAGGTGGCACTATAAGTCAGCTCTCCCAGAAATGAGGCTATCACCTGTCCAGTCCAGGTGTCTCACTGACTCTCTTTATCTTTCCAAGATCTTCTGGTTCCTTCTCTCCAAACCCACACGCTCTCCCCAACACTCCTTTTTTGGATAGCCCGTCTGTCTCTTTTGGAGGGAGGGGCTCTTTCTGCAGGGAGCCCCCTCCCTTCCTAAGTGGCTTACTAATTACAAACAGAGAAAGCCTGGTTTGGGAGGTTAGTCTGTCCCAAGCTCCCTGGCTTGGTGGAGGGAGCCAGGAGCTGGGGGATTTAAAGTGCAATTTCCTGTACCTTTTTCATTTCCTGCTGGGGGTTGTGGAGAGCAATAAGCAAGGTGGGTGGCAAGGACCAGACGGATTCTGCAGGTGGGGGATGGGCTGGGGAAGCGTCCTTCCGTACACTCTTCAGCCATCTCCCCTTTTCCAGGTCTCAAGGTGAATTCTTTGGGGATGGGGAACTTGATAAATCAGTGCCTGGCACTCCTTCCAATCCCGCTCTTACCTCCCTAAGGTAAAGAAACTGAGCAGAGAGGAGTGGGAGATGATCCAGGTGCTGCAATTATTAGCATAATAGGATACTATATATAGGACAGGAAGGAATCTTAGAAAATCTTACAAATCAGTTGGATCCCCTCAGGTAACAGATGGGGAAAATGAAGTCTTTGGAGAGGAGATGTTATCTGCCCAAGGTCACATATTTAGTGGTGGGCTGGTGTGGCTGGGATTTACCTGACCCTCTGGGCTTGGAGTTCAGTGCTCTTTCCTCAGTCAGGGTGGGCTGTGGGTCGGTGATTAGCCTGTGTGCGTGCCTCTGTGTGCGTGCGCTTGGGGGATGCGATGGGATAAGGAGTAGGGGGTTACAGGGAGGCGTCTGGATAGCTAGGGATCCAGGTCCTGAAATATTCACCCTTTGGTAGGTCTTGCAGAAGAGCATAGGAAAGTCCAACCTTGGGGAAGGTTTCTGGGAGTTGGTCCAGGAAACAGACTTGTGAATAAAAAGGAGAGAAGGAGGCACGTGACCCTTGGAAATGATTAGCCCCACAGCTCTTCTTACCCTCTCCGCAGTCAGAGGTGGATGGGGTGGGGGAGGGGGGCACGGCACAGGACAAAGGAGCCAATTATTGAGTGAGTGGATTAATTGATTAATTGTCCAGAAGCTTCTAGTGATCCCCCAACAATGACATCCCCTCCTCCCGACCCCAGTCAGGCATGGCCTCGGTTGGCCCGGATTATTAATTAGGGCTTGAAGTCATTTAACGATGATTGCATTATCGATGTGCTGTCTGTCTCAGGCTCAGCCTGGTTGCCAGGGCGACTCTGATCGATTGCCTTCCGGTCTCCTCCAAGTCCGCCTGCTCCTGCCTCTCCGGAGCCTGGCTGTTGGTGAGCACTCCCTAGCGATCCCCTCTAGTATTACAGAGCTCCCCAGTCGCAGCTTTGCTTGATCCAGCCAAGAAACAGATCTAGAGCTGCCTCGCAGCATCCATCAGCTGGCCTGGAACCTGGGTTGCCCAACCTTGGTCCCTATATCAGAAGTACAGACCTACCTAGCTGTTGACAGGGACCCTGGGTATTGGGTCTTCCTTTTCCCTGGTTCGTGATGTACCTCCTTTCCCGTCCTCTGGTGGCCATCCACCCATACCCCTTTGAGATGGCTGTAGGAAGAGGTAGGTGACCTCAGTTATTGTCCTGCAGCCTCCGAATTTACCTCTGGGAGGCCCAAACCCACGGTGTTAAGATTCTTCCTGCTGCTAAAGAGACTCTTTGGGCTCTAGCTGTAATCAGACATCTGGCCTCTGGGACCTTCAAATGCAGCTGACGGAGAAAGAGGTGCGGAGAACAAGTCCCCTTCAGACTGCGTGAGTTGTTGCCCTGAGAGGAGCTGGGGGAGCTAGTCTTTGCAGAGCTCAGCTCAAGAAAGCCTGGGGAAAGAAGGCGGGGTCCAGCTTGCCATGCTAAGTCTTAGGTCTTCAGAAACTTGGCTGGTTGCTCCATCACTGGTCCCTTAAAACCTAGATTCATGCAAGTACACTGGCCTCAGGATCTCTATTCTGTGCCTCAGTTTCTCCTTTTTGTGGGTTTCTTATTTCATGTGTATATTCGTGGGGGCCTTTTATAGTGGAGAGTTGCTTGAAGGCATTGATCACGATTGCTCAGAATGTGTCTACATTGTTGACCCCCAATTAATGGACAGTCACGAGTATCTTATTTCACTTATCCTTTGCATGCTGCTTATTTAGCTCTCAAAGGCAGACATCTTCCCAGTCCTTCCCTCTCCTCGCTCTTCTCCAAGTGATCCCTAAGCAAAGTGTGTCCGCAGCACTTCCTCGAGGACTTGCCCGCCTTGCTTGCCGGCCTGCCTCTATTTCTCTCTCCTCTGTCCCGCTCCACCTCGCACTGTTTGTGTCAGGCTCCATTAACTCTGCAAAATTTCGGGCCAAGCTTCAGCCTCTTTTGGTTGCAGCATTTTGGGGGAGGAAGTAAGGAAGGCGGGCTGGGTTTTCGTATTCACGCAGGGGTCTCTGGGATGCCCCTGGTGGGCACTGGGAGAGAGCCTGGGGGCAGCTATGGCAGCAGCTTCAACCTATCAGCTTTCTGGGCACATCCACCACCGGGCAGCACCTGAGAGGGGAACTGCTCAGCAGTGAGCCGAGTGAGATTGAAGAGGATCATAAAGAAAATATATATCCTCCTCCCCGGCCTCGCTCCCTCCTCCTTCTCTGCACTTGCCTCCTGCTCTCTCTTTGTCTCGCTCCCTCCCCTCTCCTCACCGCATCCCTGTTTTCTTTGTTTCTTCTTTGCCTCCTTCACCTTCATCTCTGTCAGGCAGATCTGTCTGTCCGGGTCTATCTGTCTGTCTCTCTGACTCCAGATATTTTTTGGTCCCAGTCTTTCTAGGACTCTGTCTGCCATCAGCTCCTCTCTTTCTCTCTCTCCCTCCTCCCTTCCCTCCCTCTCTCTGAGGGTCTCTCAGACCATCACATCTTTATGAGTTTCACCGTGTGTGCCTTTTAGTCTCTCCATCCCCACCTCCTCCCATCTGTCTCCTTTTGCTGCCTCCCCCATCACTGTTCCCATCTCTTGCCTGCCCTTCCACCTCTCTTTTTTGCTTCTCTTGTCTGTGTGTCTTTCGGCCTCTTCCCCTGTCTCTGGCTCCTACCCCTGCCCGCCTCTCATCTTCCCTCCTCCCACCCCTCAAGGTTCAGCTACTTCATGTGAAATCACCTGGATGGGCTCCAACTGTCAGGTCCCCCCATTCTGTACCCCCTCCTCCAAGGGAGATTTATGGCCCCAACTCTGCATCCTCTGCATTCCCCCCAGCCCTGGGCCGGTTCTTTTCATTACCTGGTGATTATCTGGGGGCCCTGGCATTTCCCCCAGCCTCCACCCTCTACCCAGCAGGCAGTGGATAGCACGGGGAGAAAGGGGAAGGGATTACTCTTGGGACCAGATGCAAGGACGTGGAGACCCTCCCCCTGCACCCGCCCTTCTTTCCCTCCAGCAGATGCACATCTGGGAAAATCCCAGCTTGAGGCAGGGGAAGACAGCCTAGGACTGTTGGAACAGACATAAATCAAACGCGCAAATGCCCCTCCCCTACTGTTCTGTCATTACAGACATCCTTCCAATTCCTGCCTGTCTCCTTTGCCTCTAGGAATTTTGGTTCTGTACCCTTGGCTGGGGCCACTCATCCAGTATCCAGCATAGTGCCTGAAACAAAGGAGGCGCTCAATTAATGCTCTATGCCCGGCAGGAGACGCGTTAGGGCAGGGTCAATGACTTTTCGGTTTTCTCAGTTGGAGGTTCTTTCTGAGATCTGGAGCAATTCTTTCTACTCCAATGTCAGTATCTGTTTTAATACAGTTAGTATAGACTCCAACTCTTCAGGGTCCTGTCTTGACCCTCTTCTCCCCTTCCTCCCATCTCCACCCCAGTCTTTACTGCACCTAACTTAGGGTTTAGAGGAATAGCAGTACTGTCAAGTAAAGGCAGGGGCACCCCTTTTTCTCGAGACCGACGGCTTCTTGGGCTGATCACTTGTCCATCCAGCCCTCAGTTCCTAAGTTGCCTTACCTTCTCCACCTCTGCCAGTGTACAGACTTGCCTCTGTTTGAAGATTAACATTTTGGGAAGGAGCAGGCACCTTCCTTTGGTCACTATTTTGCACGTGGGATCCTCCCGGACCGGGGCACGAAACCGCGTCCCCTGCATCGGCAGGCGGACTCTCAACCACTGTGCCACCAGGGAAGCCCGGAAGCCCTACTTTTTAAAGGTCTCGAGCAGGAAGCCCTCTTGGCAGGGACTGTAGCCTTCATCTTTATTTCCTCTAGTATAATACTCAGTGCATATTCACTTAGAAGATACTGTGAAGCTGAACGACTGTCTCAGTCTTCACCTTGTGGTGAAGCTTAAACCAGTTCTCTTTTATTAATTATTTTATCTCTGGAGTGATGGAAAATGTGGGTGAGGGCGGCTCAGCTGGGTGGTGAGGGTAGAGCGACCTGGTAGGAGGATTCTGGAAGAGGCTGGTGGGGGGTTTTGCTTCTATCCTTGTTTAAAGGACTCTTGAGTGGAGGTCCTTTAACTGAATCTGGGACTGGCCCCCAAATCTCCACGTGTAGGGCTCCACCACCTCCCCAGACTCTCCTCGAACCCTCCCTCATACCCAGGACCCTGGAAAGCGTGTTTACTTATCAATTCATAGCCTTCTGTTCAGTCTCCAACCAAAAGCTCCATTTAAACCCTCATTCCACCCCCTCACCCATACAGGGCCCCGCTTGGCTTCCATTGCCCACCTCCAGCTCCTGCTGCATTCCAGGCTAAACCACGTCTTTCACACGTTCCCACCCCTTCCCAAAGCCCCGCCCAGCTTCCCAGAGCCCCCCTCCCCGGGGGCCCTGCCCTTCTTCCCCCCACCCCACCCCGAGCTGCTTGGCCAAGTCCCTTCCTTACATCTCCCTAGATTTGGCTTGTTTTTTTCTCCTCAGGTCTTTCTCCTCTGAGGTAGAAAAAGACCATCAGTAAGTGGTTTCTTGTGGTTATAGACTTGATAAGAAAATAGACAGGGCCAGAGAGGAAGAAGGCTGGACCCAGAGGGCTGCTGCCTATAGACATCCTGTGGGGTTTGAGCAGAGGGTACTCCACGGTGCCAGGGCAGGACTTTGGGTTGGAGAGTGCAGACGAGAGGCCTCGAGAGCTTGGTGGGTGGGGTGGGGCGGGTAGGTTTGCTGGAGCTAGAGTGATTTGGAGTACATTCTCCTCCAAACCAGAAAAGTCCTCAGCAGAGTGGGTCCTAGAAAAATATGAGTTAGGGGAGGTTATTCCCTGGCCCTTCTTCTCCAGAGTCCTTCCCTCTTCTGCCCTGCCCTCCGTCCTGGCCTTTCCTTTCTGGACTGGTGTGGGGCTTGCTTTATTCATCTTGCTTTCCCACACGGCCTAGCACATAGTGTGCTTAGACATGACCTTTGAATGAATGAAGATTCTTCCTGCCAGGTCTGCTGTCTCCTTCATGTTTTGCCACCTTTTCTCACTTGAGGTTCTGAAAGTATCTGTATCTAATCTTCTTAGGGAGGACATTGATGTGCACCCTGCAGAACACTAGTCCTGCTTGATAAGGCAGTCCGCACTAATGAGAGAGGTTTGGAGGGGCTTCTTGCTGGATGCTCAAGGAGCTAGATATGTATTTTTACATATGCTGAAGGTAGTCTCCTTGCCTTTCTCATCTATTTTTAAAAAACTGAGGTGGGGACTATAGGCTAGGTTGGATTGTGGGAGGAAAGATTACCAAATTCCACCGGGGGTTTGGCTGCCTAGTGGTCTTTATTTATTTATTTAAAAAATTATTTTATTTATGGCTGCATTGGGTGTCTGTTGCTACGCACTGGCTTTTCCCTGGCTGTGGCGAAAGGGGGCTACTCTTCGTTGAGGTGCGTGGGCTTCTCTTGTTGTGGAGCACGGGCTCTTGGTGTGTGGGCTTCAGTAGTTGTGGCACACGGGCTCAGTAGTTGTGGCGCACGGGCTTAGTTGCTCCGCGGCATGTGGGATCTTCCCGGGCCAGGGATCAAACCCATGTCCCCTGCATTGGCAGGAGGATTCTTAACCACTGCACCACCAGGGAAGCCCCGCCTACTGGTCTTTAAAACATTGTATGAAGGCTTGTCTGAGGTCCCAAGTATATTATAAATGATCCAGTGCTAAAGAAACATTGAAACTTGATGGCTCTGTTCTCTCTCTTGGAATCTGTCAATTTTATATACATGATAGGCATATTTATTGATTGATAAAGCATTGGAGGAGAATCCTGAAATAGGACTAACTTCTTGGATCTCCAAGAGGCAGTTTGCTGCTATCACAAAACATGTTTGCAACTCTGATTTCTAAGGCACTTGGAGTCTTAAACTGTTCTCCTTAGCCCATACCCCTCCATGCACTTTGGTTAATACCCCAACACCAGGAGCCCAGACAACACTTATCTATGCATGACACCTTTTTATTGATTGTATGTGGCAAGTGTTTATTTCTAAGTTGTCTTCTCTTGCCCTCCAGCAGCTCTTGGGCAGCTTCCCTCTGTTACCAATTGACATGTGATATATGCTTCCAGAAGGCAGACTCATTTTAACTTTAGTTTAAGCAAAATCATGTGGAAAGGTTAATTTCCTTTAAAAAGTATATTCCAAGTTAATAAAAAATTATTTTTGGATTCTATTCTATTCTATTTGTCCTTTTTCCCCCCCTCTTATTATCACAGAAATCACAAGGCAGACTGGAGAACAGAAAGAACCCCTGGAAGTCCAGAGGTTAGGAGTCCATGCTGCTACTGCAGGGGGCTTGTCTAAACAAAGAAAGAAAGAGAGAAAGAGAAAGAGAGAGAGAGAGGGAGGGAGAGAGGGAGGGAGGGAGGAGGGAGGGAGGAAAGAAGGGAGGGAGGAAGGAAGAAAGGAAGAAAGAAAGAAAGAACCAGGGAAAAAGGATAGAGAGTGTCTCCTAAAAAGCATGGTGGTGAAGTTTCTTTGCTGTATGTTACGATGCACGAGCTGGGTGGGTCTTGGTGGAGAAGTCATATCGATCCATATTTGGATAAGACCTCAGGACTCTGAGGCATGATACAACTTTCATATGACAGATGATCTGGTGTCTTTCCTGAAACAACACAAAACAAAACAAATTAACTTTCTAAAGGAGATGGTGGAGGTGTGGAGCAGCAACCTAGGGCTGTAAGAGGAACCAAGCGAACTCTGGTGAGAGAGAACAGAAAGAGAGATGGTCATCTACTCATATGGGGGGACAGAAGGATACCTTTAAAGATATGAAGGAAGGTAGCCAGAGAGATAGTTGGTGTTTCCTAAGTCACCTTGTGTGCAATGCGTTATTGTGGGTGTTGGGAGGATGTCCACGGAAGAAGGGGCCCGTGGACTCTGGCTGCTCACAACTGCTAGTCTAAAGGTAGAGACAGGATATAGTGATACATGGGACCACTGGATGGATTTCTAGATTCTATTTTTACAAGGAAAGGAAGGTTTGGGAAGGGGGAAACAGAACTAAAGCTATTTAGCAAGGCTTCTTGGAAAAAAATGAGTGTGGATTAGTGCTCACTGATTCAAAGGCCATCCTGTACTACAGTTGTAGATTGGAAAACAAGGTGGATAGGCAGATGGATTTCCTTTTACTGTTTTCTCCTGAGGTCTTTATTTAGAAATTCTGGGTTGATAGGATGCAGGGTTGAGAAAAGCGGAGTAGAGAATCATAGGGGGAAGGAGAGAAGGAACTGACTTTCACTTTTGACGTCAACATACCACATCATTTTCTAATCCTTTAATTTCATACCCTTCTTGGCTTTTTGCAGCTCTCTTTCTGAATCCTGTTTGGAAAATCTAATTCTGATTCTTTCTAGTAGCCCATCTAGTTACTGAAGGGCTCTATAAGCAGAGGCTTCTGCTTCTGCTTTTGGATTTGTTGGTGATCTTGTTTGGTGTGATAGAAAGGTTAAGAATTTCCAAAACTGGGTTCTGACTGAAATTGAACCTGCGAATGTGTCAGATCATGAATGAGGAATGTTGGATTTAACATCAGAGGCTCTGGCTCTCTGATTGTTTACCCAAATAATGGTGTAATGATATTAGTGTAGTGTCTGCCTATAGTACAGACTCCATGAATATTGAGGGAAAGAAGCAAAAATGTTCTGGTCTACATCTACATGCATTTCGGTCTACATTTGGGTGGGTGGATTTTGTCAACACCATATTGGTGTAAATTTGGTCTGGAGTGTTTTGGTCTATAACAGGATGGGTTTTCACTCACTTGGAATTCAGCCTCTGTCAGACTGGGAAGGGATTTGAGAGGTGTAGTGCTGGCGGTCGTAGGGTAGGTAGTTTAGTTGGATGAGGTAGCCATTTGGGGACTGCCACAGCTTTCAAGTCTTGGTTGCAATTGACAATATTTACTTGCAGAATTATGGTTTCTAGCCTCAGTGAGAGAACATGAAGCAGCTTCTACCCTAAGGAGTTTTTATTTTAGAAAGGGAGACAAAGTATTCTCCCAAGTAACATTCAAACAGAATGCAGTACAAAGTAAAATCATAGGTGGAGGGAAGGTGCCTTGTAAGCGATCTGTTTGGTGAGGTCGTTTTTTGGGAAGACTCCTGGGATATAAGCTTGCATATTTAATTTCTTTGGTATGGGCTGAATTTGGTTACTTCAGCTTTCTTTCCAACCTTTCAGGGAAGCTTTCTGAGCTTTTCTTTTCTCTCTCCAGGGGAGAAGTAAAAGACTTATTGCACTAAAATGGTTTCTTTCTGACAGACTCTTAATTTTCTGCACAGACCAGGACTGAGAATTTTTATTATTATTGTATTTTAGTATTGAGATCTGTAGCACATATTTAGCTTGATCTGTATAGTTGGGCAAACTGGATTTACTGGTTCAAAGTGTGGTAGGGCTTGTTTTGTTTTGTGCTTTTGGTGGGGGGCTGGGAGGAAGCCCTCAGTAAAGCTGGATTTATTGAATCATAGCCCAAGCATCACACTGTCATGAAGACATAGCTTGAACTGATATTTCCCTGGGAAACACTTAGACAAAATGCCAAGATGGAGCAATTCTCCCTTCTTCCATGCAGCCTTCTCAGACTTCCCATGGTGCACAGAAGATGCGCTCTAATCTTGCCAGCACTGGAAAATGAAGCCCACTACTCTTTTCTTCTATCAACTGTGAAGTCATCTGGGATCTTGACGTGCCCTTGCCTCTGATGTAAATATCATACTGTTCATTTCTGATTTAGGGATACCCTTTCCGGTTCCTGGTTTATGTATCTTTTACTTTTTTGGGGAGGTGGGGAAGAATTCACGGAATGCCCCTAATTGTAAGTTCCCAGAGAGGGGAATTCTCTGTTTGTCGCCATTGTCTTGCACTGCATATAAATGAGCGTGTGGTGATTTGGAGGTGATGGTGGTGATGTTAATGATTTAGGGGGAAAAAGACATTGGTTTTGCTTGAATTCTTTTGCACAAAGAATCATTTTGGTGTCTGAATTTTCTAATTTGGAATTTGTCTTTGTATGCATTTACATTTAGTTGACATCTGATTTTTAATAGTTTGAATACAGTCTTTCTCACATGGAAACTTTTTGTGGTTTCCACGAGAAACCCAAACCCACATAGGGATTATCCAGTTTCTCACTTTAGACCCAACCCAAACGAAACAATCTATCTGTGTACTAATTTACAGACAGCATGGGATAAATGATAGCACATTCAGAAAATTCTCTTCTCTGGGATTTTACAACATAAGGACATTTCGTGCATATCTCCCTATCTTCCCGAAACAAGTAAAATCCTATTCTAAACAATATCCAACCATTTGACTATTGGACCACTTCTCCCTTCTGTAGTGTAATCTTAAGCTTAGTTATTGCAGTTTGAGTATCATATCATGTTGCCTAATGGCAAAGCATTAGATGACTTATCTTCCAAATTAAGTAAAGCAATGAAAGTAATAAAACTCCGTTGTCTGTCTGTTCAGTCATTGGACATCAAGGGGATGACACTGGGGCAAATGATAAATGTCACAGATAATGTGCTTTGTCTCAGACAATATGGGTTATTCCCTTTGTACTTTCACTTTGTTATGGGAACTTATATTTCCCTGGCTGTGGCCAGTTGACTTTTTGTACTTCAGGCTTCAGTGAGAAGGAGTGGTGAGCTGAAAGCTTCTGCAGGTTGAAGCTGCACTCCTCCGCTCCGTGTCACCATCCACTACTCCCGCTCTTTTCCCCAACTGGGCATTCTCCCAGTGCCAAGTTCTAGGCAGTGAGTTTACCACTGGACACTAAGGAGGGGGGAGCAGGGGGCAAGGAGAGCATACTGGGGAGATCAGATATCTGTAGGTGTGGCTGGAGAAGCTTCCCGAAGGAGGGTCATGCTGAATAAGATTTGGAAAGAGGGTGTTCTAGGCAGAGAGGGACAGTCTGTGTGAGGGCTGAGGTGAATGACAGCAAGATGTTCACGTGTGGGGAAAGATGTGTCCTGTTCAAGCAGAGAGCCACAGAAAAGGTTAATAGTAGGGGTACGAGGTAGAAGAACAGTGAAAGGAAAGTCCTGGAAATACAGTTTTAGAAGTTCGGATTTAACAGAGAGCTGGAGGTCTGGTTGGGAGAAAGAGTGTGTGTGTGTGTGTGTGTGTGTGTGTGTGTGTGTGTGTCTGTCTGTCTGTCTTTTTAAGACTTGAGGAACGTGTCATTTTCTAGAAGGAGGGTAGAGGGCACTCACACTTCAGTTATCTACTGCAATGCAGCAGTCAGGGTGAATGTGATTTAGGGCTGTAGCCTGGTTCAGGGAAGGACAGCAGTCTCTGATGGCTGCTGAGTGAATCGGAGTGGGATCTGAGAGCATCTCATTGTCTAGAGTTACCAATTTTATGGACCAGGAGGGTGGACCAGAGAGTATGGCTGCAGGCTGGCCCTGGATATACAGTATTTGCAAGCTGTAGGAACCTACTAGATAGAAGTCTAGTGGGGACGAGGTGCTGAGTGTTTAAGTGACTTCATGTCAGCTGAATTGAATTGAGGGCTAGGAGAGTGATTCCCAAATATCTGAAACCAATGATTTCAGTTGAAATTCCTTAGGTTTAATCTAAATTTTAATGCAATTTCCCTGAATAAAATCAGAATCCTTAGAAACTGCTTTGCCAATGCCCCGTCTTTGGACACATCTGGAGCTTTCTTCCTTTTGAAACGAAAATGGAAAGGCAATGCTTTATCTTCTCTGTTGATCTTCCTATACTCACAGCGTTTCCAGAATATCCATTATTTCTTATCTGGAGTCCATATTCCATAATAACCTTTACAAAATAACGAGGAGATCCCAAATAAAGACTAAGAGGTCTGTGTTGAAGCCTGATGTCTTTACAAAATAACGAGGAGATCCCAAATAAAGACTAAGAGGTCTGTGTTGAAGCCTGATGTCCATTGGTCTTTGTGCTTATTTCCATAGATGATTAATAAATATTAAGAATGTTCTAGGTGTTATGAGCTCAGAGCTGGTCACAGTCGGGTTACAGTGGGAACACTAATGCCCATTTAAAAAATTAATTAATTTTTGGCTGCATTGGGTCTTCGTTGCTGCGTGCGGGCTTTCTCTAGTTGTGGCGAGCGGGGGCTACTCTTCGTTGTGGTGCGCGGGCTTCTCATTGCGGTGGCTTCTCTTGTGAAGCACGGGCTCTAGGCGCGCGGGCTTCAGTAGTTGTGGCGCGCAGGCTCAGTAGTTGTGGCGCATGGGCTTAGTTGCTCCGCGGCATGTGAGATCTTCCCGGACCAGGGCTCGAACCTGTGTCCCCTGCATTGGCAGGCGGATTCTTAACCACTGTGCCAGCTGGGAAGTCCTAATGCCCATTTTTTATATTCTACTAAGTCCGGTCTCTGGTTGTCAACAACAATCTAACTACACTGATCGACCTGATGTAGCTGAATTCCTTTCTCCCGGAATCATCATGAATTTTTAGCTCTGGAATGGGGTTAACCATGTTTTAGAGTGACTGACATACTGACATTTTTCTGGTACTGGGTTCTTCTGGAGGAGATCGCTGTTCTCTGGCAAACATTCCCTGTCGGCTCCTGATCGGCAGCCAAGTCTGGGGAGCAAATGGCCAAGTGAATTAGGAAGCTTAAAAGATGCTTTGTTAAACTATCCTCATTAAACTGGCACCGTCTGCCTTCCCACTCTCCTTTGTCCCAGTTGGGGCTGTCCTTTGTGACAGATGTTTCCTAACAGTGTGTGCCGGCAACATCTGGAAGCCTTGGGTGACGGCTGAGGTTTGGAAAGGCCAAATCTGGAGGTATTTAGATTGTCAGGGAAATTTCAACTGTCTTCCTGCCACTGGGCTCCCATTTAAAAAATTGTTTGCTCCCCCACCCCCATCTTCCTTTAGCCAAGGAGAATCAAGATTTCATTTCCTCCTCTAGCACTTTCTAACCTGAACTGAATATGGTTTTATTCTTCTCAAGAATGGTGTAGTGAATAGAAAAGATTTGGAATAGCATGAGGAAAAGAGTCTCAGAAGGGTGACATATAGACATCTAGATATATTAGCCTATATTTCCATTAAAAGCCAGGCAAAAGGAGATGGGTTAAAGTTGTGGGTAAGAGTTGTAATTAGATGTAAAATTATATCTGGGAACTATTGGAATGGCCACAGGGATGCTTTGGAATCTCCTTTCTTAGCATCTAAAAGGAAAATCTGGAGACATTTTGGCCCTAAATTGGATTAGGATTTTAGCAGAACATGGTTTAGATGGAGCCTTCAGATTTAATGATCCAACTACTTCTAGCCCAGGTCCATCAGCATCTGTTAGGGGAGAAAGGGAAGTCATTGACAGGGGCTGACTTGGACACTACGATAAGAATTGGCTCAAATTCTCCATTAATAGCCATTAATTTTAATGTTTGTGGAGGCAGAGTGCTGCAGTAGAAAGAACATGGGCTTTGAAGTCACAAAGAACCAAGTTCAAATTCCAACTCTTCTTTTTATTGGCTATATGATCTTGGGAAAGTTATTTAATCTCTCGGTCTGTAAAGTGGAATAATCATACTTATTTCATTGGGTTGTTATGGAGTTAAATGAAATAACATATGTGCATTACCTGCAGCTCAACAAAATTCCGGTTCTCTTTCACCTTCCTCTCCAGGTTTCTGTAATTCTTACACATACACCTGCTATCCCTCTTTTCCAGATACCATTTTTCTCTGCCTCCAGCCTCTGCAAATCTTCCCCAATGCCTCACAGAGTTCAAGTCTACGGCCCTGATTTATTAATTTGTGTTAGTCCCACAAAATGACAATAACAGTATGTAGTTTTTATAACCATACCAACACGAGCCAAGGTTGTGGTTTCTTTCCAGGCATTTTTACTTGCTGACAATTTTGGTTGTAAATCAAAGGCAAAGGAGTTCTATCTTCCTACCCACGCCTCTGATCTAAAGTTCCTGATTTGGGGCTAGATTGTTCTGGGTGAGATTTTCCTTCAAACAAAAGTGATGGCCAGCTTGTTTATAAAGGTCATTCAGGGAAGGAGACTTCATAACCTTTACTACTGGGACATTCTTGATTTCCTCCCAACTCTTTAGTTTGAAAAATATCAAATGTACAGAAAAGTTTCAAGAATAGTATAATTAACACCCACTTATCTTTAACCACGATTGACCAATTGTTCATATTTTGCCACACTTGTGTGCTCTCGCTCATATATACATACATATATATGAAATACACTCTATGTGCAAATTTTGCTAATTGTCCAATAATGTTTTTTCTTGTAAAATGTTTTTCCCCAATCCAGGGTTATGCATTGCTTTTCATTGTCATGTCTCTTTATTCTCCTTTAATCTGGAATAGTTCTTCAGCCTGTCATTTCTGACATTGACAGTTTTGAAGATTATAGGTCAGTTGTTCTGTAGAAAGTCAACTTTCTGTAGAAAGTTGTTTTGTAGACTGATTGTTTTCATCGTTTGATTCAGGTTACGCATTTTGGGCAGGATATTATACAAGAACATTCTTTTAAAAATTTTATTGAAGTATAGTTGATTTACAATGTTGTGTTAGTTTCTGCCGTACAGCACAGTGATTCAGTTATACATACATATACATTCTTTTTCATATTCTTTCCCATTATGGTTTATCACAGGATATTGAATATAGTTCCCTGTGCTATACGGTAGGACCTTGTTGTTTATCCATCCTGTATATAATAGCTGCATCTGCTAATCCCAAACTCCCACTCCATCCCTCCCCCACTCCCCCTCCGCCTTGGCCACCACAAGTCTGTTATAGAAACATTCTTAAAGACAGTGAGTACCATGTAGGCAAGGAACATCTTTTTCCTCCCTGCTGTGTCCATCATACCAAGCACAATGACTGGCGATTAGAAGGTCTTAATAGTTACTGAATGAATGAATAAGTGACCTAAAACTTTCACTGCCCTTTAGGTCCATTATTTTTCTACCTGAGGAGAGCGGGAAGAACAGCCTTCTCCTCTATCCTAGTCCCACTTTTATTATAAATGTTTGGGGGCTTAAAAAAGGTAACCCAAGACCTCTGTGATGAGACCACAGAGAAGGGAAGTGAGCTGGGTACTGTGACGTGAGGCGAGCTGCGGCTTCTCTACCCCGGGTTGGGGGTTGGCAATCACACTGTGTTCAGAGAAGAGGATGAATAAGTTGGTTTCCGATGGAAAGAAAAACACACAAAATCTATGAGTCCATGGCCTGCTTTCTTGTGGAGAGAAATTAGTTATTTAGGTTTCCAGATTTTACCATACTTCCCTCCCCATTTGAATCCTAAGAATGCCATAGTGAAAATTGATTTCTGTCCCTCCTCCTTTCCCAGAGGGGACAACCCCATAATTCTCTTCTTCTCTACCTTCCACCACCCCCCCGCCCAGCACAAGTGTGTATTTTCTAACATTTATAAACGGTGGCTGGGCGGCCATTCTCTACAAGTTATTTATTGTTGAGAAAATCTATAACTCCTTGGACTTCTCATTTTGATGTAGAAGCTTTCATCCCTGTCGCCTGGGGGAAGCGAGGTTATGAGAGGTACTCTTTGCCTCTCGAAAATGTGTTTTCAGCCTTCCCTTTGGGGCCCTTTCTCTCCCTAGCTCTCATCATCTCAGACATTTCTGACAATCCTTCCTGAGGCATCTGGGGCTTGGGACTGAATTCATCCATTTAATTCTGAAAGGCTTGTGAGTGCCTGATTCACATTGTTCCTGCCCGTTTTCTGAGAATCCACCTACCCCTGTCTTTGCAGCCCTCAATTTTACCAGTTTCCAGAAAAAGCACCCTTTCTCTCCATGTCAGCGCTTGATTATCCACAATCATGGAGGGGTTAATCTAAAGGAGTGAATGACACCAAGATGACTTTTGTTTGATTTTTAAGAGATGGAATCCTGGCTAAAGATAATCCATAAAGGGAACAACTTTGATGAGAGCGATCCATCATGTTAATCTCCCATGAAGGAGGTATGGCATCTCTTCTTTTGTACCTAGAGAGGGAGGCAGATGGGAGAATCTCAGCTTGTGCAGCCCTCATTGTGTTGTCAGAAGCACCGGACATCTAACTTCTCTCCATGCCTCGTTTTGAAACTCTGGAGGACTATTCTTCAGTCTGAGAACCAAATACTTAGTTCAAAGCCAACATACAAAACTATCACTTTATCTAGGGTTCCCATCACACCCAGAGTAAAAGCCACAATCTTCACAGTGACTCTCAGGCCCTACTGAGCCCGAGAAGGCTCTGGCCTGCTGCTTTCTCTCTGACCTCATCCCCTGCTGCTTCCCCCTCACCCACTCTGCACCAGCCCCACGGGCCTCCTTGTTACTCCTCAAAAGTGGGCAGTACTGCCTCACACCCATTGGGATGGATGGCTGTTATTAAAAAAAACAGAAAATAACAAGTGTTGGTGAGGATGTGGAGAAATTGGAGCCCTTGTGCTGCTCAGCTGATGAAAATATGAAATGGGACAGCCACCGTGGAGAAATGGTGTGATGATTTCTCAAAAAATTAAACATACAATTACCATATGATCCAGCATTCCCACTTCTGGGGATGTATTCAAAAGAACTGAAAGCAGGGACTCAAGAAGCCTGTTGTACACCCATGTTCACAGCAGCACTATTCATGACAGTCAAAAGGTGAAACAACCCAAATGCCCTTCAACGGATAAACAAAAAATGTGGTATATACACACAGTGGAATGTTATTCGGCCTTAAAAAGGAAGGATATTCTGGTACATGCTACAACACGGATGAACCCTGAAGATGTTAGGCTAAGTGAAATAAGCTGATCACAAAAGGACAATATTGGATGATTCCTCTTGTATGAGGTCCCTAGAGGGACCAAATTCATAGAGACAGAAAATAGAATGGCGGTTGCCAGGGGCTGGTGGGGAGGAAGGGTTGGGGAATTACTGTTTAATGGACAGAATTTCAGTTGAGGAAGATGAAAAAGGTCTGGAGACGGACGGTGGTAATGGTTGCACAACAATGTGAATGGACTTAATGCCACAGAACTGTGCGCTTAAAAATGGCTCAAACGATACATTTTATCTTGTGTATATTTTACCATAATAAAAAAATTCATTAAAAAAATGGCCAAGGTCTTTGTACTTGCTCTTCTCTGAGATCTGCATCGTGGCTTGTTCTCTCACCTGCTTCTGATCTTTGGTGAAATGTCATCTTCTCAGTGAGGGCTTCTTGGACCACCCATTTTAACACTGCAACTCCCACTCTAACCTTTTCTTGCTTTACTTTTCTCTGCCGGCCTGATTGCAATCCAACACAATATGTATTCTTTTTACTTATTTGCTTACTGTCTGCTTCCTCCTGCAGGAATGTAAACAACTTGATTGGAGGGATTTTGTGTTTTTTTCTTTGCTGTATCCTCAGTGCTAGATAGTTGGGGGCCAGTAAATATTTGTTGAATGAATGAATGACCACGACTAGAGACAGAGCAGGCACAAACAGAAAAGAGATGGGAAGATTCCGTTTTTCATTTGCCTCGATTAACTAATTTCTTCTAACCTTGGATATGAGATTTGGATCAGTTTTTTTGGTGGCTTTTGCTCTATTTACCTTCTCATGTGTATTGTCAACTGTTCCCAACTGGAAGTGTTGTTGGTCTACTACACACACCACACTAATGATTGTTTAAACCTTTCACCTTGAACTCGAAGCCTGTGCTCTTGGATTCCTGACTGCCCCTACCAGAGTTGCAAGGGTGCTTGAGTTAGGACTTTGGAAACTCTGGGGAAGCTCAGATACCCAGAAAGTTTGTACTTGTTTGTTCGGGAGACACTGGTTTGATTGGTTCTGGGAGCTTTCATTCTCTGGAAATTTTAAGGAGGATGAGAAAACTCATAGAGTTTGGGGTCAGAAAAGGAGCTGTACTTGCCTACAGAGGATTGATATAATCTCTGGACACGTGACATTTAAAGTCTACTTCTCTGAAACGCTGAGACCTAAAAATAATTAACAGCCTCATTAGCCTTCCTCTCTCAAGTCTTTATCAAACTTCTAGCAAAGCAACTTGGATCCAAACTATATTTGAAGCTATTCAGTAGGAGCCATGAGGCCAAACTTCTTGATTGGCAGGTTTCTTAACACCCAACCAAGGGAACCAGTGGAACTTACTGCCTTGGACAAATGTTTTGAAAAGGAAAGGCCCAGAGGGAGGGCAGTGCCCTTCTTAGAGACAGAGGAGTGAACACAATGACCTCCAGGGTGAAGGAAAGTGGGTGGGGTTGTCTGGGAAAGCAGGACAGCCTGCAATTTAGTGTGTGGATTGTGGGATTTGACATGGGTTTTCTTGGCTACTTGGGATGGAACTTTTGTTTTGGAGTTTGGAATGAGCTCAGAGCTGAGAGAAACACAGGGAGGAGGAGGGAGGGAAGGAGGAAGCAGAGGGCATTATGGAATTCACACAAGCTGGCTTCCTGTTCCCTGGCCTCTCTCATCATTTCTTTAAGCACCTCCCTTGCGTGAAGCATCTCCTCTGGGAGAGACTGTTTCCTAATTAAACTGAGATTCACAGGCCCAGGGCCCTCATTAGGAAATGTCCTTAGGAAATGCTCTTGAAATAGATGATTGTGCATGTTTTCGACTCCTGTTTCCACCTCTCTCTGGCCCTTTCTCTCTTAAAATATTTTTTTCCCTACTTCTAGGAATCTTAAGGTTTAGTAGTCAATCAATACATCTATATGTTCAATACATCTATATGTTCTCTGTCCTAAATGCCTCTTTTGGTTGCCTGGTACAATTATGAGCAGATCCATGCCCTGGGTAGAGAGGATTGAGGGGTGGGAGTGTGGAATTCAGAAAGAGGAGGTACATGGGATTCTGACCCTGCCCTCTGGGAGCTTTTAGACTATAAAGGAGTTTAAGGGACACACCAAGGGCACCACCAGACGGAAAGGGAATATTTATTTCAGCTGAGAATCAGGGCTAGCTATAAGTGCTGGTGGGGTGGGGAAGAATGTTGGAGATTGGGAGATGGTTTAAGAAAGGCTTTCTAGGAGTGGTGGGGAGGGTAGTAGAATAGGATTAAGCAGAGCTATAGGGTCAAGACTGACAGAGACGAGTGAGGAGGGCATCGCTGGCAGGGCAAGTAACTCACACACAACAAAGGCTCATTGCATGGAGGGTAAGTCAAGATGTGAGGAGCTGAGTTAGGAATGAGGTGATGGGCCTGAGGCTGGGGAGGAGGTAGAATTAGGGAAGGACTCTGACAGCTGGGTTGAAGAGTCTGGACTGAATTCCAGATTATTGGAATACTTGGAATAATTGGACTATTCACAGATTTGCACAGGGAAAGGGTGTTTCTGAACATTGCATTTGAGGAAGATGTTTCTGTTTATTGTTATAGGCTGGGTTGAAGGTAGACGTTCTCAGGATTCCCCATCAGGTGTTTGCTATTTCTTCTGTAAGGTATGTTGTTTATTCGTCTGTTCTGCCTGCTTCTGTTTGAGTGATGAAATCTGATTGTTTAATTCCCATTTTTGTACTGAAGCGTAGTTGCTGTATTATATTATGTAAGTTACAGGTGTACAACATAGTGATTCACAATTTTATCCTCCGTTTGTAGTTATTCTAAAATATTGGCTGTATTCCCTGTGTTGTACAATATATCCTTATAGCTTATTGTATACATAATATTATGTAATTCCCATTTGTTTTGTTCTTCAGTTTGTTTTCCCGGTATCTTCTTTTCTTTTTTTTTTTACATCACCCTATTTGTTAATTAATAAATAAATAAATTAATTAAGGCTGCGCTGGGTCTTCATTGCAGCATGCAGCCTTCTTTAGTTGCGTCAGTGGGCTTCTCTAGTTTTGGCGCGTGGGCTCTAGGGCGCGCGGGCTCAGCAGTTGCGGCGCACGGGCTTAGTTGCGGTATGTGGGATATTAGTTCCCCAGCCAGGGATTGAACCTGGGCCCCCTGCATTGGGAGCATGGAGTCTTAACCACTGGACCACCAGGGAAGTCCCTTACCTGTTATCTTCATACTTCGTCTGTAGGTCCACTTTCACTCATCTTCAGTAAAAGAGGGAGGGGCCCAAGGATGTTCCTGTGTAACAAAGTTGAGAGAGACAGAAATTATCACAATCTTGCCCGTCTCTGACCCTGCCATTCAGAGGTTCCTCATCTGGAATTGTTGCTCAGCATCCGCGGATGGACTTCAGAGGAGTGTGTGACATCTTTCTGAGTTGAGTGGCCTCAAAGGGGCCTGTGATTCAAAAATTGTTAAGAACCACTGTTCTATTCTTTGTTGAGAGGTAGGTGCCTGAGCACAGTTCCCCAGACAGAAATGCCGTATAAGCATCCTTAGTGCCAGTTACAGGAGCCTCCAAAGACAGTTGAAGGAGACGGAAGGAGGAAGAGGAACTGGGAGAAGGGAAAGGGGTGCCCAGGGAGCTAGTAGGAGGGGTGCCCCATCTTCCCTCGTTCTTCACTTTCTTCCTAGCTGGTATCCCTTCTTTGTATACTCCACATCCTGACAACTACAGGATTCTGAGTCCTCTTCAGTTTAAATCAATTGAGTGTCTGCCGTTCATCAGGCTCTGCACCAGGTACTCACTACATCGTCTCATACAATTCCTTTATTGACCCTCAAGGGCACAGAATTGAGTCAGTCACCTCCCCGGTTCATGGCACATTAGCATCATTGGTTTGTGTCAGGCCCCTTTCCAATTCATTCTGTTTTTCCTTTTCATCTCTCATCTCTATTCTCATTTTCCCTCCTTACTGGAGGCACCTGCTTTAGTGCATTTAATAACATTTAATAAATGCTCTTCCAATCCATGCTCTATATGTTTATTTAGATATATTCATCCATTCTACAAATGTACAGTGTTGACTATGTGTCAGGCAGTTGTAGGTGCTGGGAATACAGCCGTGAACAAAACCATGCAAAATTCCTGCCTTCATGGAGCTTACATTCTAGTGGAGTGAGACAAATCATGAACAAACATATAGTAACTTAAATAGTGATAAGTGCTATGGAAAAAAAGGACAGGGGGATAAAGTGGGTTGTGGGTGGTTGGGAGTGGATTGAAGTTTTTTGTGGGGTGATTAAGAAAGGACTTACTGGGCTTCCCTGGTGGCGCAGTGGTTGAGAGTCTGCCTGCCGATGCAGGGGACACGGGTTCGTGCCCCGGTCCGGGAAGATCCCACATGCCGCGGAGCGGCTGGGCCCGTGAGCCATGGCCGCTGAGCCTGCGCATCCGGAGCCTCTGCTCCGCAACGGGAGAGGCCACAGCAGTGAGAGGCCCGTGTACCGCAAAAAAAAAAAAAAAAAAAAAAAAAAGAGAAGAAAGTATTTACTAAAAAGGTGCTATTTCACCAAATGCAGGTAAGGTACCAACCATTTGGATACCTGGGTTAGGAGTGGTCCAGGTACAGGAGACAGCAAGTGCAAAGGCCCTGAGGTAGAGTCTTGCTTGGTATGTTAGGGGGCCAGAATGTTAGGAGGCTAGGGGCTAGAGCAAAATGAGTGAGAAGAGAGAGAAACAAGGCTGAGAGGTAGCTGGGTCAGTGGCAAGTCAGGTAGGACTTTTTAGGCCATTGGAAACACAGACTTTAGCTTATACTCTGAATATAAAGAGAAACCAGTGGAAGGTTTTGAGCAGAGGAATGACATGTTCTGTACATTTTTTAGCGGATATATGTGTATTCTTAAAAATATACAGTGTTATTTTGGCCTTTTTATTCTTAAATTTATTTATTTTTAAAATTTATTTACTTATTTATTTTTGGCTGCGTTGGGTCTTCGTTGCTGTGTGCGGGCTTTCTCTAGTTGTGGCCTCTAGTTGCAGGGAGCGGGGGCTACTCTTTGTTGCGGTGTGTGGGCTTCTCATTGCTGTGGTTTCTCTTGTTGCAGGGCGTGGGCTCTAGGCGCATGGGCTTCATAATATAAAGAGAAACCAGTGGAAGGTTTTGAGCAGAGGAATGACATGTTCTGTACATTTTTTAGCGGATATATGTGTATTCTTAAAAATATACAGTGTTATTTTGGCCTTTTTATTCTTAAATTTATTTATTTTTAAAATTTATTTACTTATTTATTTTTGGCTGCGTTGGGTCTTCGTTGCTGTGTGCGGGCTTTCTCTAGTTGTGGCCTCTAGTTGCAGGGAGCGGGGGCTACTCTTTGTTGCGGTGTGTGGGCTTCTCATTGCTGTGGTTTCTCTTGTTGCAGGGCGTGGGCTCTAGGCGCACGGGCTTCAGTGGTTGTGGCTCGTGGACTCTAGAGCGCAGGCCCAGTAGTTGTGGCGCACGGGCATGTGGGATCTTCCCGGAGCAGGGCTCGAACCCTTGTCCCCTGCATTGGCAGAAGGATTCTTAACCACTGCGCCACCAGGGAAGTTCCGTTTTGGTTTTTTAAAATTTACATAAATGGCATTGTGCTATATACCTCATCCTGCTTTTTACTTTTCCCCTTTAACATTGTTTCTAAAATCTCCCCATGCCGCTGTATGTAAATCTGCTTCATTATCTCTGTTTGCTGTGTAATATTCCATTGTGTCCGTACAGCACATTTTACTTATATGTTCCTCTAGTAATAGATGCTTGGGTTGCCTCCAACTTCTTGCTACCGCGAGCAGTGCTGTGATGAACGTCCACATGTGGGCCTCTTATGGACCCAGGAGAGAGTTTCCTTGGGTGTATACCTCAGCGGGATTGTTGGGTCACAGGGTGTGTGCTTACTTAATTCCACTAAGGTAGTGCTTCAGGATGGCGGTCCCAGTTACGCTCCCACAAACAGGGTGTGACAGTTTGTGTCTTCTCATTTAATTCTCATGTGGATCCAGTAAAGATTATTATTAGTCCCATTTTATGGATAAGGAATCTGAGGCTTAGAGAGATTAAGCAAGTTATCCAAGTTTATATTCAAATAGAAGAGCCAGGGCCCACATCCAGAATTTTTGACATAATGTTCTTTGCTCTTACTATAGTACCCAGTATTGACTCGTCTAGAAATAAGCTGAGGCATCCATAGGCAAAGATACTACTATGATGATTATCATTATTTATTGCTATTATCACTATTCATGCTATCTTCCTCTTCTGGGCTAGTTGGACAGAAGACAAAATTCTTGAGGTTCAAGGAGCCACAAGAAGGGAACTGTGGCCTTTCTCTCAATCTCTGCCCATTTTAGAAACTGGGATGTTGAATGCAAGCTGTGCACAGTAGCCATAGGGAAGGAGGGCAGGATGGCAGAGTTGTTCACCTTGAGTTTTGGTGTCAGATAATTTTTGTTGAAATCCTGGCTCCGTCATTTGCCGTCTCTGTGATTTGCACAGTTTTTTTTTTTTAACTCGTCTAAGCCTCAGTTTCCTAACATGTGAAATGGAGGCAATGACAAGACTTGTATCTTAGGGATGTTGTGAGGAAGTAGAGGTAAAATACTTAAAACGGTGCGCGTAGTAAATGTTCATAAATGTCAGCCATCATTATTTTTGTTGTTATCACATTTGAGCCTTGCATTTTTCAATGCGGTCTAACGCGGTAAGCCTAGGGACCCCTGAGGTGTTTAGCACCAATACGTGTGAGCGTGTCTAATTCTAGTCCTTAGAGCTTCAAGACAAATTATATGGAATAAGCCTGCTTTCATTTTCTCATGAGGGCTAGCTAAGAAGCTCAAGTTTTAGAAGATGATTCTGAGGCTAGACATTTATAAAGACGAACTGATTTTCAAAGTTTGGAGACTTTGGATCGGATTTTAATATTAAATATTAGGTAGATTATATTAAGTACATGTTGTTTGCTAGGCACTGAGCTAAGAACTTTGCAAGCATTATTTCACTTAATCCTCACAATAACCCTAGGAGGTATTTACTTTTACTCCCATTTGACAGTTGTGGAAACTAAAGCACAGAGACATTTAAATAATTTGTCCAGAGTCACCCAGCTATGAGGCTGAGTTGAGATTGGAACTTAAGTGGTCTACTGGCAGAGCTTTTACTCGTAACTGTGTTGCCTTCCTGTGAAGGATGATTTTAGAATCTCTTCCTGTTTAAATTTAGGACAGTTCCTTGTCAGTTGGGATGGTTTAGAGTAGTCATGGAAAGTCAGGGGCTAGTTTGAAAAGAATGTCCAGAGGGTGAGGATATAAAGTTTGAAAATGGTCCCCAGGTGTCTCCATTATGCTTCCTTTTGTCTCCCAAAGTGAGAACTTCTGCCTTAGGGGGTGTCCTACCTAGACTATAGGGGTTGAACATGATATCTTCAGAAAAGTGGAGATTCTCTAATCGGGCCTGGATCGTTAGCTCCCTGCAACCCAGAGCAGCCTGGTATTTCTAAAATGAGTATCCCCAAAGGCAAACAATTCTTTATCACCTATGTGTGGCTTATACATGCCATGAATTATCCGCGGTCAAGATTTTATCACAGTTGGTTTTCGCTTCACACTTTTCATTTTGATTGCCTTCTA
Organism: Neophocaena asiaeorientalis asiaeorientalis; assembly: GCF_003031525.2. Lineage (NCBI taxonomy): Eukaryota > Metazoa > Chordata > Mammalia > Artiodactyla > Phocoenidae > Neophocaena > Neophocaena asiaeorientalis. The sequence continues at coordinate 25,560,501 of NW_020185339.1, read as the reverse complement.
CCAGGAATGTAATACCATTTATAATTTACTTGCGTCAGATTTACAAAGGTTGCTTGGCTACAAAGTATGTATCTCGAAGTCGAGTAAATAGGAATTCTGGGTTACGCGTTTTTTCAGGGTTTCTCTTCTCCGTTTGTGTATTTGCTCAACAAATATTTATTGAGTGCTTAACTCACAGTCTAGTGGAGGACACAGATCGCTAAACTGGAATTTTGATACCTTATGATACATGGCAAATGGTGCTGTGAGGGTACGAAGGAAGGGCAACTTATTCCAGCCCAAGAGTCAGGGGAAGCTTCCTGGGGAAGCAGTTTCTGAGCTGGGAATTGACAGATAAGTAGGAGTTAGCTAAACGGAGCGGGCCAAGGAAGCTTTAGAGGCGAGGAAACAGGGTGAGCCTAGAAGTGGGCTGCCGGAGCGGCCACTGGAAGGGGCTGAGGCTAGAGGAATAAGCGTGGGTCAGACTGAGAAGAAAGGAAGCACTGTGCTAAGGAGTTTGGGTTTTATCCTGAGGGCAGTGGGGAACCACTGAAGGGTTTTAAGCTGGTGTTATTGTTGGTACTGGTGATGGTGGGGCAACTCAATCGAATTTATAGTTCAGAAAGGTTCCCTGAGTTAAGAATCGACTCTCTTTATCTACCTCTCTTGTTTGCGAGTTAATCATAATATTGGGACTGGTGAGTGGCAAACAAAGGAGTCTAGCTGGATTTCTAGAAGGAATGCCTGACCCAATAACCCGACGGTCCCTTCTGATGATCTGTAGACGAGACTTTTCAATGTTGACTTGATCTTTCTGTCTTTAAAAACCTCTGACAACATTTCCTGAAATTCTCTCAAAACCAAACCCAGAGTAGGGAGGAGAGTGTGGGCTGCCCGACTGGGTGTTCTCTGCTCCTAATTTCCGGGGCATTGCTGGGAATTGTTCATCTGAAGCCCTGCTCCCTGTGAGGAGGGGACCATCTGAATAGCAGCAGGGGAGTAGAGGGAAAGAGGAACCACACTGCCGGGCTCCTTTCATTAAGAAAATCTATTTGGCATATTCAGACAATGGTCTGAGCGAGTTAAAAATAACTCCTCGTAAAAAATTAATAGGGAGTTATAAGTGAGTGTTCTAATACAAGCTCACAGAGCAGGGCAGATTCTCCAGGTGGCTGGCAGCTGACATTACAGATGGCACACGGTGTTTATGGAACACAGTGTGGCCAGCGAGGGGAGTCATCTGCAGAAGTGAGCTCACCTTCTCTCCCAGAACCCTGGGGAGAGAGCAGACAGAAGGAATTGTTTTTGGCTGTGAGTTACTGAGCCAGGTGACTTATTTCTTCTCTACCTGCCCATCACACTTTCCTAACTGTGGACATAAAAAACGGTAGTGAATTTTGCTTGGTTGCTTTGGGTGAGGTTTATGGAATGTCAGAATTTATAAAATGTCCTTTCTGGCGCTTCTCCTTTCTCAGTGATGGACCCCTAGTTGGCTGCTGCATCCATTTCTTTTTTTTTTTTTTGCGGTACGCGGGCCTCTCACTGCTGTGGCCACTCCCCGTTGCGGAGCGCAGGCTCAGCGGCCATGGCTCACGGGCCCAGCCGCTCCGCGGCATGTGGGATCTTCCCGGACCGGGGCACGAACCCGTGTCCCCTGCATCGGCAGGCGGACTCCCAACCATTGCGCCACCAGGGAAGCCCTGCATCCATTTCTTCCGTGTTTTCTTACCCAACAGCCAGTTCCTCTTGTTCCTGCAGGTAGTTTATGAAGTCCCTGCCCCTTTCTCCCTCTTCCTCTCTTTTCCCAGTGCCCCTGTGGTCCTAGGTGAGTGAGGTGCAGGGTTGGACTGTGCATTCTTTGCCATCAGTACAGCTAAATGTGTAACGCAGAATGAGGGGAAAGGGGGCCAATGTGACATCTGACCTCGGCTAGCTGCATTTTTGGGGCTAAGGGTTTTAAGACTGAGGGGACCAATATTTATACTTTACATCCAGATGATATTTTAAAAATGGTTCTGTAATTGCAATGAGGCCCTCTAGGCCGTGAATTAATGTGTCATAACTCACGCCCAAGCACTGCGCAAACATCCCGCATGTGAATTATTGCACAATAAATTCATGCCCTGTTGTGTCTTACAGCTTAATTAGTACATGAAGCTACATGAGTTAGACGAACCCAAATGGGATTATGTCATGTGGTGCGTAAAAAAGCAGAATGTTGGGAGGTATCTGGCACTTTTTCTGGGGGGAGAGCAGTGTTGATTTTTCTGTGGTGTCCTTTGGTGTCAGTTTCTGTGATATTTGGGCTGCAACAGGTGACATGTGACTTCTGAATTTTGGTTGGTTGATTGAATAATAGGTTCAGTAAATATTTATGGTGTACCACCTCTTAGGCATTATGGAAGGATAGCACATGTAAGAGGAAATATGACCTCTGCCCTTAAGGAGCTTATATTCTGATGCAAGAGATGAAGCATAGTTGCAACACAAAGTAGAAAGTGATAAGTGTCATAAGTTATATAAAAATAAAGCATCTTGGGAATTCAGAGTGGAGAATGATAATTTGTGGCTGGCACAGTGGAGAGGGCTGATTGGTGTGATCAGAGAAGACTCTGTAGAGGAATGGCTCTTGAGTTGGCTCTCTTAAAGGATGGATAAGATTTTGCCACACACGGGGGCAGGGGGACAATTCTAGGCAGAGAGAATAACACGAGGAAAAGCACAGGAGAGCAAAGCAGTGTTCAGAACACACTGAGCAGGCTGTGCAGCTTCAGCCTTGGCCGAGTGAAAGGGCAACGTGCACAGACGCATTGGAGCCAGAGTTTTCCTATGAGCACAAAGCATTTTGACTTTGAACCCACTACTCATGCTGAAAATTCTGGGGTTGGTTCTTTTGCTTGGTGATATCTGTATTCTTGGACATTAAAACACTTTCTTGTTTCTCGCTCATATTCTGCTTTGGTCCACCTGCTCAGAAAGTGCACAGCTGAGAGCCAAGTGTGCTGGGTTCTAGTCTTGTTTCTGCTAACTAGCAGTATGACCTTGAGCAAGCCACTCAATTCCTTCAGTGCCTTGCTAATGGGAGAGATGGGTGGTGGATTTCCTCTGGTTCTTCTGCCCTTACTCTCTTAACTAGGTCTCTCTACCACAAGCAATCTGAACCTGCATCCTGCCCACTTTTCACTATAACCCATTGTCAGAGTTTGAGGGGTACAATAAATAACACCCATTTCCCCCCTCCCGTATTTGGAACTAAGTGATAATCAAGAGGTAGAGACAGACAGGTGATTAAACAGTAAGCTTTAGATCTGCATCTGGTTATTAAGATCTGCCGAATCCACTTGCTAATAACGCATCACTAAATTAGGCAGACTTAGACCTCATCACAGGTAGTGCTGAACAAGCACCTCCTCCCACCCCAGGATAGAGCCTCCTTTTATTAGATTTTCCCGCGTATGAACAGGTTGGAGTGCATGTGTTCTGTGGGCAGACTGGCTCTGGAAAAAAAAAAAAAAAAGAAACCAACAAGAAGCCTAGAAGAGGCTGAGCTGGGCATGCTCAGTGCTGTCTCTTCAAATCAAAGAGGTCCCTGGGGGGTAGCGGGGAGAGAGGCTAGGAATATTACTCTGCTCAGTGGTTCTCAAACTCAGAGTGTTATCAGCATCACCTGAACGGCTTGTTAAAACACAGACGGCTAGGCCCCACCCCCAGGGTTTCAAATTTAAGAGGGTCTGGATGGGGCCCAGAATTTGAAGTCCTAGCAATTTTCCAGGTATGCTGATGCTGCTGGTCCAGGGGTCACACTTTGAAAACCAAAGCTCCTGCTGAAGCCCCTCCACATGTAAAGATGAAGTGAGAGAAACAAAGCCTCCCTTCAAACACTTAGCTTCACTTAATAAAGCACCTCAATGAAAATACAGTAGTTATCTGTGTGTCTTTATTTTCTTAATTTTGTCCCTAGATTGTAGATCACAGGTAAGGAGTGTATCTTGTTCATTCTCCCGTAGCATCCAGCTAGGTGCCCAGCGCATAGTGTCGAACCCGTGTCCCCTGCATCGGCAGGCGGACCCTCAACCACTGCGCTACCAAGGAAGACCCTAATGAATACCTATTTAATTGAACTGAATCTTATACATTTCCTTGGTATAAAAGATTTTCTTTCCTTTCAGGCTACCCTAGCCTTTAAAACTCCTTTACAAAGATCTTCTAGGAGACTTCTTTAACAAACAGTATTTCTCCCCATCCCTTCCTGCGTCTAGAACTGTACTCAGCTGTTTCTAATTTTGCCTTTGTTCGGCTATGCCTGAGTCCTGGTGACTCTCCTGTCTACTCCATCATAGTGGAATTTTGTTCAGGACAGGGACTATGTTCTCTCCTTCCTTTAGACCCAACAGTGAGAATAGTGTTCATTCGAAGAGTGACAAGGTATAATCCAACCCTGGGGCAGGAGAATGCCTGAAAGACCTCCCTTGGTTCCCCTGCATCTAATCCCATGGAATTTGGGGAGGAGCAGGAAGTAGCAAAATTGCTAGAAGGCCTAACCCACTCTACTTGACTTCAGAGACTCCCTGAAGACTAGACTGGCTCCGGCGTGGGCACAATAGGCATCTTTCCTGAAGCAGTCAGAGTTTTATGCTTTGGCACAGAAGGGCCAGTGTTTTCCTATTGTATTATATGTATGTACAGGGCCTGCCCCCGGAGGGAGATATGGGAAGTGACTCTCTTACTTGTGGGATTTCTGATACTCCCAACAAGGAGTAGGTGACACCAGGGAAACTTGCTCAAGGCAGGGTTACCCAAATACTTGCCAACTCCTTTAGATGCTTTTTTGAGAGACAGGTGTAAAAACGTGTGAGAGCACCTAAGATTCTCTGGGGAGAAAGACTGGGACTAAACTAGGAAGAATTAATAACTAGATGGGGATTGAGACATCATTACTGTGGAAGTGGAAGGTATGAGTAGAAACTGAGAAAGAGATGTTGGTCAAGAGATGCTTCCTGGAGAAGGGTGCCTGTAGAGCAATGTGGGAAATAAAAGAGGGATAGGTGAGTTGGAAAAGAAACGAGACAGCAATTCTAGGCTACATGGACCGTAAGAGTGACGAAAGCGTGAGGCTCTGGTGAGGGATGTTTTGTCGCCTTCGAAGTGGGATTTATGAGCCAGGCTTGTATTGTGTATTGTGCCATGGAGGGAGATTCCTGAATCGGAAATGTATGAGATATGATTCTCATTGCCGTCTGGAGGATAGATAGACAGATGGAGATGGATGGATGGACTCTTCCTGGGAAACTTTTGTAGAAACTGCTACAGTCATCTGGATTCTTGCTCTTCAAAGTATGGTCTGTGGACCAGCAGCGTGGGTGTCAGCTGGGAGCTTGTTAGAAATGTAGAACCTTAGGCCCCAACCCAGATCTACTGCGTTTTAACCAGCTCCCAAGTGATTTGTATGCTCTTTCAAGTTTGAGAAGCACAGGCCTTAGATGATCAATGATAGGTGTCTGGCCTTAGGTGAACACTATAGAAGGGTCTGAGAACTTTGGAATTGGGGTCTTAAGACGAGTGGCCTGGGCTGGGGAAAATGAATTTGGGGAAGAGGGGGGAATGTGGGCCCTGGCTCATCTCCTTGTCTCCAGGCTTCCCACACCAGTCACTATGCCAGGGTTTGGCACTTTGCCTACCTTGGGAAAATGTCTTCCGTGCCCACGCTGGAGTCTACCTGGTCCTCAGGGGCTCCCCTGAGGCGAGCATTGCGTGGGCTGGGACTGCCGCCAATTTTGTTTCCCCTATTTCATATGGATGGACTGAAAGAGACTGGGGAGGTCATATTAGTCATGCCCCTGCCTCAGGGCTGTGCTGTCCCTTAATCAAATGAGTGACAATCTGATTATACTAACCAAGGAGGCTAGGCGGGTTGGAGGGATTGAAATAGAAGTTCTTAACTATCTGTCATGGAAATGAAAATATTTTCATCTTTCGAAGACTTTAAGGAGAGACTAGATGACTGGATAAGGGGCTACACCCTGGCAAGGGCCAAATCAATGCTTTTTAAAGGCTCTTTTCGTGATTTTTGATGGGTCAATGACAAAATATTCGAGGCATGTAATTCAAGAGACCTGGGGTGATAGGCAATGGAAAAAAGTTACCAAGTAGGCGTTTGACAACTTAAGCTTTGGAAGAGTTGTGTATTTCATCCCCAATAAGAATGAGTGACAAGGAGAGGTCAATGTTGAAGGAAAACAGATTGAGATGGGAAATAAGGAAGTATCTTCTGACGTTAGAAGGGTGATTGAGGGAGACCGGAGGAAGGGGCTCTTTGGCCGTGCACATGGCTGTATCAGTTTGGTTTGGGATGCCTGAGAAGAATTCTGCCTGGAAAGAAGGAAATGCACAAAATGGACTCTCATACTCGTTTTCTTCTCTTTCTGGCTGCACTGTGCGGCTTGCGGAATCTTACTTCCCTGACCAGGGGCTGAACCCAGGCCCCGGCAGTGAAAGCATGGAGTCCTAACCACTGGACTGCCAGGGAATTCCCTCTCATACTCATTTCTATCCCAACTCCTTAAATGAAAAACTGGGGTGGGTGTGTGGTGTATGTAAGGTGATGAGGCATGGGGACGATGAACGATTGAAGAAAAAACCAATCTCATTAGAACGTTGAAATCATTGCTGAAAATTTCAAAACGGGGCTCGGATTAAGGAGAATTAAGTTGCATTTTTGCGCTCAAATAAGAGTTTTAGGTTATGGAAACCTAATGTCCTTTCACTCTCCATGTATTTATCTTGTCTCGTCAACAAGATTTTAAAAATTCCTAAGGGAAAAGAACATCTCTTTTGTTTATTACTTCTTTGTAGAGCCAATGCCTAAAACATGACAGTGATAATAATAGCTACCATTTGTGGAGTACTGCGCCCTATAATTCGTTCTAAGCACTTTACATAATCATCGAATTTAATATAACAGTTATGAGGTGCGTACTGTTATTCTCATTTTACGGAAGTTGAAACTAAGGCTCAGAGAGGTTAAGTGGTTTGCACAATGCAAGTCGTGAAGCTAGGATTTGTATCAAGTTTGTGCAAAGCTCGTGCTGCTAACCCCTGGGCTGTACTCTGCACAGAGCAGCGGCTCAGTAAGGGAGGGGTGATCACTGAAACCTGATGGCACATGGAGAGATAGTTGAAAGACAGTGAATAATCCCAAATAGTGAATAGTGTAAAAACAATTTCTATTTGTTTTTTGGAATGTCATCAGAGACACTTAGTGACACAGGCATGTTTATACTCAGACATTCCCTCATTCATCTTCACTGTGCTCCACCCTGTAGTCAGGACCTTGGGAAGGGGGAGAGGCTGGGTGTATTATATTCATAAAGCAACTCGTTGAAAGTCACGTGTGTATGTATACTACATGGACATACGTGTTTGCACTTGACTGGAAATAGGCACCAAGGAGTGGGGTACGCTTATCTCGGTAGGTCTATAAACATGAGTATATTTGTTAGACTTACAGACTATGGGTGTGGGGTGTGTGTGTGTGTGTTTGTGTGTGTGTGTACATAAATCCTGAAGGAGTTAAACCAGCTATAGGGAACTGGCTGCCTTCCACCCCTGGCCCTGGTTGATGTGTTTGTACCAAACCCTGATATTTATTTTTCATCACCTCTCAAGGGAACCTCAATGAGTTTTCTTTCTGGGAAGTTTATGGCTGAGATGCTGGGCTGCTCTGGGGCCCCTATAAATCTGCTATAATCAGAGGAGGTTTGCAGAGAAAGAGAAACAGCAGCTGCAAGGCAATACCCTCCTGTCTTTTACTTTCTAGCCTGATACACAGTCACCCTTGTATACACACCACCCACATAATCACCTCCACTCTCCTAGAACCCCCTTGATGGAAGGTGCTAAGAGAAGCCATTTTATTTACTTCTTTGCTTCCAACTGGGACTCTAGCCATTCCAGAAAGAAGGATTAAAAATTATACTAATTAGGAAATCTAGAGTTGAGATTGTAAGAAACTGGTCATTTGTGAAACTCATTTCATAAAAAAAACCAGAATGAACTTTCACAGAAGCAGGGGTGGTGGCTCTGTTTGCGTGTCTCTGTTTATAGAAAACTTTAAGAAGAGGTTGTCTGAGATGCTCCTGGAAGCAGGAGGCGGGACGACCTGAACATTATTAGGAGGAAAACACAGCTCAACCATGATGATTGTGTAGGAGCTTAGTATTCAGAGATTGGGAGGAGGGAATTCCAAGGTAAAGACATAGCTACTCCTATGTTCCTAAAGATAGGAACTCCTCTCCTCCAACTTCCAATGCGGTACTTGGGAGATTTTTTTAAGAGGGATTTTTATGACAAACTTCACTTTGACATTTAACAGCATCTCTTGTCCAGGGAAGGAAGAAATACAGATATTTATTGACATACGGTGTCAGAAGATCGAGGAAAATTGATTCTGGAGATGGAAGGAGGAGGGGTTTCTCTCCTTCCCCAGGTATGCAAATTATCTAACTTAATTTGTGTAGCCTATGTTTTTCTGTGCTTTGTGCTCTTCTTAGTGATGAGATTAAGAAATCATTTCATTGTTAATAAAGAACTCGGTGTGGGGAGAGGGGAGATGAGAGACATTTAGATGGAAACATAACTGATACCCTGTCCTACTTGAACCTTGTATCCCCCGAATAAGACCAGATACAAGAGATTTGGGGATAAATGGAACCTGAGCTGGGACCTGGGTCCTGGTTCCTGTCTTCCCTATTTAAAGCCTCAAGCTTCTGCAGTTTTATCTTGAATTTCACTGGTCCTTGCATTTCACTCTCTAATGATGAACAGAAGTTCAATGTCAGATGATGCCCAAAGTCAAGAAATCCTTCCTAGTAACAATGTCTTTAGCTTGGAATTCCCTCCTCCCAATCTCTGACTACTAGACTCCTACACAATCATCATGGGAGAGCTCAAATATTACCTCCTGCCTGAGTCTTCCTGGATAACCTCAGCCAGAAGCAATTTATTTCCTTTGAATTCCTACACTCCTTTGAGTATCAGCCTTATCATACACTGTCTTACGGTACAGTGTCTTCAGCTGTGTTTATTGTGTATCTTCCTTTCCTCAACTGTAAGCTTCTGGAGTGGACAGCCTGTGCCCTGTATATTTTTATATTCTCTCCGTAGTGCTTTAGAATTGTTAAATAACATTAATGAGTGGCATAGAGTTGCAGGAAAAGAGGTCATCAGCAGAGATGTAGAAGTAGGGGTATTATGGATATTGATTAAGGATATTATTGTTGATAGAAGTCTGGCTACGATACTTTCAGGTATGGATCATATTATTAAGGAATTTTTATCATATGGTAGATTTATTCCCATCTAATTTACTTATTCATCATTCTCTTTCTCTCATTCGAATATAGAACTTTTCCTAGTGGAAAACAGACAATAAGCAAGAAAACAAATCTTCTAACAATTATAGATTGTGGTAAATACCTGAAGGAAATAAACAGGGTCTTGTGATAAAAAATAGCAGGGAGTCTTTAGATAGGGAAGTTAGGAAAGACATTTCTGGTCACTGTCATATATTTACCCTACTACGATGATGAGTTAATTCAGTTTACAACCTGAATAACAATAATAATAAAATCAATAACAGAATGAGAATAACAGCCTTCCTACCAGGGGGCGTTTTTGTTAGCCCAACCTCAAGTTTGGTTCCTTCCTTGGTCCAAACTCTTAACCTCCCAACCTCCCCTCTGCCTTGGGAAGAGGGGAAGTCAGGGCCCTCCCCTTGCCTCAGGACGGACCCCGCCCCCTCTTTCTAGCCTAAGAGTTGACAAGCAAACTAGGTGTTAAGAGCTTTGATCTTGCTAGAGACTTGGACACAGATCAAGGTAGAGGCCTCTGAAGTAATGCCCCAGGATGTGAGAAGCTGGGGAAGAGATGGAGACAAAGGTAGACAAAGAGAAGAGAGAGGCAAATTGCTGTCACAGAGACTCTCTTTTACCTCCCACCTCGGTCTCAGTGGGTTCTGGGGTCTATACTTCAGGGGGAGTTGGTCAAGGCCTTCAGGCTTTTGGGGAGAGGAAAGATGTCCCCCGAGTGACTCTAGATCCCCTCTTGGTCATTCCTGGATCCCAGCTCCAAGGCTGAAGACAATCAAAGGCTGTGAGGAGTATGCAGTCTGCCAATCTCCCAGCAGCTTCCGGTAGTTCGTTCATTACCAGGGTCCTCCTCTGACCACTTTCTTTCCTCCCTCCTCCTGGCACAAGTTGGTAGCGTTAGTTTCTGATTCTCATAGAGGATTGGCCACATTAAGAAAGGCTTGGGAGAGGATAAGAATCTGATACCGGTACCCAGAGATTTTACATCCACTAATCCTTTCCTGACCCCTGCTTCCTTTTGGGATGACACATTTCAGGTGCTCGCTCAAGACTAGTGGTTCCCCTTCTCACAAAGGGCATGACTTCCCTGGTCATGTTGAAGGACACCTCAGACCATTGAGAGGGTCTTATCTAGATTAACGTTAAGTTTCTCTAATTGAAGTTGTAGCCGTTGCCTCTCTGCAGCCTTCTCCCACCCCTTGGGGACTAGCTTAACTGCAAATGGCATCCTGCACAAGGATGGATCCTGTATTCCTGCATAGTTCAAGATGAACACTACCCCTCTGCTCCATAATCCAGAAATGTACCCAGAGGACTCAGATTGCTTTGTTTTGAAGAGATACTTGTTGGAGGAGGAAGAACCACATTTCCCTTTAGCTGCTCAGGGCGTGCATAAGACAGACTTCTGACCATCAGAGACAGACGGTAGAGTAGTGGTACCTACATAGCCCTTGAAGTCAAACAGCTAAGTTCTTGTCCAAGCTGGGCCACTTGCTATGTCTGGAGCAGGAGGCATGTAGGATAGTCGTATATCTTCTTCCATCTGCACTGGGGCTGGAACCTGAGATGAGCTGAGGTTGGTTTTACATCTGATAAGGGACTTTATGCTATGGGTGCAGAGTAAATGAGGTGGAACAGAAGTAACACTGCTTGGAAGAGGAAAAGGAAGAGTGAGGCAAGAACATAATGTGGGGGCAGGGGAAATGGTTAAGCCAACTTCTGCACGCAGGGAGCCCAGATTTACACTGGGGACACAGTTAATAATTTCTGAGATGTACCAATATTCTAGTTCTTAGCTTGAGGTTCTTTCTGGAGTATGTCCTTCAGTGGGCAGCAGCATTATTGGTTCCTTTCTTAGGCAGACAGGATAGGGCATGTAGCTTAGGGCAAGCCAGGGCCGATTCTGGTGCCAGGGCTGACATTAATGCAAGTGAATATAGGCAGATTTTCCCAAGGAGCTTTGTTCGAGAGATGGTAGGGGGAGGAGCAGAGGAGGGGAGATAGAGGAAGAGAGAGGGTCCACTGATCCTCTCCGGGTTCATTGGATTAGGGAATGAGAGAAAAGGGGGAACTTTTAGTCAAGGTCATGGCCTCCATTAACTGCTTTACTTTCATATGTTATACTTTTTCAACGGCAGTCCTATCTCCTGATCTACAGTCCAATCTCCTATGACCCTTTTAGTTCAGGGGAATATCTTGAAGTCCCAAGTCCCTTGCAGAAAAGGCTCTGCAACACCAAAGCAGCATGTGTATTGGGAATTCCTACCTTAGACTAGACCTCATTTCCTTTTCTGACAGAAAGGCTGTCTGCCTATCTCCCTATTCCTCTCTTCCTCTTTTTCCCTCTTCACCAGGTCTGTTTCTTTCTATAACCACTTAGTGGAGTTGGGGAGAATGTTCTGCACATGCTGTTTGCTCTACTCATGGATCGTCCGTCTTTTGCTTCTTCCCCGCGACGTCTCCCCTCTCTACCCCGTCCTCTTAACTCCTCTTCACCCACCGCCTGGTCGGTTCTTCTTGCCTTCTTCACCTATGACTCCAACTTTGAGGAGATGGGAAGATAAGTTTTAGAGACAGCATCTGTCAGGGAGAGGGCTTTGGGCACAGCAAGAGGCATGGTGGTCAGACATCAGGAAGAACCTGATAGGCACCGACATGTGTGGCAGTTGTCTCTTGACCCATCCTCCCTAACGGATGGGGCTGAGGTGCAGGTGACAGAGATTTAAATAAAATGTGGTTAGATTAAGGGGTCAGGGCAAAGGGAACTCCTTGGTCCTATAAAACAATATTCCTTTACCCATTCTTCCCTCTCCATTTCTTTTTTTCTTTTTTTTTTCTTTTTTTTTGTTGCGGAGCACAGGCTCCGGACGCGCAGGCCCAGCGGCCATGGCTCACGGGCCCAGCCACTCCGCAGCACATGGGGTCTTCCCGGACCGGGGCATGAACTTGTGTCCCCTGCATCGGCAGGCAGACTCTCAACCACTGTGCCACCAGGGAAGCCCCTCTCCATTTCTTAATTCAGGCTTTGGTTTGTGGGCTCATAATGTTTTGTGGGCTTATAAGAAGTCAGCATGGACCATGGTTATGGTCTGGACCCCAGCTCTAACCCAGCTTCAGTGAAGGTTTCCTTCTTTAGTCCATGTTGTTCATTAGAACAATAGCCTCAGCTTTCTGGCTTCACTTCATTGATAATTAGCTCACGTTTGGAAGTTGGTCCTGCATCGGGTCTTCGTTGCTTCGTGTGGGCTTTCTCTAGTTGTGGTGAGCGGGGGCTACTCTTCATTGCGGTGCGTGGGCTTCTCATTGCGGTGGTTTCTCTTGCTGTGGAGCATGGGCTCTAGGGGCACGGGCTTCAGTATATATATGCGGCGCGTGGGCTCAGTAGTTGTGGCTCATGGGTTCTAGAGCACAGGCTCAGTAGTTGTGGCACATGGGCTTCGTTGCTCTGTGGCATGTGGGATCTTCCCGGACCAGGGCTCAAACCTGTGTCCCCTGCATTGGCAGGCAGATTCTTAACCACTGAGCCACAGGGAAGTCCCAAAACATGGGGGTTTTGGATGAGCATTTCCTTGTTGTGGTTTATCCATTCACCCAATCCTGAGTAGACCAGGGATAACAATGATGATAACAGCAGCAACTGTTTATTGAGCACCATGATAACATGGTACCTACTTCAGTTCTACAAGGATTCTGTGGAATAGGTGATATTGTTCTCATTTTACAGATGAGAAACTGAAGCTTAGAGAGGTGGTGTTCCTTGCTCAAAGAATTATGTCTGTCTGACTCTAAAGCCTTGCTTTTACCTGCCGCTGTGCTATATTGCATGACTACTTTTGGGAGACCTTTAGATAAAAAGGTGCTGCTGTTTGGTCTGAAGTAGCATCAGGAAAATCTAAGATGTGTTGACTCTCAAGAGTGGAAAACTCTGGTAGATTCTGAAGGAGACTGTGGAATATTTTTTTCTTAGTAGTGACAGGAGGATGGCTGAGAGACACTTAGGACCAAAGATGGGGTCCCTTTTGGCTGTACTGAGAACAATATCTGGCATGTAATAGGAACTATGGGTCTAGCGAGGAGAATGCACTTAGTCAGTTTAGGAATGGGGATGCTGGGAGAGCTCAGGGTAATACCTCACCTCCTATAAACTAGCCTTGGAGAGATAGTGGCTCTGGCGTTATCTGGGGTTATTGGCAGAAGAATGTTTATCTGCTTTCTGGGTTACTTATTGGCAGAGCTTGAATTCTCGACTGGCTTTCCTCAGTGACACTCTCCCTGCCCCACCCCCTTCAGTTTTTTTTTTTTTTTTCTGCTATATACTCCCCCTACTACCCCTGGAGGGATGTGAACTTCTAATATGTGTTTGAGTCAAATGGAATTGATATGGTAAATTTGCTATAAAATATTATGCAGTAATTTCTGGAATCTCTGCATTAATGAAGGGGCAGACATGGATAATCCTAATTCGTGGATAATCCAAACTTTAAACAAGCAAAATGTCATTTTAGATCAAATAATGGAGCTTCCCCGAAGGGGTTGAAATCCTCTTAGGGTGATGGACACAGTCTGGCTCTCCGTCTGGCCTGCATGTCCACCCTCTGAATTCAGACAACTACAAATAACCTGCCTATGCAGACAGGATCTTTCCTTTTGTTAATTAAATGAAAACACATTAGTGATTTGTTTTAAACTGTGCCATCTGAAGGAGAGACGGGTGCCCATGATGACCAGCCCAGGTCTAAGAATGTGAGATTTTCAGTCAGTGGAATCTGCACCCCTTCACCTGAAGAGCTAAGGAAATAGCTCTGCAGCTGCTGAAGGTGACAGAATCAAGCTGCTTTATAGACCTGAGTGAACTTAAGGGAGGGGAAGATGTGGAAGGAGGGTAGGTTGGAATAAGCAGGCAGCTTGGGATGCTCCTTGGTACTGGCTCCTTGGCAACGGTTACTTAGCAACGCTCATCCACGTCTCTTGGCTGCCTTCTCCCTCCTCTCCACACCCCCCACCCCACCACCTCAGTTCCCGCCACCCTCTCTTAGCTGCTGCAAGGAGCTAGAGAGCTTGGAGTGAATGACAATTTGGAGAAACAGCCACAGCCTGAAGATCTAAGAGGCTCTAAAGAAGATGGATAAGAAAATCGATGCATAATAAAAACTGCAGGCAAAGCCACCTTGGCGGAGGGTGGGTGGCTCTCTCCTTGTTAGTCTCTCTGGGCTCAAAGCTTCCATCTTAGCCCAGTGTCCTCTGCTTCCTTCTTTCCATCTACCTTTTACGGGTTTGGGGAAGGTTGTTTGCCTTTGGGGTGGAAAAAGGGAGCAAGGAACCCAGAGGAGAAGAAATCAGAGTATGTGTGGGGTGTATGTAGGGGTGCTGAGTAAGGGAGAGAGAGGGATAAGGTAGGGATTATAAGAGATGCTTTGAATGGAAATGAGTTTAAATTGCACCATAAAGTAATGCCCTTAGTCAAAATGAAAACCTTAAAAGTGGAAGTAGGAAGGCCCCATGTGAAATGTGTGAAGTTGACCTCTCTGCAGTCTATTAAAGAAAAATGAATAAGCAATCTTTCTGGAAGGGCTGGGTTGGAATATGGCTTGATAAATTAGATAATATATGTATAAGTACCTACTACTGACACATAGTAGGGATATAACAGGTACCACTTTCATTTCTTCCTTAGAAGCTAGGGTTGGAGGGAAAGACATTTTAGAGGTCCATGTTGGTCAGAGAATTTGTGGAACAATTCTGTGACTATTAATGGTTTTTTCTCTTACTATCTTTCCATCCACACTGTGGTCAGGAAGTCCTCTCTGATATCAAATGTCATCCCATTCCGTTGAAACTAAAACATTTGATCAGTTAATCAACCCTTTATTTCTTGGTGTTTACTGAGCCCCAGCTATGTTCCGGGCACTGTGAAATAGATACCAGGAGCATTATGTCTAACTGTGACACGGGGTTTAAGTTATGCACAGAGTGGAATAGAAATTCAGCAGGAAGTGGGGGTCTCAGATGAGAACCAATATATGAGAGTGCTTTGAAAGTTGTAAAATAAGCCACAGTTGTAAGGGCTATTGTTGAGGAGATTTATTTCAGGGTATGAAGTTCTCCACTCCAGTAGGGAGTGGAAGGGGTCCTGGGTAGGGGGCGTGGAGGTGGAGCTCATTCAAAGCGGCCAGTCCTGTTGGGAACAGTTCTCTGCTCCAAGGAGCTATGCTGGCCTGGGATTACAGGGCTAACTGGTGGGGGACTGAGATTGGAGAGAACACTTCTCCCACCTGGCTCGGGCTTATCTGCTATGATCCCCTTCTACTTGTTTGCCTTCTACTTTCTCTCAAACAGGGGATATGCTCTTTAGCAAGCCATCTCTTTCCTACCTTTCAAAGCATTCCAAAAGTTCCTTCATTTCAAGGATGCCTTCCTGGATTAGAGGACACCTGGTGACTTTGGTCTCACTTTGACTGAACTTGGACCCACCCCACCCCAGCCTCATCCTATATCCCTCCTCCACTCCATTTTTCAAACCCTGTCCTCCCCTCTCATTTCAAACACATCTTGTTCTCTCGTCTCAGTTAGACTTATTTCTGACTTCTGTGGGATATTCTTATTTAATATTTCAGCCTCTGGTCTTCTGATTTTTCTTTTTGATTTTTGGGTTCATTTGTCCTTTATTTATTATACAATTATGACTATTTTTTGAGACCTTAATGTGTAGGAAGCCCATCTGTGTAATTTCTTTCTTTGTAACCCTGCCCAGAAGTCTGTGCAGATAGACGGTGAGGAAAAGCTTAATGATCGTACTCTTGTGACTTGCTGCCTCTTACATCAATTCTACATCTCACCATCACTGCCTATGTCCTCTCTCCCCAGGTTGCCCATTCCATTTTTTATACCCCTGTAACTTGAACTCTTTTTATGCTTGGTTCTGAACATAAAACTCTCAAAAAAATTATTGAGGGGGAGGAGAAGCTTCACCTACACAAGTTAGACTCTGACAGACACATACACAAGAAATGGTAAACTGGGTACCAGATACTAAGAGTACATAGTGGAAAAGGGGGCTTGGACTTGGAAATCTGGCTTACCTAGGGAAGGCTTCCTGGAGGAGGAGAATACCAAGAATATCCAAGCAAGGCTTGGATAGACCTAGGTAAGAAAGAGAAAAGGATATGCCAGACAGAGATCAGTGTAAGGGTTTGGAGGCAGAGAGACTAGAAAGAGGTTTTCTTTGCTTAAAGCAGTGAGTGAGCACTGTGGAACTGCAGCATGAAGCTTAAGCTCTAAGCTTAAGCTGAGGAATACTCATTTGAAATTTGGGATAATTGTGAGCCACCACTGGCCTCTGAGAAGGGGAGCAGTCAGGATGATGGTGAAGGTAAAGGTTGTTGAGTTGGGAAGGGCTAGATGGAAACCAGAGGCTAAGGAAGCTTCTGTTCTGACCAGAGACCTGGTCAGTGATCTGGCTGGGGTGTGGGGAGAAGAGGGAGGTGGAGGGGAGGGGGTGAAGATACAGGGAGCACATTGTTTCCCTAGAGCTTGCATCACAGACTTCTTCCCTTGACCAAAAACCTCTGTTTCCAGCTCCCGCTGACTCACCCCTCCCTTTCCGCCATCTCCCAGTTAGAGGAGCTCTCACAGCCCTGGTGGAGACCTGCTGCTGCTACTAGTGGTGACAGTGACAGGAGACGATGACTCCACTAGGCCAGGACTTTTGTGTTTATTTGTCTATTTTTAGACCCTCACCTGCATCTAAAGAAAACTTGAAAGAACATTTTAATCACTTTCCCTCCTTCCAGGATGGATGACCCTTGACTTATTTCAGTTGACAGGGAGGTGCTAGACTTTTCTGAGCCTTGTTGGTCACTTCATTGCTCAGGCCACTGTCCCAAGCTTTTTCACAATATCTGGGAGATGCTGGGAAAGGTGGTAGTTGAGGTTGATGAGAATGGGCTCCTTGAAGGGATGTTGAGGCCCTGAGACATAATACCCTCGAAGGCTTGAGCATCTTCAGAAAGGGTTATAAGATGATGTTGGGTCTAGGAAATGGGGGGGGGGGGGGGGGAGAAAATAAATTCTCCAGGCTTGGAGTTTGGGGACTAATTTCCTAGATTGGGGAATCCTGGGTGAAAGTTGAGTGGCAAGCTCCCTAGAGAAGGGAGGTTGGGATATGACAAATGTGATAATGAAAAGTAGATTAAGTGCTGAGGATTTCAAGAATAAAGATGGCTAGAAAGCCAACAGTGATTGAGTAGGTTAGTGTTTCCTTCTTGGTTGTGTTCCTGTGACCTGCACAAGCTGAAGCTGGAAGGCCCCCAAAGGAGGTTCTTCTATCCAACCTACCTTCTTACCAGAACCAAACTGAGATGAAGGAAATGAATATTTATTGAGCATTTATTAGGTGCTAGGCACTGGTGTACTCTTTCCGTATGTTTTCTCATAAAGGCAAATCCTCATAAAACCCTGCACACTGTGCTCAGAATTTAAGGTCTCAGCTAATAACTGGTAGATCCGGGAGGCAAACTCACTTCTTCCGACTTCAGAGCCATTGCTTTTTTCAATGACACTACACTGTATTTCCATCCTGGAAATTCACTTCTTCCGTTGGCCAGTATGGTGTCTCCAATCATATTACTGGCACAGTTGTGTGTGTAAGGAACAGTGCTAAATGTTTTTGGGGTGATAAAAAGAAAGAGTCCCCACCCTCCAGATGCTTGAAGTCATTTGGGGAAATATTAGTATAATTAAGTGTAGCAATGGGAAACTGTAAGTGAAGGCAGTAAGACATGCCCAGCAAGTGATACAGACAATTAAGTGCTATTGGAATTCTGAGGAAGAAGGGATAATTGTGATGGGATGGCTAGGGAAAGCTTCATGGAAGTGGTAGGATTTTAAGGGAAAATTTAAGATTAGACAGGAGAACATTCTACATGGTTGGAATGCACAAAGTCATGGAAGCAAGAATCAAAAGATATATTTTAGGGATACCCAACAGAGCTTTCTCTGAACTTCTTAAGGTCAAGGATGATATATATTCACATTTGCTTTCTCAACATGCCAAAGATATAGAAGGTAAATGTTAAATGCATATTTGTTGAATAAATGAATGAATGACCCATTTATCCAGCACTGAGAGTTCATATGAGAACCTTGAAAGAGATATGACTAGAGCTGTACGCTCTAATGGAGGGGATGAAATGACATGCAAAGACTGTTTAAATGAGATTGTGCTTGAGGCAGTGGGAAGATAACTTGGAAAAAAGACAGAGGCAGAGATGCTAGTTAAGATGCTGGTGTAGAAGTTTAGATGAGAGATGCTAAAAGACTAAGCTAGGACAAAGGCATGGGAATAGACACGAAAGGATGGAGATACCAACATTGTGAAAGCATGATAAAGAGAACCTGGTCACTGATGGACTTTGATGGTGGGGATTGTAGGTAAGATGGGAGAAGAGGGAAAAAGAAAAAAGGGGACTCAAAGATGAAGCTGGAGGTTCTCAGCTTTGGTGATTGATAGAATAGTGGCACCTGTCTAAATAAAAAGAGCAAGTTAGAAGAGACTGGTTTTGGAGAGAATATGAATTACATTTTAGAGTAAGTTGCTAGTAGAACCCCCGCTAAGTAAATTCATCATACATTGGAAGCAGAAGACTGGAGAGAATGTGGTCAGGTAAGGAAGGATAGATTGAGAACTCACCTACATAGACATAATAATTGAAGCTGTGAAAATGGATGAGATAATTGAGAGAGAAAGTACCTAGAGGGAAAACTAGAAAGTTGTAGGTTTCTTTGGGAAGGAGAGAGTACATTATAGGGCCACCTTTAATGTCTTCTGGTGCTGTTACCAGCTTTTTACTTGTCTTGTTCTTGAGAGCTGAGGTTAAATAACTCTGGAAACATAAGAGACCCTATGCTCAGCCCTCTGTAAGTCTCTTCTGCATTGAAGTCTGAATCTTGACCAGTACAGTAATAGGCTGGGCTTTCATGGAAAATTTTTAGCTCATCTGGCTGAAACAGATGGAGCCTATCCTACATAGGTATGTCTGTCTTCTCAGTTTTCAACTCCTTAGGGAAGAAGTAAATACTTGGGCAGTTCTGTTCGGGCTAGCTTTAAGTGCTCATGCTTTGATGCAAACCTGTTTTGCACCTATTTATGAAAGACTAAGAGCCTCAGTCTGGGAAGTGGGTGGGTAGGGCGGACAGTGATTTGCTCTTGAGCTCCAGACGCTGATTTTTCATGACTCCCCCCACCCCCGCCTTCTTACTTTTCATCTAGGGATCTCAAAGCTCTAAACAAGCCTTGATCCTCCCTGACCCCCTGAGTCATCTTCTGCTTCCATTTTCCCAGATGGGGGGAGGGCAATGGGATACCATGTTTGGAGATGGGTGCTTGGGGTAGGTGGGGAGCTGTAGGGATCCAGGCACCCCTTCCCCATCATGGGGTGGGGCGAGGGGCAGGTGTCAAGGTGGCTCTACGTAGTTCGGTGTCAGCTCGTCCTTTTGAGGCTGTTTTATGACTGAAGAGACTTAGCTAAAGAGTCCGAGCTGGAGAAACTGAAGAACAAACAAAGCCATAAAAGACACCGATAAAATTCCTCCCAGCTCAGAATAGTCTTTGGAGCCTGTCTCAAGAATCTCAGAGTAATCTGAAAAAGGCTAATTAAGTCTCACAGCCCCCAGTGGGGACATGACTGGACCAGGGCAGGACCAAGTTAGGAGAAAGGAGCATCGAGAGAGATTTCCCTTCTCTCCTCTTTTCTCAAGGGGCCCAGGGGTTCAGAGATCCAATTTGGATGAATTAAGACTGAGCAGGGAAAGGGGAATGGATCATGGGAAATACCGATATTTTGTAAGGCCCATTTTTATTAAGGAGTGCTTGAGATTCTGGGGGTAGGACAAGTGATGAGGACCCTGAATTGGAGAACATTAAGAATGGAGGGTAACTGGGTGGGGATGAGAGGCTCTGGGACTGTGAAAATAGTTGGTGTGCATGGGGTGGCACGAAGAATGGGGGTGAAGGTGCCTGTGAACTGGGGCTTATGAAGCTATGGGTTCTGTATTTGGGGACCAATAGAAAAGGGGTTCTGGATAGGGGCAACTGTGTGAGAATGGGGGGCTCAGAGTGTTGGTGAGATTGGATAGTGGGGGTTAGGAGAAACATCTGTGTGAGAGAAGAGGTATGATGGTTTGGGAGGGCATCTCAGCTGAGGTGAATGGTTAGAAAGCCAAGGGTCAGTCTTCCCCTCACCACCCCAGACGAGCTATTTTTCTGTTCTTTTTTCCAGGTGAATTAGTGTATTGGCCACAAAGAGAAATCTTGCGAGCTGATATGACTTAGAGGTGGAAGGGAAAGAGTTGATGGGGGAGTGTGTGAGAGGAGGAACCGTGGCGACTGCCGGTTTCCATGGTGATGGCCTAAATATTCATTTCTATTCTGATTCCTGCATCAGGTCAAGACATGCTGTAAGGGAGAACTGCTACCTTTTCATCTCCTCAAAAGAATCAAGATCTGGGATGGGGAGGTGGGTGAGAGTAGGGGTCTTTGATGGGGGAGAGTCTAGTTCCAAAATTAATTGAAGTATCTACTCTGATATTTCTAAGTACATTCAGGAATTCTGTGGATGGAAAGATGCAGCAGAAGCCAGAATCCCTTCTTACCAGTGGGGTGGTCTGGGGTTTTGGGGAATCCTTCGAGTGGTGCCATCCTTATCTGAGTATAGAGAGATGGGCCTCTTCTCTGAAACCAGAGACTAATTTGGGTACCCACAGTCCAATGGTCCTTCCTGAAAACTTCCTCGCAGCAATAGGAACCTATTTCTCACACACTGTGTCTCTCCAGCTCTTCAAGGAGCCTCAATGTAGTCTGTCTGCTGTCGAGCACAGGACATTAAATCAGGGGAGAAGAAGTTGATGATGGGGAGTGGGTACATAAGGCCAGTGAAGAAGCTATTGCTTCTGGGGCTTCCCTGGTGGCGCAGTGGTTAAGAATCCGCCTGCCAATGCAGGGGACACGGGTTCGAGCCCTGGTCCGGGAAGATCCCACATGCCGCGGAGCAACTAAGCCCGCGTGCCACAGCTACTGAAGCCCGCGCGCCTAGAGCCCATGCTCTGCAACAAGAGAAGCCACCGCAATGAGAAGCCCGCGCATCGCAATGAAGAGTAGCCCCAGCTCGCTGCAGCTAGAGAAAGCCCGCGCGCAGCAACGAAGACCCAACGCAGCCAAAAAAAAAGAAGCCGTTGCTTCTATGGCTCAAGTGTCAGATGTGTAAGGCCTGGATGTGGTAAAAGTCCTGGCTGTACAAGGACATTTCCTTGTACAGGAAAGTTCTATCCATTTTCCCAGCGAGGGCCAGAGAGCCTGAGTGACTCACCGAAAGACACCTAGCATATTGAAGATTCCACCCTGCTTCCTGTCCCAGAGTCCCCTGACTTTTGCCCCAGTCATACCCACTTTGTAATCAGCTCAGAGTTGAGGTGGGTACCCAGATGCCCAGCATAATGAGATCATGTCTTAGGCACAGGAGCTTCTATGTGCTCCCCAAATTCCTTCCACCAGCCTGACTTGTCTAGTGACTTCAGAGTAGGGCAGCTCCCGAAGCCGGCTCCTCCATCCTTGCAGATTTGCTGTGGGATATTTGCTGAAAAAATATGTCTCCTGCTTGTCTGTCCTGTACTCCGTTCTTCTTAGCCACCCTATCCTTAGCACGTAACACAGTCCCTGACTTACAGGATCCCCGAGAAGTTACTTCTCCAATAGGAGGCACCAACTGTCCCTCTTGCACAGAAATTTCCCCATGCCCTGCTTTTTTCCCTGTGACCCTGCTCCCATCTGGTCCCACTGGTATCCTGGTGGACCCTAGTTCTCTCGCACCTGTGCCCCCCAAAGCCTGTTTCTCCTCCTGCAATATATGGTAGCTCCTGGGCTTTCCCCCTGTCTCCCCGCTTAGCTCTTGTCTCCTTCTCCAAGCTTCCTCTCAGCCTGTCCTTGTCTCCCTATGTCCCTCAGCCCTGCCTACCCTCCTTTTCCCTCTCTCCCTCCCCATTCCTTCACCAAATACTTACTGAGTACCTGGTAAGTGCCAGGCCTTCTGGTTAGCTCTGAGGGGCACACGGGCTCTGAGCAATTTGAGGAAGCACAAAGTACTTGAGCAATTTTGTTGTAATGTGACAAGCGAAGCCCCTTGGCCATCTTTTTCCGAAGTAGCTGTGGCAAGTTGTATTGACGACTCCTAGCCCTTAGTTCCGCATTCTTTTTTAAAATATTTATTTATTTAATTTTTGGCTGCACCGAGTCTTAGTTGCGTCATGAGGGATCTTCGTTGTGGCATGTGGGATCTTTAATTGTGGCATGCATTCGGGATCTAGTTCTCAGACCAGGGATCGAACCCGGGCTCCCTGCATTGGGAGCGCTGAGTCTTACCCACTGGACCACCAGGGAAGTCCCAGTACTGCATTCTAATGTTTGATAATTCCTACAGATGGTAAGTTCTCAATGCCTATAACTTTAGTTACTCCTGCAGTCAAGATCATTCCCTGTGCTTCAGTATTCAATAAATAAATATTTTAAAATGAGCATCGTAATAATAATACCTACTTTCCCATATCCTGGGATGTTTGTGAAGATTGGTTGAAATGATGGGTGTAATAGTTCTCTGAAAACTTTGTGAATGTTAGATCATGACTCTCTCCTAACTTCTCAGTGGAAATGGAGGAGAGACCTTTTCTCCTATAAATAGTATAGCTAAAAAGGGAATTTTAAATAATTATCAATTGCATCAACCTTTAGCCTTTGTTGTATTTACTCATTATTTGTAGATGGCAGTTCTTTGATCCTTCTTGCCAATGAGAGCCATGTCCCTTTAAAGTTTTTTCTTGAAGAAAACAAATGTTTTTCGTTGTAGTAATACGGACTGAGGGCTGACTTCAGAAAGGAGCCCTTAACCACTTAGGCATGAGGACATAAGTAACAGGAGAAATCCAACAACTCCCCCTCCCGTCACCCACTCCAATCATGATGCAGTTCTTTGGTGTTATAGCTGAAGACCGGGGAATTTCTATGATGATCTGGGAGGAGCCCGAGGATTACATGGGAGAGTGGTAGTGATGCTTTGATCCCAGATGATGGATTTCCAAAGAGAAATTAAGAGTCTGACTAGGCTGCCCTGAGTCAGGAAATATCATCAAGCTCTGTTCCTGTTAATGACTTAAGAGCAGCTGCTGGATTCACCCCATTACCTACAGAGGGTGGAGGCAGAAAGCAGGGGCAGAAGCTGCTCAGGGGCAGAGAAATTGCCTGGATCCCGGGATCTTCCCAGCTCTCTGGAACCCTTGCTGTCTGAGCTCACCCTGATGGATGGGTTGCAATGGGGTATCGCTCTGGAGTTTCCCCATTGGGTGGGTCAGCATAATGGGTTTCAGGGCAACTGCCTCACTTTTCCAAGGTTTCCTTTCTTCTCTACTTGCCTCCGCTCTGACCCGAAGAAATGTGTTTGGTTTCCCAAACTCCCTCCTCAACACCCCCTCAAGCCCATAATCCTGTCAGGGATTTCTTCCTGTTGTCCGGCTTGAGGCTCATCCTTTATTTTCTGGCAAGCCCACTTCACAGCCCGCGCCTGGTAGAAACATTTACGCAGCGCGCCGGCATTCTGTAGTGTACAGCGCCTTCTCTAGCCCAAACACGTCCATGCCTCTGACTGTAGACAGAGCTGTCTCTTTGCTCCTCTGGCCTCTTAGGGTGGCCACTAGTTTCTTCTTGGGAAGGTTTCCAACTTGGATCGCTGGTAGGTTCTTTTCACAATTTGTTTTTATTCTCTACCAGTTCAGCTCATCTGTTTTCTCCCTAATTGCCTGGAGGAGCCAGAAAACAGCTGAGTGATCCCAAGGACTCTGAGCCTGGGCATTTTAAGAGCTGGCCTTTCCTCATTATTGGCCTGTTCTTTCATCTGCTGGCTGCTGAGCAAGGACATCCGTGCACGGCCCGTGGAGCAGCTCCTAGTGACTCAAGATGAGCAGGTCGAGCTCAAAGGTGCAACAGAAACCCATTTGTAATGTGGTTGTTTTTCTCTCAAATCCTTAAGAACATAAGCATCTTGTATTATGGCAGAAGGGTAAAGTGGAGGGGGTGTGGGGTTTGGGGTTGAGAGAGTTCCAGATTTCATTTTGACTTTAGGAGGCCCATTTTCCAGCATCCCCTCAGTCTGGGATGGGCTTGGATATTAGTCATATTTGGAGTTTTAGTCATATTTACATAGTGTTGCAATCTTCTTATGGCCTCTGCCTCCACCATGATTTTTTTTTATTGTGGTAAAATATATATAACATAAAATTGACCATTTAACCCATTTTTAGGTGTGCAGTTCGGTGGCATTAAGTACATTCACATTGTTGCACAACCATCACCGCCATCCACCTCCAGAACTTTTTCACCTTTTCAAATTGAAACTCCGTGCCCATTAAGCACTAACTCCCCCTCTCCCTGCCCCCAGCCCCAGGCATGCCTCCACTACCGTTTGACCTAGCTTCTTAAAGCACCGTTCTGACCACAGAGGCTCTATTTCTTCTGTTAAATTTAAGCTCCTCAGGCTGAATTTCTAGACCCTTCCCCACTGGCCCCCACGGACTCCCTCCAGTGAGCTTCTATCATTTCCTGGCTCGGAGTCCTGCTCTGAGAGGCAGTCCTGGGTCCATGCCCTTGTGTGAGGGTCCTTCTTTCCCACCTGATCCTGTGCACGTGTTGCCCCTTCTCCCTTCTCCTCGTGCAGTTGGCCCTTACTTTCATATTCTGTTGCATACTTTCTGCTTTCGGACATCCTCCCTGATGTCCTAAGATGTCCCAGCCTTTAATGCACAACCCACCCCTCCCGAACTCTGCAGCATTCTGCCTGGCTGCTCTTATCTTGTTCTTGCCTTTTTCTCTGTTTTAGTTTCCTCTCAGACTGAGGCAACCTCAAGTCAGGAGCCTCTCACTGAAATCCCTCCTGGGTTCATGTACTCTATCCTAGATCCTCGATACTCACAGTGTGGCCTGGGGTCCAGTGGCATTAGCCTCACTCTGGAGCTTGCTAGAAATGCAGAATCTCAGGCTCCACCCCAGACCTATGGAATCAGAATCTGCATTTGAACAGGCTTCCAACATTACGGACAGACAGTATATTAAAGTGAGAGGAGCTCCAACATTACCGACAGGTATATTAAAGTGAGAGGAGCTCCAACATTACGGACAGGTATATTAAAGTGAGAGGAGCTCCAACGTTACGGACAGGTATATTAAAGTGAGAGGAGCTCCAACGTTACGGACAGGTATATTAAAGTGAGAGGAGCTCCAACGTTACGGACAGGTATATTAAAGTGAGAGGAGCTCCAACGTTACGGACAGGTATATTAAAGTGAGAGGAGCTCCAACATTACGGACAGGTATATTAAAGTGAGAGGAGCACAGCTGAAGGAGGGGTTATCACATAATTCATCTTGTAGGTGGGCATGAGTAAGAGCTACCTAAGTAACACCTCTAGACTAGATTCAAACTGTGTGGACATTTTGAAGAGGGGGAAAAAGGATATTTCGTGTTCTTTGAATTTATGAGTTTCTATCAGAGTTGCCCAGAAAGCTGGGAACCATCTCTCTGAAGCTGAGAGGGCACAGGGGAAGGCGTGGGGACCTCCCAGCCTGTCTCGCAGTTGTGCAGAACAGGGGTCAAGCTCCCTAAACTTCACTTGGAAGTAGACTGATGGTGTTTGCCCCAGAATTAAGCACTTTGTCCCCAAGCAGACATTTGTCACTGAAGTCCTAAGGAGAAGCAGAACTTATAGGTCTCAAAATAACCTCCTGGTTTCTGTCTGCACGGCTGGTGCTGACTCATATTTTGTAGGAGGGTTGACTGTGGCTGGGAATGGCTGAGGAGCTGGTGTAATTGCCCCCCTTCCTCCGCACGCTATGGAGAGGGAGGGAGGAGAGGCCCGGAGAGCGGAGACAGGGTGTGGGAGTCAAACCTGTTCTTCACATAGCAATCGTCTTGTCTCGCTCTTTACTCTGACTCCAAGGATTTGAGTCCACAGCTGGGAAAACTAGGAGCCAGTCTCTGAGTCTGCTTGGCTCATATCCAGCCTCCCTCTTTTTTTGTTTCCTCTCCCTTTGGGAATCAGAGAGAGTGGGTAACATCTGCCCCTGCTCTCCAAGGTCCAGGTATAGGAGAACTGTGATGTCTGGAAGCACAGGCTAAGGGGGGAGTGTGAAATTCTTTAGGCCAGTGCCTTGCCCTCCTTGGTCATCTCCAGAAGAGGATGCCGGGAACTACTGGCCTTGCTGCTTTTTAAGTCTTGAGTGGAATTATGGAGTAACTAGAGAGCAAAGGAGTTTGGGGTCAACTGGGAAGAAGAGGTGGTCTGCTGAGTGAGAAAATAATGTAAATGAGAAGTGTTCCCCCAGAGTCAAGGGAAGAGATTACTGAGTCTTTCTGATGTTTTTCTGGGCCATCGGGTCTCTGAATGTTGCTGCATTGGTGGAGAAATGTGTTTTCAGTCTTTTCCTAGTGGTGATTTTGAGAGCAGAGGCCTTCAGATCACAGCCTGAGCAAAAGACCTCATCTGTACCTCTTGTCATCTCCAAAAGCATTTATCCCATCGACAGAGAGGAATGGATAAAGAATACGTAGTATAATTACATTTAAATTTATTTACTTAAATAAGTAGGAAAGTGCTTACATGTAACTCTATGGATACAGATAGATATTTCATGGGGTTTTTGTGAAGTATATTTCTGTTCATAAAGTAAATTAAAAAAAAAAGAAAGAAAAAATAGGACTTCCCTGGTGGCACAGTGGTGAAGAATCCATCTGCCAATGCAGGGGACACGGGTTCAATCCCTGGTCCTGGAAGATCCCACATGCTGTGGAGCAACTAATCCCGCATGCCACAACTACTGAGCCTGTGCTCTAGAGCCCGTGCTCTGCAGCAAAGAGAAGCCACGGCAATGAGAAGCCCGCGCACCACAACGAAGTAGCCCCCACTTGCCGCAACTAGAGAAAGCCCACGTGCAGCAACGAAGACCCAATGCAGCCAAAATTAAATAAATAAAAAAGAGAATTGCATAAACAAATGTCATTTAGGAAAGAAATATAAAAACATTCCAAAAAAAGAATATGCAGTACACACACACACACACACACACACACACACACACACACACACACAGGAATATTACTCAGCCATAAAAAAGAATGAAATAATGCCATTTGCAGCAACATGAATGGACCTAGAGATTATCATACTGAGTGAAATAAGTCAGACAGAGAAAGACAAATATCGTATGATATTGCTTATATGTGGAATCTAGAAGAATGGTACAAATGAACTTATTTATAAAACAGAAATAGAGTCACAGATGTAGAAAACAAACTTATGCTTACCAGGGGGGAAAGCAGGGGAGGGAGGAGGGATAAATTGGGAGACTGGGATTGCAAATACACACTACTGTATATAAAATAGATAACTAATAAAGGCCTACTGTAGAGCACAGGGAACTGTTCTCAATACTCTGTAATGACCTATATGGGAAAAGAATCTAAAAAAGAGTGGATATATGTAGATGTATAAATGATCCACTTTGCTGTACAGCAGAAAATAACACAACATTGTAAATCGACTATACTCTAATACAAAAATTTTTAAAAAGCATTTATCTTTTGGAGCAGTGCTCTTTGAATTTTACCACGTGCTATAATTTAATCCTTGAGTGTTATGCATGCCTGGAAATGGCAGGGTGAGGCACTGGGGCCTGGTAGTCAGGACCAGGGCGGGAGGGTGTATCCCAGGCCTTTCAGAATATAGATAGTTTCCAGTATTTCAGGCATTCAGAATAAATAATAACAGCCCTCACTTCTCCCTTCTCTGGGGGGAGGCATGGGGTTGGTCATTACATCTGTTACCAGGATATCTCCCTCTTGTATTTTACACCAGCTCTGGGACCTCAGAACCATTGCTGTAGCTTTGGGTTCAGTATTTCTGTGTCCTAAACATGCCCATTTTCCCCATCAGGCTGAAGTTTCCCTGCTGGCAAGGATCGGCATCTCCTTTCTCTGGATCTCACTTCACACCAATGTCAGTACAGACTGGCTGATGAGGAGAGAATTTAAGGAGATCCTACCTTTCCACTTCAGAAAGTATCTAAGGGGCTTCCCTGGTGGCGCAGTGGTTGAGAGTCCGCCTGCCAATGCAGGGGACACGGGTTCGTGCCCCGGTCTGGGAAGATCCCACATGCCGCGGAGCGGCTGGGCCAGTGAGCCATGGCCTCTGAGCCTGCGCGTACAAAGCCTGTGCTCCGCAACGACGGGAGAGGCCACAACAGTGAGAGGCCCGCGTTAAAAAAAAAAAAAAAAAAAAAAAAAGTATCTAAGGTATGATTTATGAGAGAAGTAACAGGAATTTTTAAAAAAAAACACTTCAACTGCTAGTCAGGTTGTGTTGGTTCAGCTGAGCAAAACTTCTGACAAGGCTGTAGCGTTGTGTCTGTGTTCTGTCCTGGGCTTCTTTCTGGAGAGACTCAATGTTTTGGGCACTAGGAAGTAGGGGAATATTGGTGGTGACTGGGATATGGAAAAAACATGAAATTTTAGCTGGGAGAAGCTATCTCAGGAATCTGTGTAATGAGTGTGTGTGTTGTTATTTCTTTTCCAACAGGCTGCATAATTTTTATGACCAATTATTCCATTTGTAATGACGCTGAGATAACAGAGATCCCATCTCACGCTCCGTGGCACACGCCAGGCACTCCTGGGAGCTAGGAGACGCCATCACTTACACAAGAATTGGATGGCTGAAGTCTTGCGACCGAGATTCAGTTCTAGCAGGA
Organism: Neophocaena asiaeorientalis asiaeorientalis; assembly: GCF_003031525.2. NCBI lineage: Eukaryota > Metazoa > Chordata > Mammalia > Artiodactyla > Phocoenidae > Neophocaena > Neophocaena asiaeorientalis. The sequence continues at coordinate 25,531,321 of NW_020185339.1, read as the reverse complement.
AAGATAACAGGAGTGCTAAGGAAAACTTTGTGAACAGGAAGGGTGTCAGGTGCTGGGTGGGGAACATGGAGAGAACTGTAGTTTTAAAACAAAAGAGATTTATTGGGTATAGATAAAAAACTTGTCTTCCAGCCTGAGAATTTTGTGATCCAACATAGCTTCTGATTATGTTATCTACATATAACAAATGAACAGATGTCTGGCTATGGAGATAGCGCCATCCCAAGCCAAAAGGAGCCAGTCTTTTCCCACAAAGAATTTCAGAGCTCAATTAGAAAGGTTTAGGAAAGACTAGGCCCATACTAGGGGGAGGATGCTCCTCTTGGGGCTAGTGATTCTGTTTTGAATCTGGACAGAGCTGGTGATCTCCTTGACAGATCTGGTCATTGGTCCATCAGGCCTGAAGGCAGGCAGGTTAAGGATTTACATTGAGTTGCTCCTACCGATTGGTCTGGAATATTTACCTGCTCCTGCCTCCATGGTTTTCTCCAGGGCATCTACTTACCCTCTTGTCATTTTCTGTCTGGTTTTTCTTGCCCATTAATTTAATTTAATTTTTTTTTGGCGCGCCACACAGCACACAGAACTTCCCCAGCAGGGATCAAACCTGCGCCCCCTGCAGCGGAAGCATGGACTCTTAACCACTGGACCACCAGGGAAGTCCGCCCATTAATTGTTAAGGGTTGGATATTTGAAGCCAGCAGGCTGGGTTTGAATCCTGGCCTGTATTACTAAGACTCTTTGCTCTTGTTTTCTTGTAAAATGGGGTTAGTAAGACCTACCTCTCAGACTAGTTGTAAGGATTAAATAAAAGAATGTTAAGCAAGTGCTTAGTAAAAAGGTAGTTAACAGTTTTCTTTAGAATGCCCTTTCTCCACTCCCTGGTCACTTTCTGGAAGAGTAGAGAGAATCAGGGAGAGAAAGAGTGATGTCCAAGTAGATGGACACAAGAAGTTGACTGTAAGAAAAATGGAGGGATAACAAAAGCCAGAGACGCCATGGAGACAGAGACACAAAAATAGTTGTAGTTAGAGGACCGGATAGTAAAAACCAGGCAGAAGCAGAGAGAAAGTGAAAGATACAAAGATGGACAAGGGAGAGGGGAAGAGTGAAAGATAAGTGAAAAAAGAAGAGAGATAAGGTCAGAAAGTCAGATGGAAAGGCAGGAGGACACAAGTGCGAGCCAAAGACTGTCAGGGGACAGAGATGGAGACTTCACTTGTGGAAGTTGGCGTAAGGTTCCTGGGGCAAGAACTTTCCTGCTGTCTTCTTGCCCCTTGATACCGTGGGACTTGAATTCCAAGTCCTGGTCCCACCTCCTGTTCCTCCCTGCAATCTGGTCATCCCAGCCCCAACCCAGTCATCACGGATCTGCCTCTACCCTGAAGCTAGAGCAGCCCTGCTTGCTTCTCCTCTCTCTGCTTACCTTGTCCAGCACCACCTTACTTAGCCAAGTCTACGGCGATTTTTCATTTCAAACAGAACTGTTTGCAGTGCAGAAGCATCATGGTGTCAGCCAGTCAGTGCAATAACCAGGTGTAGTTTTACAGTCGCTCCCCCTGACGGTAACAGCACTTTCATATATCTCTGGCTGAGACAGGCAATTTTCTTTCAAAGATTGTTTTTCCTAGAGTCTGTGATTTTTACCCTCGCCTCCAACCTCTGGGATATTAAAGCGGGGTCAGTGGCTTTTGGCAGGCTGACCGATTTGTGGTCCTTCCTTAGCTCCTCTGTTCACCCTCCCTCTGTTGCTCCATCTCCAATCTTGGCATCCCTCTGCCTCTGTACCCTATCAAATTAGAGGTGCCAGAGGAAGTGGCTCCTGTGGTCTTCCATACTGAGAAGTTTTGTCAGCTGTCTAACCTTAGGAGTTGAGGTTGAGTGGGGTGATGTTGGAGATCCAAGAGAGGATTCACCTTCTAAGCCTGACCCCTGTTCTCCATGCCCCCTGTCCCACCCCCATGTTGTTCTGAGATGGAGCTGTCAGTTCCTTTCCACGGAAGTAGTGTAGCTTATTTTCCGGGAGGGAAAACTTTAAAAAATGGGTGAATAAAACTAAGGTTTGGGCTTCCCTGGTGGCTTCCCCCACCTGCCGATGCAGGGGACACGGGTTCGAGCCATGGTCCAGGAAGATCCCACATGCCACGGAGCAACTAAACCCGTGTGCTACAACTACTGAGCCCTCGTGCCACACCTACTGAAGCCCGTGTGCCTAGAGCCTGTGCTCCGCAACAACAGAAGCCGCCGTAATGAGAAGCCCGCGCACCGCAATAAAGAGTAGACCCCGCTCGTCGCAACTAGAAAAAGCCCGCATGCAGCAACAAAGACCCAATGCAGCCAAATAACTAAATAAATAAATACATTAAAAAAAAAAAAAGAAAAGAAGCAACCTTAAAAAAAAATAACAGACTCTATGATTCTGCTCTTGCTGCCAAGACAGTCTCTTCCATGGTTTGCTGGTATGGGACTTGCAAGCTAGCAAAATCCCTTCCCTATATCACCCAGGTAGGGCTATTTTCTTGGAAGAAGGGTCTGCACCTGCCTTTGGGGTTGCTCATTTTAGGATTTCTCTGTTCCCTTCTTGGGCACGTGGCTAAATCCTTCTGAAGTCTAACTCCTGCTCCTCTTGCTTTTCTAACAGATCGAATCCTCCTGAAAAACAACAAGACAAAACACACTGCCCCTCCTCATTCATACCGTCCTTTGTTTTTATTAAATAAAAGTAAGTGGAGCTATAAGATGTGACTGGCCTGGATCCCAGCTTCATAAAACAAAACTAACACCCTCTTTATCAAGGGGCTGAGGCATCCAGAGAAGATTTCTTAGGCCATTTTGCTGTCACGTAAATGGGAATCAATATTCAATAAGCCCTTGATGCGCTACACTAGCAGTTCACTTAATACTGGCTTCCAGTACAGTAAGTGGCGTTGATATAGGGAGGGCTTGTTTGTAAAATAACACTGCAGCCCTCGCCTTCTGGGTATTGGATCTGCCTTCCCCTAGGAGAGAAGATTCAAGACTGAGTGAACAGGAGCGTCGTTTTACCAATCTTGCTGCCTCAGGACAGACTCTCTTATAATCTAGCTTGGAAACGAGGATGGAGTCTATGCTTTTAAAGCTAACCAGTCTCAGAGATCCTAGAGGTTAATAGGACCACATTTCTATTAGGAAGTTTGCCACTGTGCCTGGCCTGATTGCCTTGCCCCCCCTTCAATAAATTAGTCAAATTGAAAACTAATTGAAGGATAGAATTGATTCCACCACTAACATATGAGAGTAGATCCTCTGGTGCCCTCAGAGCCTGCAGTGACTAGTAATAATATCTCATTTTCCCTCAGCCCCTGTGTTTGCTGTAGGGAAAGATTGCTGGCTGGCTGGCCCCCTGGTGGATGCATGGTAGTTCTGGATTTCTCTGTGTACAGTGTGAGGATTTGGTAGGAAACAGACCATTTAAATATGAACAATTATTTAGTTTCCATTTTAGGACATCTTTGTAGGGAATTTGTGACGTTGGGCTTGCTTCCCTCCCACAGCTCGAAGTTAGCATGTGCTAGGGAAGAGCAATCTAATGTCTGCTTAAATAACACAGATTAAATACGTGTTGTGCAAAGACTTTGTATAAAACATTTCAGAGCCAAATGGATTTTTGAAAGTTTATTAAACATTTTTGGATTGTCTGGGCCATTGTTCTCCATTCCCAGGGTTCATAGGGTATAGGAATTCACAATTTGGGGTGAACGTGGGAACTTACAGAGAGATTTATACTGCCTTATAGTCCTGGCTCTTTCTTATCTCATTTAGGGGGTTTGACAGTTCGGAGGAAGCTGGGGACAGAAGACGTTTCCATTCACTACTATTTGGGGACGCACTGGAGGAGGTCAGACCCGCTGTCTGCAGTGACCCCGTAATTGTCCCTACAGGAGAGATGTCCTGGCTTACATCTCATAGGGCCATTTTAGACCAGGCTGTTAGGAAGTTTCCATCCTGTTGCAGGTGGTTTTAGTGAATCTAAAGCAAAAGGCTGGCACTTGGCCTCTCTGCTTGGGCACAGATAGCAGGAGAGAGCTGTCCCGCAGTGTTTGCTCCTATTAAGTTGTTTTTATGGGACGAGCCATCCAAGGTTATTGAGTAATGGGTGCATGTTTTGAAGAAGAGAAATAAATAAACTCAGGCAGGTTTCTTTTCTTCAGGTTCCTCACTTGGTGCAGCCTAGTATTCTTGGGAAGAGACCAGCAAAGAATACTCAGGAATGCTGAGTTTAGAAGGGGCTCAGGGATTTGATAACTTGGCTTGGGGCTTTTATAACCAGTTTCTGGATTACCTAAATGGAGAAGGGTGCTCGCTCTTCTCCATTTCCGAATAAGAAGAAAAGAGTTTTTTTTTGCGGTACGCAGGCCTCTCACTGTTGTGGCCTCTCCCGTTGCGGAGCACAGGCTCCAGACGCACAGGCTCAGCGACCATGGCTCACGGGCCCAGCCGCTCCGCGACACGTGGGATCTTCCCGGACCGGGGCACGAACCTGTGTCCCCTGCAACGACAGGCGGACTCCCAACCACTGCGCCACCAGGGAAGTCCCGAAAAGAGATTTTTTAAAGTTGGAGGAGCTGAGGTTAACCTGAGCCCAGGACTTCCTGAGAGTAAGCACGACATGACTGACTCATTCTGTTTTAAGTCCCTTCTGTCCTCCTCCCAGGCCTTGTTTTCTGCCGCCGTGTGTCGGGCGTGGGAGCCAAGTGTGGTTCCGACATCTCTCACCTCATCAATTTCCAGGGTTGACTGGATGGGTGTCCCAGCTTTCCTCTCCTTTTCATGCACGTTCCTCTTGAAGCTGCATATTAAAAAAAATAAAGTCAGGAAGTGCTTTTCTTTAGTTAGTAGTTCTGTCTTTGGTTAGACAAGAGCAGTCTTCCCTGCTAAACCTCCTAACAAGCTCCCTTGTTTTAGTGAGCTCTGCACAGCGGGTGAGGCCAGACCAAGAAGATGGACTATAGAGCAAAGTTTCCAGGGGGTGGAACTCTTAGGGGATGGTGAGCGCTCAAATGACTTTCCCAGGGAAAGAGGTTATGAGTGACCCTTACAGCTTTCACCACTCTGAGATGGTTGGACTTCTCCCAGCAAAGGGATACATGGCCAGATGTTGTCTTGAAGAGTCCTACCATGCCAGATGCTAGCCTTTTCTTTTGTGGTCTGCTTTGTACTGGGAATGGACCAGTTATCATGGAGCAATAGCATCCTCCACAGAAGGTATTACCGATGACCAAGCCCCTCTTTGCCTCTGGTTAAACTCCCAATCGTTTGGTGCCTCTGGCGGTCCATTCTTGCCACAACTTGAGTTCTGGCATCAGAGCTCCTCCATGCAACAGTTGATGACATCTCTTGGCCTCCCGCATCCATTCAGCAGTGCCTCCCGCCCGCACCCCAACTCCTCTGCCTGCTGTCCCAGCCTGTAACCCTGGCCTCATTTCCTCCTACCTCTCACACCATTCTAAGACCTCTTGCCTCAACCTGTGCTTGGGCTCCTTTCTTTGGAGCCCCTCTCATTCCTTTGGACAGCCCTCTCCTCTCTGATCCAGGGTCTGCCCTGAACATTTGTACTTTCCCCAAGATGTTCAGGAAGAAGAGGACTCCCCAGAGAGGAGGGTGGTTCTGATCCTTGAGGTTGCCCCCAGCTCCTTAGTGGGGTGGATTTCATGCCTGGGTTGTGTGTTTTTTGTCTGTCTCAAACTTTGCAGCGCCTGAGGCAATGGCTCTGTCTTTGCAGGCTCAGGGAAGCCTTGGCAGCCACCAAATAATAAATAACACCCTGGTAACACCACCTGCAACTTGTTAATGAGTGTCTTTTCCCTGCCTCCCTCACCTCTTGGAAGTTGGGGATGGGAACCCCTGATTTCTGGGCAAATGGATGCTTTCTCCTTTTTCTTGCTTGGGAGAGTTGAGGTTGGAGGGTGGGGGCAGGTCCTTTTTAGGGGCGAAAGAATACAGAAATGACCTTGAGGAATATACTAAATAAAAACAGAAGATACTTCTAGTATTTATTCTGACCGCAGAGTTTTGGAGAGATGGAAACCTTTAGGAACAGGACAACAGGTCTGGGGCTCTTTGGATTTCTTGGGGTCTTCTGGGCTTTGGTTTCCAGAGGCAAGCTGGTAGTTACCTGACCCCATCCCTTCCCTCAAGGAATGTTAAGATCCTAAGTCCTTGGTTCTTTAAGTTTGATGCTCAGGAAGTCATCTTCTTCCAAGTCCACAGGTTAGGCCACTGAGTGCATCTACTCTTATCGTTTTGGAGTATGAAAGTTAGCACACTAAAAGCAGTTGTCTTGAAGGTACTTATGCCTGAAATTCCAACAGTTGCCACCAGGTGAATCCGTGGTGATTTGGTTTCGGGTCCTCTCAAGAGGGCAAGACAGGCTTGCTGTCTTGCTCATTTGTGCGTTTTCAAATTGTTACCAAAAATGCCATTATTTTGAAGTATATTTTTGGATTAGATTTGACTCTATTCAAAACCACATATGTCATCAGGTAAAAGCCCTTTAAACTTTTGTTGTGGTAGTTGTAATAGAAAAAGGGAGCGAGTGAAGGATATGATTTTCTGAGATTGTCCAAATGGTCCATGGTATTACTTTGTGGTCCATTTTTCTAAAGGCAGGTTTTGCGGTCTGTATCAGAAACAGCCATTCAAAATGATTTTGGATTCACTTCAGTATGGTAATCTCTGTGGAACTGAGGAGGCAGGTTGGGATGTTTTCATTTACCTGATCCATGTAGCTCTTGGCATGGTATTATGGAGGCTCTCAAGCGGGGCAGGATAGCAGGATTGGTGGTAAACAGAAATCACATTCTGATCTACACATTATGGGTGTCGAGTTCAGTGGATGACAACTCCCCGTTCAAAGTCTGAATTCAGGCTTTGTGTATAGGGCACTTCTATAGAAAAATGGATTTTACCTCTTTTGACACCAGGGAAATGAAGACTAACCCTTCCCTTCTTTGCCACCCAGTGTCCCGCCAAAGGCTTGAGTTTCCCAGAACCATCCTCTTCAGGGCCCCTCTTGATTCAGGGAGTGTTTCTTTTAAGAGATGTTTCCCTCATTTCTGCTTCTCTCTTCCAAAACTACCCTTGCCCATGCCCACTCCCCTGTGCCTCCCACCGGTTCTTGGGGTATAAATAGTCCTGTCTGATATTTGGGGTAGATGAGCTCTGTGTTGGCTTCATTCTGCATGACCCGGCTTGTAGACAGCTGGGGGAGGAGCTAGCCTCCTTTTCATTCCTCTGGAGTTGGGACTGAGACCTGGGCCAAGGAGACTCATTTTCCCACGTGTAGGAAGCTGGTGGGCCCCGCTCCTCTGCACCGTTTGGCTCCCTAGGTTCTCTGAGTCACCCCCTGACCCTGACCGTCTGTAGCAAGGGCTCAGACCCGTTGGGCCAACCTCATCCAAGAGGGCTTAATGAGCACCTGGCAGCTAAGAGCTTTGAGATCTTTCAGATGGAAAGGCTGCCGGTGGTTCGGGGGTTATTATTGTCTGGGTGGTGGCGGTAGCAATTACTTGAGATGATCAGGACATCCAGTTCCCTTGTCCCTCAAGGGAGTGCCAGGCTCTAGGAGGAATGGCAAACTGCCTTGCTTTATCTGCCTTGGATTCTGATGGATTTCAGCTAGGTTCCTTTTACCACCTGCCATCTTCCCTCTGGAGCTGGACAGGTAACACTGCATGAGCTCAGTAAACTCTGAAATGCTCATTTTCCAGGAGGTGAAGCAGTTCTGAGGAGTGTAGAGTGACGGGATCCAGACGACTCCTTTCCAGCTTCTGTGTCTCTAGAGGGCCTGGATGTGCAGGAGCATTCAGACTTTAGGGATGGAGGATAACCAGCTCTCTGGCCTCGTCTCTAGGACTGAAAGGGGAGGGGAGTGATTGGTTCAAGGGAGCTGAGATAACCAGCTCTGTGGGTAGGCAGAAGAAGAAAAGGAAATGGGTTTGGACTACAGCTGCCCAGGAGTGATGTTAGGTTTGTAGGAGAGAGAGGAAAGATGTCACACAAGGAAAGTAGCAGAGGCACCTTCTCTGATGGGTTTTATTGTTTCTTAAAAAAATATTGTATTTATTTATTTGGCTGCATCTGGTCTTAGTTGCAGCACACGGGCTCTTCACTGCAGCGCGTGGGCTTCTCTCTAGTTGTGGTGCGTGGGCTCAGTAGTTGCGGCGTGCAGGCTCTAGAGCACACGGGCTTAGCTGCCCCACGGCATGTGGGATCTTAGTTCCCTGACCAGGGATTGAACCCGTGTCGCCAGCATTGGAAGGTGGATTCTTAACCACTGGACGCCAGGGAAGTCCCTCTGATGGATTTTAAATGAAGAGAATTTTCATCTCTGACTTGGGTGGTTGATGTGGAGGAACATTTCAGAGCTGGAAGGATACTGGGGATAAGCTTAAGGAATATTTGCTCCTAAGTGAATAAATCCACAGGCCATAGCCATGTTCTACTTTTCTGCCTGGGAGGGGTGGGGTTGATGTTCCGGGCTTTAGTTGTTGATAGGGTGGTTGATGGCGGGGTGTTTTGCAGGGTAACACAAATGGAGTTGCTGCTCAGTTGCATCTACCTGGATGGGGTGGGTAGGTGGGGAGAGCACCACAGGCAAAGGGAACCAGCCCTTATTTCCCATCTTGCCCTTGCTTACTGTGGGACAAACACCATTCCTTTACTATTTCCACGAACCCAATCTTCCTTGGGAAGGAAGAAGAGTCACAGATTTTCCTTGAAAAGTCATTTTGTCCCATCCAGCCGGGAAGTTATTTTTACCTCTTGAGATATTTTCAGACTCAGGCAGGTGGATGGTTTTTTGTGTTTAAAACCTGAAATGAAGATTTCACACACTCTAACATCTTAAAAGTCTTACCCTAACCATAGATTGTCCTCTTGCCCTTGCTTTTATTTATTTATATTTATTTATTTATTTATTTGCGGTACGCGGGCCTCTCACTGTTGCAGCCTCTCCTGTGGCGGAGCACAGGCTCCGGACGCGCAGGCTCAGCGGCCATGGCTCACGGGCCCAGCCGCTCCGCGGTATGTGGGATCTTCCCGGACCGGGGCACGAACCCGTGTCCCCTGCATCGGCAGGCGGACTCTCGACCACTGCGCCACCAGGGAAGCCCTTGCCCTCGCTTTTAAAGCTGCAAATTGTGAACAGTGCCATCTTCTTCACTCACGTCTACACTGGATCAGTTATTACCCTCCTAGTGAGAGGCCCCTGGGCTTTGGCGTATACCTCTGCATTGTTTGCTGCCAAAAGTAACTTTTGTTTGAATAACACATTTTACCCACTCTGGGTCAAGTGATGTTCATTACAGTTATTAGGGTTCTTGAAAAGTGTTTTTAAAACGTCTCATGGCTTTGAAAAAGGATATCACTAAGAAAGTTGTGATTAATATGGAGAAGAGAAAGGTCAGGACTGGAGGGGGAGGATAGAGGAAGTAGGGAGAAGAGAAGATGCTGACCAGTGATTTAAAGTATTGAAAACTCAAGAAAAAGAGAATACCAGCCTTTCCGGAGGCCAGAGCAGAAACAACTAGGACTTTCAACATGAAAGATTAGGATTAGATTAAAGAAAGCCCTACCGAACTGGGAAATTGAATACTTCTGAGAAGGACTGTGGAACCTACTGTTCTTAGAAATCCCAAGCAAAGAAACATCGGAAGTGGGAGGGGGGAGCTAGTGCAGAAAGAGAGAATGACTGAAAGAATCCCTTGCCACCCCTCCTGAGCTGTCTTCTGCCCTCCCTTATCTGTCAGGACTGTCCAATCCCGCTGTCTGAAACAGATTTGATGACTCAACAATGGCCAATTAGGCGTTAACACATCTATCTCTGGGGCTATCTAGCCATCTTCATGAAGAACAGGCTCTTAAATCTCTGCTCATCGGGACAACCAGAGGCTTTGCCTAAATGGTGGAAAGAGCCGTAGACATTTCTCATAATTATAATGACTTTTTACAGGGAGAGCCATAACTCCCACTCCGTAACACCAGTATGAGGGAAGAGCCCATCACAGACTCCGTGATGCAGGGAATGGAGCCATCTGATGGCTGTCTTCCTTGGGTGGTCTGTGCTTTCTTACCATGAACAACTTTGGGGAGCAAAATTCACAAAGGAGGATAAGATGCTTTCTATTCTTGGCACCGCTCTAAAGAGATGAGACGGACTGCAATCTCCAGAGGTAGACAGTGAGTGACAAAATGTTAGGAAATGAATGAGTAGTACGTAGCCTGGCCAAGCTCCAAATAGCTGTGTGCGGAGAAGGGCATTTTGGGGGTCATTAACTATGGAAGGCTTCCTGGAGGAGGCAAACATGGAGCTGAAAAGGAGAAGATCATTCTTCGAACAAATGGCCCCTGTGTAGAGGTGGGTAAGTAGGAGATGTCGAACAACTTCGGAGCATAGATTCCATTATGCATCATCAAGAGCCTGGACATCTCAGTTTTCCAGAATTAGCTCATATCCCCATCAATCTCTCTTAGAGCTCCCCTACAGCTTTTTTTTTTTTTTAACATCTTTATTGGAGTATAAGTGCTTTACAATGGTGTGTTAGTTTCTGCTGTATAACAAAGTGGATCAGCTATATATATACATATATCCCCATATCTCCTTCCTCTTGCGTCTCCCTCCCACCCTTCCTATCCCACCCCTCTAGGTGGTCACAAAGCACTGAGCTGATCTCCCTGTGCTTTGCGGCTGCTTCCCACTAGCTTTTATAAGAATTCATGACACCCTTCAAAACAGGCCTATTTTTCTATTTCACCACCCCTCTCCTTAGCCTGCCTTGTTTATGACTTTTGGGTCTATTTCCTCTTCCTCTATAAGGTATACGTAAGAACACCGAGCATTCATATTTTACTTCTGACCTTGATTTCCCTCAAACTATTAGATAGTCCTTTTCTCATCCTTCCAGCACTCTGTGCTCTCCTCACGACACCTAAGAAGCTCTCCTGGGCCAATAAGAGGACAGCTTGTCAAAATGCGAATTAGCCATCTCTGCCCATTTCCCAAGCCAAGTACCCCCAGAACCTTACTCTGTCTGATGTCTTTCTTTGGCTAATTGTATAACATTGATGGTCTTCGGCTTTCTTATATTCATCCTCATTAATGTGTCTTAGTCTGTGCATCCCTGACAACAGGGCCTGTGTTTGCATATTTTGCTCCATTCCACACCCCTCCTAGTGCAAGTTAGAGACTGAATTAATAATACTCCAAGGTACTAGAGGTGAGCAGTTACCTAGATAATTTGAACTGTATAGACATCTTTTGTTTTTATGAAGCATGTTTAGATAATTAAAATATCCATGTGATTGCCTCTACAAGCCTCGCCTTCGGTCAAGTAAACACAATGAGATGGGTGTATCTTTTATCATAGCGATCGATCTATAATATACTCCTAAAGGATTCTTTCTTTGGTCATAACACAGAAAAGATAAACTACTGTGTTTCTTTGATTCATCAACAAATTGCCTTACTTGTGATAGCTGATACTCTGGACAAGGGTACAAAATGAATAAGACGAGGTGTCTACATTTTAGGTGCTTTCAGGTTGGTGGGAAGATAGACAAGTAAACCAGCATTTACAATAAAGCGTGATCAGAGCTGCGATGGAGCTGTGCACAGGATACCAGGTGAGGGCTAGACATCTAACTCAGAGGCAAGGAGGTGTCATTTACTGGCCCCGTTGGCAGAAGCGGGTGAGTGGTTGTGGTGGCAGAAGACTAAGCCTAGACACTGGACAGTCTCTCTCAATTAGATAATGATTTTGTCATCTATGCACTCATGCTTGAACAAGGACCAATTATGTGCTAGTCACTATGCTAGGTCTTATTTAAAGATGAATAAGATTGGGGCTTCCCTGGTGGTGCAGTGGTTAAGAATCCACCTGCCAATGCAGGGGACACGAATTCGAGCCCTGGTCCTGGAAGATCTCACATGTTGTGGAGCAACTAAGCCCGTGCACCACAACTACTGAGCCTGTGCTCTAGAGCCGGCGAGCCACAGCTACTGAAGCCCGCGCGCCTAGAGCCCGTGCTCCGCAACAAGAGAAGTCATGGCGATGAGAAGCCCGCGCACCACAACGAAGAGTAGCCCCCGCTCGCTGCAACTAGAGAAAGCCCGCGCGCAGCAACGAAGACCCAACGCAGCCAAAAATAAATTTATTTAAAAAATAATAAAGATGAATAAGGTTAAATTCCTGCCATCAGAAATTGTAGTTTAGAGTGGCGGATAGAAAAAGAAACATTTAAAATACAATGTGGGCTTCCCTGGTGGCGCAGTGGTTGATAGTCCGCCTGCCGATGCAGGGGATGCGGGTTCGTGCCCCGGTCCGGGAAGATTGCACAGGCCACGGAGCGGCTGGGCCCGTGAGCCATGGCCGCTGAGCCTGCGCGTCCGGAGCCTGTGCTCCGCAACGGGAGAGGCCACAACAGTGAGAGGCCCGCGTACCGCAAAAAAAAAAGGAAGAAAAAAAAATAAAATAAAATAAAATACAATGTGTTAAGGCCTGAGGTAGAAGCATGGGAAAGCTGACAATTCCTCAGTGAAAACCAGTGGAAATGTTATGCTGTTTAGAATGCTTAGAAGGGGAAAAACGGAGGGCAATTTCAATGACTTAACCTCTTACTCCTTTGAAGTCTGTGAATAAGTTGATTCAAATTCCACTGTGCCGTTTATTTATCATCTGGAATCCCAGCAGTTGAAGGATCCGGAATATATCAAACTTCCCAGGTCTCTGTCTGGGCACCCTTTTTAGTTCAGGAAGCAATTAGTCTGAGAGAGACAGAAGAGAGAGTGTAGGAGCAGAATATATATCCTTTTAAAATAATTTAGTAACAACCCTAGGTAAGTGACCAATAATTTATAGAGTCTATTCTTTTTATAGAGATATTTCCTTGCTGCTCAACCAGCAAGCTTGCCAGGTTTAGAGGATTAATCTTTGACATAGTAAATATGCTCAAGTTGTAATTCAGTAGCAGGGATAAAGGGAACTTAGACTTGTATTGTATAAGGGAAAAATATTAGACGGATTTGTCCAGGAGCTGCTATGGTAGTCCTCATTGTCTCTTGTACCTTAGCATCCCGAGTTTCAGAACTGCAAGGGACCCTTTAATCCAGTGTCCTTACTTTACAGATGAGAAGACTAAGACTTATGGTACGTGAGATGGTAACAGATCCAGGACTGGAACTCATGTCTCTTGAGTCACACTTCAAGACATTTAACACTACACTTTGCTACTTCATGTCACATTCAAACTCTAGCTTTACTAGAAAGACTCCCCTATCAACGTCCTTCCACTCGGTTCTTTTCTGTCCCTCCCTATTGTCAACTTTAGCTAAACCCAGCTGCTTCCTGGCCTCCTATCCGTACTACGTGTTTTCTGGCTTCTGAAACATCCCTTAAGCACTTCGATCCCCAGACTGGGATACCTTCACTTTTCTCTCCCCTCTGTTCCCTTCTTCTTCTCCAACCAAGCTTCACACTTCCTCTTCCAGGAAGCCTTCCCGAAGTCACCTCTTCTGTTTTTTAAAAAAATTTTTATTTTATTTTTTGGCCACACCGTGTGGCATGTGGGATCTTAGTTCCCTAACCAGGGATCGAACCCACGCCCCCTGCATTGGAAGCATGGAGTCTTAACCACTGGACTGCCAGGGAAGTCCACCTCTTCTGTCTTTGAATGCTTCTTGGCTCTCCATCTTTTTAGCCCAGCTGTTTGTTTTGCACTTGCTGCTTTGTTGCTTAATAAACATTCTGAAGTCAGCTTCTAGATCTTTAGGTTCTGTCAATTTACTTAGATTAGGAGCTTCCTAATAGCAAGGCCTGAAACATATAGGGGGAATTTTATACTGTTGCCTTACTACTGGGTTTGGATAGGCTTAAGAAAGTTAAAGTCACTTCTGTAATTGGGGAAAGGAAAGAAGAAAAGAAGACTGACTTAGAGATAGGTGGGTATGGTTATCCTGCTTTGAGCCTGGGGCACATTTGGAATGACTTCTTAAGGTTATTTCCAGTCCTGGGATTCTGTAACTGCGTGAACCAACTTGGATGTGCTATAGCCTTAACCTGATGCTGTCACCAATTTGTAGCCTGTGTTAAATGAGACAGCACCCTGCAAGCAGTAGGTGGAAGATTGGCATATCCACTGCATGCTATGAAAAAAAAAATAGCTGGCGAAAGGACTTTCCTCTGTGGAATGCATTGTTAGGTGGAGCACCTGGCTGCCCAGCGGATGACCTTGGTTGCTGCCTGGAGGTCTCTACCCCAGGGAAGGGAGGCCCTGAGAGCCATTTTGACCCAAGTTCAAATTCCCTAGAACACACAAGCTGATCTCTTGCTCCAAGGCCCAGTCAAAGAGGCTCCAGTGTGTTTATTGCCTCTTGCGTGTCCCTGTCCTGGAGAACAAACAGCTCAACCTGACTCATTCCCTTCACCAACTGTACCCAGTTCATTGCTGGGGTTTGCCAGGAAAAATCCCTCAGACCCTATGGAAATAAGGGAGCCAATGGCTATGGGTGTCTGGTTATAGATTCCTACTCCCCTTTCCCATAGAACATTAATCTTCCCTGGAGGTGCGGAAGACAAGTGGTAACTTCGAATTCACTTGGCTTGGGCTCTCTCCATTGCTTGAGGCAAAGCAGCTTGCTTCACTGATTTATCCGCTCAGCAGATGTTTATTGAATGCCTGCTATCTGTGTGGCTCTTGCTTCTCGTGATGGGGGCTTGCTGACTTTAGCTCTGGAAGATGCTGATACTTCCATCTTCTAACTAAATGATTTGAAATCCCCCTTTTATAGCATCTAATAATAATAACGCATTTTTTTCTCCTTTTCCACCATTGGAAGAACTTTGTTTCTGAACCCTAGCTATCTCCTTTCATTAAGTCTTTGATGGATTATTCCTTTCTCTTGGAACACCCTTCCACTGATGCTGAAAACTCGGCCTCTGTGCACCGGTGCCAAATCGAATCTCGGAGACAGAGTTTTGGGTGAAGTAGAAGAGAATAGCTTTCCTGCTTGGTCAGGTGCAGGGGGACACAGCCGGTTCCTGCCCTCAAAAGCTGTGTGTCCCACCAGGAGGATTTGGTAAGGAGTTTTATAGCAATGGTTCAAGGGCAGGGTTGCTCATAAGGTTAGGGTGTGTGCAGGGCCTGCTCTCCTTTAATCTGGTCTCAGGTAACCTCTTGATGAGCTTCTCTGGTTCCTTTAATCTGGTCTCAGATGGTCATCTCTGGAATGAAGAATGCTGATGTCTTCCATTTGTTGAGGGTTTTAGTCCTACAAAGAACTTAAAAATACTGTTATGTGTATCTCCTGAGGCAGAACCAGGACCCTGCCCCAAGGCTGCACTATTGTTTCTTAGCTGCTCCTCCCTTGCCTCTGCATCCCCTCCCTTCCCTGATGAGCAGTTTTTAAAATCTGCCCTTTGGGACTCAGGGAAGGTCATGGAGGCTGGAATCTGTTCCTTACAAACAAGGAACGGGAGACACGGAAAGGCTTCTGTGCCCAGGAGCTGCACAGGGTCCTGCTTGGTTTTACCACCGTGCTTTTCATTGAACCCTGCTTCACATTTTCCTCCATAGAGGAGGAGGCAGTCTTAAGCCCATATTTGTGCTCCATTCTCTCTTTTTTAGAAGGAACTCAACTCAGGCCCTCCCCGTTGTTGTGTTTAGAGGAGTGCTATGTTTCCTAAACTGTGTAATCATCAAAACAGTCCCACGTGATGTTAATAGGAATTTATTTTAAAAGTATTACATGATCAGGTCAGTTTACGAAACTGCAGGACTTCTCAGAACCTTTAACGTATTGATATTCATTTTGAATGTCTAAGAGGGGACATAATATGCAATATTAATAGACCACATAACCCTTTTTAAAGAACAATGTTTTGTCAATTTGGGGGATGTTAATATTTCATGAACTTCAGTTTGGGAAATGCTGATGTAGTGGAAGGAATATTGGACTAAGTGACAGGAACCTGGCATTGCACCTCTTTCTAGGTGACTCTGGGTAAGTCACTTCCCCTCTCCTTTACTGGGAAAATGAGAAATCTGAATTAAATGATCCCTCAATCCTCTCCTGGCTCTGGCATTATATGATTTTTCCCTTATTATTCTGTTTCTTTCTTAATGTCTGTTTCTACCATTAGTCTGTGAATGCCTAAGATCAGTGTTACATCTCTTATTCTGTGTGTCTTCCTGAAACATCTAAGACAGGGTCCATCCCAAGATAAAGGGGGGATAGAATGAAAATACCCTACAAGTGCTGGCCACTGTACAAAGACATCCATAGGTAGGCCCAATCTCCCAAGAATCAAAAACTCAGAATCTAAGATAGATATCCTGACATACCCATAAAGGACACACAAATAATGGAATAAGACATTAAACCAATAGGTGACTAAAGAGAGCTGGAATAAATGCATTTTAGACATTAGAGGAAAGGAAAGCTATTCATGGAAAGAAAACATGGTTGTTCCATAAGCAGCTGTATGTCTTAAGGGAAAGCTCTGAGAAGGCTCCTTGGAAGAGAGGAGCACCGATATCAAGCGAGGAAAGAGGATATTCTCTGCTGATGGGGTGGTTGCAGAGAGCAGATATCCCTGGTTTATGGGGCAACCTACTTGGCTGAAAATTCAAGGAAAACAGAAGAACGCTGATCTGGGAAATGTGATGGGATGGACCTCGTGCTAAGAGTCAATGAGGGAGAAGAAGAACTTTATCTGGAGCATCTGGAAAAGTAGGTCAACACACATTTCACTGGGGAGGTTGAAATCCCAGGGTGCTTGGACAAGACACGCACATATGTGGGTGGCCTTGGAGACAGACAGATTCCCCAATGGGTGGCCCAAACCTCTTGCTTTCTCTTGCATTGGGTGTGATGAGCTTGAGCCCCAGCTTAAGTGTGTTCCTCTGGGCACTCTCACTCAAGAGAACAGAAGAGTGATGAGGGAGACGCTTATCTTTTAGCTTTTCTTATTTGACTTATATTCTGTTTGTGTGTGTGTGTAGTCTGTATGCACCTATGTGTGTGAATGTGTGTTTATATGAGTAAGCGTGCACTTGCCCATATTTGTGGAAACATGGCCATGTTTTATGTGTATATATCAGTTTGCAAAGTGTTTATATGCCTATCTATGGCCGTGTCTGTTGTAAAAGGATTTTACAATACAATTTTATAAGTGTGTAAAATGGTGTATACACTACATGTGTATTTGGAGAGTGGTCTGTTTTATATATATGAGGCATATCTTCACATATATATTTTATATGTGAACATTTATATGTATTTATATGTCTGTATCTTAGGCTATATCTATATGAGTTACTTATTTTTACATTTCTTTGTCTTTGGGGGTGGGTTTGTTTTAGTAATTCACTAAGTATTTATTGAGAGCCTACTATGTACAAGGTACATGTCTATGTATATATATGGGGTGTGTCTCCTTTTGTAGGTATGTATGGAAAGTGCACATACACTTAGCTATATGTCACGAGTTTGAAATGTCTGTGTGTATTCTAATTTTCTCATCTATCTAATTTTTAAATCTTGCATTGCAGATTCTTGTAAGCTCCCCCAAATCTTTTTGGAAAAAGCAGGCGATAACTAACTCGATGTAGCATAAGCATTTCACGTGGGTATGTCCACGTGGAGTGACATTATGCGTTGTTCATCATCCATCTGAGATCTCCCCCTGGGCCTTTGTGCCTTCTCACACTAGGCACTTCTTGCTCCTATAAAGCTTGGGAAACTACCTAAAACACTCATTCACCACTGTGAATAATTAGGCTGTCTTCCCTTCCTGGTCTGTCGAACCAGGAAGAAAAGATAGCAGATAGTCAACAACAGGTATTAAGCTCTAGCTATTTGAGAAGATTTTTTTCTTTTCTTTGTCCTTCTGCCTGGCTTCATTTTTTCTGTCGTTCAACCAGTTCTCCTAATCCCTTGAAAGAGAGGCACAAGATTTTCTTTTCCTCCCAAGAAACCAGAGCAAAAGAGATTTTGCTCCAAGGGAATCTGCTCCTATATAATGGGGTTTGCAATAATGTTCCTTCATTAAGATAGAATCTCCGTAGAATGAAAGAGGCCTCTGCTCTTCGTGGAAAGAGTTGTTTTCTGTTGGGGGTGGGTGGGTAGGTGGGGGTATTAAATAAACCTGTTTTTTAAAGAAGTACCTCTTCAGCAAGGAAATATGTTATTATTGTAATTGATGCTAATTATACTTATTACTATAATAACCATTTTGTTGTAACAAATGATGTAATCCTCTTTATTTCTGTTGCTGCCAGAGGTGAGTGGTGTGTCTACAGCAAGAGGGGATTGGTGAGGAGGTGCAAGCAACCCAGTGACAGCGAAGCAGCTTGGGCTGGTGAATGGCTTTGCTGCTCAGGGGCTGGGGGATGCAGGCAGAAGATAGCTAGATTGTTTTACTACCCAACTTCTCTTTGGAACTTCCCATTTTAGGCCCTTTCTTATAAGTATTTAATTATTCAGTCAGACTTTCATTTATTCACTCAACAAACATTCATGTAGTACCTGCTATGTTTCTTACGTTAGAGTCAAACCTAGTGATATAAAGTAAATAAGACAGGATCTTTACTGCTGAGAAGCTCAGAGTCCAGTGGTGCAGACTGGCAGGCAAAGACTGTTCTCAATGCACTAGGATAATTGAGCTATAGGGAAGCGTATTTAAAGTGCTATGTGTATGGAAGCTCAAAAAGCTGAGGTTTCTGGAGGAATGATAGGAGTCTGCGGCACAGAGAAAGGGAGTTGGTCATTCCAGGGACAGGGAACTATTAAAAGTATAAACGCATGATGAAATCTGTTTGTTTTGTAGTATTAATATCAATAATAATAGTGGTTAATATTACTTCATATCAGGCACACGCATTTGCATGTTTTGATTCATTTAATCTTTACAACAAGGCTATGAGGTAGGACTGTTGTGAAGATGAAGTGAACCAATAGGTGACAAGTGCTTAGAATAGTACTTAATATGGAGTCATATTAGCTATTTTTATTCTTGTCTCATTATTGCTATTCCTATTTAACAGATGCAAAAACTGAGGCTTGAGTAGAGTAACTTGCCCAATTTCACATATATAGTGAGCAATAAAGCATGGGTTTGAAACCCAGTTCTGAATAGAGTGCCAGTCTTTAACCACTCTTGTAATTAAGGTGTAGGTTACACACTAGAGAGAGGTGATAATTTGTAATGGAACTGCCGAATATTTTGGGGCTAAAGTGTGAATAGTCTTATGTACCATTAGGGATTTCCAAACAGAGGAGTAACAAGATCAGATCTGTGTTTTATTTATTTCTTTATTTAATTTATTTATTTTTGGCTGCGTTGGGTCTTCGTTGCTGTGCACGGGCTTTCTCTAGTTGCGGCGAGTGGGGGCTACTCTTCGTTGCAGTGTGCGGGTTTCTCATTGCGGTGGCTTCTCTCGTTGCAGAGCATGGGCTTTAGGTGCGCGGGCTTCAGTAGTTGTGGCTCACGGGCTCTAGAGCACAGGCTCAGTAGCTGTTGCGCACGGGCTTAGTTGCTCCACGGCATGTGGGATCTTCCCAGACCAGGGCTCGAACCCGTGTCCCCTGCATTGGCAGATGGATTCTTAACCACTGGGCCACCAGGGAAGTCCCCAGATCTGTGTTTTAGAAAGACAATTCCAGAACCATTTTTGAGAGCAATCCTAGCTGCTGGTCTCTACCAAGAGGCCCAGTTTCTCCAAACAAAACCAAGGAACACAACCAAGGCTCCAAAGATCTCTTTAAGAACATCCCGACTCCTGCTATCACACCTATGAAACTTGCCTTTGCTCCTGCCTGGCAAATATCTGCTTCTGGGGGCACTTACTCTAAGGAGGAAGTCCTTAAGAGTGTTGATCAAGGGCTTCCCTCGTGGCGCAGTGGTTAAGAATCCACCTGCCAATGCAGGGGACATGGGTTAGAGCCCTGCTCCGGGAAGATCTCACATGCCGCGGAGCAACTAAGTCAGTGCGCCACAACTACTGAGCCTGCACTCTAGAGTCCGCGAGCCACAACTACTGAGCCCACGTGCCACAACTACTGAAGCCCGCGCGTAACCCCTGCTCACTGCAACTAGAGAAAGCCAGCGGGCAGCAACAAAGACCCAACACAGCCAAAAATAAATAAGTAAATAAAATAAATTTTTAAAAAAGAGTGTTGATCAAAATCATAGCAATTATAATAACCTAAATGGGAAAAGAACTTAAAAAAGAATAGATACATGTATAACTGAATCACTTTGCTGTACACCTGAAACTAACACAACATTGTTTTTTAAAAAATATTTATTTATTATTCATCTATTATTATTTTTTTTAAATTTAGGCTGTGCCGGTCTTAATTGCGGCACGAGGGATCTTCATTGCGGCATGTGGACTCTTGGCTGTGGCATGCAGGCTTCTTAGCTGCGGCATGCAGACTTCTTAGTTGTGGCATGCATGTGGGGTCCAGTTCCTGACCAGGGATCAAACCCAGGCCCCCTGCATTGGGAGCTCGGAGTCTTACCCACTGAACAATCAGGGAAGTCCCTAACACAACATTGTTAATCAACTATACTCCGATATAAAATAAAAATTAAGAAAAAAAACAGTCTTTAAAAGAAAAAAGAAAGAAAGACAATTCCAGAAAACTGGGACAACGTGGACAACTGGCCTCTGAGAAGGCTAGTCTTACTCTCAGTGTGTTCTGCTCAGCAGTTGATACAGTCAACGAGAGCTGCACTACTGCTTTAGTTGACTGCGGGACGTGGAAGAAAAACGAGTGGGGGAAACTCTCAGGTTAATAAGATCTCGGGGGAGAGCCAAACCAAATTTCCAAGCCCTCATAATTGGGTTGTCTAAATGGGCCACAGTATATAATATCTATAGGCCTTCACTTCCATCAGTGTTAGTAGAAATTTCAAATTTCCCTAATTTCGGGGCTGGGGCCTTGTCTGTCTTGTTCACCACTATCTCTAGTACCCAGCAGAGGGCCTGCCAATAGTATATATTGATAAATCCATCATGTGGATGATTTTTCACTCTTCTGGGGCTCTGGGTACCTCAAGCTTGGCCTAGCCCTCCCACAATTGAATTTTTTTATTATTAACCAAAAAAGTTATTCCTCCTGTAATCAGTGCCCTCTCTTCACCCCATCACACACACAGACATGTATTCCTCCACCTTCTCCTAACCTGTCCCCATAAGTTCAGCCAGTTCCCCTTAGTGGAGTTTGAGGAGTACATCAAAGAGGATAATAATGATGGCTAACATTGATTGCGTGCTTACCAAGTGCGAGGCAGAACCCTAAGCACTTCACATGTGTTGACTAAGGTCTCACAACAACTATGAGGAGATACTGTTATTATCCCAACTTTATAGGTGAGGAAACTGAGCTATGAAGAAGTCAAATAACTTGCCCAAGGTCGCACAGCTGTTAAGTAGCGTAACCTCATCCAATACACCAGTGCCTCGCAAACCTTAATAAGCATACAGACCTCCTGGGGCCTTAATAAAATGCTCATTCTGATTCAGTGAATCTAATGATGGGGTCCAACATTCTGCAACATTCTTTTTTTTTTAATTTATTTATTTTATTTATTTAATTTTGGCTGTGATGGGTTTTCGTTGCTGTGCGTATGCTTTCTCTAGTTGCAGTGAGCGGGGGCTACTCTTTGTTGCGGTGCGCAGGCTTCTCATTGTGGTGGTTTCTCTTGTTGCAGAGCATGGGCTCTAGGCACGCGGGCTTCAGTAGTTGTGGCACATGGGCTTCAGTAGTTGTGGCCCACAGGCTCTAGAGCACAGGCTCAGTAGTTGTGGTGCACGGGCTTAGTTGCTCCGCGGCATGTGGGACCTTCCTGGACCAGGGCTCGAACCCATGTCCCCTGCATTGGCAGGCGGATTCTTAACCACTGCGCCACCAGGGAAGCTCCTGCAACATTCTTTAATAAGCTCCCATGTGATGCTGATGCTGTTGGTTCATGGACCACAGGGCGAGGAGTAAGGCTCTACACTTTGTTCACTGCGTCTCCATGTCAACCATTTTCCGACTCACATTGTCACGAGCTGTTGGAGTTGTTTCCTGAACAGACAGGACATTTGTTTAAAACAGTTCTGTGAACCATATGAGTCAGCTTCATCCTGGAAGAAAAAGGAGAGTTGGCACTTGGCCGATTGTGTTGGCACGTCTTGGTGATTGATGCTTCTGCCAAGAACTGAGCCTAAGTGACGAGAGGGTGGCTTTAGACTTCCTGGGTGCAGGCCCTGCTTACTGGAGGCTCTGGGCATGTCTACTGACTGATGGCCACTGGTGGAGTCATCTCCATCCCTATCTATTCCATTGCGGCCACTAGTTGAATTCGACCGAGGGTTTATGGTGAAAGTGACCCAGCCTCAAGGCTTCTGCTGTAGTCTGTTGACTAGCTGTGTCTCTAGAAGTGCCCAAGCGCAGATGTCTGGAATTCTTCCTTGTTAGCCCCTTCCAAATGCAGAATTTAATAAGAGAAGGCAGGAAGGTATGGGAGAAAAGAGTAGATCAATAAATTTATTAACAAGTATTTATTGAGGCCCTGATATTAAAAAGCAGTGATTTTGCCCTAACCCCCCAGGCCTCAGATTAGCTGCAGGAGTAATGTTGTCAACTCTCATTCAATATCTTTTCCTAATCAAGGCCACCTTCTCCTTTATTTCCCAGCAAGGTGTACTTATGAGACACACTTCCTAAGACAATTCTGAAGGCAGAGACACATTTTTGGAAGATTAAAAAAAAATGCTGCATTAAGAAGTCCAAAAGACATTATTTAATTTTTCTGTTGACTTGGTGAGAGCCATGTTACAGCTCTCCTGCCTTAGCCCGGATAACTGGGAGTTGACTATAGCCAGTTAGGTGGGAAACTGGACCTCTAAGTTCTCCTATAACTTTAAGATTCTCTGATTTCATTCCAGTCAGCCTTGGGGGCCTCTGATGCTCCAGTGAAGCAGTTAAGACCCCCACAGGCAATATTAACTCCAGGTAGGTTTTCTCTTGGAAAAACCTTAGGCCACTCAGCTCTTGGAGAGTTGGAACTCACAGAGGGGGAAGCAGAGATCCTAGTGTTGAGGGATTTCTCCCATTCTTTCCATTCCTTCCTGTCCCCAGGGCTCTCCTTACAGTCCAGAAGAGCACCAGGCATCTGTCTGATTGTTCAGCTTTCAGACCCTTCTTCGACTTTTCCTATTGAAATAAAAATTTAAAACTAGGTTACTAGTTCTTTAAACAAACATTTTAAAGTGCCTATTATCAGTAACACATAGGGCTGGTTGCTATGGACTATAAAAAATGAATGAAAAAAAAAAAAAAAAAATGAATGAGAGGGGCTTCCCTGGTGGCACAGTGGTTAAGAATCCACCTGCCAATGCAGGGGACATGGGTTTAAGCCCTGGTCTGGGAAGATCCCACATGCTGCGGAGCAAACAAGCCCGTGCGCCACAACTACTGAGCCTGCGCTCCACAACTACTGAAGCCCACGCACCTAGAGCCTGTGCTCCACAACAAGAGAAGCCACCGCAATGAGAAGCCCGCGCACCGCAACAAAGAGCGGCCCCCGCTCGCGGCAGCTAGAGAAAGCATGGGTGCAGCAACGAAGACCCAATGCAGCCAAAAATAAATAAATAGACAAATAAACAAATAAATCCCTTCGTGACTTAAAAAAAAAAGTGAATGAGAGATAATCATTATTTTCACAAATAGCCTAGTAGAGTTATAAGTTGTGAACCTGAGTACGTACCGTGAGGGAGGTACAGATGAAGTCCAATGGGGGTCCAAAAAACAGAGAGCAAATAAAATGATGTGTAGAAGAAGAATTTTTAAAGCTGTGAATACTGCATACATATAAGTTTTTAACTTCCAAAAACAAGGAAAAGAGAATAAGTTTGGAGGCCTGGTCCTAGACCAGAGGTTGGCAGACTGTGACCCTAAACCTGTTTCTGTACAACCTTCAAGCTAAGAATTTTTTTTAAACATTTTTAAAAAAACACCAAAGAAGAATGTACAACAGAGACCATATGCAGCTTGCAAAGCCTGAAATGTCTGCTGTTTGGTCCTTTACAGAAAAAGTCTGCCAACCTCCTGATCTAGACTGAATTTTGCCATAACTGTGTGACCATGGAGAAGCCTATCCTGTAAGTAATTGGGAGTTATTCATTAAGTGAAAAAGATGGCTAGATTTGGTGGCAGTAGGAGGATGAATAGAATGCGGGTAGTAAGTAGAAATTCTAGGAGGCAATTTAAAATCCAAATCTAGGGGCTTCCCTGGTGGCGCAGTGGTTGAGAGTCTGCCTGCCAATGCAGGGGACACGGGTTCGTGCCCTGGTCTGAGAAGATCCCACATGCCGCGGAGTGGCTGGGCCCGTGAGCCATGGCCGCTGAGCCTGCGCGTCCGGAGCCTGTGCTCCGCAACGGGAGAGGCCACAACGGTGAGAGGCCCGTGTACGAAAAAAAAAAAAAAAAAAAATTCCAAGTCTAGCATCTAGAAAACCAGTGGGACGTGTAGATTTGGGAGTCATCAGTGCACATTCAGCGACTGAAGATAGAGTGGATGAAATCACCCAACGAAAAGACCAAAGATGGAAATTTGGGAATATCTACATTAAGGGGAGGATGGAAGGACACGGAAAGAGTGAAGGAGACAGAGAAAAAGTGATCCAAGAGATAGGAGGAGATAAGAGATCAATAGTATCACAGAAAAAGGAGGTTGTCAACAGTGTTAGTGCCAAAGAGAGGTAAAGTTGGGATGGAGAATGAAAAGAAGCCATTGGCTATGTTACAGGTGACCCTGTGAGGACAGTTTCAGGAGGGTGGTAAAGTGGGGGTGGGAAGCAGTGGAGTGCCTTTCAGGATGTTAGCGGTAGAGGGAAGGATGGAGACCAGCTAGGCTGAGGGGGAACAGAGTCAACAGAAGCAGATAACATCCATTTTGTCTACCATGCCACGGGTATATGAGGGTCAAATTAAACGTATGTGACAGTGCTTTGAAAACTATAAAGTAATCTACAAATAAAAGGTGTTGAGTTATTATAAATTAATTAACTTCCAGTTCTAAATTCAGTGAAACTATTTTTGTCCTTTCCTCAAAGTTTACAATCTAGAACCAACAATGTTCTATTCCCTATGAAGTATAAACTTTTCATTCTTCAAGACCTTTCTAGCAGCTGTGACCATCATCTTCCTAGTTTGTGACTTCCCAGTATGGCACTGTCTGTACCATCTAATCAAACCTATTTCTCCTCCTCCCTGCAAGTCTTATTTCCCTTCATTTGAGAGCTCTCACCCAGGCCATTTACTTTGTGTTAAGGTTTAAGAGTTGCTTGCTTTAAGGGTTGACAGATTTAGCAAATGAAAATGCAGGATGCCAATTAAATTTGAATTTCAGATAAACAACGAACAATTTTTAGTGTGTGTCCCATGAAATATTTGGGTACAGGCATCCTGACTTTTATTTGGCAACCCTACCGCCTCTGTTCTCTTAGTTTATCCGTATGGGTCTCTTCATTTAGAACTCAACTCAAAGCTCATCTCTACTCCTTGGCATGACATAGCCTTTTGTAGACAATCACACTTGTATTCAAGCCCTGGCCCTCCACTTACCTGTTGTGTGACCTTGATTAAATCTCTTCATTTCTTTGAATCTATACATTACTTTTCAAGGCTCTTACTAGGATTAAAGTAAACAATGTTTAGTTTGTTTGCTTAGGACTTACATATTTATTTAAACCTCTCCTATCCAAAAGATAATGTCTCTGCTTTGCCTGCCCTCTCTGCTTAGATACTCAACTTGTACTTCCTTCAATTGTATTGCTGTGTAGGTTTTCAGTCTGGGTCAGAGTCCTGGGGAGGGGGTCTTGTCTTTCTCACCAACCAGGGGAGGATCTAGCTGAATCATTCCTTATAGTACCTAAGGCAGGGGTCTACCCACAGGGAGCCTCAGGGTAGGGATAGATTGATGGGTTCCCATGTGCCTTTTTTCTCTGGACTACTTGGAAGGACCTCACGGTGAAGTCCCTAGGGAGCTCAAGGTCAAATCCTCAGGGTGCTCAAGAGTAAGTCTTCCAGCCTAGGTCTTCTTGCCACTGCTATGCTAGCTCTGCACAGGTTTTCTGAGGGGGCTGATGATGAAGAAGGATGTGGTAAGCCCTTTGGGGTGAGAGGTGAATAATGGGGGCGGGTAGCCAGAGTAATTGTTATTACTGGTGTTCTTCTCTTTGACTCAGATTAATTGTAAATACTGAGATTTGGAAGAGAGAATTATAGTGATGGGAAACAGGTAGAAAGGTAAAGGCCTTCAGTGGATATTCTTTTTAACCCCCAGTTCCCAGCCAGGGGATGTAACTTCCTTTGCTCAGTTGGGCTCCTCTGTCTGCCCCCAGTAGCCCTACAGCGTAGGTGGGAGGTAGAATCTTAATGTCCCAGCTTCCTCTGGCCTGAAGCTTACTCTCGGTGATCCCTACTGTAATATCTGCTTCCTCTCACCCTAGCTGCTGGAGATGTGGATAAGCAGCCAGGTTATCTAGATCTCCCAGCTCTGAGTTTTATCTCCAGCCCAAGGGAAGGGTGGGGAACCCTACACCCGACCAAACTCAGTAATAGAAAGTGGTTCCCCCTCCCTGGCTTCCCTTCTCTGGTCCCCTGGAGCTTATTTCACTGGAAGGGAACGCAGGTTGATGTATTTTTAAATGGCTTTGATTTTATCGCCTTGCTTAATGATTTGGCACGTTATTTATTAGATGGGGAGCTTCCCAGAGGGGCCTGGCCCATTAACATATAAATAATGTGGCAAATAGTTCAATAGAGCCGTAAAAAAAGTGATTTAGAAATAAATTGACCTCTGTTTGCTACATGTAAACGAAGGCCCAGGGTCATAATGTATTTCGTTTCCTGAAGCTGGGATGGTGGGGTTGAGGTGGGAAGGGATGAGTAGGAGGCTGGTGCAGACACTGGGGAGATTTTTTTTGGTCACAGCTCTTTTTTTCTCTGCCACGGTTGAGGGTGTGGCAGACATCATTTGGGCTGCACCTGCTATGTGTGTATCGGGGTGAGTAGATACCCATGATCTGGGGCAACAATACAGTTGGTAAGGATTGGGGAGGGGTGGTTTGAAGTGGAGGTTTCTTTCTGGACACAAATCGCTGTTTGTGATTTTGTCATTATTGAGAAGTTGACATTTGACCCACATAGGTGGAAAGAGAAGTTGATGGTTTGGGAAGCAGGAGCTGTCTTGGTGCATTCAGGTGAGCGAGGTGAGCACCTTGGATGGGGATGATATCTGGTTCTTCTCTCCCTAGTACGGTGTGTAGCACATAGTAGGCAGTCAACTAACTGTTTATTAACACAAATCCGTATATCTACTATGATTAAAGGGGGGAAAGAATGGTACAGATAATTTCTGAACCAGTGGTGGATAACTAATGGGTATAGTTAACATTCACTGAGAGCTTAGTATTCACTAGGCATTTTATTAATCACTTTACAGATGTAACCTAATTAAATCTTTTTTATGTTTAAATTGTAAAATATGACACATGTTCATTAAAGTGTATAAAGGATATGCGTGCATTTTACTGAATAATGTGGCACCTAGAAACACCCATGTAACCGCCACTCCTAAAAAGAAGGAGCTTTGCCAGCATCCCAGAAGCTCCCTGGGAGTCCCTTTCTGATCACAATTGCTTCGCTTTCCCAAAGGTAACTATCCTGTATTTTGTAATAATTTTCTGGCCTTTCATAATAGTTTTAGTATCAATGTATGTGTCCTTAAACAATATAGTTTTGCCTTTTTTTTTTAAGATTTTTTGATGTGGACCATTTTTAAAGTCTTCATTGAATTTGTTACAATATTGCTTCTGTTTTATGTTTTGGTTTTTTGGCCCCGAGGCATGTGGGATCTTAGCTACCCGACCAGGGTTCAAACCTACACCCCCTACATTGGAAGGCAAAGTCTTAAGCACTGGACCACCAACAAGTCCCAGTTTTGCCCTTTTCTGAATTTTATGTTGACACACTCAAATTTTGAGTATTCTTTTGTCTTACATTTTTAACTCAGCATTTTATTTGTGAGATTCATTCATGTTGTTGTTTGTAGCTGTAGTTCACTAATTGTCATTGCTATACATATTGCACTGTGTGTGAATATACAGTATTTTATCCATTCTACTGTTGGTGGACATCACATCCTTTCTAGTTTTTTTTTTAATTAATTATTAATTAATTAATCTTGGCTGCATCGGGTCTTAGCTGTGGCACGTGGGATCTTTTAGTTGCGGCATGCGGGATCTTTAGTTGTGGGATGTGGGATCTAGCTCCCGACCAGGGATCAAACCCGGCCCCCCTGCATTGGGGGCGTGGAGTCTTACCCACTGGACCACGAGGGAAGTTCCTCCAGTTTTTATCAATTGAAAACAATGTTGCTTTGAACATACTTAAACATGTATCCTAGTGCGATTGTGCCCGCATTTTGTAGGATCTATACCTGGCAGTAGAATTTCTGGGTTATAGGGTACGTGAACATTCAAGTTTGCTCAGTAATACCAAATTGCTTCCCAAAGTATCTGTACCAATTTTCACTCTAGAGTATCTGTTGTTCTACCATCCTTGCCAGCTCTCGGTAGTCTCAGAATTTTCCAGTTTAATCCTTACAATATCATATGAAGTTGGAATTTTTATTATTGCCATTTTACAGACGATTAAACTGAGGCTTCGTGTGTTTAAGCAACTTGCTCAGAGTTGTATAACTGGCAAATGGCAGACCAGTATTTGAACTTAAGCCTGACCCCATACCCGAGCTTGAAATCTCAATATTTTCACTTTATCTTGATAATGAATACTTTGAGATTTTGGATAAATTCTATAACAAAGCTCTTCTGCACATTTAACTTTTTAAACCAATTAAAAAATTTTGTTATATATAACAATATATAAAATGGACCATCCTTCATGCTTGCTACCAACTTGTGCAGTGGAGAAGGTGGCTGGTTTCATATGTGGGGTGGGGGAAGACATTAAGGTTAAATATTTAACCTTAAATATTAAAGAGCTGGGCTTCCCTGGTGGCGCAGTGGTTGAGAGTCCGCCTGCCAATGCAGGGGACACGGGTTCGTGCCCCGGTCCGGGAAGATCCCACAGGCCGCGGAGCGGCTGGGCCCGTGAGCCATGGTCGCTGAGCCTGCGCGTCCGGAGCCTGTGCTCCGCAACGGGAGAGGCCACAACAGTGAGAGGCCCGTGTACTGCAAAAAAAGAAAAAAAAAAGAAAGATCTGTTAGAGAGCAGCTAACATGGAGTTGGCTGTAGGATGTCCAGAAGAAGCTTCCAGAAATGATCCAGACCACACCCCTCTATAGGCTAGTGAAAGATCTGAAAACAACTCCAGGGCAAAGTACTCCGCCCAGGAGCCTGAAAGTCCTTTTTTTCATGCTACTTTAATTTCTGCTACGGTTTTAACTCATCCCCTCTAGTTCATCCTTCCAAAGACAACTCTTAATATATGATCAAAGGCCCCCTTTCTGGTTTCAGGGTATCTTGCTGGCTGGGCAGAGTTTCCAACAGAGTCAGGGCTTTAGAATGTCTTTCATCCCAAGAGCTCAAAGCCTCCCACGGACATTAGCCCATTAATCACCAAGCTGCTCTGTGAAGTTGAGAACTAGTCAGTGGGAGCCTCCCCCGCTTCCCAGATAGAGAAACTGAGTCCACGACTTGTTCAGAACTGCCCAGGGAGTCAGGGTGGAGCCAGGAAAGGAACCTAAGGGTCCAGGGAGACCATCTCCTCGACTGCCAGTGATTCAGGGCTCCAATTTTTTGCACATTCAGCACAAAAAAGAACTCACTAGAGAATGGTGAAAGATGAGGCTAGTATTTCAGAATATTGGACTCCTTTTTGAATTGCTGACAAAGATAGCCTTGCCTAAGGAGATGTGCATACTTCAATACTGGGGCCGGAGTAATTCTTTTTTTTTTTTAATTGGAGTATAGTTGATTTATGATATTGTATTAGTTTCAGGTGTACAGCATAATGATTCAATATCTTCATAGATTATATTCCATTTAAGTTATTACTTGGGAAGCAGCCGCATAGCACAGGGAGATCAGTTCAGTGCTTTGTGACCACCGAGAGGGGTGGGATAGGGAGGGTGGGAGGGAGGGAGATGCAAGAGGGAAGAGATATGGGGATATATGTATATGTATAGCTGATTCACTTTGTTATAAAGCAGAAACTAACACACCATTGTAAAGCAATTATACTCCAATAAAGATGTTAAAAAGAAAACAACCCCAAAATAAAGTTATTACCAAATAATGGCTATATTTCCCTGTGCTGTACAATATATCCTTGTTATTTATCTATTTTATGCATAATTTGTACCTCTTAATTCCATACCCCTATCTTGCCCCTCCCTGCTTCCCTGTTCCCACTGGTAACCACTAGTTTGTTTTCTGTATCTGTGAGTCTGTTTCTGTTTTGTTATATACATTTGTTTGTTTTACTTTTTATATTCCACATGTAACAGATATCACAGTGTTTTTCTTTCTCTGTCTGACTTATTTTACTAAACGTAATACTCTCTAGGTCCATCCATGTGTGGCAAATGGCAGAATTTTCATCCTTTTTTATGGCTGAGTAATATTCCATTGTATATATGTGCCACATCTTCTTTATCCATTCATCTGTTGATGGATACTTGGGTTGCTTCCATGTCTTGGCTATTGTAAATAATGTTGCTGTGAACATTAGGGTGTGTGTATCTTTTCGAATTAGAGCTTTTCTGTTCTTCAGATATATACCCAGGAGTGGAATTTCTGGATCATATGGTGGTTCTATTTTCAGTTTTTTGAGGAACCTCCATACTGTTTTCCACAGTGGTTGCACCAATTTGCATTTCTACCAGTAGTATACAGGGTTCCCTTTTCTCCACATCATTGCCAACGTATGTTATTTGTAGACTTTTTGATGATAGCCATTCCAGCAGGTGTGAGGTGACATCTCATTGTGGTTTTAATTTGCATTTCTCTAATGATTAGTGATGTTGAGCATCTTTTCATGTGCCTGTTACCCATCTGTATGTCTTCTATGGAAAAATGTCTATTCAGGTCTTCTGCCCATTTTTCAATCAGGTTTTTTTTTTTATTTTTGATATTGGGTTGTATTGTATGAGCTGTTTGTATATTTTGGATATTAACTCCTTATTGGTCATATTATTTGCAAAAATTTTCCCCGTTCAGTAGGTTGTCTTTTCATTTTGTTGATGGTTTCCTTTGCTGGGCAAAAGTTTTGAGTTTAATTATGTCCCATTTGTTTATTTTTGCTTTTATTTCTTTTGCCGTAGGAGACAGATCCAAAAAATATTGCTATGATTTATGTCAAAGAACATTCTGCCTATGTTCTCACCTAGGAGTTTTATGGTTTCTGGTCTTACATTTAGCTCTTTAATCCATTTTGAGTTTGTTTTTGTATATGATGTGAGGAAATGTTCTAATCTCATTCTTTTACATGTAGTTGTCTGGTTTTCCCAGCATCACTTATTGAAGAGACTGTCTTTTCTCCACTGTCTATTCTTGCTTCCTTTGTTGTAGATTTATTGACCATAAGCGTGTGGGTTTATTTCTGGTCTCTCTATTCTGTTCCATTGATCTATGTGTCTATTTTTGAGCCAGAATCATGCTGTTTTGATTACTATAGCTTTGTAGTATATTCTGAAGTCAGAGGGCATGACACCTACAGCTTTGTTCTTTCCCCTCCAGATTGCTTTGGCATTTTGGGGCCTTTCGTGGTTCCATATAAATTTTAGGATTATTTGTTCTAGTTCTATGAAAAAGGTCATGGATGTTTTGATAAGGATTGTATTAAACCTGTAGATTTGTTTGGGTAGTGTGATAATTCTTCCAATCCAAGAACATGGGATATCTTTCCATTTCTTTGTATCAGCTTCAATTTTCTTCATCACTGTTTAAAAATTTTCAGAGTATAGGTCTTTCACCTCCTTGGTTAAGTTTATTCCTAGGTATTTTATTCATTTTGATGCAATTTTAAAAGGGATTCTTTTCTTGCTTTCTCTTTCTGATTGTTCATTATTAGTGTATAGAAAAGCAACAGATTTCTGTATATTGATCTTGTATCCTGCAACTTTACCATATTCATTTACTAGTTCTAATAGTTTTTTTGGTGGAGACTTTAGGGTTATCTATATACAGTATCATGTCATCTGCAAATAGTGACAGCTTTACTTCTTTAGGGTCATTTATTTTTGCAACTTCAGTTGTGCTTCGTACATAGCAGGCCCTTAATAACTGTTTGCTGAGTGAAGGTGTGAACAAATAAATGACAGGATGCCTGAATTTGTTTTACTGATCTGGGCATCCTCCTCACTCCCAATTTTTCCTTCTAACATGAACATCTTTGGGAAGGGGCACGGGCATGAGGAATTGAACTTTTAGTTGAACTTCTCTGGATGAGATGTGCGCCTGAGTGGAGCAGTGAGGAAAGGCGCCTTAGGTTGAAGGCTGGGAATGGAAGAGGGGAGCGGGGAGGAGTTCCTGAGACTCAGTCTTACTTTGCCCAAGAAGATCTATAAAGGAAACTAAAATTTAAGCTTACTTCAGGTATTCTGTGAGTTCCTGCCCCTCACCTGCCAGAGTATTCCTCTGGGACAGGCACCTTGGCCAGTTATAGCCTTCATCCATTCCGCTGCAAACAGCAGAGCTCTGGCCACATGACCAGATATGAATGTGAATTTTATTTGCTCCAGGTACCCATCATTTTAGTGACATTATCAATGGGTTACTGTTTAGGGGAAGCAGTGAACATATGTCACTTTAAAATGCTCTAAGTATGCTCAGAGATCACGAAATCAAAGAATCCTTTAGGGCTGGAGGAAATCCTTGAGGTCATGGCTTACACATCCCTCTGTTGCAGTGGAAGTTGCCTAACTCAGTGAACTGGAGGAGAATTATCTTGTTTAGAATGTTTGCTTTTGCGACTCCTTATGTATATCTCTACATATGACTCCATGTATATATGCAAATCGGTTTAACAGTAATATGTAAGAATCTCTCTGTGTGTCAGGGTGGGGAGATCCACATTTGCGTAGGCTGCTTTGCTTCCTTTGCTAATGTCTTTTCCTTTAGACTATGTGTAGCTCTTCTCTGTCTTCACACCCTCTTTCCCCTCACCCATCACGTGATGCTCGTTGGAAGCTCCTGAGGAATCTTGAGGTTGGGGTTGGGGATATTCACCCTCAACTCTTCTCCTGGCCTGTCTTTATTTCAGCCACCCATCTGATCCCATCGCCATCTCTAGGCGGGCTCCCTGCTGCCTGCATTTATCTCCCTGTTTTATGATGTCATTTAATTAGCTCACACATGGTGGTTTTATGGGACAAACATGGCCTTGTTTGCCTTATAACTGAATTTCACAGCTCTGTGGGGACAGGTCAGGAGATCTCAGCCCCGCGGTGTTTGGAGTTCAGGAATCCTGGATCTTTAGGAACCTAGGAATTTTGGTAATGATCTGAATTGGAGATCCATCTTCCACAAACTAAAAAAGTGTCACTTCTCTCTTCTCTAGTTGCCCATCCCACAGCATATGAATAACCCTGTTGCAGGAGTGTGAACGCTGTGCCACCATTAGTGTCTGTCCTGAATCTCTGTTGCTTGTGTGACGGTCATACTACTTTTGATCCATAAATAGAGTGGCCAATTATAGGATAGCTAGAAGCCTCCTAAACATCCATTCTAGGGGAATGAGATACTGATAGTAGGGTTGACATTAAAATAGGGCTTGTGAGCTTGAGATCCTCAAGTGAAAAAAATTGAGAGGACCTTATTCCTTTGACAGAGGAACTTGTGGGCCTAGTGGAACCGTTGGGGTGTTGAACCAAACAGGGTTCATCCAGATGCTAAGTAGGGAATTGGGGGTTACTGTTTATGCAAGTCTGTAAGAATACAATGTACGTGTGTGTGTGTGTGTGTGGGTGTGGGTGTGGGTGTGTTGTTTTGTTAGTTGATTTGGTCATGAAGGTCTGGGAATATATAAAGATAAACTATCCAGAATCATTGTGGAAAGATACATTCCATCTGCATTTCCTACACCTCTAATGAAGGAGACCCTGCCCTGTGCTACCATGTGTGAAAACCTTTTGTGCAGGCAGATTTCTTTTTCCTCTTGTCCACAAAGTCACCAGAATACTTACACGTGCACACATTAGAAATGTTCATAAGCCATCTCTTGATAAACACACTATTCTTTTCTCAGCTTTAGACAACATGTTTCCTGGCTTGGTGTCGGTGAGGAACCAAGTATGTGTATATGGAATCTGCACAGAGGCAAGAAATGGGCCAGAGGAGCCATGAGAAATCTGCTTCTTTCGCTCTTTGCCTGCTCTCTTCACCCCCTCTGCCCTGCAGGGATGAACTTTTCAACCCTAGGCCCCCACTCCTGTCCTCCGTCTGTTCTTCTCTCCCTCCTTAGTCTGGCTCCTGTCTCTCATGTCCCCCTCCCTGGACTCTCCCCCTCCCTACATACAGCTCCTCCTTCTGAAACCCATCAGTCCGCTTTCTCCAAAACCACTGGCAGAAAGACGTGTATGAAAAGTAGCCTGGAAATGGGTAAGCAGTGCTTCTAGGAAAAGGGGAGCCGAAGCAAACGTCAGTCTGGGGTGGGAGGAATATTAGGAGAGAGTAGCAACTGGGGGGAGCACCCCGAATTGTAGCTATAAGTAAGAAGAAGTAACATAGTCCTAATCTCAGACACAGAGACTTATTTGAATATACGAATGTTTTACATTTAAAATTGGGTTTTCTAAATATCACTCCCCTTCTGGAATAGTCTGGATCTAGTTCTGCTTGGAAGCCAAAGGTTAGACCAAATGATTCCCGGACTCACAGAGGAAGGACCCAACCTTTCTGGGGCCTCTGTTTTGTCAGACTGTCTTCAGAAAATTTAGCCTAAATCCCTCCTGCTGCTGCTTCCAACACCTTATGAGACTGGTGATGCCTACAATTCATCTTGAATGTCCCCTCCTCCCTGGGAGCTTGTGATAGCACATCTCACCTAAAAAACCATTAGGCTCTGAAAGTGTTGGGACTGGCCCCGGCACGCCTTTGCCCTTCTGTGCTGTCCTATCTCCGGATGACTTCAGAGAAGGTGTTCAATGGATGCTCCAACCTTCCCCTCCTCTTTCCTCTGAATTGCCAATATATTTTCTCTGACAGTTTGCATGGATAGTTAAGATACCATGTAATTACTGTTGCATTTGAAAGCCAAACCTGACTTATATCTGACAAGCTCAGTCACCTTTGGGATGACTTGGGGTGTGTATGTGTGTTTGTGTGTGTGTGTGTGTGTGTGTGTGTGCACATATGTATATGTATGTTGGTTATGTTTTTTTGTGGGAGCAGAGTGAGTATTAGACCCTATGCCTTTCTCTCACTCAGTTACCTTTCTTTATTGAATCAAGAAACTGGAGTGTGCAGAGCAGGAGAGGGAGGTTCCCAGTGTGATGGGAACGATGTGATACCCAGGATAATGACAAACATGCAGACATAATGAGATAAAGGCAGAGGTCTAGGTAGTGATGGAGGATGGAGAGACACCACTAGATGCAAAATGGGTGACTTATCCACAGAGAACTTCCTTCAGGAGAGGTTGTGGGAGAGTGTTTGGAAGAGGCAGATTAGGACCAGAGAGAAGGAAAGGATGATATCTTTTTATCATCAGAGACTATTGTCTGTTACTATATGAAAATTTTCTAGGTACAAGGAGTGGTTTAAAAACATGCCGATTATATGGATCTAGAGGTATATTAGAGTTAATAAAGCACCAATAAACTACAACAAACTTAAAATGTGGTCATTTTTAACAACCTGAAAGTACTTTACAAGCAATTTACTTTTTTTTTTTTTTCCAGTACGCGGGCCTCTCACTGCTGTGGCCTCTCCTGTTGCGGAGCACAGGCTCCAGACGCGCAGGCTCAGCGGCCATGGCTCATGGGCCCAGGCGCTCCGCGGCATGTGGGATCTTCCCCTACCGGGGCACGAACCCGTGTCCCCTGCATCGGCAGGCGGACGCCCAACCACTGCGCCACCAGGGAAGCCCAGGACGGTATCTTTGATGAGAGAAAAGAATGACCTTTAAGGTAGAAGGGGAGATATTTGCAGGGAAGGAAGCAGTTTTGCCTGGCTGAAAGGCAGTGTCTGAGTGAAGAAGTCATAGTCGGGGGTGGGGGGGCAGGGAGAGGGCTGTTCCAATGGGCAGAGGGATCGAAATGCTGGTGGTGTTTCATCAAACCGCTGCTGGGAGGCATTAGGTAGTCCTTTGACATACTAGGTCCAGGATGGGAAGATTTTTCCGTGCAGTGAGGAATTGGGCTTGGAAAGAATAATGGGTTAGGGCAATGGGGAGATGGAGGCAGCTACGAGGAGTAGGGGAGAAAGACTGGGGAGGTCACTAGCAGGGCTTCTAAACTTGTGATGGGGGAAGGGTGACCAGTTCTTTTCCACTTCCCTTCTTATTCCAGTGGAAAGTTTAAGGTTGGACAAGAGAAAGGATTATATAATCTCCCAAAGCAAAATACACCATTCAGTTCGTGATCTCCATGCCCTAAAATAGGTCTGGCATGTGCGGAGGGCAGCTGCTCGTATGGCAGGAAGGTGCACAGGGAGAGGGCTCATCTTCAGCCCTGGCGGTAGAATGGGAGTGGGAGTTGTGGGAGTTCTTAAGTTTTGCTCTTGGCGTCTCTGGCTCAGGTTTCTGTCAGCACAGACCTGCATCCTGGCCCCGCCCCAACTGTTGATTATACCCCTTCGGATGCATCATTGCTAGGAAAGCAGATGTGCCAGATGTGACATGTTTGAAAGAAAAAAAAAATCCCTTACCTCTGAGCCTTGGGGAGAGCAGATAATCACTCTTGCTGCTGCTCGTGGCGAGGGCAGGGCTGAGGTGGGGTTTGTGCCAGATTTGAACCCTCTCGCCCCTCTGCAGGAGGATCTCCAAGCACGAGAGAAAGAAGGGAAACTGAGGCCCATATCAAACGGAAGAGATTTTGCTTGCACAGTACTGGTGGGCTGCAGCTGTTTCATCTTTCTGGGTTGAGTAACTTACGTAAGGAGGTGCTGGTGTGTGTGTGTGTGTGTGTGTGTGTGTGTGTGTCTAGGAATGAAACCCAATGGCCTCACTTCGGTTTATGTACCAAATTCTCCTGGAGGACCCCCGGGACTTCCTGGGAAGCCTCCTGTTCCATGCCCTGCTACTGCCTACTAGTTGTTCCTACTTTTATTTTTTTTCTGTCCTTGGAAATTGAGCTCAGAACTTGCAATGTGTCTTGTCCTTCGCCTGAGGTGACAAGATGTCTCCTGAGGCTTGCTGACAGACGTCTCAGTCTGGGAAGCCCCATCATGCTTTGCTTGTGCCTCGTTGCCAAGATGGCACCTGAGGTACCCACATGTCAGGGCCCCGGTGTTTCAGCTACTTCCCCAGCCATTTCCCAATGC
This sequence comes from Neophocaena asiaeorientalis asiaeorientalis, assembly GCF_003031525.2. Lineage (NCBI taxonomy): Eukaryota > Metazoa > Chordata > Mammalia > Artiodactyla > Phocoenidae > Neophocaena > Neophocaena asiaeorientalis. Next base: position 25,493,778 of record NW_020185339.1, on the reverse strand, counting down.
TGATGGGACAGAGGAACAATTCCTTTGATAAGACCAGGAGGGGATTAGGAGAAGAAATCCAAGAAATACTCTTGGGTGTACTAGAAAATTCTAAGTCTGAGGTCAATGTAAAGTCAGACAATACTGCATAGTGCCTAGGGAACAGGTATAATGGTTCTACTGTATCTACAATCCTTAGGAATGTAGTTGATTCCCAGAAAACTTTGCTCAGATTCCTAGGACGTGGTTCTTGAGTACATCTTTGTTTAAATGTTGACATTTCCTGTTTTCTAAACCGGATTCTAACTCTTCTAATCTGACTTCAAAAAAAGTGGACCTCTGGGACTTCCCTGGTGGCTCAGTGGTTAAGAATCCACCTGCCAATGCAGGAGACACGGGTTCGAGCCCTGGTCCGGGAAGATCCCACATGCCGCAGAGCAACTAAGCCCGGGCGCCACAACTACTGAGCCCGCGCTCTAGAGCCCACGAGCCACAACTGCTGAAGCCCGTGCGCCTAGAGCCTGTGCTCCACAACAAGAGAAGCCACCGTAATGAGAAGCCTCCACACTGCAACGAAGAGTAACCCCTGCTCGCCACAAGTAGAGAAAGCCCGCTCACAGCAACGAAGACCCAAAGCAGCCAAAAATAAAGAAAGAAAGAAATACTTTAAAAAAAAAAAAAAAAAGTGGACCTCTGACCAAGACATCTAACCCTAGGCTGACCCTAGGATTTTAGTACATGTAAGTTTGTAGAGTTCTGTTGTCTCTGCCAACTAAAAGTCCACTGACTAAACCCAATCTCAGAGTAGCTCTATCCCTACTTCTATCCTTAATCCTGATCCTGAAATTAACCCTAACTCAAATCCCAATTCTACCTCTGCTTCTCCTCCCCCACCTTTCACTGCACAGAATGATTTGAGGGGAGGAGGGGCTGGGGAAGAGAGGGCAAGATGAGGAATGCCTCTGGGGAAAAGGAGGAGAAGGAGATCCAGCCAGAGCGACCTGGAGGAGCCAGTGTGGGATCTGGAAGCCTGGGGCATGATCCCGGTACTTGCCAAGCCATGAGTCACGACATCATTCTCCATGGCATTTTGTTGGAGGTGTGGGCTGGCAGCTGGTAAACAGGCTTGCTTCGAATGAGGTGCTTCTCCTCTGCCCCTCTCCCTCATTTGGAGGAGAAGGGAGAAGACTTCCATCCTGAGGGTTCTTCTTTCTTTCCTTTTAGATTTCATGAGACTCAAGCTAAGCAAGAGGAAAGACTTGGCACTTTGTCATTGGTTGCGAGGAAATTGTGGAGAGATAAATTACTGGAAATGCAGAGCCTTGAAGCTTCCAAATGGGAGAGGTGACCTAGTCCAGTCCCCTGAGCGTCACCCCCCTCAGGGATGCCGAGCTGCTCCGCTCTGCCCTGTGCCCTCTTGTGACAGGGCCCACGCACTACCCCACCTCCCTGCCACGGCTGTCATTGCTAAAATCCAGACAGGCATGCACTGTGGCTGGATAGAGATCTTTATGGGGTAAACCTGTGCTTGTGAATGAAATAACAGCTGGAAACACCTGGAACTTTTCTCCAAACCTTGTACCTCTCCCCAGCTAACTTCGGTCACAATGAGTCAGTTTTCTATCTACAAAATGGGACCGGCCTGGACCCTTACTCTTTTTTTTTTTTTTTTTTGCGGTACATGGGCCTCTCACTGTTGTGGCCTCTCCCGTTGCGGAGCACAGGCTCCGGACGCGCAGGCTCAGCGGCCATGGCTCACGGGCCCAGCCGCTCTGCGGCATGTGGGATCTTCCCGGACCGGGGCACGAACCCGTGTCCCCTGCATCGGCAGGTGGACTCCCAACCACTGCGCCACCAGGGAAGCCCTGGACCCTTACTCTTGAGGAAGGGAGAGAAGGAGCCGGACACTAATGATTGCTTTCTGATGTTGAGGGATGATCAGGGTTATTACTGTTTATTCCTTGGGGAAGCCAGACAACCATCAGCCTGACTCTAAACACAGTTAGTTCAACACAGTCTCTGCCCTTGTGGCTCATGGAAACTCTACTCCTTCCCCCTCTATCCTTAGCCCACATCTGCCAATTGTACTGTAACTACTACAGGTAGGACTGAAGGGAAAGGATGGTGCCTGGTTTTCTGATATATTCCCTCTAGGTCTCATTTGCACGTCCTGGAGCAGAGTTTACACTTCCTCCCATCCCAGATTTAGCTCCTGTCCCAGCCTCCTCCACAGAAGGTAGAGGCTAAAAGTCCTCTAAAATCAACTAGGAAGTGACAGTGGCAGGACCTAACATACAGATGTATGAAAGATCCCTAAATCTCCATCCTTTGGGTGACAGGCAACACTCACTTCAGCCCAGCCTACCAGATGCCCAGGTGTTACCCACTTGGAAAAGACCAGTGTTCCAGCTTGCTGAGGATTTCAAAAATGCAGTTTGATTTAGAAAAATGTCAAAATGTGTAAGTCAAAGAGGGTTGGGGTCAGAGTTCCTGCCAGCTCCCTCCTTTTTCTTTCTCGTAATGCTGAAATATTGTAGTGATAATAACGAATGTTTAAATGGCATTTTACAGTTCCAGCGTGCTTTCATTTATAATCATACAATAGCCTTGTGTGCTTGGAATTCCTACCCTCATTTGACAGACGAGGAAACTGAGGTCCAGAGCACTTAATGGGATTTCCTCAAGGTTATAGAACTAGTCAGTGACACAGTTGGCACCTGATTAAAGTCTAGTGACGGTTGCAAGGGGGCTGAAGATCTGTGTCCAACAAGGAAAAAAAAGAGTGAGGGAGCCTTTTCTGAAGAATTTCCAAGGTGGGGAATACAGAGTTCCTAATGAAGTCACAGAAGTGGTCTCTAGCTCAGAGGGTCAGGGTAAGATGGTCTTGGCATGGGCCCCAAAAGAAATGAGGTCTAAAAAATTGTATCTAACTGCAAGGTCAAGAAAATATTAAGAAAACTGGGAAAGACATGCCATCATCTGCGAGCTTGATAATATTTTGTTCACGAAATTTTGGATGTTCTAAGCAGTCTGATTTAGAAGGAAACTCCAGCAGCTACTATGTCCAGGTCGCCACCTGTAGGCGGTACTGTCAGCATGTGCTTGGATGCCCAGTCCTTAAAGATATCAGAGCAACAGGAGCCCAAAGCAGTATTCCATCCACCTGTCTGTTATTAATTTTATCTTAGGCCCAACATAATCTCTTTTGTTACTGTCCCAACTAGTCTTGTGTTAGTGGGAGTGGGGGTATGGGCTATCTATATCTATATTTGTATCTATATGGGATTTGGAAAGCTGTCTAGAAGCTTCCAGTGTAATATCCATTCATGAGTTTATAAACAGAATTCATGCTTTTCAGGCTTCTTCAGCCTAAATAGCACCGACTTCACTGGCCTTTCCTTCTCACGTCAGCTTTTGAATACTACTGGTTGCTCACGGTCTCTCTGAGAGGTCAAGGCTCCAAGAGTATGAAGAGCTATTGTTTCCTTCTGCTCTGATTCAGGCTGTCCTTGCCTTTTTGCTTTATCTGTTGTAAAAGCTTTATCTGTTGTAAAAGAACTCCTCTCCTTCAATCCTCTCCCTTGTAACCATCCTAAACACTGTTGCAAGATTTGTTTTCCTAAAACATGGCCCTAATCTTGCCACTCTGCCGCTCAGAAACTTTGCTGGTTCCCATGGCTACCTTGTTGAGTGCTTGCTATGTGTCAGATACTATACTAAGTGCTGAGTGTGTATCATCTAAGTTACTCACCGCATCAACCCTGTGAGGTAGGGCCTTTTTTATCTGTTGTTGTTGCGATACGTGGGCCTCTCACTGTTGTGGCCTCTCCCGTTGCGGAGCACAGGCTCTGGACGCACAGGCTCACCGGCCATGGCTCACGGGCCCAGGTGCTCCGTGGCATGTGGGATCTTCTCGGACCGGGGCACGAACCCGTGTCCCCTGCATCAGCAGGCGGACTCTCAACCACTGCGCCACCAGGGAAGCCCCAGGTAGGGCCTTTTGTCTTCTCCGTTCAAAGATGAGGAAAGAGGAACTTCCCTGGTGGTGCAGTGGTTAGGAATCCACCTGCCAATGCAGGGGACACGAGTTCAAGCTCTGGTCTGGCAAGATCCCATATGCTGCAGAGCAACTAAGCCCGTGCGCCATAACTACTGAGCCTGTGCTCTAGAGCTCGCGCGCCACAACTACGGAGCCTGCGTGCCACAACTGCTGAAGCCCACGTGCCTAGAGCCCGTGCTCCGCAACAAAAGAGAAGCCACCACAATGAGAGGCCCACGCACTGCAAGGAAGAGTAGGCTGCATGCAGCAACGAAGACCCAGTGCAGCCAAAAATAAATAAATAAATTTATATATTAAAAAACAGATGAGGAAAGAGAGGTACGGAGTAGTTACAGGACTTGTTCAATGTCTCATGACTGGAAAGAGGCAGAGCTGAGCTTTGAACCCAGGCGCTTGTGACCCAGAGCCCATGCTCTCCCAATATCTGCATATTTTTAAGTGTCTATATCATGTCTCCTGATGGCAGGACCTGTGAGATCTGTCATATCAAGCACCAAGCACAGCACCCTATTTAACAATCTTTAATAAATGCTTGTTGATAATTACGGTGATGCAGAAAAAAGCAGTTCTATGGTGAATATGATCGGGAGAAAGAGAGAGTTTTAATTGTGATTCTCCAGTTTGCCTAGGAGAATGTGGGCTTCTTGATCCATGTGGACTTTGCTGACTCCATTTTAAGAGCCCCAGTTGCGTGCAGAGCTCTCCGTTCAGTGGAGGAATCCTCTGAGGACAAGATTTGATTTCCTAGGGAAGCTCCCAGGCTAATGGAGGTGGCTGCACGCAGATCTAAGACAGGCATTTTTACTGAATTTGTAGGACTGTTGCAGGTTCAGGCATCACCCAAAAAGAGTTTGGAGGCTCTGGTTTGCTGTGATGGTAGAAGGAGATGGTGACTGGGAGACCACAGGTACTCTTGGTGTCTAGCTGTCGTTCAAGAAGTGTAGCCTGGCTGTGGCCTAGGGAATTCTGCTGGGCCACGTGCATTGCCTCCACCATGTTGTCTCCAGTGAACCACTCAGCAAGGTAAAGGGGGTGCCAGTGGTGATTTACCCCAGAACAAGGTAAAAAGGCTGAGGAGACAGGAAGAAGCTCCTCACGGCCATGGGGCAGCAGAACTGAAACTACAACCAAGGTCTCAAATGAACCCACCTGAGTGTCTTGGCCTCACAAGGTATGAGTGGAGAGGTGGCACCGTTTCTATGTCAGAATGACTCCACCACCCTGCCTCTCGCCCTGGCCACCTGAACTTTGCTTAAGTGCCATGCCCTGAAGCAAGAGCTGAGATCTCAGTTTTGGGGGGAAGTGAGATGCAGCATTGCCTGACAAATGGGTGGGTCCCCACCCCCGCCCAGTTTACAAGCCCAGGGTGGCTCCCTTCTAACCCCCTCCCTCTCTTTATGGCCCTGCCTCAACCTTTGATGTCTTCTCCTCCTGAATGGGTGGTGGGGGAGAGAGAAGCCAATCGCAGCCAGAGAGGCCCTTCCCATGGTAGTTCTCAGTGAGGGAAGAGGCTCCAAGGAGGAGGGCAGGGATTTAGCCTAAGGAGCAGTTGGCTGGACAGACTGATGCCGAGCATCCTTCCAGGTTTGTATCTTTTTGGGAAACATCGACATTGGATTCAGTCTCTTGCACAGTGTTAGAAAGAACGTGGCGATGTGGGCTTTGGAGTGAGCCAGACATGGGTTCAAATCCTAGATCCTCAACACGCTAGCTTTTTGGCCTTGGGCAAGTTACTTAACCCTTTGAGTTTCAGTTTCCAAATCTGAATTGAGTAATAGACTATTTATCTCACAGGATGTCGTGAGAACAGAGCAAAACGTGCCCATAAGGTGCCCAGCAGAGTGTCTTACAGTGAAACCTGTTCCCCTGATTAAAAGAAAAGTTCCTTGAGAGCCAGGATTTCTCCAGCTTGCTACCCTCTGCCACCACATCCCTCCACCTTCTGCGACACCACAGGCCTCTGCCTCTTCCCTGCTTGGGTCGGGAGGCGTTTTTACTCAAGCATCCCCTCCTCTTTGCTCACAAATGCACAGATCTCAGAATCAGTGCCAGTCTTCTTTTCTGTCCTCTGCAGGCCCCCATCTCTTATTTATTTGTTTGTTTTTTGTCTGTGTTGGGTCTTCGGTGTTGTGCGCGGGCTTTCTCTAGTTGTGGCGACCGGGAGCTACTCTTCATTGTGGTGCACAGGCTTCTCATTGCGGTGGCTTCTCTTGTTGCGCAGCACGGGCTGTAGGCTCAGGGGCTTCAACACGTGCCACAACTGCGAGCAACGAAGACCCATCGGGGGCTCTAGAGTGCAGGCTCAGTAGTTGTGGCGCACGGGCTTAGTTGCTCCGTGACATGTGGGATCTTCCCGGACCAGGGCTCGAACCCATGTCCCCTGCATTGGCAGGCGGATTCTTAACCACTGTGTCACCAGGGAAGCCCCGTTCCCCTTTCTGAAGAGAGACATGTTCTGTGCATTAGAGCATGTGCCTCCCTCTGCATTTCCTCCATCCCCCTCCATAGTCCTAGGATCCAGGTGGCTATTTCCCCACCTCTGCCTCTATATCCACATCCCAAATACCTCCGAAGGAACCGGGGAAGAACTGTATGGTGGGCAACATGAACAGTGCACTTCTTTCCTGGAGAGTCCAATAAAATTAGGTCAGAGAGCTGCTGGGCCAAGAGTCTCCGTTTTGGTTCCTCAACTTCCGCTCCCCTCCTGCAGTTTTGCTTGGCTGGAACCAATTGACATTGAATCTGTCTGTTGCTTTTAAGAGAACTGGGAATAGAGCTGGGGTGCAAAAGTTAGCTTCCTACTGGGAATAATGCAGGAACTCGAGTTCTCCCTTAAGGATCTAAATTTGAATCTAGAGGGTTGAATGAGAAATGGGGCCATTTGTGGCAGCCTAACACTGGGCATTTGAAAATTGACACTCTCTCACCATCCTTCCTTTCTTTAAAAAGAAAATAATGTAACTTGGAAGAATATGATTATCCTAAAACATTTTATTTTTTAATGAAAGAGGGTTCATTATGCTACCCGTCTCATCTCGTCCCAGAGGAAGAAAACCCGTGTTCAGCAAGTTTGCTAAGGAATAATTATAGGTTCAGATCTTCCCCAGGCCCCGAAATTCAATTAAAATTTTTTTGTTTTAAGTTGCTCGCGGTCACATGGTGTGTACGTGTGGATGAGTGTGTATGCGCACACGCATGCGCACACGTGCGCACACATGCCCCAGTTTTCCTTGTAAGTACTTTGGGAATGGGCTCCCAAATGTGAGGTTCCTAAAAGACAAGCATCCCCACGCTCCCAGCCCAATTTCTTTGGCTGTATCTATGTGAGCCTATATTATAACACGATGAGAAAGGAACCTTACTTTGTTTTTTGTTTGTTGGTTTGTTTTTGGCTAGAATCACCGTTTGTCCACCAGTCCCCAGTTCCTGGGATACGTCTCCGGCTTATACTGAATCAGGTCAGTGTGAATAAGTGGCTCTCAACCCTCACTGTGGATCAGAATCACCCGTGGGAACTTTTAAACAGTAGTGATGCTTACACCCAGATGTATATATTCAGCTGATGTGGAGTGGGCCCCAGGCACTGATAGTCTTTAAAAGCTCCTCAGGTGCTAATGTGTCTCCAGGGATAAGAACCACTGGGTGGCATGGATGATGTGGGGATTTGGTGATTAGTAAAGACACCCAAACAGGGTCATGGGGCCCAAATTTGATTGCTTGCACTGCTCAGCTTACTATGTGGTTAGTTCAAATAGTGTAAGCATAGGGGCAGAGTGGTTACCTGTCACATGTATCCAGACTCTCAGTTATATTTAAACTGGGTGGAAACAGGAATCCATAGTTCCCCCCACCATCGTCTCTTTCCTCATCACAAGAGTTGGGGGGGCCTTCCCTGGTGGCGCAGTGGTTGAGAGTCCGCCTGCCGATGCAGGGGACACAGGTTTGAGCCCTGGTCCGGGAAGATCCCACATGCCGCAGAGCTACTAAGCCCATGAGCCACAACTACTGAAGCCCGTGTGCCTAGAGCCCGCAAGCCACAACTACTGAGCCCACGAGCCACAACTACTGAGCCCACGAGCCACAACTACTGAGCCCACGAGCCACAACTACTGAGCCCACGAGCCACAACTACTGAGCCCGTGTGCCACAACTACTGAAGCCCGCGCACCTAGAACCTATGCTCTGCGGCAAGAGAAGCCACCCCAGTGAGAAGCCTGCACACTGCAATGAAGAGTAGCCCCCACTCGCCACAACTAGAGAAAGCCCATGCACAATGACAAAGACCCAATGCAGCCAAAATAAATACATAAATAAATAAATTTATTTTAAAAAGTATTAGGGAAGATAGTGTATAGATGACAGCCCTAGTATGAGCATTCCAGGAGATGGGGCAGTATTTATGGGTTCATTCAGTCTATGATTGACCTTTCCTCCAGTTTACAGAAGTAGCTAAAAATCCCCGGGCCTTAGGGCACAAGCCCTCCTGGCAGCCAGGAATATGGAAAGAGGGAGGGCAGGGCTTTGTGAGGCCAGACTCTCACCAGATAATAAACCAGAATAGACACGTCTAATAGAAATCTAATAAATGAATTAATAAACTAAATAACATAAATGTGTCTATGAATCCCCATATATCTCAGCATATAAACATACATAGCTTTCTACATATTAGTGGCATACATAATGTGTATGTGTGTTTGTAGATTTAAATAGAGTGGTATATAAATATATTTATATAACTACACCAGTCTTGTGGAACGTGGGGGTAATTATGCAGATAGCTCAGGCATGTTTTTTGAAAATTGTAGCCATTTTCGTATTTGACTGAAAATTTCACTGATATCCTGATGCTCCCATGTATTTAGATTTATAGATTATGTGTATATTTTCTAGTTTGTATATATTATATATATATATAAAATAGGTATTTTATATATTTGCTGTTTTTCAGAGGGGAGTTGCTGAATCTGTGTAGATAGCCGAAGTGGGAAATTCAGACTCAAATAATCTACTTCGGGGCTTAGATAACCTGCATTTACTCATTATGTGAATCCAGTTCTAAAATCTTCACTTATTTGGTACTGCATAGGGCCCCTACAAATTTGAACCAGTTGAATGCACTTCATTTTGCTTTTGAGAATGCAGGTGTGTGGTGAATAATTAGGAGGACCTATCGGGTCCACTTTGAATTATCCACCCTCTTGAAGGGAGGAAGAGTGGAAAACTGTCCAAGAAATAACTAAGAGAAATAATTTCAATTTGGCTTTGTGATGAAGTCAGAATTTTCTCTCTCACTGTCTGTCATGCACAGGCACGGACAAGCATACATACATAGATACACTCACTCTTTTATCAAACTGACCCTAGTTTCTTTCTGGGCTGGACTAACAGCAGGTTGAATGTCCCTGGAATGCTTATGTTTGCCTTAGATGTATTTTTGATGTATTTGTGAAAGGAGGTGAGCTCCACGTCCTTCTACTCCGCCATCTTGATTCCGAGCCTCTCTATGACATTTCTGCTTATCTCCCAGTTTGGTTCTGTATTTGAAACTGGAACAGATATTGGAACTGCGTCCCCCCAAACTGCATCCAAGAGCTGGGGCTCAGAGTCACACAGTGGACAATGGGGGTGGGAGGAAAGCTGTCTGCTACCATCTTCCTGTCCCCTGCGCACAGTCCAGGCTGAGCTGACTGCAGAGACTCCCAAGACTCTGCTTTACAGGCCCACTGTGATGATTGTTTTTATGAAAAAGAACATAGATGAGTTTTATTAAGATTCCTCTGCCTCGGGCTTCCCTGGTGGCGCAGTGGTTGGGAGTCCTTCTGCGGATGCAGGGGACACGGGTTCGTGCCCCAGTCCGGGAGGGTCCCACATGCCGCGGAGCGGCTGGGCCCGTGAGCCATGGCCGCTGAGCCTGTGCGTCCGGAGCCTGTGCTCCGCAACGGGAGAGGCCACGGCGGTGAGAGGCCCCGTGTACCGCAAAAAAAAAAAAAAAAAAAGATTCCTCTGTCTCTGGGTTGGTTCAGCAACAACTTAGCTTTAAATATGGACCTCATTCTCCTAACTGCTTCTTTTATCTTGTTGGCAAAACCAAAATGAAGCATATGAGAAGAAAACAACCTGGCCTTGGAAAAAGACCACACTGTTTAAACCCAAGATTGGCTACTTGTGGATGAAATAAAGTAAAAGGGAGTTTTCTGAATTGTTCAGTTTATTTATTTATTTCTATTTATTTATTTATTTACTTATTTTTGGCTGTGTTGGGTCTTCGTTGCTGTGGGTGGGCTTTTCTCTAGTTGCGGTGAGCTGGGGCTACTCTTCGTTGCGGTGCGCAGGCTTCTCATTGTGGTGGCTTCTCTTGTTGTGGACCTCGGGCTCTAGGTGCCTGGGCTTCAGTAGTTGTGGCTCACGGGCTCCAGAGCGCAGGCTCAGTAGTTGTGGTACACGGGTTTAGTTGCTCTGTGGCATGTGGGATCTTCCCGGACCAGGGCTTGAACCCATGTCCCCTGCATTGGCAGGTGGATTCTTAACCACTGCGCCACCAGGGAAGTCCCTAAACTGTTCAGTTTTAAACATCCCACTTTATTAAATACATTCAACATGAAACCAACTTTTGTTGTTTTACTTGAATCACATCTCCACTTTGGTATGGGTCTGTAGGAAGAAGGAATGGAATTGCTCTGTTAGGTTCCTGGATGCTGTTCTATTTCATCCACACTCCCGGTGGTGCCATTAATCACAGTGTGGACATACCAGCTTTCTAGATTTAACTTCGGATATACGTGGTCACATACTACATAAGTTTGTGCCAGAAGAATGAAATGGGCCAAGGAGCACAGGACAAGCTACTCATCTACTCATCCAGCAAAGATTTACTGAGCCCCTTTTGTGTGCCAGGCACTGTGTGAGGTTCTGGGGTGGCGAGAACAAGATCCTGTCTATGAGGTCTTTACGGTACATATGTGTGGAAGAAATGGACATATTAACAAATAGGTATAATACAATACGTAAAATATCGTGAAAGAAATAACACACGGGACTTCCCTGGTGGCACAGTGGTTAAGAATCCGCCTGCCAATGCAGGGGACATGGGTTCGATCCCTGGTCCAGGAAGATCCCACATGCTATGGGGCAACTAAGCCCGCAAGCCACAGCTGCTGAAGCCCACGCGCCTAGAGCCCGTGCTCCACAAGAGAAGCCACCGCAATGAGAAGCCCGCGCACCGCAACGAAGAGAAGCCCCCTCTCGCCGCAACTACAGAAAGCATGCGTGTAGCAATGAAGACCCAACGCAGCCAAAAAATATACAAAAAAAGAACATTTAATTTTTAAAAAAAGAAATAACACACGAGCACTATAAAAGCACAAAGGAGCAGTGGAATCTAACCTACTCTTCGGGGTGGGGGTGAACTCTCGAGGACGAGCAGATGATGAGAGCCAGAACTTTATTTTATTTATTTTTGTACCTCCTCGTCCTAACTATGATACCATGCTTGTCGAAAGAATTGATCAAGGAGGTGTTACGTCTCTGGAAATGCAGCGGCACCAGCACTGTGGTATGAGTCAGGAGGTCTGCGTTCTGGACCAGGCTCTACGACTGCAGTCTGTGACTTGGTCCTGCCACTGCTTGTCAAGATTACTAGATTGTAAATTCCTTGAGTCTAGGAACCAAATCTTATACTCTTTATTTCCCATTCAACCTAGCAGAGTACTCTCCGCATAGTAGGTGCTCTGTAAATAATTATGTTCATCACAAGAGTATTTAAAAGAAAGTTATAATAGTTGTAAGTTATAATAATTAAGTATACCGTCCCTTGTCCCCGTATATGTGTAACACATAAGAAATAAAACCATATAATGGTTTTATTTTATCTATAATGCATTCATAAAATAGTCGTCAGCTCTCTCTAACCCTGTCCTTTCCCAGTTTTCTGTGAATCTTTAAAAAAGTATTTTAAAGTTATTTGGGAGAGTATTTATAACTCCAGACTGTTTTTCACAAAAGTTAGGACAGGTTGACTAGCACTGAGGAGGCTGGAACCCGGAGAAAGAGACGTAATATGAAAGGAGCCATTTGGCTTACTTTGGCCAGTGCTAACCAACAGTTTAAAACCACACTAGTGAATTCCCTGGTGGTCCCGTGGTTGGGACTCTGTGCTCTCACTGCCGAGGGCCCAGGTTCAAACCCTGGTCGGGGAACTAAGATCCTGCAGTGGCGTGGCCAAAAAAAAAAATAAATAAAATAAATAAAAATTTAAAAAATAATAAAAGAAATAAAACCACCCTATACTTAGAACAATGGGGTGATGGGCAGGGCCCAGGGACTGTATCGTGTTCTCTACAAAGAATGCTGTTTGTTTCTCTGCTTGAATCCAGCAGAGAGGAAGACTGGTGGCTGAAGTGTCCTGACCTGATTGGAACAGGAGGCCTCACATCCCTGCTGATCAACTTGCCTCCTTTCCTTTTCCTTAAGCTGAAGGGAGGAAATAAAACCGAAATGTTCTCTTCTACCCAGACAACTCAGTGTTAAATCTGAAAGGCCTAACCCTTCTCACAGAATTCATTGCTCTTTGCCTCTAGAACACTCAAGTGCTCGCTTACCTCAGTTTTCTCTTCTGCAAAATGAGTATGGTAATTCCTGTCCTAACTATTCAATGTCCTTCACTTTTATGGTATGTTTCATGATTTGTAACTTGTAGTTGATTAATATCTGTCTTCCTAACTTGACAGAGATATTCAGGAAGACAAGAGCTGTGTTTGTTTTCCTCTCCATTTAATTCCCAGCATCTAGTACAATGCTACCGGCCAGTCACGCAATAAATACGTTTGAATAAATGAATGAATGGTATTGTCAGGATCAAGTAAGATGAAGTATTTAAAATACTTTCGAAAAATTGTACAGGTGAAATGTGTGTAAAGCATCGTTTTTAGTTAACTAGATTGTAAATTCCTTGAGTCTAGGAACCAAATCTTATACTCTTTATTTCCCATTCAACCTAGCAGAGTACTCTCCGCATAGTAGGTGCTCTGTAAATAATTATGTTCATCACAAGAGTATTTAAAAGAAAGTTATAATAGTTGCAATAAACAATCCAAAAGTGAATTTAAGAAAAACAGTTCCATTTATAATAGCATTAAAGTAATAAAATACTTAGGAATAAATTTAAGGAAAAAGTAAAAAACTTATACTCTGAAAACTACTAAACACTGTTGAAACCTAATTAAATTAAAGAAAACCTAAATAAATGTAAAAACATCCCATGTTCATGGCAATACTTCCCAAATTGATCTACAGATTCAACACAATACTTATATCAGAATCCCATTTGGCTTCTTTGTAGAAACTGACAAGCTAATCCCAGAATTCATATAGAAACGAAAGGGACCCAAAATAGCCAAAACAACCTTGAACAAGAAGAACAAGGTTGGAAGACTCACATTTACTGATCTTTAAACTTACTGCAATGGTACAGTAATCAACAGAGTATGGTACTGGCATAAAGATAAACATATAGATCAATGGAATAGAATGAGAGTCCATGAATAAACTCTCACATTTACAGTCAATTGATTTTCAACATGAGAGACTAGAAAATTCAGTGGAGGAAGAGTGCTCTTTTCAAGTGGTGCTGGGACAACTGGACAGCCACGTGCAAAAAAATTAAATTGGACCCCTACTTCACACTATATACAAAAATTAACTCAAAATGGATCTTAAATGTAAGACTTAAATGTAAGAGCTAAAAATATGAAACTCTTAGAAAAAATCATAGGTGTAAATCTTCATGACTTTGGATTAAGTAACGGTTTCTTAGATAAAGGCACCATAAGAAAAATAGATACATGGACTTCATCAGAATTAAAAACTTCTTGCTTCAAAGGACACCATCAAGAAAGTGAAAAGATAATCCACAGAATAGGAGAAAATATTTGCTAATCATATATCTGATAAGAGACTTGTATCTAGAATATATAAAGAACCCTTATAACTCAATAATAAGGAGACAAGTAGCCCATATGGGCAAAGGATCTGAATAGACATTTCTCCAAAAAAGAAATACATGCCAATAAGCACATGAAAATATGTTCAGTACTGTTAGCTATCAAAGAAATGCAAATCAAAACCACTAGGACCGCTATAATAATAATAAAAGCAAGAGAATAATAGCTGTTGGTGAAGATTGGAAAAATTTTAACCCTCATACATTGCTGTAGGAATATAAAATGATACATCTGCTTAGGAAACAGTCTGGTAGTTTCTCAAAATATTAAACCTAGAATTACCCTATGACCCAGTAGCTCCGCTCCTTAAGTATATACCCAAGAGAAATTAAAACATATGTTCATGTAAAATGTGTATATGAATGTTCATAGCAGTGTTACTCATAATCGCTGAAAATTGGAAACAACCCAAATGTCCATCAACTGGATAAATAAAATGTGGAATATTCACAAAATGGAATTATTCAGCAATAAAAAAGGAACGAAGTACTGATACATGCCACGATACGGATGAATCTTGAAAATATTATGCTAACAGAAAGCAGCCAATCACAAAAGACCACATATCACATGATTCCATTTATATGAAGTGTTCCAAGTAGGTAAATCCATGAAGTGAGAGAGTAGATCGGTGATTTCCTAGACCTAGGAGTGTTGGGGTGGGGCCCATAGATATAGGATTTCCTTTTGGGGTGATGAAAATATCCTGAAATTGATTGTGATGATGGTTGCACAACCTGGTGAATATATTAAAAACATTGAATGGTACACTTTAAATAGGTGAATCATATAGTATGTGAATTACACCTCAATAAAGCTTTTATTGAAAAAAGAAAATTATAATACAGTGCCTGCCCTTAGGGAGCCTACAAGTTAATTGAATTTTCTTTTTTTTGGTTCTCCATCTTAAAAATCCTGGCTACTCCATTTTGAAAGTTTTTTTGTTTATTTATTTTCTATTGGCTACTGTAACTTAGTGCTTTGGAGTTTAGGGTAAAGTTGCAGGAAAGACATTAGAGAAAAAAGGGCAGAGAACAAGGGCAAAAGGGAACCCAAGGAGCTAAGTCTTTGGGAAGAGGCCTGTTCACTCTCCTAGCCAGTCTAATAGGTAAGAACTTTGTCTTCAAGATTCCAAACATGAATATCTTCTTTTTTTTTTAATATATATCATCTAACATTTTAAATAACTGACTTAAAAATGATTTTAGAACAGCACCCATAGGAAAGTAAACGTGGGCATTATAATTAATCTACAGCTGGGCCAAGAAATAAACAACTGTACAGAGAAATTATTGTGCAAATAAGTACATTCCATTAAGAGGCCAGACAGATAGTAACATGTGGATTTAACTACAAACACGAATATTTTTGATTGGGAGTTCCAGTTTTGGTGGTGGTGTTTGGAACTGAGTTGTCTCAGCCACCTGCTTTGGGTGCAAAGGCAGATATAAAAGTATCCGCCTCCTATCCTTCTCTAGTCTCTCACATCTGTCTGAAGATCTGGATAATTGGTGGGTGTGGAAAGAAAGCCATGGAGAACTTGTATCCATCTGGAGAGTGGCAAGGCGAGAAAGAGCTGGGCAATGACTCAAGGAGATTGGAGTCTAGGAACAAAAGACTCGGAAAACCTCCCTAAGCATATAATGGGAAGGATCTTGGACATCTTGATGACTAAATTGACTCCAACTATGCTGTAGTTTTGATCGTAGTCTTGGATTCCTTCCTTTTTCCAGAATCCCAATTTCAAAGACGTGAATACCTTCACACATATTTGTTCTAAACAAGAGCCTTTGAACAGAGCCATCTTGACAGAGAGAAGGGGTTTGGGTAGGTGTGGGAAGCAGAGGGATCTGGCAGGGGGAAAAAAGGAGTTAGTGCTGGTCTTTAGCAAACAGTCTGATGAGGAAAATGATACTCAGCTCTTGGATTTAAGAAATAAAGAAGCAACAAATAGGAAGACCTTTGTTATTTGGAAAAAAAAAAAAAGCCTTCTGGATGAGAAAATGTTGAGCAAGATTTTAAAGGAAGTTCAGAGCGTGGATTGAGGAAGCATTCCCTCCCTTGATGCTGGGCCCCAACCACAGGAATAGCTCCCCTCAGAGCTGGTTAGCTGTGGCCCTTCACCTGCATATTCTGAGTGACTGGCTGAAGTCTAGTTAAGTGCCAACTGAGGGGGGGCAAGGTAGCGGGTCTTTTGAAGTAGCTTTGGTTTGAGTATTGGCTGGGGAATTCAGTGCATTTACTTTTAAGGGAAGCGGAGAAGGAGAGTTGGGAGCCCTTGCTGTGGTGTAGGTTCCCTACACCAAAACAGACATGTGTTCTGCTCTCTGACCAGCCCTATTCTCTGCTCTTCTTATCCTAACTTGCCTAATTGATACCTTGGCTGATGGTGTCATTACAATGCTTGGATAATAGCCTGACCAGATGATTTCAAAATGGGAAAGGTGATTAATATGTTGGAAATCCAGCTGGGGCGAGCAGGGAAGGGGATGTCCTGAGAAATAAAAAATGGGAGAGGGGTCCTTTTGTGTCCCCCATCGCCCACCCTTTGTTCTTTGACCTAAGGGAAGAACTTGGGGATAGAGTCTGATTTCCAGCTCCTTTTTGGTTTGCTGATCCCTCTCCATTTCTCTTCCCTACCTCCCCCAACAGCACACGTTCTGACACCTACAAGCTCATTACATGATGATGACCCATATTTTTATCCTTTTTATGAGCATCAAACACACATCGTCCTGCAAGCACTTGTGTTTTGTTTCCCTAGCGACGTGTGAGTGCCTTTGATGGTAATTTATTGTCGGGTTGAGCAGCCAGGTCTTAACTGTACCCTAAAATTGCTTACCATTTTGATGCCTCCAAACCATCCCAAAATGTACCTTTTTCCTACATAAGGGTGTGGGACAACTCCCTTTTAACTGTCTTCTGTGGTAGAATATGGAGCTTAGAGAGAACATGAGGGAGGGATTCCCCTGCTGGGTTTCAGGGATGCCTTGGTCCCCAACTTCTAATTGCAGCTGGGCTGTATGAAAGTTTTGCTCCACTCAGCAAAATTTTTCTTCATGGCTTAGGTCAACAGGGCTTCACTGGTTGTGCAGAATGGTCAAAGAGCAGTTTCTACTCTGATAGTCGACTCTTCAGGGAATTCCCATTGTGGCTACTTGCATCTGTGAATTCAGATGGGCTTAGAAGTGAGAATGTTGCACCCTCACCTAGGGAGTCTGGGCTGTGAGAGGCAGTCGACCCAAAGCAATGCCCTCCTTCTGAAGTCATTCTGTAATAACCCGTAACTCCCACATCTGACCACTCGTTCACCTGGTTTAGGTAAAATTCAGCATCCCCTAAGGGGTGACCAGGGGGAAGAGAGGATGAGTAGTGAAGTCCTAAGAATGTAAGTTTAGCCCAGGCAGAACTTTGTTCTTAAGTGTAATTGAATTTAGACCCAACAGTCTTCTCTGACCCAGCCTAACCTTGTCCCTCAGTGTAACACAGAGCATCAAACTCTAGGGCGCTCAGATTCATTACAGGAGGATGAGTCAATGTTGAGAACAACTAAGAATGTAAGCCGTGTCTCGTGAAAGTATAAGGGGAAAATGGAGACTGAAATTCCTACCTCTCTTTCTGGAAAGGCCAGCATAACATCCAATGTTGACTTAGGTACTGTGCTAGAGACTGGCGTCTACCTATGGACTGAGTCCTGGTCGGCTCTTGTTACAGACTGTCCATTCCAGCTGAGTTCATTTGTTCTCTCTCTCCCACACATGACACTCACCACATGTGCTTGCTGGTACTTGCCTCCAATGATTTTTACAGGCCAGTTCCCTCCTTCTTCAACCTTAGGTACTGTTTCTCTGTCCTCCGTGTTCAACCCTGTCCCTTTCTTTTTTGCATACCTGGTCCTAAAAGTCTCTTCCACCGTAAAGCTGCCTTATTGGCCTTACCTGACCCCTAGGACTCCATCGTTTTACAGTTCCTCAACATTTTATTATTTGTACGTATCTCTCTGTTCTGTTGCCTGCCTACATCCATGAAAGGACTTTCCGTGGCCATCTGAATGAGCCTCCTGACTGAAAGCAAAACTATTACCACCAGCTTCTTAGGTGGATAAAAATCTCTCTTCTGTTTAAAGGCCTTCCAAAGAGGGAGAATTTACACGCTTCCTTGGCCTCCAATTTTTATGTCCAGTGGAGTTGTATAGATGCAGATGAATTTGATAAAGACAGTGGCTTCCATGGTGGAATCCATGTGAAATGTCATTTTCCGTATGATAACGTGCAGATTGTATTTTCTCAAACTTCAGAAATTGAGTCATTTATCTGGAAATTTCAAAGAAATATGGGGCATCTGTCATGATGACCTGGTTCTCCGTTACATACAGAATAAAATCCAAATCCCATTTTTCGGTCTTCAGAGCCCTCCATAGTGACACTACATTTATCTCTATAACCCTTCACATAACCTAGACTACAACCTCTTGGTCTACTTTAGGTTCTGGAACTCATTCTATGCTCTGCTGCTTCCAGACTTTTGTACATACTATTCTTTCTGTCTGGAATGCCATTCCTTTCCTCATCGACCTATCAAGGTCCTATCCTTCATTTAAGCCCAACTTAAAAATCTTCTCCTCCAGGAATACTTCCTAGATCTCTCTAGTGACAATTATTTCTGTCTCTCCTCCAACTAAGGTGTCACATTATTTGAGCCTCTGTGATAGCGCTGTTTTGTACTGGAATAATATATATATATAAACTTAGCATAAGGCTTTGGACAGTAGGTGCTCAAGAAATATCAATTATCTGGAAAACATGGCTTGTTTTTACGTTATTTTGCTCTTACGGTTCTTCTCTAACCATGTCACCATTTTATACTGGCCAAATTGGTCTTTGCGTATTCTCCACCTCTGTCTATTGTAAGAACAGATCATCTAAAATAATCTAGTGTGGGTAGAACTGACAGGTTTAAGAAGACCCTGAAAGCAGAACCATCCTTGGAAAGTTTCTGGACTGGTTTGAGATTAGCTTTCCTGCATGGCAAAGGGCATTTGAAGGAATGTCCATGATGAGCCACTTAGGGAGAAACCAGGATCAAGGGAGAGGCACCTGAAGATTAGAAGAAACTGATTTCTGGGAAAGGGATCAGTTTAAGGATTTTGTATGTCAGTGAAAAAGGCAATGTACTTGCTTACAGGTATTCATTTCACTCTCGGCACCAAGCTTGATTTTTTATGCTACAGTAATGTCGCTGACAGCACTTTTCCTGGCCGGTGCCGGAGGAAGGGCTAATAGCTCTGCTCCCATGTGCTTCTTGGTAGGAGGAGAAGAATGCGATGTTTTTTGACTGCTCCATATGCTTAAGACAATACAAATCTAAGCCTCCCAGGTCTCTTACCAATTCCTCCCATCAACTATTCACTCGCCCATCATCTCAGGTCTCCTGACTTCCAACAAGGCCTTTGCATTCTAAGATAAACTCTTAGATTATTTCCCTTGTTACCCTCTCTTATTTCTGATGGTCCACATGGGTAATTTCTTCAGTCCTAGTCCTCTGTGCTCAATTCTGTAGCTTCTTTCTTGCCAAACTCTTGTTTATTATCTATCTCCTTTTCCTCCTCTAGCAAGTATTCTCTGACCAACTTCCGGAAATATCCTTAACCTTTCCTCATACTCCCCAGCATGGGTGGCTAGATCTCAGCCCAGATCTTTTAGTAATGTTCCTGTTTCTCTGTGTCTTGTTTTCTATCATCCAGGGAACTTCCCCATAAGGACATTACTTTTCTCTTTAACTCTGTATGCATCCATGTGGCCTCCAGTTTCTCCAGTCAGAGAAGTCATTGACTGGCTTTCTTTTGCTTGGAAAGTCAACCAACATTAACAGATGACAATAAAGAGAGATTTAGAAGCTGTTGACTTTCCGGATCCCGTTCTTCCGCCCCTAATCCTTCCTTTCCACTGTTCCTTCCGTCCCCAAATGCTGGCTGAGCATCTGCTATGTACTAGGCACTGCTCTAAGTTGCTATGCTTCTCCCTGTATACAGCTTATACTCAAAGCTCTTTCTGAGTGGTTGTTTAGATATTGGTTTGCTATGGGAAATTACTTAATCAAATGTTCCCAGACAATGTCAAAAGTATGGAAGTCTCTGATTGAGTACAGAGTTAGGATTTCTGTTCTTTGTTAGCCACTCTCCCCATTCTTGGTATTTCTATTGATCATTGGTCCATCTCTCAGAACTTGATATAGAAAAGTTGTTTTGTGTCTCATCCTGTGATGAGCAGTTAGTCCATCTCAACCATAATTTTAGCATTTACTGAAGAACTCAAAGGATAGGAGTGGGGATACTAGATACTCCCCTCAAAAATAGAAGCCATGGTTCTTGCCTTCACAGAACTTAAACTTTAACAAACAAGACAGAAAGCATCATTTCTCCCACTGTCATATGTAAACACACACATGTGCTGGGTTATGCAATTAACTATTGTTGAAAAACTAAGTGGTTATAGGTGAAGTGGAGCAAAGAAGTCATCTCAGTTAGTTGGAGTTAACAAAGAAAGTCTCTTTGGAGGAAAGGGTTTTAAGCAGCTGGGTTTTGATGGGAGACTGTGGGAAGTAGAGGCCGTGAAGACAACATTCTAGGGGATAGGAGACGATATTCAATCACAGGCTTAGATGTAGGAGGGAGTAGGGGGGTGGGAGTTGGTGAATGGGTTATCTTGGCTGAAGCGCCAGGTCTAAGTAGGAAAAATAAAAAGAAATAGGTTCAATGAGAGATTAGGGGAGAATTGGTGGAGGACCTAGATGGCCAGACTAGGTTGATGTGTCTTCCTAGCTGGAGGCAGGGGAATAAATAAAATAACTCTAGAAGGACTAAAATGTTCATTCTTCTCCCTAGATCTTGAGAGAAAGGGATTAAGACTTTTGGAACTCTGACTACTACCTGACTTAAGGGCTCTTCTAACATGAGGGAAGGAACAAAGACCAATTATAATATAAGCCAAAGGGTCTGTTTTTTTTTTTCTTTCAAAATATTGCTTAAATTTCAGCTGTAATTATTTATTCACAGGAACTCTGCACTTCACTTTGCTTGGTTCTATTCTGGAATCATAGATTGACCCTACAGAAATTAACTTAGCCGGTCAAATACTTCTGGCATCCTTCAGTCTACCCGTTGTTTCCTGTATAACAAGGTTTCAGGGTAAAGCAAAGAAACTTTCACACATGGTATCTGTCCATTGACCTTTACCTTTCTGGATTCACCCTCCTTGAGGGGAGGAAATATTCACAGAGGAACTACCTTTGAATTTTGCCAGCCTGTTAGAGGGAGGTCTTTTAAATCTGGGTTATATTAACTACCACAGGGGAGGAGAGTCCCAGCTCTAGCTTCCAGGCCTTTTATGATATTTTCACCTTGGACTGCTGCTGGAATTTCCTCTGAAGCAGAAGGAGGGGGTGGTCACTTTCCATATAATGCTTAAACATGAACGAGAGGGAAAAGATACTATAATGTGTCTACCTCTTCCCTTTGGTATATTTAGGTTTAAAAGACAAAATACCAAGAAAGAAATTAAATTTTGTAGAGAAAGAAAGAATAGACTTACCAAAGAAAGAAGAACTTCCCAACAGAGTGGATTATTGAAGATGATTATTGAGGGGATTGAAGGAAATTGTGTAGTTCCTTTATCTGAGGAGTTAGAAGAACTGGATCAGTTACCAACTGTCTGCATGATTTTGGAGGCAATGCAACGAATGTGGAGACCTTCAAAGTTCTGTCTTCAGGGCTAAGATTCAGTGATTTCAGAACAGGACATAGAGAGAGGAAGGCAGAGTGACCCGAAACTGTCTTTTCACACCTCTCTTCCCCATGGCTCCATGCCCTTCTGCTTCCTCAAAAACATATTTTTTTGTCTTTCTAGTTCAGAGATAGAAGACTTTGAGGAAGTGAAAATGAAGTTTATTCAACCTAGATGTGCACATGGAATTTTGTGACCAATTCTGTAATGATTCTTATATCTGAATGAATAGCCAAAGTGAAATTTCATACTGACATTGGGTCAACTCTTTATTCCTGATTTGTGGATTATCTACTTGGTGGATTTTTGCAGAGTCTGTACTTCCACTGCCTTGGGTCTAGCAGAAACGATGTGTCAGAAAAAGCATCAGGGATAGACTCAGATGGTGTTTGCGTGTGTGTGTGTATGAGTGACTTTGTGTAGGTAAAGTGATGTACCACTTTTTTTTGGTAACACTAGTTACATTTTGAGCTTGTATATTTATTTTGGAATCTGTTTGACGGCGGCCTCTACCACTAGATAGAAGGCTACACGCAAAGCTTATGTTTATTTTGTACACCATTTTACACTCAACATTTAGTGTAGGACATAGCACAGAGTAGCCAGTCAACAAATGAAAGAATTATATGCGTCTCTGCTCTCATCCACTGACCTGGATAATGAGAAGGGCCTACTTTCCAGGGGCTGGGAGGATTCTATACTATGGCAAGTGGAGGAATCAGAGATGAGCCACAGAAACTGTGATCAGTTCTCCCCAGGTGAGGCTAGCAGCTCTAGGTCAGATCCCTCGTTCACATCCCCTGCCTATCACTGGCTGCATCTTATCATAATACCTAGGGCACAGGCCAGGGAGTGATCCAGGGCTGGGGCTGGGAGGAGGTGAGTCCTGGATATCAGAATAGACATCTTATTCCAGCTGTAGTGGTTCCAGATGTGGCAGGGTTCCAAGCCCACTGACCTGCAGGGCACTGTGGGGGGTCGGTGGCATGAGTCAGAGAGGAATGCGGGGCTGGTTGTTTTACTCTGTGAAGAGAAGTCGGTTCTCCATTCCTGTCAGTTCTCTAATGGCATCTCCGGGGCAGAGCTTAGAAACATTCAGTCGAAGAAGACAGACTGAGCACCCACGCTCTTCTGAATCCCCTAGAATGTTGGCAGGAGAAGAATTTAAATGGATTTAAATGGGCAGAGGACAATCCATAGACCAGCAAAACATCATAGTGTGTCTCGAGTGAAAGGAAGATCGAGAGATCATCTTATCCATACTTCTGCCTTCATTCCAGGTAAATAAAAATCCCTCCCCTTGAAGATTTTTCTGACCTATAAGATGGAGGCCATACCAGGGCAGTAGAAGCTCAGGGTAAATTCTCCAAGCTCCCATTTCCTCATTCTCCTGGTGGGACTGAGTGGACACACCAGAAAGATCTTTACTTCTACTTCCCTCAATGCTCTGCTTCTTCACATAGCACGCTGCACGTGTGGAGAGGCCCTCATTCTTGGTTCTTACTGGAGAGGGGAGCTATGAGTCTTGTAAATGTGATGACATCGGCAATGACAGACTCTTCAGCTGCCTGCTAGTCTGTAATTGAAGCCAGGAATTCAGCACACACTAAGACACACCCAGCCTTCACTGTGGGTTCCCAGGAGTGGGTTCCTGCGCAGCCATCAGGCTGGGAGGACCTTCACTTAACCAACCCTCTCTGACAAACTCCAGGTCCTCAGAGCTGAATCCTAAATTCCCAAACCAAGCAATAATTTCATCCCTCTTTC
Source organism: Neophocaena asiaeorientalis asiaeorientalis (assembly GCF_003031525.2). Lineage (NCBI taxonomy): Eukaryota > Metazoa > Chordata > Mammalia > Artiodactyla > Phocoenidae > Neophocaena > Neophocaena asiaeorientalis. Next base: position 25,470,190 of record NW_020185339.1, on the reverse strand, counting down.
TGTTTCCGTTCCCAATTGTGCCTAAACTGTTCTTGCAAGTTATTCCCAGTTGCTAAATCCCCAGTAGGTGAGATCTAAGCTCCATGGTAATATCATGGGATGTTCTTTCATTTTGATTTAGTTGAAATCTTTTTTGTTATAATCAGAGCCTAAAATTGATCAAACCAGAAAGCTTCTACACTGCTTTGAAGCTCCAGGCAAATAGGTTGGGGATTTTTCCTGCTGTTCTCCACCTCTCTCCATAATGAGATGCTTTGTTTCCGTGAGTGAATCGGCCCTGATCCAGACTTTCAGACTCTGTGACAAGACATTTCAACCCTCCCTCTGCCTCCAGGCAGGACTGAATTTAACTCATCCTAGGCTGAAGGCTGTCTCCTGTAGACCTTGTTTCAAGATTTCCTGAATCTTTGGCATCTTTTGGTTGACCATGCACAGCTCTTTGCCCCTGTTGTCGAATCTTAATTTCCTTTGGTGATTCCAACACATTACTTCTCATTGTGAAAAGGGAGATCCAGGTAGGGTGTTCCCTGGCAGTCTAGTGGTTAGGACTCTGAGCTTCCACTGCCGGGGGTCTGAATTCGATCCCTGGTGGGGGAACTAAGGTCCCGCAAGCCATGAGACATGGACATACACACACACACACGTGCGTGCATGCACACACAAAAGACAGAGATCCATGTCTCATAACTTTCCAGCTAAAAGTGCTCAGTTCTTTTATAAAGCTTCTCAAATGTTAGTTTGGTCTCATGTCTATCTTCCTTATACCAGAAGAGGAAAGTTAGTGTTATTTGAAATTTGCCTTATTATCTGAGCAGTGTTGACCTGAGCTAGTTGTCCATATTTTTGTCACTATTGTTACTGTGCCTCCACTCCAACGACCTTGCTTTGGACTGAGACTTCAAATGTAGTTTTCTCTACCTGGGATGCCTTTCCCTCGCTCATCAGTCCTGACCTACTGTTACCTCCAGGCCCTGTTCCGTTTTCTCTCTCTCTCCCTCTCCACTGCCTTTCCTAACTCTGCATTTCCTTTGTGTTCCCAATCCTTCCAATCCCCCTAGCAGCAATGTAAAGAAGTTCGTTCAGCTGGCCTCAAGACCTGCCTTCACCTCACTGTCTTCAAATACGGATCCCAGTTGAGAAGAGCCCTGAGGAGCATACAGGGGATCAGCATTAGAGTAGAGAGGGCTGCATAATAGCATGGAAGTCAAGGACCCCAGAGTTCTGGTGTGGGTCTTAACCTTGGGCAGCTCATAACCTCTCTGGACTTTCAGTTAATTATTCGGACAAGGAAGTGTTATATCAGGCCATCTCTAAGAATGCTTTAAACCTGAAATATTATGAATTTGTGTTTTCCTTTCTTTCTTGTTCTCCTCCAAAATTATGGACAGAACTCTATAAGCAGGGAAACCACAGAATAGAAGAATGAATTAAAAGACATAATTGGAACTCACAGAGGAAGAACCATGTGAAGACCAGGGAGGAGATGGCCACCTACAAGCCAAGGAGAGAGGCCTCACAAGAAGCCAAACCTCCCAACACCTTGATCTTGGACTTCCAGCCTCCAGAACTAAGAAACAAATTTCCGTTTAAGGAAAAAAAAAAAGACCTAACTAGTAGGGGGTGGGGGGGAAGCCATTTTAATGTGTAGGTAGTGCTGGTGGTAATGATTGAAAATTTGTAGCAGGGATGAGAGAGGGCACTGTGCCTTCTTATCCTCTTGCAATCTTACAAAAATTGCTGTGATCTGTTTTAGAGGGTAGGGAAGTGGCTATGGCCTAAGCCTTACATCCTTTGCACAGTGACCCTGTATCCCAGAAATATGTTTATTCTACTGTGGGAAGGTGGGTCCACCCTCCCTAGAGTCATTAAAAAAGACACTACATTAAGTTCTTACTCATTTCTTCCTTAGAAACTCCCAAGTCCTATGTGAGTAAAAAAGAAGATTATTTCCATCTGGAACTAAAAAAAAAAAAATCTTCATTTTCTAAATGGAACTCAAGCTTCTTCTATGATATATTGGTTGTTATGCTTCATAACAATCCCTGTAAAATAAAAGGCCATAAAACCCAGTAATTTATAAGGTTATGTGGCTGTGTGTGTGTGTGTGTGTGTGTGTGTGTAATTTATGTGATTACCACTGTGTACTAGAAGAGACTTAGAAAGTGTCATGCTGACCACATCACTTACCCTAAGCAGGGACAGATCCACATAAGTTTAAACAACTGGAGCACTTAGATGTTTTTTAAAGGATTTTTTTTAAAGGGGATCCCTGAAGAGCTAAAGGAGGGAGGGAGATGAATATTTATTAAATACTTATTCTATGCTGGGTATTGCAAAAGACTATATACCATATTTGCCTAAATATAAGGTGAAGTTTTATCTTCTCAAAATAAATTCTCAGAAAAGAATTTGGTTTATATTTGAATCCTTGCAAAGTGTCATATTGTAGAATATGTTTTCAATTACTTGATTTTGAAAAATTAGGTTCTTTTTTTGGGAAGACGCATTAGCTGACAAAACAACAAACAAACACCCCCCAAACAAAAAACAGAATCGATGCTAGTTTGAATTGCTTATAGAGGCTATTTGATGGAATTTGTTAAAACAAAACAAAAACCACTTCAGTTTCTGGGAACGTGACAGTCTAGGTTATTTGAATCAACTTTCCTGCTGAAAACAACTAAAAATGCTGGATAAAATATTGAAAACATCTTAAAAGCATCAAAGAGGTGACAAGAGGGCTTCCCTGGTGGCGCAGTGGTTGAGAGTCCACCTGCCGATGCAGGGGACACAGGTTCGTGCCCCGGTCCGGGAAGATCCCACGTGCCGCGGAGCGGCTAGGCCTGTGAGCCATGGTGGCTGAGCCTGCGCATCCGGAGCCTGTGCTCCGCAACGGGAGAGGCCACAACAGTGAGAGGCCAAAGGTACTGAAAAAAAAAAAAAAAAAGAGCTGAGACGATAGTAAGAAAATATCAGGCCAAATCTAATGGAAAATGAAAATTCAAAGCAGTATAAGTGGAAAAAAGAGGGCAGTTTTGACCAGAAGGTATTTGCTGATCAAGGCAAACTTGAACTCTGGTTTTGATGGCTGGTCTCAGAAGTTAAAACTCAGGGTTGGCTAAAGTGGGGAGTCTAACAGGAGACCCTTTTCACATTACAGTGAAGAATCAAAGGGTTACACCCTCCAGGTAAGGGTGAAACAGAAGTAAACCTAATTTTTCTTCTCACTCCTGAAGGACTGCAAGAAAGTGTCCCTGGTGCTGAGCAGAGCAGAGGGGGAAATTCCCAGCCAGCCTGATTTGTAGCCAAATTTACATTACTCTGGTAACCAAGGAAAACCTCAAACCTTGAATTTAGTTTAAAATGATGCCAGGCAAGTATTTCCCTAGGCACCTGGCAAAGGTAAATGCAAATCCTCCCTCAGTGAAGGCACCTTAATCCTAACCTTCAAAAATGCCCACAAGTAATTCTTCAAAGGCAATGAATAAGCAAACATACAGGGAGGGAAGCCACCTTGAATGAGGATCAGCAAAAACAATAGACAGAAACAGATTCATGACAAATTCAGACATTGAAGCTCTCAGTAATATATTATAAAACCAGCTTGGAAATAGTTACAGGGAAAATATGAAAAGTGATCTCGTGGATCTGAAACAGAGCCAAGTAGAATGAATCTAACAGCAGATTGGATCCAGTTGAAGAGAGAATTGGCACACTAGAAGATAAGTCAGGGAGTTCTCTGGAGGTCCAGTGGTTAAGACTTTGCCTTCCAATGCAGGGGGTGCAGGTTTGATCCCTGGTCGGGGAGCTAAGATCCCACATGCCTTGCGGCCAAAAAAACAAAACATAAAACAGAAGCGATATTGTAACAAATTCAATAAAGACTTAAAAAACATGGTCCCCGGGCTTCCCTAGTGGCGCAGTGGTTGAGAGTCCGCCTGCCGATGCAGGGG
>NW_020185339.1:25434430-25466190 GCF_003031525.2 Neophocaena asiaeorientalis asiaeorientalis | reverse complement strand
AAGCCCCGCGTACCCAAAAAAAAAAAAAAAAAAAAAAAAAAAAAAAAAACATGGTCCCCATCAAAAGAAAAATCTTTATTTAAAAAAAAGAAGATAAGTCAGAAGAAATCTAGAATGCAGCACAGAGACACAAAAATATGGAAGAGGGTTGAGAGATGTGGAAGATAGAGTGAGAAGACCTATCATATGTTAATTAAAGTTCCAAAACAAAAGGAGAGAAAGGACAGGGCAGAGGCAATATTTGAAAAGTTAATTACAGAATTTTCTAAAACCGATTAGTCACTAAGAAGCCCAATGAGTTCTAAGCAAGTTAAATAAAGAAATCCACACTTAACAAGTGTCAGTGAAACTGCAGAACACGAAAAATGAAGAGAAAAAAAATAATAAGCCAAGTAAGAGGCCTGCTTCTGGCCACAAAGAACTAGCTGGCTTGGAACTTTATCTCCCACTGTAAACAACTAGAAAATACATATGAAAAGCTATTTTCAAATACTGAGACAAGAAGCAATGAAGGACTGTGATCCCTGAGAGAGGGAAACAAACAAGGTGAACCCTATAATCACCCTGGATTCCAGTCTGGAGGCAAGTCTGAAACAGCAGCAACAGAGAGAGTGGGCATCTAGCAGAGTGTGGTGGTCGTGCTAAGTTGAGATAGAAATTGGAGTTCAGGGAAGCTGAGGCAGCTAGAACTGGTGGGTCGGGATACTTTAGAGGAGGGAGCCATGCAGAGAAAGAGCTCCAGGAGTCTGCCTACAATCTCCTAGAATTTTTGGATGAATACTAATTTGTGCCTGGGTGGGGTAAAGCTCCATGATGCTGAACAAAGAACAATAGCAGATAAGTGTAAGTTGAACAATTCTAGAGTTTACACAGGGCTGGGAAACATTCAGATTCTGTCCATCCAGAGTAGAGACATCACTGAACACCTGGAGTAATCAGTAGAAACTCCAGAAGGATGATGCCTTAGTATTAAGGCTAAACTAGCCCAGACTCATCCCTAACAGTCCATGTATGTTCTCACAAAGACACAAATGTTCACAGCAGCTTTATTCATAATAGCTAGAAACTGGGAACAACTCAAATGTCCATGACCTGGTGAATGGATAACGAGTTGTGCTGTGTACACAACGAGATACTTCTCAGCAACAAGAAGGAATGAACTATCAACACATACAACTTCAGAATACTGGAGAGCATATTTTCATATATGAGTTTCCTCCCATTATTCTACTAGAGTTGTTATGTTTTTAAATTTATTTTCAGGAGTCACCTGCACAGTCTATATAGACGCTACTCTGAGTGTGGTTCATGATCAGCAGTATTGGCATTACCTGGAGCTTATGAGAAATGCAGAATGTCAGTCCTGCACCAAACCTACTGAATCGGGCCCACATTTTAACAAGATCCCCAGGTGTTTATTCTTTTATGTTTCAAAATGTGCCTCCCTTGACCCATTATTTTAGGATTTGGTAAATATTATATTCACCTGCAATCGTATCCTTCTTGACTTAAAAATTTTCATCATATCCTACTCTCCAAATTTTATCTTTGCATATAAAGATCACTATTGTCATAAGTTGGCCCTCATCTCTTCCCTGGGCCATCCCTGACTTCATTTTGTCTTAGGGAGAATCTAGGAGTGGGTTCTTATCCTATGTGTGGCTATGCCATTGTCTTGTACAAAATCACATCTGAACACTGCCCTGTAAGCATTCTAGTGTTCTTGTGCTCCCAGTGCCGAAGAGCAGAGCCCTGCCCTCTGATGACAGAGATATAAAAGTACAAATGAACTTATCTACAAAACAGAAATAGACTCACAGACATAGAAAACAAACTTATGGTTACCAAAGGGGATAGAGGGGGGAGGGATAAATTAGGAGTTTGAGATTAAAATATACACACTACTATATATAAAATAGATAACCAACAACGACCTTCTGTATAGCACAGGGAACTCTACTAAGTGTCTTGTGATAGCCTATAATGGGAAAGAATCTCAAAAAGAATGTATATATGTATAACTGAATCACTTTGCTGTACACCTGAAACTAACACAATATTGTAAATCAACTGTATTTCAATACAAATTTTAAAAAATAAAGAAGGGAAAGACTAGACGTATGAAAGCATGAAGGAGGGTTAGGAGTCTGTTGAGATAATTCAGACATAACCAGTTGGGTTCTAGACCAGGTTTAGGACTATACAAATGATAAAGGAGGCATGCCAGATTCAGCCTCTGGCTGGGGTGTCTGTTGTTGCTGAGAGGTCAAGGAGCTCAGTTACAGCTGAACAAGGGCCCTCATGTAACTTGTGGGCACGAAGAGATTGGCCTCACCTTACACCTATGCTGTGCATCTTTTGTCCCCCACCCTGGGGCTTCCCTACTGCTATTGACGCTTAAGAAGGCTGTGCACAGCATACACACACACACACACACACACACACACACACACACATATATATAAACATGTATACACACATACCTAAGGTAGTTAACACCTCAAGGGACAAACATTGAATAATGGAAGTTAGCAGTTACTGTTTTCCTTCCTTCCCCTAGAGAGACTGGGGATACAGTTGCTTCACTTGGCCCATTTGAAGGCGTCCTCCCATGTGAAGCAACAACTTTTCTAGAAGCCATGGCGAGCTATGTAACACAAGCCTTTTGATTTGCCCCTTTTTCCTGCTTTGCTTTCCTCATCCTTCACTCTTGCTTCCCTGGGATTGTACCCCTCAATAAAGTATTATCACATAAACTCCTTCAGGCTCTGATTTCTAGAGCCAAGAACTCAGAAGAGAGAAGAGTAGAATCTGAGAGGCAATAAGGTGGAAGAATGTGAAGGGTTTGGTAATGGCTTGACTGTATAAGGTAAAGATTAGGGGGAATTTAAAAATTAGCTCCCAGTTTCCATAAACTGGAGGCCTGGGGCTGGAGTACTCTTCATAGCACTGAGGAAATGGGGAAAAAAGAGTCAACTTTACTGCTTCTTCGTATGGGGGAGCATAAGGTGTCTCTATCACAAATAGATGGTTCAAAAGTCTCTGGTTAATAAAGACGCAGATGTAGAGAATGGACTTGAGGACATGAGGAAGGGCAAGGGTAAGCTGGGATGAAGTGAGAGAGTGGCACTGACATATATACACTACCAAATGTAAAATAGATAGCTAGTGGGAAGCAGCCTCATGGCACAGGGAGATCAGCTCGGTGCTTTGTGTCCACCTAGAGGGGTGGGATAGGGAGGGTGGGAGGGAGTTGTAAGATGGCAGGGAAATGGGAATATATGTATACGTATAGCTGATTCACTTTGTTATACAGCAGAAACTAACACACCATTGTAAAGCAATTATACTCCAATAAAGATGTTAAAAAGAAAAGAAAAAAAAAAAGCCTCTGGTTTCCCACGTCAGAGTCCTCTCCCTGTGTCCTCTTATCATTATTTGATGTGTGTACATTTGCAACAGGGTTAGGACAAGCTGGGTTTGACTCTCAATCCTTTTTATGGTATAATGTAATAGAATGAAATAATAGAAAGGAATGCAGTCAGGATTACAGACGTATGAAATCATCTACCCTAACTTTAGTTAATATAGTTTAACAACTTAAAAACCTAATGAATAGATACAACAGGACCATTTCAAAAAAGAAAAAGAGCAGACTGAAGCAGCAAAGCTGTTTGTCTAAACTGGGCTATACTGGGTCCAAAGAAACACCCTCCCCCAAACAAGCAAGTTGTGAGGGAGAAAGTTTCTCCTCAAGGGCATTCAAGTATCTTTTTTCCCAGCCCATTAATCAACAACAAGTATTAGACTTAATTGTGTGTGGACCCCATATGAGGTTCTCTGCAGGTGGATACTAAAGAAACATTAGGCATCAAGCATCATTGGAGGACATGAAATACGGCAGGAGGTACAGGCCACGTGAGCATGAAATAAACCTGAATACTTACACAGAGCAAGCAAGTCTAGAACAGACTCATGTATCCAGCCACTGTGTACTCCTATGTAGCTCAGATTTAATATGCCCAAAAGTAGAACTCACCTACTTCCTCTAAACCTGCTCTATCTTTTGTAGACCCCACTTCAGTCGGGGGCATCCAGTTGCCTATGCCAGAAACCTGGTCATCATTCTTGACTCCTTCCTCTCCCTCTCCACCATTGATTAAATTACCAAATCCTCTCCTTTTCACTCTTAAATACTTCTCAAACCTACCTCTAGGGCAGGCAGTCTGTATTGACGGGACTCTAGGCTAACAGTCTTCCAGTTTATTTATTTATTTATTTATTTATTTATTTATTTTTGTATAAGTGATGACAGAATTTATTCATTCCATTATTCAACACATTTTTTTTTTGGCCGCGCTACGCGGCTTGTGGGATCTTAATTCCCCAGCCAGGGACTGAACCCACGCAGTGAAAGCACAGAGTCCTAACCACTGGACCACCAGGGAATTCCCAGTCTTCCAGTTTAGAGATCCCCGTGGTGAGGAGTCCTTTCAGACTCACATTCCTTTTTTGCATAAGTGACATACAGTGACTTTCAAACCTAACAAAACCCGAAGCTAGTCTGCACCCTTCCATCTACAGGAAATTAACATAGGCTCTTGAAGATTACCGTGTGTATCAAACCACATGGCAGATAGAAAAGGTGGTTGAGGCCCAAGGACCCTGCATGATGTCAGTACAGCTGCATGTTACTGGACAACCCAACTCCCCCATTAATTGGCCAAGCCAGAATGGGTTCTCCAAGATGAGGTGCTGCATGCGTTGGTCTTGGGATAGTCAGCTGCCAGGGCTTTGGGGAGCAGAAAATTGGATGGATGGGCTTGATATTCAGATAAAGTAGTCTGGCTCCTAAATTACCTGGATAATTGCCTCCTCGTGGTCTAGGGCTACCTGACCCCATACTCCTGGAGCCACAGGAAATCTGAAGGTCATAACTGTCTGTGAGAAACTGAATGGGGTGTCTGCCAGCACAGGAAATGAAAACAGATTGTTCAAAGTGGCAAATGAGCAATGTGCTCATTGGGGCAGGCCAAGAAAAAACAACCCAGAATGGGAGTGAGCCGGAGGGCTCTGAGAATTTTCTCACTCTGCCTATTGTTTGAATGTGGCTTGATTCATTCCCAAGTAACTCTATTTAACGTACACTTATCCCAGCATTGCTGGTAATTAAATCTCCATCCTCCAGGAAGCATTCCCTAGCTCTCCTCACCCAATATGGGCTCCTTGTTTATTCTGTGTTTACATAGCACCAGGGGACTCAGTCTGTACTGTATTTATTTGCACTATTTGTATGTAGCTTTGTGTTTTTGAGCCATTTTTCTATATGTGTGCCATGTTCCCTTAAGTGGGTTTATGAAAAATGTCTCTTCAGTAGCCATTTTCCCTTTTCCTTTCTTTTACATTTTACAACTCTTTTCATTTGATACTCTCTAATAAAAATCTCCATGTACCTTCTTAATACCTTTATCCACACCTTGCCCCCTTTTTGCTGTTTGACTACAAGTATGAAATCCATGCTACATGTGCAGTCAGGATATAGTACACGTGCCTTTAGGTTTTTGCTTTATGGATGATCTGCTTTAAGACAACATCTCTAGGAAATCTTTGCATCTAAAAGCCTGGATTCCTTGTGCATCCTCTGTGTCATTGCCACTATGCACAGTAAGCCCTACCCCTTCCCGTTCCTACAAAACATAATGGACTTCGCCCTACTCTGCTTGGAAAACCCTGTCCCCCTTCTGTGCTTGGCAAGTGAGGAAGAACTCAGGCTTCAAAACCTAGCTCCTCTCCCATCCCACCTGCTCCCAGAGCACTTTTTACAAACCTTTACTGAGGCCCATGCCCATTTTATAATGGTTGTCTCTTTTCACATTGGTCTTCACCAAAATGCATACCTCAAGACCACTGCTTGCTCGTCTTTATAACCACACCGCCAAACACTGAATCTTCCACGCACTAGATACTCATAAAGTGTTAGAGAACAAACACTTAATGGATAACTTCTTGCACAGAATGTTGACAGTTCTCTGTTCCACATCTCCATCCATCCAAGGAGCCTGCCTGGATGAATTCTTCTGACTTCATTCTTCATATGCTTCCTCTTCCTCGAGTATCAGTGTCCAGCTGGTCCCTAGTCTTTCTTTGCCATCAACCCAACCCCGCCATTAATTGACCAAGGCAGAATGGGCCCGGGGTGGTTTAAATAAATCACTTCTTCATTTGTAAGATGTTTCTTCCAATATTTATCTCGATATTAATCTCACATCTACTACGTGCCACACACTCTTTGTTTTAGGTGCTGAGGATACATCAGTTATGTGGCTTTTTGCCATCATATTTCTCGGCCACAAACACCGACGTATACAATACACACACCTGTCCTTAGCACCTATGCCATGCTAGATAGACATTAGCACCTGTATACATAACACTGCACTTCAGCAGTAATCCAACGTATACACTCACTAATCATACATTTACCTAAATAGCAAGCCTCCCACGATACAGAGTACGTCACCTTCCCCTCCACTAATACATATCCATTCAGACACATGTTCTAATGAGTGTGCTTGTGGAGGTACACAAACACACCCGTAGACCTCAGCTTTCCCTGAACGCTCCTTCCTTCTTCCCTAGCAAGCTGTGGGATGTAGAAACATGCTCCGTTTCGTCAGGAGCAGAAGGTCTTTGAAAACTATCCCGTACATATATTGGACCAATTTTCAAAATTGGGCAAGCCCCGGGTGAAAGTATCTTCTCTTAATTGCCAGTCCACTTGCCCCATTCTCCTGGACAAAGCAGGACCCGGAGACTAATTTGAGGCTGGAAACCATTTAAAGTGGCACATCAGCCTACAGGTAAAAATGAGGAATATCTATTGGAGAAGGACACGGAAAGGGAGGAAGAGATTAGGGAAACGATGGCCATTCTGTTCAAGGCGCAGCGGTCCTGTTTTAGATGTTCTCTGTCGTTCTTGCTCCAAATCTTAAATTGTTAGACATCAATGTGTTCACGCTACCATCTCCAAGCAGAACCCTGACCAGTAATAGGATGCAATGCGTCCCATGTGAAGAGAACGAATACTCAAAGACCATCCTTTTATATATTTGATTTCATTAAAACCTTAAAACAATCCAAATGATAGATAGTACTTGTCTCCATTTTGTGAACAAGAAAACCAAGGTTCAAAGATATTAAGTAAAAAAAAAAAAAAAGAAAGAAAGATATTAAGTAATAGTGATATTGGGATTTGAACTCAGGCCTGACCAACTTATGATCTTTCTTATTATCTTTCTTCTCATGTGCTAGGACTGACCTGAAGTCAGGGAAATTTGAGTTTTTAGAGTTTTTTGGATTTTTTCCAGCAGTGTAGGGGTGTTGTTCTCAGCCAAGGGCAAGAGTTATGGATATAGCCTTTGTTTGTGACGCAAAGAAACTGACCTGTGATAAAAGGGGTCTCCATATATTGGCAGCTGGTAAAATACTTTCACAGAGATTCTAATGATAACATATATCTTTGTGTGTGGTAGTTTACAGTATCTAAATATCTCCCATCTATTGAACCCCTTTGATATTCACACTAAGCCCTCTGAAGGATGCAGTCCATACTCATTTTATATTTAAGAAAACTGAGGAGCAGCAAAAAAAATGTGTCAGTATTTACTGAGGAAGTGATTTCTCTCTCTCATACACACACACACACACAACAAACACACACACTACCTACTAGGGGCCTCTGTGTATTTTCTCACATGCCATCTCTGTGAAATAGTATTATTTTACCCATCTTACACATGAGGAAATATTTGAGTTCTACCATGAAACATTGCATTTAGCACTATTTTCCAACAAGGTCAACTGATTGGCATCTAAGTCATCCTGACACGTGGGTATCACAAAGCCTGCCCTAAAGACTACCAAAGAGGGGGGTTGTTTCAGTCAGGAAATGTTTCCTCTGTCTAACTCAATCCTTGCTTCTGTAGTTTCATTCTGTTTCCTTGTGGTTTTTATTTCCCCAGAAAGAATGAAGAACTGCTGCCAGTGGTCCTGCGAATAATAACTCTTCAGAGATTTGAAGCCCATTATGCTGTTGAAGCTCCCAGACCCCACATTTTCACGTTAGAGTGGACTAACTCCGAGTGTTCCTCAGTAGAGGCTCAGAGCCATATGTAAGCAAGATCACTCTTCACTCTCGGGACCCTGAAGATATATTTCATGGGTCAAGAGGCCTTACAAGAAGCAACTGGCCTGCCCACCAATGGGGGGGTGGGGGTGTGTGTGTGGATCTGAATAGACCAGGAGGACAGAAGGCTGGTGACGTAGTTTGCATCACGCCTCCCTGTCTTTCACCCTCTGACCTTCTTCCCCAGACTTGAGGCCCTCTCCTTGCTTCTCTCCACAGATCTAGGTCCACTCCTTTTCCACCACCCTTTCCTGCTGCTTCTTGCAAAACACACATGGAGATGCACACGTGGCATCTTGTATATATCCTTTCATTGATTAAAAACTTTTATTTGTATTTATTTATTTTTTTTGCAGCATTTATTCCCAGGCGGTAAGTTTTTGTTTCTTCAGTTTCTTCTGGGATATCTTTTTCTTCTGTGAAACCTCCTCTTCTGGTTTAGGAACAATCTGTGCTTTTACAGTAGGGATCATCTCATTGTGGCAGGGAGAGCTCATGTATGGGTTGATCTGACCATGAGCTAAGTTCTGTGCCGCATCTTGGGGGCTTTGTTCACCTGGATGTGCTCAATGACCAGAGGATCTACATCTAAACCCTTACGGTCAACACTACTGTCTGCATTTCTGAGCATGTGCAGTAAAAATTCAGCACTCGTTTTGGGCCACCAACCCTGCATCCAGCCCCACTCTTTGGCCTGGGCCCACCTACCAACTCCGCCACTGTAACGACGGAATGGCATACATTGCTCTGTAAAGTGACATCCTTCAGATAACTTGGTGGCTTTTTGGATATGCATACACTTAATAGGCTGGGAAGTTTCATGAGTGTTCTTAAAGTGAACACGAAAATTTGAACCTCTTGATTTGCATGATTTTGTGGGGTTTTCTGCATCTAGTGAATAGCAAACCATGTTCAGAGGTCACTTCAGGCCGCTTACCAGAAAAGCTATCCCTTCACGTTAATCCTTTACTTCCTGACTTAATTTTTCTCTATTTTGTTTCTTCACGTCTTCCCAGCATTTACCTCTGCAGCTCAATAAAGCGCCTCCTGGTCTGTCCTTGTCTCTCTTTGCCTTGGTCCCTGTGTCATGAGTGCCGTCCCGTCTCCTCCATGGGACTGGACCCCACCTTTAGGAGGGGGATCTCCTCCTGCCTCTGGATTTTCCCTCGGCCCCCGAACACAGGTGGTCACCTCAGGAGTCCCTGACCTACACATCATCTGACGACCCTCCACGTCAGTGAATTATTTCTTAAATTCCTATTTAAGGTCTTGCTCTAATTCTGGATATGAAGCCAGCATTTGCCAAGAATAACGTTTTCTTGCTTCTGACATTAACTCAGGGTGACAGGGGAAGTGTGAGGGAGAAGAAAAATATGATTCTGGGGATGAACACAATTTCTTGGGCCAATTAACCGAGACAGTTCACATGTTTATTATGCTTAAACTATTGGGTGATTAATTAAGGGAGCTTTATAGGCAGTTTAATACTCTACTAGAATAAGGCATAGCTAGTTTATATAAAAGAAGAGAGAAACAGCCCTGAGATATATTTATATCTGATGATGACTATGACAAATGAAAGATGGGGACATTAAAGAAATTTCCATAAATGATATAGTTCAGAATGTGGGTACAAATAGTCAACTCTTTTTTTTTCTTTTCTTTTGTGGTACGCGGGCCTCTCACTGCTGTGGCCTCTCCCTTTGCGGAGCACAGGCTCCAGACGCACAGGCTCAGCGGCCATGGCTCACGGGCCCAGCCGCTCTGCGGCATGTGGGATCTTCCCGGACCGGGGCACGAACCCGTGTCCCCTGCATCGGCAGGCGGACTCTCAACCACTGCACCACCAGGGAAGCCCAAATAGTCAACTCTTAAACGTTGGCATGTCAGTTATCTTCAGGGAATTAAAAAATCTAACTTGGGACTTCCCTGGGGCTCAGTGGTTAAGAATCCGCCTGCCAATGCAGGGGACACGGGTTCGAGCCCTGATAAAGGAAGATCCCACGTGGCGCGGAACAACTAAGCCCGTGGGCCACAACTACTGAGCCTGTGCTCTAGAGCCCGTGAGCCACAACTACTGAGCCCACGAGCCACAACTACTGAAGCTCACGCACCTAGAGCCTGTGCTCCGCAACAAGAGAAGCCACCGCAATGAGAAGCCTGCGCACCACAACGAAGAGCAGCCCTCCGCAACTAGAGAAAGCGCATGCAGTAACAAAGACCCAATGCAGCCAAAAATAGATGAAAAAAAAACACCTAATTTGACTGTTTCTTGCCTGTCAACATGCATCGTGGCTACCCTACCCCAGTCATTCCCAAATCGGCACTGCAAACTCTTTCAAATGAATGCTTCTATAAATTGTAATTGCTAATGTATAACTCCTTAGGCAAAACCAAATAAAAACATTTTTCATCGTCTACTTCATTTTTATTAGCACAATTGACCAAGAGTTTCCTGAGATTAAACCAAGAGTATTTATTGAGTACCTGGGATAGGTATGGCAGGAGTGGCAAGGTGAGGTCAGTTCAAGGCCACAAAGGAACTAAATCATGTTACTTGAAGATGTGGCTCTCTGGATGAGCCCCAAACCTTCCCTGTCTACAGCCTGAAATGCCCATTCTGTTCCATACCTTTTCGTCTGACACGTAGCTGGTTCAGTCTTTCTGACCTTCCCTGCCTTGCCTATTTTCTGCTTTTCCACCTCAGCCTTTTTGCGACTGCTGCACGTAACTACTCTCACAGAAAAAAAGCTCTCTTCCTCCTCCCTTCTTTATTCCTCCCATTTGGCCGCTAGATACATGTGCATAATGCGAAAAGTGCCTTCTGGCGTTGTCAGCTCTGTCATGTAATTGGCGATTTTAGTGGAAGGGAAACAGTGCTTTGGTTCAGGTAGCCCAACATAGATATACACCATCAGCTTGCTTTCTCTGTATGCCTTTGTCCCTATTATTTTGTCTCTCTGTAACCTTTCATGTATTCAACAATTATTCGGTACTTACTGTGTGCCAAGAATTATATTTGTGGTTTAATACTGACACAATATTGCTGATTCTCTCTAATTACCAGATATTTAAAAGCCTAAAGAGGGAAGTTATACTAGGAAAATAGCTATCAGAGGAAGTTGATTTTTCCCCCCTTATTCCTAGAGGTTTTATTATTTGGGGGGAAGGCAGTGGCGAGAGGGTCAATATCGCTGATCAGAGATTTCTTTCTCACCTTAGCTCCTGTCCTGGACCGTGAGGGTGGGGCTGGGTGGCCTGCATTCACTGTCCCCCTATACCTTCTCACCCTTATTTTTTGCCCCAGTCCTCCCGCCCCCACCAACCAAGAGGAGTCTGTCACTGTAATTAAGCAGTCTGTAATCAACAAAGTGAAGCAGCCGCATAGCACCAGGGATCAGCTCGGTGCTTTGTGACCACCTAGAGGGGTGGGGTAGGGTACTGTTCACTCAGCACTCTTACCATTAATCCCTGTGCTCTCCCCAACACTCCCAAATTAAACTCCATGCTGATGTTGGATGGCACACGGATCCACTGAGTAGGTGAGAGCTTGGCTGGCAGGGTCACATCACAGTCATCTCCGTATACCCAGTGCTTGTACAGCGTCAGTGCCCAATATATGTCCCCTGAGTGCTGGGAGAGGGTGGGCCGGTAGCGCAAATTGAGCACAGGACCCAAGGGTCCTGCCGTCCTGCTCGAGACTTTCTCAAGCAGACTGTGGCTCCGTTAGCATCTGGGTGAATATCATTGACTGAAAGGGCTCTTGGTACTAAGAACCATAGGCTCTTTTCCTACTCCTCCCGTATTGAACCCTGCTTTTACTGTAATTACCTATATATGACGGCATAAGTCCTTGGAGGATACTGACCATTGTACCTAACCTTATGTTGCACAGAGTGTATGTGGCGTATTTCCAAGCCCCAGTAAAGCTCTCGTGCTTATCTCGCAGCAGCAAGGGTTGAGGCTAGAGGTATGGAAAAACTGCCATGCCAGAAAGTCAAAGGAGAGACCCCCAGAATATCCCTTTCTATTAATTTCACTGAGTCCAGTGAAACAACAAAAGCTACACCAAGGACTAATCAATCTAGAAGTTCATGAAATGCTTTATGTGATCTTCTACGGCAAGGGAGCTAGCGCTGTATTAAGATATTGTTCATCCACTTTCCCAAAGTGAATTCCATGGAATCTAAAGGGCCTTCTATGGGGAGGCAGGAGAATGACCTCTCAAAATGCCTTTCAGCCCAAGGCTCTTAGATGTGCAACCTTAGCACCTCTTGAGCTTGTAGTGTTTTTGCTTTTGTTTTTTTTCCCCCTTGGCCCAAGGATTAGAGCTGGGTGAGCCAATCAGGCAAAGAATAGAAGTTCATATAATTCATTCCTCTATTTTCACAATACTGCCGCTAAGTTGTACAACCTCCTCTAAAGCAAAGAAAGAGTTTAAACTTCTTTCCAGGTAGAAAGTTCTTCTGCAGAAGGATACAGTATGAGGTGCTAGTTAAAGGCACAAGTTTTGAGTCACACAGGTCTGGGTTTCAACCCATTCTCCTGCTTAGTAGGGCAAGTTACTTAATCTCATCTCTGAAACGGTGGTAACAGTTCCTACCATGAAGGTTTGTGAGGATTAGAAGAAAAGAAAGATATAAAGTACCTCCTAGCATTGTGCCTGGCTGACAGTGAACGCTCAGAAATGGTTGTTAAGAACAGAACTGGAACTTTCCTGGTGGTCCAGTGGGTAAGACTCCACGCTGCCAGTGCAGGGGGCCCGCGTTCATTCCCTGGTTGGGGAACTAGATCCCCCATGCATGCCACAACTAAGAGTCCACATGCTGCGACTAAGAGTCCGCACGCCACAACGAGGATCCCGCGTGCCGCAACTAAGACCCAGCACAACCAAAATAAATAAATAGACAAATAAATAAATAGAAGAACAGAACTAAATCTAGCTTCAATCCCTCCTTTTCCAAAACGTGCTGTGTAATTTCGCCTAGGTTTATGTGAGCTTTGAGATTGTTCTCATGTGTCTTTGTGTCTTGTTTCTCCACTTAAACTGTAAGGTCCTCTGGGCAGGGCCAGCTATTCTTTGATATTATTCCTTGATATTATTGAATATTTGATACCTGGCCTAAAACCATAGAAGATTTTGGGGCAGGCATCAAATAATTATGATTGACCCTTCTGCCATTTCAAGTTCATAAAATGTATTATTTGATCTGTGTCAGAGGAGCTTGCTCTGTGTTAAGATATAGTTCATCCACTTTCCTTGAGTGTATCCAGTGGAGTCCAAAAAGCCTCAATGTGGTTTGAAGGAAAAAGGAGATCAGGAACATAGGTGCACACTGAAGGTGGTAGGGAAGAAGAGAAAACCTGCAGTGTGGAGTAGAGCTGGTTGAGAAAATTGGGCCTGTTAGACTTGGCTGAACCCACACACTGAAGAGAACCTTCTCTTCCAGGACTGTAGTCATCAACCTTGCAAGTCTGAAAACATAACCCCCTGGCCTGAAACCACAGCTGCAGGGTGATGCTGGTGCTAGGGGTCATCTCTATGATCTCCTTCCCTTCCCAAAGCTAGAGCTCCCTTTCCTCTTATTTCTTCTTCCAATGAGAATATAATTTTGGTGAGAGCTGATCTTTTCCCATTTATTGTCTGTTCATTTTGCCATTATCTCTGTCTGTGAACGTTTTGGAATCATTTGCAGCAAATGTTTTGTCTTGACCCAGCTTGTTCCTGTTACCCTGCATCCTTGGGCTTGGCCATCTTCTTACTCTATCATTTGGTGAGAGCAGAATGAAACACTGCTGATAGCCACTCCTCCTAGAGAAACCCTTCTTGCTGGATCGGACCCCTCAGAGAACACCTTCTCACTGCATCAGAAATCTCCTCTTTTGGCTATCAGTGTCATAGTTTTCTACCAGTAATGTGGACAATTGAGATGACAGGGAGCCCTTCCTAAAAAGGTAAAAGGTCTTGGAAGCCTTTGGTTCAAAGGGCGTGGAGCTTAATCTCTGAGAATTTATGGGGGGTAGATGTCTCTCCCAACCGTCATCCTCCTTACTCCACAACATCAGCATTTGCACATTTGAGACTTGTACTAAAGAATATTTAACAAGCCTGTTCCCCTTCACCTGGCAGCTTATTGGCTGGTTCCATGATATGTTCCAAGCGGACAGGTTGATTTGGACAGTAGAAAGCCTTTGCTATTCAGGATATGGGAGTGGGGGAAATGGAGCCAGAAAGTGTTTCATGAGATGGTGAGAGAAGAAAGGGAGAAATACCCAAAGTACAGCTGGCCTGCTTAAAAGCAGGACATATTTAAAAGACCCCAAAGACTGAGGCTTTTGTAACATGAGTGATGAGTATTAAAGCCAAAAGGTCCTTGCTTTCAAATAGGGATATTCCTAAACCTATCAAGCAAAGCCGAATCCACAGCATCCGTTGTGCTATTTTATTTTGCCTGTATTGATGGGTTGCTTTGTAATTGTTCTCAGGTCGCTTTTATTGTGTGTGTTTTGCCTTTATAGGTAAACCCCTCCTGGACAGGACCTGACTCTTCAGAAGAGTCCCCCCCACCAGAGGTGCCCATGTCAAGGCTGTGCTAGAGCAGAAGTTCAAGAGCAGTGATTAACCAACCACAGTTGAAAGCACAGAAGATACAGCAATCAACATCCTGCATCTGAGAACTTTGTTCCAGACTAATATGTATGTAATCCAACCATTTCCTTTTCATAAGACAAGTATTGTCTGAAGCGTTCTGTGTGTGATTTTGAGGGGAAAGGGCAGACAGAACAACAGAACTCAGGTCCCACTTTGCCTTATATCTGAGCCTGGGAAAGGGGAAAAGAAGTGAACTCTTCCCTGTGATGGCTGGGCAAGCATAGAGAAAGAGCCTTAAGATTCATAGTGGAAAGAGGCTTATCTGAGCCTTCCTTAGAGCAACTCAACTATCCTAGTTTTAGCCTATTCCCATTCCTTGCCATTCCCACCTGTAATTCTGTCTTGGAAAGAACCCCACGCTGAATATTCTCAAAGTACTTTGTAGACTTTAATTAGTTCCGGGGGAAGTAAGGCAAAACTCAAGCCTTCGCTCTGCCAGCAGAGATGATGGTGGTGGGCGTGGAGGGAAGACGAGGAGAGGATGCACAACTAGAGCAACCGTACAGCTAACTGAAGGCCATGTGGCACAGGAGGGACTGGGGTTCAAATCCCTGAGTTCCAAGTCTTGGTACAAATTCCTTAGCCTTCCATATTCCTAAACAGGTAATGGGCTCATCCTATAAACCTACTTTGCTGGGGTGTTGTTGTTGAATGTTAGTAAACCCTATCCTAGATGATAGGTTTGGAAAATTGTTAAGGAAAGCATGTCATTAAGCCCATACTCACCCCCTCCTTGACAAATAGCCCTGGAGGGAAGTGGGTGTTAGCCAGAACTGGAGGGCCTCCACTTCAATGGGATGACTGAGATTCAACAACAGGAGAATTTTTCCAACAGTGACGGAAATCAAGGGCCTGCGTTGCAGGTGACGCTGGGGGGAGATGAGGAAGGCCTAAAATAGGTGACACATGGTCAGACGGTCCAGAAAAGATCATCAAGAAGTGATTGAATCCCACTCAAATCATTGTGGATGGTTGCTTTCCTAAAATTCAGGACAGAATTTTGGTAGTAGTTTCCTTTCTTCCCTTTCTAAGAGCAGAAAACCTCTCGAGCCTGGGATTCTTCTGTGCTTCTCTAAAAGTATTTTGAGCTCTGAAGGCAGAGATCTAGGTCTGAATCCATCTTCGTCACTTCCATCTGTTTGAACTTGAATTAGTTACTTAGCTTCTCTAAGCCTTGATTTACTCATCTTTAGAATGGGCCCAATAATAGTTCTTAACGCAAAGGTTTGTTATGAGGGTTAAATGCAACAATTCAGGTAAAGCCTTAGCACAAAGCCTAGCATGTAGTAAGCACTTGGTTCATTTTAGCTGCCATCATGACCTCACTGTTTTCTCTGTATGGGTTATCCACTTTGGAGTTTACCCATTGTCCTTTCTTTGATCAATTTCTGATGGTCTCCTTGGCCTCTTGGCTATCTTCTCCCATTCTTTTTTTTTTTTTTGCGGTATGCGGGCCACTCACTGCTGCGGCCTCCCCCACCACGAAGCACAGGCTCCGGACGCGCAGGCCCAGTGGCCATGGCTCACGGGTCCAGCTGCTCCGCGACATGTGGGATCCTCCCGGACCGGGGCACGAACCTGCGTCCCCTGCATCGGCAGGCAGACTCTCAACCACAGCGCCACCAGGAAAACCCTCTTCTCCCATTCTTAATCAATGAGAAGTCAGGGAACACTAACACCAAATTCTTTTTCATGTCATTTAGGACAAAGCAGGATTAGGAAGGTTAATTAACTGCTGTAAAAAAGATTACATAGATTAACACAGCTCCACACACTAGGTATGTTCTCATAAAGGCTCTTAAGTGGCTATTTTTATGTTGAGTAATTTTTAGATTGCGGCGAGCCGCTTCTGACCAGCAGAATGACGAATCACCACACGCTAGATTCTTCTCGCATCACACTTTATTGGAGTACAGCTTGGTTTCAGGCGGATGGAAGGAAGACCCCGTACGCTCGAGCCTGTCTGCTTATATAAGGGCTTAAGGACTCGTGTAAGTCCCCGATTCGTCCGTATGGTTATCGCATTTCGCAAGCCGGACTTTGGATAGGCCACTGCTTCAAAACCTGATTAGCATATTAGGTGCATACGCCCTAGCGGCATGCGCAATGGCTATCCAGCCGCGCCCTACATTAGATGACTTTATGATTCTGAAGTAATATTCTCATAGAAACAAGAATCACTCTTAAGGGAAGAGAAGCTAATATCTGAATGTGAGACACCTTCCATGTCCAAGTCTAGTTGAATCCTCCCAGTCACCCAATAAAGAGGTCCTTATTATTCCCATTTTATGGGTTAAACAACTGAAACTCAGAGAGGTTAAATAAATCATTCAAAGTCACTCTTCCAGGGATGACGGAGCCTAAATGTGCATATAATTCTGGCTCCCAAACCAATCCATTTTCTACTACATCACACTCAGAGGAGCATTCCGATTTAATCAACGGTCAAATCTATGTGCGTTTAAGTTTCCCACACAAATTCCAGAAGAACTTGATCAGTCAGTTCACATGATCTTGAGTATTAATTTAGTTTTAAAATACTCCCCCTTATGATTTAAAATAGATATATATCCTCTTTAAGAAATTATCCACATTTCCTTCCATTAGTCTAGTCTGTCAAAAGATGACTGTTGCCAGGTAGTAATGAGAACATATTATATGATTCTATTTATGTAAACTCTAGAAAATGCAAGCTACTCTGCAGTGACAGAAGTTAGGTCAGTGGTTGCCTGGGCAGGGTAGATGGCAAAGGGGCAACATTGTAAAGCAGCTATACCCCAATTAAAAAAAAAAAAAGAAACTTCTGAGGGGGACAAATATGTCTATTACTTGATGCTGATTTTACAAATGTAAACTTATGTCAAAATTTATGAAAATTTAGAAAAGCTGCCTGTATATTAATAATCTATATGCAGAAGAAGTAATGCTGCATTAAAAGTAAAAACAGAGCACCGGGCTTCCCTGCTGGCGCAGTGGTTGAGAGTCCGCCTGCCGATGCAGGGGACGCGGGTTCGTGCCCCGGTCCGAGAAGATCCCACATGCCGCGGAGCGGCTGGGCCCGTGCGCCATGGCCGCTGAGCCTGCGCGTCCGGAGCCTGTGCTCCGCAACGGGAGAGGCCACAACAGTGAAAGGTCCACGTGCCACAAACAAAACAAACCAAACAAACTTAAACTTCTGTGCAGCAAAGGAAACAATAAACAGATCGAAAAGGCAACCTATAAAATGGGAGAAAATATTTGCAAACAATATATCTGATAAGGGATTAATATGGAGAATATATAAAGAACTCAACAACTCAACAATAAAAAATAATCTAATTAGAAAGTGGGCAAAGAGCTTTAATAGATGTTTCTTCAGAGAAGATTTACATATGGCCAAAAAGCATACGGAAAGATGCTAAGCTTCATAATCATTAGGGAAATGCAAATAAAAACCACAATGAACTGACACCTGAACTATATGAAACCTGACACCTGTTAGGAAGGCCACTATCAAAACAATAACAACAGGACTTCCCTGGTGGTCGAGTGGGTAAGACTCTGTGCTCCCAAGGCAGGGGGCCCGGGTTCGATCTCTGGTCAGGGAACTAGATCCTGCATGCCGCAACGAAGATCCCGTGTGCCAAAACTGAGACCTGGCACAGCCTAAGTAAATAAATAAAATTTAAAAATACAAACAATAACAACAACAGAAAATAACAAGTGTAAGTGAGGATGTGGAGAAATTGGAACTCTTATGCCTGGTTGGTGGGAATGTACAGCCACTATGGAAAATAATATGGAGGTTCCTCAAAAAAAATTAAAAATAGAACTATCATGATCTAGCAATCCCACTTCTGGGGTTTTTTTTTTTTTAGGAGGTAAATTCGCAGCCTCTCTTGTGGAGCACAGGCTCCAGACACACAGGCTCAGTAGTTGTGGCTCACGGGCCTAGTTGCTCCGCGGCATGTGGGATCTTCCCAGACCAGGACTCGAACCCGTGTCCCCTGCATTGGCAGGCAGATTCTCAACCACTGCACCACCAGGGAAGCCCCCCACTTCTGGGTATTTTTAACCAAAAGAGGTGAAAACAAGATCTCATAGAGATATTTGCACACCCATGCTCATTCCAGCATTATTCATAACAGTCAAGATATAGAAACAATCTAGATGTTCATCAACAGATGAATGGATAAAGAAAATGTAGAATACACATACAATGGAATATTATTCAATCTTAAAAAAAGGAGAGACACTGCTTTGGGAAAGCAAATGTTCTCCTTACTTGCTGCAAGTAATAAATCCTTCCTTCTCTGGAAAAAAAAAAAAAAAGAAGGAAATCTTGTCTTATGCTACAAAATGGATGAACTTCAAGGATATCATGTTAAGTAAAATAATTCAGTAACAAAGAAACAAATACTGCATGATTCCACTTTTATGAGATATCTAAAATAGTCAAACTCTTAGAAACAGAAAGTAGAATGGTAGTTTCCAGGGACTGGGAGAGGGGGAGAAGAAGAACTGTTCAGTAGGTATAGAGTTTCAGTTTTGCAAGATGAAAAAGTTTTAGAGATGTGTTGTGTGCATAGAGTTGACACCACTGTACTGCACACTTACGGTTAAGATGGTAAATTTTATGCTTTGTTTTTGACCACACACACACACACACGCACGCACAATGAATAGAATTCCTATCTGATGGGGTGATGGTAAATTTTATGCTTTGTTTTTGACCACACACACACACACACACACACACACACACACGCACGCACGCACAATGAATAGAATTCCTATCTGATGGGATGTGAATATCTTCAACTTTAGAAGATAAAGCTAAATTGTTTCCAAAATGGCTGTGTGAATTATACTCTCACTAGCCGTATATCAGAATTTTGCTCCATTATCTTCACCAACATTTGGTATTGTCACGCTTTTAAAATTTTGCCAATCTATGGATAATTTTAGTTTGCATTTTATTGATTACTATAGAGTTTGAACATCTTTTCCACTTAAGTGAATGACCTATTCATGTCTTTTGCCCATTTTTTATTGTTGTTTGTCTTTTTCTTAATGATTTTTATCAGTTCTTTATATATATTTTGTGCACAAATCCTTTACAAGTCATTTAATAGCAAATATCTCCCAGTTTGTGGCTTGGCTCGTCACTTTTTACATGGAGGCCTCTAAAGAATACACGTTCTTATCGTAGTCAAATTTATCCATCTCTTCCATTAGGATTTACTCCATATCTTGTTTTAAGAAATCTTTCTTTACTCTGAGGACATAAAGGACATTCTATATTTTCTCCTAAACAAGTAAGGTTGTGGCGGAATTGATTTTTGAAGAGGTGTGAAAACTGGGAATGGGAAACCATCAAAAGAAGTATTTTTTCTTTACATAGAAGGCAGATGCCAAAGGTGTCTATCTACACAGAATTAGAGATGAAGCTGATGCAGAGAGGGTTGGTCTAACCGCAGGAAGGGTTTCCTGTCTATGACGGTTTGCAGTTTCATTGGCTTATTGAAGCAATGGAGGCTATGTCACTTTGTTTGGTAGCAGAGGACGGTTGCTTGGGGGTTGTCAAACACTAGAGAGATGAAAATTCAACCGGAGAGGAGAGGGGAAGTGTCAAGGGACAGACAAAATGATTCTCCAGCTCTCGATGAGCCTAAATATATCACTTACAGGCTGCAAGGCACAAACTGAAAACAAGTATGTACCTCTCCATTCAGCTCTCTCTGTCACTGCTGCCATACTTACCCGTTATCCTTCACCTGGAACTTTCTGTCTAGTGAAAATAAAACAATCTCAAGAGAATATGGTCAAAACCACAGTAGAGGGACTTCCCTGGTGGCGCAGTGGTTAAGAATCCGCCTGCCAATGCAGGGGACACGGGTTCGAGCCTTGGTCCAGGAAGATCCCACATGCCATGGAGCAACTAAGCCCATGTGCCACAACTTCTGAGCCCGCGTGCCTAGAGCCCGTGTTCTGCAACAAGAGAAGCCACCGCAGTGAGAAGCCCACACACTGCAATGAAGAGCAGCCCCCGCTCTCCGCAACTAGAGAAAGCCCGCGCGCAGCAACGAAGACCCAATGCAGCCAAAAATAAATAAATAAAATAAACCACAGTGGAGAAGATAAAAGGTAAAGCTTTGAGAGTTAGAAATACTCTTCTTGAGGACCAACAGGAATGTGGAATCATCTTCCCTGGAGCCTTTGAAAGTTAGACTAAAATAGCTTTGAGTGGAGGAAGGAGGAAAACTCTGGAACTGTTTGGATCCCACGGAGGACTGTTATTTGGCGGGGGCGGGGGTATCGTGACTGGATCATCTGAAAAGTCCTTCTCCTTCTACTTAACCCAGGGTGGCTGCCCCAACAAGAAAAACATTTCAGGAGTCAGTGGACAAGGTGCGGGGAAGAAGAGGAGACAGTAAGACTGTCCTCTAGAGCAAAGCAGGAGGAGTGGAGTGAGAAGAGATGCTCTAGAGGGGTAGACTGACAGAGAGCGGGTGAACGACACTCCTGGCTCCTCCAAAGGGACATCACCATCCATCTTCAGGTTTTCATCCTAGGCAAGTGAAGGGGAGTGAGAGAGGAAGGACAATGCAGTGTAAATTATTACACAGCCCTTGGTTCTCAGAGTACTGCCAGTAAAAGAGATTTATGGAGTGAAACTTCGAGCATAGGGTTCTAGAAAATGCTCACACCGCCTTCAGGCACATATATCAACTACATTTGTGCACCCGTGCATGGACCCCCTCCATGTGCATACACAGAAATTCATGCCCATAGAATAAGCATGTATGCGAGTATGCAACATAATTTCACTACACTTTGCAGATACAACCCTGTCCATTCTTGTGTTTCCACACAGGATCCAGGCTAGATCCGGCCACTGATGTGGGTTTTGTTCTGGTTGACATGGTTGAGAGGGGCACCTGTAAACGTGATGAGGAGTTGCAGAAATCTGCACTAAGGATTTTGAATTGAATATAGTTGATGATCGTTCTTCAGGAAGGACATGAGGAAAACAGTGTTTCATGCAGGTTATTTTGTTAACTATATATAAGAGGGAGTCAGGGCTTCCCTGGTGGCGCAGTGGTTAAGAATCCGCCTGCCAATGCAGGGGACACAGGTTCGAGCCCTGGTCCAGGAAGATCCTACTTGCTATGGAGCACCTAAGCCCATGCACCGCAACTACTGAGCCTGCACTCTTGAGCCCGTGAGCCACAGCTACTGAGCCCGTGTGCGGCAACTACCGAAGCCCGCACACCTAGAGCCCGTGCCCCGCAAGGAGAAGCCACCACAATGAGAAGCCTGCGCACCGCAACGAAGAGTAGCCCGCCGCCACCCCCGCCACAACCAGAGAAAAAGCCTGCGTGCAGCAACAAAGACCCAACGCAGCCAAAAATAAAATAAATAAATTTATTTTTAAAAAAGAGGGAGTTAAATTTTGATTCACTAGAAATGGAGACTGAGAAGGAGACAACGTCACTGAACAGATGTAAAAGACGAGACTCGGAAATTTCAGATGAAAAAATTAGGACAAAAATTGCAAAGACCAGGCAGATTGAACCTGGGGTAATGTGTATCTGTCTCCTGTCTCCTTCTTTCTATTTCCAAATTCCTGGGAGTCAGGGTGCAGCCAGGAGCTGGGGGAGAGGGATTTTTTATCTCATGCCCTTGCGTGCTCTAATGAGAAAGTCTGCCGCCCTGTCTGGGTTTCTCAGGAGCTCACTCAGAAGCCTGCAAACAAGGGCTTCTGAGCCAAACCTATGGCGACGTCCTCGCTGTTGTGAAGCAGCCTCCTGGACAAACTGAGAAAGGCAAAAAGGAAGGGAGACTTAGGGTGCTGAGAGGGCAACTCAGCCATTCCCCCCTGCAACCCCACGGTGGCCGCACACCACCCTACATTGATCATGACCACTCTTTCCTAAAAAGCCTTGCTTCCTTCACTTGATTTCAATGTTAATGGTTGGGAAGGGATTTCCAAGCATTCGCGCTTCAGTGGTAACAGCATCTATAGGATGTGCATGCAGAAGTCTTTCATATGTTTAAAAGCAATGGCAGAGTCATCATAGAGCCTTTTCATATGATCATTTCAGTTGTATTTGTATTTCTTTGCCATTTAGTGGTTGAACCATATGCAATTGCTGATATATTTGACCATTTTGGCCTCCTAAAACAATCTCATAGGTTTCAACTGAATATTAAGAACCTACTGTGTGTTTAATAAGGGCTAGGAGGCGATTTGGTGTAATGGTTAAAAATCAGAGCCAAACTGCTTTTCTTCTCCCAGATCAGCTCCACCATCTAGTCTTGATACATTACTTAACTTTTCTGTGTTTCCATTTTCTCATCCTTAGAATGGAGATAATAATATTCGTTACTTCAAAGGCTTGTTGTGAGAATTTAAATGAGCTGTCACATGTAAAGCACTTAGAACAGTGCCTAACTCAAACCAGGCTCTATATAAGTATCA
The DNA here is from genome assembly GCF_003031525.2 of Neophocaena asiaeorientalis asiaeorientalis. Taxonomy (NCBI): domain Eukaryota; kingdom Metazoa; phylum Chordata; class Mammalia; order Artiodactyla; family Phocoenidae; genus Neophocaena; species Neophocaena asiaeorientalis. The sequence continues at coordinate 25,442,889 of NW_020185339.1, read as the reverse complement.
ACTATTATTACATACCAGTCCCTATTATCTCATTTAGTTTTATTATTAAATAGTTCAGGCATACAAAAAATATATATAAGAAAATTAACACTTATGTGCCAACGTTTCAGCTTAGAAATAAATTATTGACACAAATATAAGGAAACCCCACGGGTACACTTCCCCTATCATATTAGTGTTCCTCTTTCACAGAGGTATCCTCCATCCTGAATTTGATGCTTATCGTTACCATGGAAGTTTTTCCTTTTTAATTAGTTAATTAATTGGTTTAAGCAGATTTTGTTATTTATTTATACCACACTGTGCGGCCTGCAGGATCTCAGTTCCCTGACCAGGGATTGAACCCAGGCCACAGCAGTGAAAGCCCGGAATCCTAACTACCAGGCCACCAGGGAATTCCCACCATGGAAGTTTTTTAATACTTTTACTACATATGTATGCAACATAAGCTACATACAGTATTGTTTCATATGTTTCTTAATTTGCATACCATATTTATCCTTCAACTAGCTTTTGTTGTTCAATATTGTTTTTGATAGTTCTCTGTGTGGCCACACGAGACCAATTTATTCATTTTAACTGCTGTAGAGTATTCCAGTATAAAGAATTGCCACAGTTTATTAGCCATTCTCCTTCGGGATACCTTGAGGATGCGTCCAAGTCTTTGCTATTACAAACTTGTTATTAAATTTAGTCAACCAACTTTTATTGAGGACATGGCAAGTGTGCCTAAGTGGCACAAGTGTGGGGAAGAGTGGTATGTGATTACTTCAGAGAAGTAGCTGAGGATTTTATTCTGTGATGGGAAATGACTGGACGATGTTGAGCAAGGGAGTGATCTATTTTTTAAAAGATCGTTATGGCCACTATCGTAATGTCCAAGAGGTAAAAGTAGAAGCAAGAAGACTGGGTAAGAGTTTATTGCTATAGTCTAAATGAGAGGTGGTGATGACTTAGATAGTGATAGTAGCAGAGAAAATGGTGAGAAGTGGTCAGATTCAGAATATTTTTTGAAGTGAGACCTAACAAGATTTTCCAATGGATTTGGTAAGGATTATATGAAATAGAAATCAAGAATGACTCCAAGTTTTTTGCCTGAGGAAATGGATGAGTGATAGTGCTATTTTCTTAAGTGGGGGAACGTTGCAGGAGAAGGTTTGCTGGGGGGAAATGAATATTTGGTTTTGAAGATGCTAATTTTGAGATGCTGATTAGACACCCAAGTGGAAATTTTGAATTGGAAGTTGGATATATGAGTGTGGTGTTTAGGGGACAGGTATAAGCTAGAGATGTAATTTAAAAGTCATTAGAATAATACTGTTTCTTACTTTAAATTCCCACATATTTTCCTCTAAAGGTGTTGCACTTTTCGCATTTCACATTTACATCTTTAATCCGGTTGGAATTAATTTTTTTGTCTGGTGAGAGAAAAGCATTTAATTTCCCCCCTAAGGGTGCCCATTGTCCCCAGCAGCATTTAGTACATAGTCCAGCCTTTTTCTCTACTGGTTTGAAATATCAGATACCAGATTTAAGTAGCACAGGTCTGTTTCTGGGTTCTCTATTCTTTTAAATTGGCCAATCTGACCATCCTTATGCAAATACCACACTATCTTAATCATTATCTGATTTAGTCAGGGCTTAATGCAAGAACGGAAATAACTCTAGATACTCTAAGCAGAAAGGAATTTACTACAACGATTTAAAGAAATTCGAGGCTTACAAAATTGTTGGAAGGGCTGAAAGAACAGGAGTCAGAAGGTACCAGTAAACTTGTTAGTTCAAGAACATACCACCGTGGTTGTGATCAAGAGGCCAGGAAGCTGCTGCTCCCACCATCATAGCTGCCCGCACCATCCATGTATGCCCCAAAGCTTCAGAACAAAGCTGTAGTTGGTGTTTATAACTTTCTTAATCAACTACCCATTCCATGTTCTTTTGTCTTCAATCAGCACCTAGCTGGTTCGGGTTCCTGGTGGAGAGGTCCAAACCTTTATTCCTAAAAAAGCTAGCTTGTAGTGGTTCTGCCTGCATTGGAGGTGCTCTAATCCTCCGTTAGCTCTACCCTGGTCATGGAGGTACTGTGAGGCACCCCAGAGGATCCCCTGGGTTTTAAGCACACTCTTCCCTGCTCTCATTGCAAGGCAACCACTCTGTTTCACCCCAGCTGTTGGAGGAGCTCCTTTGCCTGTTAGTTCCGTGGCATGAATATAAAATGGCCAGAAAGCCATAAAAGTCTCCTAGGAATGAATACCTCTAAATCAGCAGAATCCAAAGTTAGAGGAATGAGAGGCAAGAAAAATGTTTAAGTAGGTCATTACGTGTAACAGTGAGAGAGGTCAGCCCTACATACATCCCTTGGTACCTAGACCCATATATTCTGGCTATGGGAGAAATATCTCCAAATATGGCTCTCCCAGTCAGTCATATTAGACAGCACCCCAAAATCACAAAGTATTTTCTCCCATCTGGCTCTGTAGTAGAGTCTTCATTAGGCCCTTCTACCATTCCATAAAGTCTGCTGTCTATGGATGATGGGAATGCACGTTAAGACTGTTGAATCCTGTGAGCCTGAGCCTACTGCCTCACTTCTTTCGGATGGAGAGATACAGTGTGGGCTATCATAATGGTGAAGAACACACTAGTAAGTTCGGATGATGGGGCTGACAGAAGCATTGTGGGCAGAGAAGGCAAATCCAAAGACAGAAAAAGTATCTATTCCAATGAGGACAAAGCACTGCCTCTTCCATGATGGAAGTGACCCACTATAATCAACCTGCCTTAGCTGGTTCCCTCAGGTACAGTACCATATGGCTCATTACTGGTCTGTGCTATTGGCAGATTATCCTCAGGAGGTATATCGTAGCCAGATGTACCTTGGTGAGAGAAAAATTTGTTGCGTAATTTCCAACCTTGTCCTCGTAGCTACTGTGTTAATGAGCTCTCTTGGCAAGCCCTGAGTGGTTCAGTAGAGAGTGACTGACATTTACAGACCCAGGTGATTTTGTCTACCTGATTATTGAGACCTCACGGTGCCTTTTGGTGAGTGAGCATTTACCAATTTGTAGTTTTGTTGATTATCCCTATTGTATCCTTGTTTTCTAATTTTTACTTTTACAATTATTATTTCTTTCCATCTGCTTTGATTGGAGGGAGGTTCTGTGAGTTTTTTTGATAATTTCTTGAGTTGGAACTTAACTTTTTTTCCCTCTTTCTTCTTTTGTAATGTATTAAGGCTATAAAGCCCTTTCTAATGCTGCTTTAGCTGTATCTCACATATTCTGATTGTGTATTTTCTTTATTGTTCAATCTAAATATTATCTAATTTCCATTATTAGTTACGCTTTAAAATTTTTTCTTACATTTCCAACTATCTGGGAATTTAATCTTTTTGTTATTGCTATCTAAATTAATTGCTTGTGTGCAGAGAAATGTGGTCTTGTGTAACCCTGATGCTTTTTATTTGTTGAGATTTGTTTTGTGGCCCAGTGTTGGGTCAGTTTTTGAAATGCTCTGTATATTCTTAAAACAAATGTGTATTCTCTAATAGTTGCATAAAGCATTCTGCGTATATGCATTAGAGAGTGCTTGCTAATTGTGGTATTCAAATCTCCTATGCCTTTACTAGTTTTTGTCTATCAATATACCAATCACTAGAGAGTTATAATTTCGTAAATCTCCAACTATTATGGTGAATTTATAAATTTCTTCTTATAGCTTTGTTTTATGTACTTGAAGTGACCGCACAAAAGGAAATGATTGCTATATCTTCCTGGTAAACTGCTGCTTTTATGATTACGTAGTGATTCCATTTTTAAAATCTTAAGGTCTAATTTTTTAATTGTGGTAAAATCTAAATACCATAAGATTTACCATTTTTAAGCGAACAGTTCAGTGGCATTAAGTACATTCACATTGTTGTGCAATCATTACCACTATCCATCTCCAGAACTTTTTCATCATCCATCACAAACTGAAACTTTGTACCCATTAACCAATAACTTCCTATTATCCTCTCCCCCCAGCCCACAATAACCACTTTTCTATGTATCTTAAAGTTTATCTTGTCTCATCTTAAGATAGTAATACCAGCTTATTTAGTATTTTTTCTATTCTTTTAGTTTCAAGCATTCTATGTCATTATGACATATAACAGCACATAACTAAATTTTAAAATCCAGTCTGACAATCTCAATCTGTTAATGGCAAGTTTAGTCCATTTATATTTAATGAGTTTACTGATAATTTTTGTTTTATATGTACCATATTATTTTGTGCTTATATTTTTTCCATGCATCTCTCTTCCTGCTTTCTATTAAATTGATGAAAGTTTTTTTAAAAATTCCTTTTCTCCTTTACTAATTTGCAAGTTGTATATTCTATTTCTATTCTTTTCATGATCATTCTAATTTTTAAAAAATAATCTTACTGGCTTAAACAATATCCCTATTATCATCCCGAATAATGCAAGAACTTTGGAATACTTTAATTCTGATTGTATCTTACTCATTTTATGTTATTGTTGTCCAGTATTATAATACCACCTTATTTTTATATCCCCAGATTAGTCACTCTTACTATTGTTTCCCTAGTCAACGCTTAATACCCACATGTTTTCCGGTTTCTTTACTCAACAAAACTATTCTCACTATTCTTATTTTTATCTCACTTCATCCTTCTGGGTTGAAATTTTCTTTAGGAAATTCCCTAAAGAAAACATCTTTAGTGGGAGGTCTGTTTGTGTTAATAAACCTGTTGTGTTTGTCTGGAAATTTATCTATTTCATCCTTACTCTTGAATGATAGTATAGCTGAGTAAAGAATTCATGACGAAAAAATTTTAAAACTCAGTACTTTGAATACATTATCCACTGTTAATCTTGTCTCTGTTGTTGCTTTCAGAAAGTGTGCTGTGAATATAATTGTTGTTACTTTGAAGGTAATGTGTTTTTCTCTCTGTTTGCTTTTTAATCTTTTCTCATCGTACTTGGAATTGTTCAATTCATAGCAGCATATATGAATATGGATTTAGTTTAATCGATCCTGCTGAAGATTTGTGTAATCTGAACCTGAGGATTCATGTCCTCTATTAATTCTGGTAAATTCTCAGCCATAATCTTTGAATGTTGCCTCCTCCAATTCTCTTTATTCTCTCCTCCAGAGCTAATATAAGTTGGACCTTCTCATTCTCCAACCCATCTTTTAGTCTCTAATACTTTCTAACTCTTTATCTCCTTGTATTATCTTCTGAACAATTTCCTCAGATCTCTCCTCTAGCTCTATAATTCTCTCTTTCCTTATGCCTAGGTCTCTTTTTATTCATCCATTTATTTTCTTTTTAAACTTAAAAAAAAATGAAGTGTAACACACATTCATAAAAGTGCACAAAAAAGTATTGTGGAATTAAGTACTGTAGTTACAGATCAAGAAATAGAATGTTGCCAGACCCCAGGTGCCCTACATGTGCCCCTTCCTAATCACAACTGTTTTCCTCTCCACTAGAGGTAATCATAATCCTGATTTTCATGGTAATCCCTTTCTTGTATTTAAAAAAATGTTCTACTACCTAAGTTTGCATTCCTAAACAATATAGGTTAGTTTCATTTGTTTTGAAACTTTATAAAATAAATACTGTACATAAATTTTTGTGTCCTTATCTCTGGACCAATATTATATATTAAATATCCACCTATATTATTATGTTTATCCATGGCTCACTCATTTTTGTGTGTTTATACAATATTCCACTGTCTAATATACCAAATATTTAATCATTCTACTGCTATGAACATTTTGCCGTTTTCAGTTTGGTGCTATTATGAGCAATGTTGCTATGGACATTATGGTTCATGTATACTGGTACATATAGATGTGCAATTTTGGTAGGTTATATACTTAGAATTGCTGAGTCCTAAGGTATACATACCTTCAATCTTATCAGGTAATGCCAAACTGTTCTTCAAGATGTACTAAATTATGCTCCTATCAGCACTATATGAGTATCCCCACTGCTTAGCAACCTCACCAATACTTGGTATTATGAGAATAATTTGAGCCAATATGGTGGGTATATAATAGTATCTCATTGTGGCCTTAATTTGTAACTAGTAATTTCAATAGTTACTAATTAAATGATACACTTCTATTCATTTGGTTTTTATATTTAGCTACCCTCATAGATATGGTCTATTTGTGCTGACCATCCATTTTCATTACTTTATCTTTTCATATAAGAGGATCTAGAAAGCAAAACATATAAACACCTACCTACATTTCCCAAGTTCTGGATACAAATTAGGTTCCACCCAAGAGATGTATTCGTGAGAGATTTAGAAGGCAGAAACAAAGTAGAGTTCACCCTTCTGCTACTTTTAGTGCTGCTTTTATTTTTGTCAGTGTGAAAGGCAGGTGTGATAAAGACAATGAATTGACTCAGGCTTCTACTCCTCTAGCCCATTCAATGATTTGTAAGCATTTAGTTCCCTGATTTCTTCCTCTTTAAAATACCTAGAGAGATTTCTTTTCAGTCCTGAATCCTGACTCATACAAAGACCATTGTACTTCACATAGCCTAAGATGATATCAAAGGTAAGAAGCACCATTATTTTACTGACATTAAAAAAGCCATAACTGGGCTTCCCTGGTGGCGCAGTGATTGAGAATCTGCCTGCCAATGCAGGGGACACTGGTTCGAGCCCTGATCTGGGAAGATCCCACATGCCGCGAAGCAACTAGGTCCATGAGCCACAACTACTGAGCCTGCGCGCGTCTGGAGCCTGTGCTCCACAACAAGAGAGGCTGCGATAGTGAGAGGCCCGCACACCGCGATGAAGAGTGGCCCCCGCTTGCCGCAACTAGAGAAAGCCCTTGCACAGAAATGAAGACCCAACACAGCCAAAAATAAATAAATAAAAAAAAATTTTTTTTAAAAGCCATTAGTGCAATTAAACTAAGACAAATTGTTTCTTTTTTAAAATTAATTAATTAATTTTTGGCTGTGTTGGGTCTTTGCTGCTGCGTGTGGGCTTTCTCTAGTTGCAGTGAGCAGGGGCTACTCTTCCTTGCAGTGCACAGGCTTTTCATTGCGGTGGCTTCTCTTGTTGTGGAGCATGGGCTCTAGGTGCGTGGGCTTCAGTAGTTGTGGCAGGCAGGCTTCAGTAGTTGTAGCTCATGGGCTCTAGAGCGCAGGCTCAGAAGTTGTGGCACACAGGCTTAGTTGCTCTGAGGCATGTGGGATCTTCCTGGATCAGAGCTCGAACCTGTGTCCCCTGCATTGGCAGGCAGATTCTTAACCACTGTGCCATCAGGCAAGTCCCAACAAATAGTTTCTTTACACTTAGAATTTTTTGCTACTTCAAGAGCCAGTTCAGACTTTGGACATAGGTTTTATAATTTATTTATTACTCTTGTATGTACATTAGAAAAGAAAATAGGGAATTCCCTGGTGGTCCAGTGGTTAGGACTCCGAACTTTCACTGACGAGGGCTTGGATTTGATTCCTGGTCAGGGAACTAAGATCCCACAAGCCATGTGGTGTGGGAAAAAAAGAAAAGAAAATATAAGGAAAATAAATGTGTTAGGGCACTCCTGAAACTTCTTCACATTCAGAGTCCATATCTTCTGAATGTCTTTTAAATCCATGCATGTCCACATAATGGCATCCTCTGTGACATCAAGAGCATTTCACAAGAGTGCTCCATATATATAGCCTCCAGAATTTGTTCAAAGTCACTGTTATATCTTCTGCAAATTTTGATGCATATGAACAGGCAGTGACAACTACATCAAAAGAGCTGCCTAGTCCACAGTAACTGTAGAAAATACGCTGATTTCAGAAAGGTTAAAACGTGAACAAAGCTCATCTTAGAACTGATAAAATAGGGTATATTTTTCATATCTAGAAATTCTACTAGATTCTTTTTCAAATTAGTCTGTTCTTTCTGATATTTTTTTCTTATTAAAAATTATTCCTTTGTATCATTAATCATATGAACATGCTTATTTTATTATCTGGATCTGATGATGTATTAGCTTAAGTTCTTAGGAGTCCAAATCTATTTGATGTGTCTGCTGACATTTGTTCTTTCTGGTGGTTTCTTTGTGCCTTTGCAATTTTGATTTATGAGTTTATCTTAAGCAAGACTTTATCTGTAGGAATACTGTATAGCTTGGTTGAGGTTTTATATGTTTGCTCCTGTCAGGCAATCAAGCCTGGGATCACGTTTTTTTAATATAAGTTTATTTATTTTATTTTTTATTTATTAAGTTTTGGCTGCATTGGTCTTTGTTGCTGCACGCGGGCTTTCTCTAGTTGCGGGGAGCGGGGCTACTCTTTGTTGTGGTGCGCGGGCTTCTCATTGTGGTGGTTTCTCTTGTTGCAGAGCACCGGCTCTAGGCGTGTGGGCTTCAGTAGGTGTGGCGCGCGGGCTCAGTAGTTGTGGTTCACAGGCTCTGGAGCGC
>NW_020185339.1:25418961-25434416 GCF_003031525.2 Neophocaena asiaeorientalis asiaeorientalis | reverse complement strand
CCCATGTCCTCTGCATCGGCAGGCGGACTCTCAACCACTGCGCCACTAGGGAAGCCCCTGGCATCACTTTTAATATTAATTTCTCAGCTAAAGAATTCCTACACAATGCACATGATAAAAGAAATTGAACCCCAAACTGACATGAAGGGAGGCAAAAAAAAAAAAAAAAATTCTCATAGGAGAATGTGTTTTGATATGTTGGAATTCTTTTCCAGCCCAGAACCCAGACCAAGATAGATAAACTTCTTTGTCCTTTCCCTTTACCAGACAGCAGATATTTTTCCTACTCTTCCTTTTTCTTTGGGCCAAATTTTGATTCTTAATCTGATATGATCATTAAAACCTTAAAAAAATAGTGGGTACTGACTGGAGAAATGGAATACAAATTACTTAATCTAGTTAAACATATCAAATTGGAAGAAGTAAATAAGCCCCAATAAATCTAAAGTTTGTATTCCTGTATTTATAATATATAAAAATTAACATTCTGATTAGTGTTTAAAACAGAACAAAACAAGACCAAAAAACCCAATCCTTCCGGTTACCAAGATGAGCAACCACTCCTAAATATGCCGTAGGGAACCTCCAGGATCAGCTCTCTCATTTACAGTTCAAGTTTTCAGTTCTCTTCTTATTTTTGGTCCCTTAGGAGACTTTTCTTTCTTTCTAACAAGCTCAGCTATGCATTTAAAAATATTTTATATTTTATCCCATATTTCTAAGTGTTTTATAGTAAAGCATTTTTACTTGCTCTAATGCTGGAAACAAAAGCCCATTTATTAATATGTTCTACAAAATTTCCATTTAATAAATGAGAACATTAAGTCTCAAGGAGATTAAATCATTTCCCGCAGTTTACACGGGTAACAAGTGGTGGAACCAAGTTTAAAACTCATCTTTTGTCTTTAAACCCACGCTCTGAGCATTGAAACACAGCTAGACAGCCTTGCCATTTTCAATCTGCTGATACTCCAGTGATCATTTCCATACTTCCAGCTAACTGAATGATTACATTCTTATGTATTATAACAGAGTTAATTTTTACTTTATAAAAATGCCACTATGCTTCAGTAAGTGGTATTAGGAAAGCTGCTCAGCTGCATGTAAATTAATGAAGTTAAAACACACCCTCACACCATACATAAAAATAAACTGAAAATGGCTTAAAGACTTAAGTATAAGACGTGACACCAGAAAATTCCTAGAAGAGAATATAGGCAAAACATTCTCTGACATACAATGGTGTGTTAGTTTCTGCTTTATAACAAAGTGAATCAGCTATACGTATACATATATCCCCATATCTCTTCCCTCTTGCGTCTCCCTTCCTCCCACCCTCCCTATCCCACCACTCTAGGTGTCATAACAATGTTTTCTTAGATTAGTCTCCCAAGGCAATAGAAATAAAAGCAAGAATAAACAAATGAGACCTAATCAAACTTATAAGCTTTTTCACAGCAAAGGAAACCATCAACAAAACGAAAAGACAACCTACGGACTGGGGGAAAATATCTGCAAACGATGCAACCAACAGGGTTTAATTTCCAAAATATATAAATAATTCATACAACTCAATATCAAAAAAACCAAACAACCCAATCAAAAAATGGGCAGAAGACATTTCTCAAAAGAAGACATACAGATGGCCAATAGGCACATGAAAAGATGCTCAACATCGCTAATTATCGATATTAGAGAAATGCAAATCTCTACAATAAGGTATCACCTCACACTGGTCAGGATGGCCATCACTAAAAAGTCTACAAATAACAAATGCTGGAGAGGCTGTGGAGCAAAGGGAACCCTCCTACACTGTGGGGATGTAAATTGGTGCAGCCACTATGGAGAACAGTATAGAAGTTCCTTAAAAAACTAAAAATAGAGTTGCCATATGATCCAGCAATCCCACTCCTGGGCATATATCTGGAGGACACCTAATTCAAAAGGATGCATTCACCCCAATGTTCATAGCAGCACTATTTACAATAGCCAACACATGGAAGTAACCTAAATGTCCATCGACAAATGAGTGGATAAAGAAGATGTGGTACATATACACAACCGAATAGTACTCAGCTGTGAAAAAGATTGAAATAATGCCATTTGCAGCAACATGGATGGACCTAGAGATTATCATACCAAGCGAAGTAAGTCAGAAAGAGAAAGACAAATACCATATCACTTATATGTGGAATCTAAAATATTGCACAAATAAACTTATTTACAAAACAGAAATAGACTCACAGACAGAAAACAAACTTATGGTTACCAAAGGGGAAAGGCAGTGGGGGAGGGATAAATTAGGAGTTTGGGATTAGCAGATACATATTACTATGTGTAATGAGAAGCCCGCGCACCACAACAAAGAGTAGCCCCTGCTCACTGTAACTAGAGAAAGCCCGTGTGCAGCAACGAAGGCCCAACGCAGCCAAAAATAAATAAATAAATACATTTATTAAAAAACAAAAAACTGAATCACTTTGCTATATACCAGAAACTAACACAACATTGTAAGTCAACTATACTTCAATTAAAAAAATTTGTAGAACAAAAAAATAAGCCACAATGAAACTTTGATGAATTTTTTAATATTCTAGTTTTTAAAATAGACAATAGACTTCTGGGCTTGGAAGCCAATTTTAAAAAGTATCTTGTCCATCCCCTTGCTTCCAGACAGAACCACCCTCCAACCATTAATCACAGTCTTTGCTAGATGATAATTTCCCTGGGATCTAAGGTGCTATAGAAGACAAGCTACAAATTCTTTTAGTCAAACTCAGCCTTAGCGAGTCTCACTGGCATGGTTTTTCCTTCCTTGTCTGAACTCATTCTCTCCTTCTGCACCTTCAGTCACTCCTGTTCACAGGGGAGAGACAAAAGAGCTTTCCTTGTCCTCTTTAAATAACATCTTTGCCCTCTCCCCATTACTGAGTAACCGCAAGCCCCTATGGAATCACTCAAATCCTTTAAGCTTTCTCCTCTTTCTTCCTCTTTTGTCATGAATTTTTTTCTCAGCTGTAACTCCTGGTGAGTTATCTCCCATTAATGATGTTGACGTACAGAACCCAGATAAAGTGCTATATAAATGCTAAGCAATCACAGCCAGTCTTGGCTTCGTGATGCAGGTTATCTCAGACTGTTGTGTTATGGGACCAGACCCCTGTTGACATTCAGGATGAAGTTTACCAGCTGCAGACTTTTTTTTTTCATTTTTTGTAATGGAATATTATGGCAAGTGCCAGTGCTCTACTAGGAGCCCTCAAAAAAGAGCATGCTATTATTTGACGGTTTGTATGTTCAACATGCATACATATGTGGAACGTTACGGCATACTAATAGGTTTTCAGAATATGGCTGCTCTGGGAGACCAGAGCAAAGTCTCTGTGTTGAGTATTGGGATGAGGGTAGAGAGAGATCTAGCGAGAAGAGGGCCCGAGCACTAATTGTGGAGGAAATGGGCACACATCCATAACACAGAAAAACAGTCAATCTGCTTAAAATGTTAAAAAAAAGTTGTTTTGACTACCCAATGCCAAATGGCCAACGTAACTGATTTTCTCACTGACTTATCTAAAGCATTCCATTGTGTAATCTACCATCATAATCTCCAACATTTGTGTAGAACAAGTGACTATAGACCTATTCATTCTCAGTTTCATTGTCCATACGACACCAACTCAGCTCTTGAAAGGTGAAAATTTCTGTCATTAACCCCTCAGTCCTCACAATATCAGAATATTTGGAATTTTGTCATTAGAAAACAGAACTGAAAAACTTATTTGGGCATTTGTAGACAACTATGGTCATCTTCTAATTTTCTTTTCCACCAAATTTTCTGGGCACCTGAATAACATTGTGTGATATATATATATAGCTATAGCTAAAATATATAAATATATTCTAAGACTATAGTTAGAAGGAAGCTTAGATTTTATAAACAACTTTCACACTTAATGGATGAAGAAACAGGGTCAGAGAGAAAGTGGCTTACCAAAGGATACTCTGGGGACTTCCCTGGTGGCGCAATAGTTAAGACTCCACGTTCCCAATGCAGGGGGCCTGGGTTAGATCCCTGGTCAGGGAACTAGATCCCGCATGCACGCTGCAACTAAGAGTTCACATGCCTCAACTAAGGAGCCTGCATGCCGCAACTAAGACCCAGCACAACCGAATAAATATTTTTTTTTAAAAAAAGAAAATTTCTCTTTCTTATAAGAAAAACAAAGCATACTCTGTATTAAGTGATAGATGTGGATTAATAATTCATATATTTTGATTCCTACAGGATTCAGTGCACTTTCCTCTACAGCATACATGCTAATGCAGGTTAGATATCGGACTAATTTTTTGTAGTTCTTTAAACAGGCACTATGGTGCTTGAAGTAGTTGGTTAGGTGTATTCTTCCTTACAGACAAAATAATAGATAGGATGATTTAAACACCATGTAATGTCTGTTATTCTCTTAGAATGTGAAACGGATAGCAGTTAATAGCACTTATGTCTCTGTACAGACCTGAAATGGTATATCTTCGTATATGTGCATTTGTAATATATATATGAATGTTATTCAGTGTGTGTGCGTGTATACTGAGGGGTTAGTATTACATTTTCCTCCATGGATATATATTTCTCAAACTTTATCATCTATCTACCTACTAATTTAATGTACTAGTCTATTTGTTGGTGCATCTTTTGTATACTTTTCTAAAGTGTTCAAGAAGAAACACAATCAGAACATACAAAGACATGTACCTGCAACCTTTTTTTTTTAGAATACTTTTGTTGTTGTTGACCAATTTTATTTTTGGCTGCTTTGGGTCTTTGTTGCATGCAGGCTTTCTCTAATTGTGGTGAGCGGGGGCCACTCTTCCTCGCGGTGCCCGGGCTTCTCATTGCGGTGGCTTCCCCTGTTGCAGAGCACAGGCTTCAGGCGCGCGGGCTTCAGCAGTTGTGGCATGTGGGCTCAGTAGTTGTGGCTCGCGGGCCCCAGAGCGCAGGCTCAGTAGTTGTGGCGCACTGGCTTAGTAGCTCTGCGGCATGTTGTATCTTCCCGGACCAGGTCTCGAACCCGTGTCCCCTGCACTGGCAGGCGGATTCTTAACCACTGCTCCACCAGGGAAGTCCCCATGTACCTGAAACCTTAAACACACACATGGAGACATATAAAGAGTCACACGCTACCACACATTTCTTGGTTCTTCCCTGGATACTCCTGCTATAGCTGGAAGATGTTATTGCTACTTCATGCTGGAACTGGTGAAGCAATGTCCTTTTTCTGTTGGCCTTATGTTTCTGACAAGAGATGACTGCATCCCCCCTCATACGCTTGGATTTTACTTCTAAAAGGTAGCCAGGGGCTTCCCTGGTGGCGCAGTGGTTGGGAGTCCGCCTGCTGGTGTGGGGGACACGCGTTCGTGCCCCGGTCCGGGAGGATCCCACGTGCCGCGGAGCGGCTGGGCCCGTGAGCCATGGCCGCTGGGCCTGCGCGTCCGGAGCCTGTGCTCCGCAGCGGGAGAGGCCGTAGCGGTGAGAGGCCGCAGCGGTGAGAGGCCGCAGCGGTGAGAGGCCCGCGTACCGCAAAAAAAAAAAAAAAAAAAAAAAAAGGTAGCCAAAAAAAAAGCTTCTCCCCTTGTCAGCATTATTGTCACAAACACCTTTACCCAGAAATTCATGTTTGATTCATCTTATCCTGCCAGATTTATAATTCAACAGTGTCCAGCCTCTTCTCCCGTGACTTCGTGTTGCAGAATTTCTGCTCAACCAGGCCCCTGTGCTGCCCACACCAGCACATACCTTGTCCTCTCCAGTCTCTACACTGCACAAGCCATTGCCCAATCAGGGACACAAGTCTTTTCCCACTTCTGCCCTCAGCCCCTTTTCATTTCTCCTCCCCAACTCTGAGGGATCGACCCTCCCCGGGGATTCCTCTCTTGTCTGATTCCTCCAGCTGCAGCTTCCTCTCCTCCTCCCCCTGCACTGATGTCCATCACCTCTCCTGTCTCTCAGTCTTCTCATCTTTTTGTCTGTGTCCTAAGCCTATGTTCCATCCCCCGCACAGATGGAATAAGGCTCCCTGTGTGCAGGGAACAGCCTCACCTCTTGTTTTGTGGTGTCCCCTCTCCCAGTGCGGGAAGTGCCTTGTTCCTGATAGAGATGTTGACTGACAGACTGGCTAGGGTAGAAGCTTAGCCTTAATACCTCTCTTATCTCTTTTCTTAATTAATTTGATGTGTTTGGCATCAGTTCTGATGCTTGAGGGGTATTTTCTAGGAGGAGAGGAGTGTTGGAGGCCTTGTTCCTGTTCTTTCCCTTCCCAAAGAGACTAGTATTTCAACCTGACAGCTCCCAGCCAGTCCTCTGGCGATGGAGCATTGAGTGTTTATTTTCCTGATGTTTTTATTCCAAAGTCTTTGCCAGGGTCATGTTGTTGAAGTCTGCCAAGTGACAGCAGCCCCTGACCCTGCTACTGAATCTGACACATTTTACAGGTACAGCTGTTATCAGAAAATTATAGAAGCCAAAAGCAAAAAAAGAAGGAAAAAAAGGGGTCTTGAGAGGTCCTCTTGGACATGCCCCTGTCTCTAGTCTAGTACTCATCCATTTCTGCTCAAATTAGAAAAGATCTAGTATTCAAAGTGCTACACAAGGGAACTGTATATCACACTCTTCTATTCCCACTCCATTGTCTAACAGCCCTCACTGTCAGGATAATATGTTTCATTAAAGAGACCCACTACCTCTTCTTTTGAATGTAAGTCCCTTTCCACTTTGACTGTTCCCAGAAAGTGCATGATGACGAATATAACCAACTGTACACTTGAAAAAGTGAATTAGAAGATTGGACACAATCTACAGAAAGTGGATCAAGTCGTCATCCAGGAGGGATAATTCAATATTTAACCCAATCTACCATTCTTTCCAAAGACCAGGCTAATTTCCAGACTGATTTGGTTGTTATCTGTGGACATCTGAACTCCCTCCTGGCTCACAATGGTAAGCAGGTTTCCAAGTTTAGATGAGTCTCACCCATAGATTTCAATGCTTTTTTTCTACCCACATCCTGCGCTATAGCTCTTTGCTCAGAGAATGCCACTCAATAACACGCACACTTAATTAGGTCTGTGTAATGCCAAGCAACTGTTTGTAAGCAGGAAGAAGATGTCTTCTGGCTAACTGATCCACTCACTACCATATATCTAGATATTTGGAAATAACCCGATGAAGGATTGAAGTTTTTCCTTTATCAGCATGTAGACAGGCCTAAAATCTTATAGTCGAGCATCATCCACAGACAAAGTTAACTGCATCATTAACACTTCTGCATTTGGCAGGCTGTGGCCGGACAGGATTTCTCCCCCACTGGTGACCCCAAGTTTGGCCTGAATGTCTTGCCACTGGTTATAAAGAGGGATGCCAGTGTCTCAAAAATGCCAGAGAGTCTGACAGGCATTCTAACTAACTGACTTAGCTGCTTTGATTTCCATAAGAGAACTGGAATGCATAACAGAACTTCAGGACGGAGACAGCCCAGTTCCTAGTATTGGAAAGGGCCAAAAAATAGGAACTCATTTCCTGAGAGTGAGTCTAGTCTACAGTCTTAGGGAGGATGATGGGGGTAATTTGGGTGAACCAGTTCAAGGCAATGTATCCTCATTACCTTTGGAGAAATGCTTTCATACCAGCCACTTTTGCAGGGGACCAGTTTGGGCCACTTCTAAACAACCTAGTGAATGAACGGTGATTCTTTACTCAGATCTGGATATATATCAAACCAATAATTCAGAAAATCTACTTAAAAATCCTAAATTGTCTAGATCTACACTCTCTTGTCTATATGTCAAATTAAGTAACGAATCGCCAAAGTTCTGCTTCATTTAGTGCTACGCAGTTTCCACTACAGTAGCCCTGGTCTAGTTAGCTTATCTCCACAATTCAAAATCACTAAACATTGTTCCAACCAATCCTCCACTGTCTCCGCCTCTTGAACCACTAGTTGATCTGAAACAGCAGCTGAAGATGGCGGGGGGGGGGAAGAAACCCAAGGTTAAGAAATAAGCCAAAATCACCCCCTCCTTCCCTCGACAGGCATCTAGACTGAAGCAATCCTGAATTAGGGAGAGGAGAAGATTTCACATTAAATCAGACTCAGGATCTTGAAGATACGCTGGACTGGACAATCTAAGTACAGATCTGAAATTGTGTATATGACTTGAAGCTGTTTTCGGACTGTCACGTAAGAAGAGGCAGAAGAGTCTTAGAGCCTCTTAGAGTTTTAATCCCAAGAAAGATTACCTACCTTCCGTTGACACTTATAAGGGATGATGGAAGACAAAAATCAAGTTGTATTTCGTCTGTAAAGAGCGTGTTAGTCAAGAATAAAATCCAAAATGTACAGTGAAACAAACACAAAAGAAGGTTATTTCTCCCTTGGGTAAAGTCTTAGGCAAATGACTCCTGTCAGTGGGCAGTTCTCCTCCACATGTGATTCAGTGATCCAGGCTCTTCCCATGTGAGTCTCCACTATTCCTTAGGGCCTCAAGGTCAGCATCGAATGGAGGAAGTGGACAGAAAGCATTGGGAGAGGGGATGGGGACACATCCACTTGCTAAAAGCTTTGGCCAGGAAATGGCATATATATTCCATCCACTAAAACTTAGTCACATGGCCACATCAAACTGCAAAGGAAGCTGGGGAATGTAGTCCAGCTGTGAAGAGCTACCAGATTTGGGGAAAATAGTTGCTATAGAGACCAACCTGGAAAATTCTCGAGAAGAACCAATGGTTCAACTACTATAGAGAGCATCTTTGTGAGAATACTTCTTTCTTCAAAAGGAAGATCATCACTGCCCAAAGAGACTTTTTTCCAGATGGTGTGTGTTGATGAATGGGAGAGAGAAAAGGTGGGGAGGAAAAGAGAGGACTTCTGTGAAAGAACAGAGGTGACCGCCATCACGTGGCCACGAAGACAGACAGGATCCTGTAGCTTGCCCACCTAGACCTTCCACTCTCAAGAGACTGGTTTCTTCTCCCATGGAACTTCTGGCCTCTTGTGTAATGAAGATGTGCCTGAAACCCCTGGGTCTTGGGGAGCCTGGAAGTGGACACAACCCTAAAAATCTTTTTTGTTATTGAAAACAATCTAGTAAAACTTACCACTGGACACAGAGGTCAGAAAAATTCAGTGAAAGCAGAAGATTTGCCTGGTCTTTCAACCCTAGACAAAATCATATTTTACACTCGATTAATTCCAAAACCGGATTTAACTTTTTTTACGTGTTCCATTCTGGTAGGATCAGAAGACACATCTGGCAGGGACGAGGTCCTCTCAAGAAGAGTTTGAATATTTACAATTAAAAACAAACAAAACAAAACAAAATCCACTCGCTTCTCTCGAAGTCTCACCCCTGGTGGGAGCAGCTTTTAGGACACGTCACCGAAGGCGAAGTTTCCAGCAACTTGATCCCCTCTGTTACCTATATTTCGAGCCTCTAGCCCGCTATTAAAAATAAAAGGGCATCTCCATTCTCCCCCAGACGTACCATTCTGCAGCGACACTCACTACTTTATTCATGTATGTGTGAAGTGAGTGTTTTCCTGTCCCCCTAGTTGCCCTGGAGTTTTACATTAAGCGCCCTTCCCTGCTGGGTTTCTTGAGATGATCTGGAACGCATGCTGGAAAAACACACTGGGGGAGCGGGGAGGTCTGTTAAATCCCAAAGCAAAGAGCAGCCGAGGCTTGCTGAGTAAAATGAAAGAGACTTAAGGAGGAAAGAATCCGTTAGTGTAGACACTTAGGGGTTGAATTTACTCCTCCATGCCCGCAATGCCATAAAGGAGCAGGACGTCGGCGTGGGCAGCTCTGGGGGTTCCAAAGCTGCGAAGTGCGGTCTTTGGAGGCGTCGGGAGTCAGTAATCCCTCAGTTCACTCCCGCCACTCCTTCTTGCCCATCCACGCGAAAGCAGAGTCCAAAGGCTTCAAAGATCTGGTGACCCTGGTGCTTCGCCCCGCGAGGGCGGGAGACCGGTACCCGCCGTAGGCTGCCGAAGCTCCGACGCTGCCTGGACAGGGGGCCGAACTTCTGGAAAAACGGCTCTGGGGAGCGATCGGTCCTGGAAGGGCGAATGCGGGAAAGTGACTCCGTCCCCTAAAGCGGAGACGTTGCAGCGGGACCCAGCTTCTGGGAAGTTCCGCTAGGAATGTTTGAAAATACGTTTCTCCCCATTCGAGGTGTTTTGTTTTGTTTCTTCCTTTAAATCTATTCCCTTCAAAAAAACAAAGATGTGAACGGGCAGGCGCCACCTGGTCTGGGAACTGAGCTTGTGACTCCTGAAGATTTCGTTTGCTTCAGGTTGAGAAAAGAACCTGACGTCTGCCTGGAACTGTGCAAACCGTCTGGGGCTCCTTCGGAGAGGGACGTGCTCTACCCCAGCCGCCCAAAGCCTCGGAAGGTTCCATGGAGGCGGCGTCGGGGCCGCTGGACCCCAGATCACCGGGGGGTTAGGACGGAACGAAAACCCAAAGCATCACAGCCCGCACCCCTCGAAGTCGCGGTCCCGAAAGCGCGGGCCAAAGCACGCGGCTGCGGGGCGGGAAGGGGAGGGCGAGTTCTCAGCCCAGAGCTCCCTGCTCAGCTTCTGCCATTTCCTCCGCCTGATTTCGGCCGGAGGAGGTCATCAGTTTTCGAGGGCAGATCGGAAGGCAATATTCCCGAGCAATTTGAACGGCCCTGGGAGAGAAGAAAATTAAATAATTGGACTGAAGTCTAAAATAAAGATCCGGAGAGAGATTATGACCCCACTGGATTTTCCGCTGAGAATGCCTCCTATTAGCGTGTACCTCCGAGCTGGCTCTGTCCCCGAGGGCAAAAAAAGGGGCCATTTAGGCCTTGAGATGGGGGACTTTCCCCCGCAGCTTTAGATTCTTGAAACTGAAGCTACCTTGTAACCAAGGCAGATTTTTAAGTTGTTACAGATAGGTTTCCTGTTCAAATAGCGTGGACCTCATTCTCCAGGTTCACTGTTTGGGGCGGGTCACAGCCTGAAGGCTGTCCGTGGGAGTGGGGGGACAGTACGAGAAAACACCATCACAGCGAGATTTTGAAAACATTCCCACAACTCTTCCTCTCAACTTTTGATTATTTGTGTAACTCAGGAAGAGGAGAATTCTGATTGCTTGTGGAGGTTCATCGTCCCTGGCAAGGAAAAAGACAGAGGAAGAAAAGGAAAATCTAATAGAGACCGGTGCAGCGTGCTCCAAGATGTTGGAACGGGTCCTCTGTGCATTCTTCCTGGTTTAAAAGGACAGAGTCTGTCTTTCCGGGGCATCAGTTCCTCAAAGGATATTGCTTCTGTTGCAATAAAAGGCATAGAACTAGATATAGTTATCAAAGTGCATATATATGGAGAGAGAGCTAGAGAGAAAGAAAACACGGGTTTTCTCCTTATGTCGATGGAAAACATATTTCCCGGCCCTCCAGGTATTTTTTCCAGGATGATCAAAGCTGGGCGAGGACCAGCCCCTTCCACATAATTCTTAGGCTGAATATGCCCTTGCAGAGTGGATTTGGGGCGTCACTCCACTTGACTTCAACTGACACATTCAGATCCCTATTCCGAGCTGGGCAGAGCATCTGAGAGATCCCTGCCGGGTTCAGATCCTAAGGAGTGAGCCTTGAGAGGCCAACATGGAGAGAGGAGGGATGTCTCTGGACCTTGCAAGAGGCACTCTTCTGTCTGCACCCAGAGGCCAGAACCCTAAGTGAGCAGTCATCTTGAGGGGAGAAGGGATGGGATTGGGCTTTCTTCTTCCTAGGACAAATCACATTTGGGAAACTTTTCTTTTCAAGGGTGGGGCTAAACTTTAAAAGGCAGTGAGCCTGCTTTTCTTGCAATGTTTGGAAAGAGAAATTCACCACTGTTTATGAGCCTGTCCCTGCTACTTAAAGTACGAAGTATTTTAAAGGAAAAACTTAATATCGGAAACTGGTAGACCTACAGCGCACCATGTTTAGAAGTATAACTGAAGCATACCCAACTGTATGGGGATATTGTCATCATGAGTTTCTATATGAAACATGACTATGCCACTTCATATGTACTATAGGAGCAAATGGCAACAAAAACATAGCCACCCAGAATTTAATACTGAGATCCCTAACATCTGAATAATTTGCTTTCCTCCTTTACACTTTCACCAACTGAGATTTAGCCAGCTTTACAGAAGTCTGTTCTCATGGCTTCCCTGCCTCTGGCCTGCAGCCCTTCCACCCACCCATCTACCCATCCACTTCTCCACACTGTTTGTTTTTTTTTGAACCAGGGATTCTCTCAACTATTTTTTTTTGAGAAATCTTTGTCAGTGTATGATTAAACACACACACACACACACACACACACACACACACACACACACACACACACACCACTTCTCTATCCGAAGACTGGGCATAAGAAACAAAATAGGGGGAGGGTTTCCCCATTTGAGAAGTACCCTTTCCACAGGAACAAGCAGACAGACAGAGAAGGAAGGGAAAGCTGGCTGATTCTTGGTCTTGGCAGTGTTGGTTAGCAACAAAAAATCCGCAGTTAGGATGTGTCCCTGTAGATAAGCACCGGAACCCCCGGAGGCACAGGGTACTAACTTGCAAAACCTCCGGATCGGTTGGCAGCAGCATGTCCTTGAATGCCCGGGCACCCGCGCCGGCTCGCGCCTCCCACATGCCCAGAGCTCTCCGGGATCTCATTAGAGTGTGCTCTGCCCCACAAAGAAAAGTACCCACCTGTGTGCTCAGCTATCAGTGCCCATAGAGCGCACGCAAGTGCATCAGTGAGGATTACGGGTGTGATTGTGCCTGGCTCGCCGTTCTGCTCGGGCGCCGCGGGAGCGGAGCAGGCGCTTCCCAGCGCGGGCCCTCGTCCCGCTGTCCTCCCGTGTCGGCCATTGGTTGTCCTGCGTGCAAGCGGCTTTCGCCAAGCTTCAGTTTAGTCGAAGTTAGTGAAATCCAATACTAAATAATTACTACATGGAAAAACAAACAAACAAATAAACAAACCAAAACCAAAAAAACCCACCAACCCCCCCCTAAAAATCAGCCTGTTATAATTAACGAAAGAACTCTCGAAGTCCTGGGATCAAACCAGAAAGAAAAGAGAAAGGAATTAGATGCTGGCGCCGTGTTCCCGGCGGAGCCAGGCGGCCGCTGACTGCTCTGGCTGAGGGGACTCGCCATCCAGGCTCCGGAAGTGACCCGAATCTCCTAAAAATCTGTGCAGAGAAAAGAATTGCGCTGAAAGAACAGTGCCAACGCCAGGATTCTGCCAGATTTGATGAGACGGCAATTTGGTTTCTGGCAGGCGCATAATTCCGCTAATTATGGCTGAGGGGAAATGGGTCTGAGAATTATATACTGCAAAGTCGTTCCTGGATATCCTCAGACATGGTGTCTTTATTCTCTCTTAAATATAAGATTTTTAACAAAATCGGTAATAAAAAAGAATTTCTGCCTTACATATGCCTGAATACCATGTCTGCTTGATAGCTTTCTGCATCAGAGAAAACACTGGTGGAGGTGGATTAACAAACCTGTGTGTCTGTGTCAACATATATCTTTATCCACAAAACCATAGGTCCACCAAACCGCACACACACATCTCAGCAATGGCATAAAGACAATAAAGGCTTTAATTTGTTTTTAATTTAAACATGACTATGTTTCTTATTCAAGGGAAATATTTTTAAATTTTTTACAAAGATTACCTAATTAGATGGAGGTGGGTATCTGAGGGCACATATCTTACGTTAATATTTATCTAAAGTTCCCTTAACACCGAACAAAGCATATATTATATACTTATTTGTCTAGAGATGATAGGTCTATAATAGATGAGAGAAATAAATCTGCATTACTTCTTCGGAGAGATATTCATTAATAAACCAAGCACCGAAAACAGAGTTAAAGTGCTTCAAATCACAAATGCAGATTCTAGCAGAAAGAGGTTTTCCTAAGGCCTCAGAGTAGGAGAGGAATTGCATAAGATTTCCTTAATGCGTTAGGAATAGCATCTCTGCTGAAACGTGAGGATGGTCTTTTTTCCCATTCTGCTCATGGTGGCTCAGCTGAAGGAGAGAAGGCCCCCACTGCAGAGAGCTGGAGTTGGAGAATTCGAGGGGTCTTCCCCAAGCTCAAATCCTCACTGTATTTCCTTTTCTTTCACCATCATCAGCCTGCCCTCACCAGCACCCCTGTCATGACCAACCTGTAAATGTCTCCATGCTAGCACAATGCACACCCATCACAATACATGTTCCCCCAGCCCGTGTACTATCCAGTAGTGTTCAAAAACCAGGACTCAACAGTCACGCTCCCCAGAAATGCTGAAGGCCATCAAGTGCACGAAGTCTGAGGTGGTCTCTATACCTTGAAAGATATTTCTTGTTATCTGAGTTAAATTTTCTCTGACTATGCAAGTGAGTGCAGCCATCTTTGCGAGGAGAGAAAATGGATGTCCCCATCTTCCTTTCTAGTTCTTTAGATTTCATCGACTTTGCTTCATGTATGTATAAAACAACACCACAACCAAGAGAAAAAATTCTTCTAAATACTCCCTAGAGAAGGATAAATATGGGTGAGAGGGAAGAGACAGTGAGGGAGAGAAAATCTAGCAGCCCCCTCCATAAGGATATCATAGGGATAGTTTCCCTCCAGTAAATAATATTTCACCAAATTATATCTTTTTAGGAAGGTGGAATTAGTTGCCACCAGCAGGAATCTTGTCCCAAGTACCCAGACATTCAAGCTCCTTCCTGCATTTTTGCTCCATAGATCCCAAGCAAGATTGGCTATTTGAGCAAAGAGGGGTTCTCGCCCTTTAGTTGAGTCTTAGGTTTTCATTTCCCTCTTTTTGGAGATAGGAAAATTAAATTTTCTTTCTTTTGGTAAGGCATCTTTTGAAGGTCCCTTAATTTCTGGTGTCAAGCTCAATTATTTTCAAATTAGAATGATTAGAATGTATCTTCTGCTGTGACTTCTGAGGGTATCTGGTCATGGGGAGAACTAGGCTGTAATCCATTTAGGGTATAATTTTTCTCCTTCCTCATAATGAAATATACTTACATCCTCTACCATCTGCCTCTGAGGACCCACTAAACTCCAGGTCTCAGCATCATGGTGGAATTGAGGGCAGTATTTCACCTAGTTAGAGATGAAATGTCCAGTGCTTCAGCTATGTCTTTTATATTTAGTCATTCTTATTTAAAAGGATATATAAGGTAAACAGTCCATTTTGATCTAGAAGAATGCTGTATTGAGGTCTACAACCCCTTCTGAGAAAAATGTTATTTTCCATTATCTTCTTTTAAAGTAACTGGAAATCCTAAAGAGACACACAGAAAGAGAGAGAGAGAGAGAGAGAGAGAGAGGGACAGGGAGAGGGAGAGGGATGAGGGAGAGGGAGA
>NW_020185339.1:25411339-25418949 GCF_003031525.2 Neophocaena asiaeorientalis asiaeorientalis | reverse complement strand
GAGCGGGAGAGAGAAAGGAAGGAAGGGAAGGCAAGGGACGGCAAGGCAAGGGAAGGGAAGGGAAGGGAAAGGAAGAGAAGAGAAGAGATTGATCTGTCTCATTTCTAGGAGCAGCAAATTTAAACTTTAAAAGATGGAGGAAATGATTGAAAGTGATAAATACCTTTTCCAAGCATTCGGTTTGTTGGCTTTCTGACCAAAAGGGCCCGTTGTTAGATCTCTGAAAGGAAGCCAAATCCAGCCCCCTGCAAACACTCCTCCACCTCTTCCCCAACCCCCCTCAACTCCCTTGTCTAACTTGAAAATGAACTTGGACTTCCCTCTCAGACAGGCCCTAAAACCAGGAGAGATTTTATTTGTCTGTTTTTGAAGGACTTCCTAAAAGGAGGAGGTGTCTGGGGTGAGGGGAGGGGAACAGAGGGCCCTCTCCCACTGCAGGGATGGGGTAAGTGTAGGGGCTCTGGGGAGGCAAGAAGCCGAGAGATATATTTTGTTAATTTCTTAACTCTGTGTTTATTTCCGGAACTTCTGTCATTGGGGGTGGGGAGAGGGCAAGTGACTGGCTGAGATGCTGCTGAAAAAGAAAAGGGAGTAGGAGGGATGAGGATTAGAAAGGGGATGGGTCTGGGGAAGGAGAGGATGAGGAGGGTTGGGAAGGGTCTCTGTGAGGAGCTTGGCAGGGCCGAGAGGACAGTGATGGAAGCGATGGAAGAATGAGGGCCGAGGTAGGGCCACTGGAGGCCACTGGAGGAGGCTTCCTGAGACTTCCCCATGGAAGCAGCTACCTGATCTCCCCACTCAAACACAGAGCACCACAGGTGTGATTGGGGGCAGGCTGGAGGAGAATCCAGGAAAAGATTGGTGATGGCAGCCTAAACCCCAACCCTCGAGTGGATCCCTGCAGAACCATAGAGGGAAGTTTGATGGGACTTCCCAAACCCTCAGCCAACACTGCCATCCTAAACTGACAGCAGAAGAGAGTGGATTTCCCTGATGTCTAGGAGAGGGAAGTGAATAGGGCCTGGAGGAAGGCAAGTTTGGGTTTGACAGCAGAAAACTCTGAAATTAGGAGCAAAGCGGTGCCTCAGCCCATCCTGGTCCCATCTTCCTCAAGCTGGGGGCCCAAGGAGGAAGAACAATATAGGTGGAAGATGCCAGGGTGGCAGCTGCTGTCCAGGAGGTGAGTCTCAGACCGGGAGGAGAGGCCTGGGTGGCTCTCCTCTGAGTCCACACTGTGGGGGTGGAGAGATTAAAGTGGAGCAGGTTCCAGAGGGGTCCAGGAGCCTGGGAGTGGCATCTGTACACTCCTTGGGCCGCCCCCAACCTCTTAGAGCCAAGGGAGCTGGAGGGAAAGGAGGGAGGAGGGGACTGGGCAGGGCCAGGGAGCCCCAGGATCAGCCACTTTTCTTTCCTTCCCCACCAGTATCACCCTTTGTGACCCAACAGGAATTAATCTCCTCTGAGTGTGTAAGGCTCTCCCAGCTCAGTCACACTCCCAGGGGGCTCTCTCATAGTTCCACCCCCCCACCCCGGAACTCCCAACCCTTCCTGTAAGTGACCTCTCTATCCCAAACATCCCTTTCTTTCCTAGATAGCTCAAGCCCTACATCCTCAATCCTCCACAAATCTCTTCCATCCTGCCTGCAGCCTGTATCCTGGACAGGAAAGGGCCCCCCAAACTCTATGCCCGCCCACCAAGGCCCCAAGTCTGGGCGAGAATCCAGACCCCATGGTGGTAAGGCTCTTTGTTCTCCTGCAGCCTCAACCCACCCCCTCCTTTTTTTAAACTGGAATTTTGGAGCTTCAGGTCTTCAAGCTCTTTTTTTTTTTTTTCCTGGGCAATATGGAGGAAACAGAGGAAAGAGGGGGAGGAAGGGAAATCAACTTATGCTTGCTTTCCAAAGAAGGCAATCTGGGCACTGAATAAGGGGCACACCAACCTCATTTCTCTCATCCCCTCCTCCCTCGCCTGGAATTCAAGCTTCACCCAGCCCTCGAGTGTGTACAGCAACTCCTGCTGCAAATGCTGCTAGCTTACCCCACCGACTTGGTCTCTAACACGGCGGGCCAGGAATTTCACCCCTCAACTTTAGAAAGACACAGACATCTGCCTCTTCATTTTCCTGGGGATGTCTAAGTAGAGAACAGGATGAGCATATAAATCAAGTGTGTATCCAGAGAAATAAACAGACCAGCAGAGATCTTTATTTGCATAGAGAGGATTTCGGCGAGGGCTGGATATTTTCAGGAATACACTTGGGCTGTATCCACAAGGGCATGTGCTGGAACAGTGCATGGAGCCTGCCCACAATCACAGACCCACAGGCCGGTCGTATGCACACGTATACCGTGCAAACACACACACACACACACACACACACACACACACACTTCCAGTGAGACGGCACATTGAATATCTCCTTTATATACTGGAGTCTTTGAAAACAAGAATTTCAGAGTTGAACTTAGCGGGGAACTCAGTCCATAGAGGAAGCTGAGGGCAGAGCGGCTCCCGTGGCCTCGCCATTACAAATGTCCCTTTGAAAAAAGAGCGGAGAGCGCAGCCCGGGGCTTCTCACGGGGCTAGAGGGGCCGTTTTCCATTTTCCTTTAGTGTGCTGAAATGCTCCGTCCTTTCCCGCACACACCAACATCATCACAGCTAGAGACCGAAGGGTCACATTCCTATTCATTCCTCCCGATTTCCTCTCAACCAGGTCCGCAGTCCAGCTCCATCGGCCCACCCGCGAAGCCCCCGGCGGGGCGAGGTGTGGCTCAGCGGCGGGGGGTGAGCGCCGAAGCCGAGGGTTTCAGCGCCTGGCTTTCTAGGGCGGGATCGCCTCATCGCTTCGGCGATGTAATTACTATGTTTCCAGTAGTGCATATTCTCCTGGAGTGTTTAATTTGGTTTTATTTGCGTCTCAGCGAGATCCACATCTTTTTTTTCGGGGGAGGAGGAAGAAGCGACCCCAGGCTTAAAGTTAATTAACCAACAAGGCTCTACTTTGAGGCGCCCGGCCGCAGGCTCTCGCCTCGTCGCCTCCCTCCCTGCTCCGGGTGCGCCCCAGTCTTGGAGTCGGCAGTTTCAGGCGCGGAAGGTCTTGGGGAACCCAGCGAAAGAGTGGGAAATCGTTCAGAGCATGCGGACCCTTCTCTGGCGCTTTCAACGCCCTGAGTCCTGAACTTTCGCCTCCAGCCTTCCCACTCTCTCAGGTCTCTGGGGGGCCTACATCTTCTTCGGCTGGTCTCCTTGACGAAGGGAACTTTTCCCTCTCTTTCCGCTCGTCGCTAAATTTTGGCCGCATAAAGCCCCTAATAAATGGAATTGTAAAATTGCTGGGTTAAATCTATATCTCATTGCAATAGGAATAGTTAATGCCCTTATATAAATCTGGAAAAGAACATACTATTGATTTTATTTATTGCTGGGCCGCCTGCACCCAGAGCCTTTCTGCTGTTCTGCCCCTTACTCCCAAAGGCTGGG
Source organism: Neophocaena asiaeorientalis asiaeorientalis (assembly GCF_003031525.2). Classification (NCBI taxonomy): domain Eukaryota; kingdom Metazoa; phylum Chordata; class Mammalia; order Artiodactyla; family Phocoenidae; genus Neophocaena; species Neophocaena asiaeorientalis. The sequence continues at coordinate 25,415,466 of NW_020185339.1, read as the reverse complement.
GGACCCGTCTTTGGGTTCTGGCCCGTGAAGACGCATCTGGCGTTGAGCTAGACCATTCCCGGACCCGGGAGGGAGCCCCAGGAACGGGGTGGCCATTTCAGGCCCTTTGTTTCGCCCGGCTGCCCCACTCAGCCCGGTCCACGTCGCTCCGGGTTCTCCACGCGGAACCGGACCCCGCACTGCACAGGAGGGGAAGCTAGGGCCTCCGCACCACCCCTACACCTGCGGAGGGAAAAAAACGGCAGACCTCTCCACCCACCTACCCCCACCAGGCAGGCCGCAGGCAGACGCGGGGGGCCAAGGTCACACGACCCAGTCTAGACTAGCCAGGCCATGTTTGCTTTCCTCCTTTTACCTTGACCTTGGGACTCCGGAGGCAGAGAAGGCAGTTTCCTAGCCAAGAGCCGGCTCCCAGCAAGACCCACCTTCCCCTCCACTCCTCTCTCCTCCTTCCACCATCATCGCCCTCAACACACACTCAAGCTAGCCTGCTCATGTTCCAAGCTTCCTGATATATTTTTCCTCCTACTGCCAGCCCAGCCCAAAGCCTGCTTTCTGGAACTCTGAGGTGACCCTTCCGAATGAAGAGCACTCTGATAAAGATTGCGTCTCTTATCCTAAGTCACCCACGCCAGGGCGCTCTCCATCGTCCAACACCACTTTGCCCCTACCGGTAGAAGGGAGGCAGCCCGTGGGCCAGATCTCAGTACAGACCTGGCCATTTGCTCTCAAGTTGAAGGGATCCAGCGGGTTCGGCTTAGCCCGAGGCTATTTCCTGGCCGTGGTCTGGACAGGAGCACCCAGCATTTAAAATCTTTGGCAGAGGCAAGAAAGAGGGAGATGCTGTAGCCCCTCTCCCCTTTTTTCTCTCTCTCTTTATTACCTCTTCTCCTCAGGAAGGCCCTGTGCTGAAAGGGAACTTGGCTCAATCCCACGGAGATGCTCTCTGGAAAGGGATGCCTCTACTGAGGCACCAAACTGAGCACAGGAAGCCCGACAAGTCTGGAGACTGGGAAGAGAGAAGAGGGGGGCTTTTTTAGAAAATTAGTAAGTTGGTGTTAATTTTTTCTTTATAAAGATTGGGTAGTTTCAAAGGGGGGGGGATGCTATGGGAGCTAAAGTTGGGATTATCCAGCTGGGAACTGCGTTGATCCCGGCTCTGCCTGGCCCCTCAGCCTATGACCGGCTCAACCCAGGCGGCCGAGGGCGGAGGCGGATCCGCCGGGCTCGGATCGGGCCTCCTGGGGTCTCCCAGAGTAGCGCCTGGGAAATGTCCCTCCAAAGGGGCAGCGCTGCCGACTCTCCCTCGTCCCACGTTTCCTTTTGTACATGGATCTGAGAGCGCGTGCTCTTCTTGTTCGCATGAAGAGCTTTTCAGCTTTCCTAGACCGAATCCCTGCTCCTCCTCCCCCTTTTCTTTGAAAAATCTCACTCCGAGTCTTTTAATTTCTATTGTATGTTGAAATACCCCTCTATTCTATTGCCCCCATTTCTCTTCTTTATTCTATCTCAATTTTTCGTTGAGAGCATCCCGCCCTTCGTGTGATGATGTTTGTGTTTGGGGGCTATTACATCCTCCTAGCCTTCTCTGCTCCGCTGGAGGAAGACCTGCGGGCAACGAGCCTAGAGAGGGTCCCTCTTAGACAACTGGGGCTTTGGGGAAAGTGGCTGAAAGTCGGAAATGGAAACACAATCCCGGCATCAAAGTCTTGCTGCTCGGTGTCGGGTTCTTTCCAGCCGGAGCTCCCAGGGAGTCAGCCAAGGCCAGACCCAGGGCTCCCCACGCCCTGCCGCTGCGCTTCCGCCTGCTTTCCAGTTTTTTTATTTATTAAGAAAAAAAAAATACGGTGTCTCCCTGACCCTTAGCTCCAAGCCCCAATCCAGTCAGCAATCTTTTGGGGTAGGAATCAGTCTCCCCCACACGTCTCCTAAGCCTAGTGGGAGGCTCCCAGGAAAAGTCCTGGTCTTGCCAGACCCCTTTGCGTCGGCCAAATTCAGCCTCCCCCTCCTCATTCTCCCTCCCCGAGGCCGGCCAGGGGGCGTTGCCCTGTCCCTTTAAATCTCCCAGCTCCCTCCTCTTTTCCCCTCCTGAGAGCCAATCAGCAGAGACCTCTTCCCTTTCGCCCCGCCCCACCTCTAGGGGTGGGAACCCCAGAAGACCCGGCCAAGGCATCACGTGCACGGGTGGCGTCACGTGGGCGCGGGAGGGTTGCAGAGGGGAGGCTGGCGGGAGCGGGTGATTTCTTAATGAAATGTCCCCGCATGCGTAGAGGACATGTAGGGAGGGAGGTGGAAGCCCCAGGACGAGGAGGGGAGGGGTAGAGAGAGAAGGGAGGAGGGATGGGGGAGGGGAAAAGGGAGCGAGGTGTCTCCCCAGCTCGCAGCCTCTGGCAAGTGGAGTTTTTAAAAAGCTCGAGCAGATCATGTCATGACGACTTCGCTGCTCCTGCATCCTCGCTGGCCGGAGAGCCTTATGTACGTCTATGAGGACAGCGCGGCGGAGAGCGGCAGCGGCGGCGGCGGCGGCGGGGGAGGCGGCGGCGCGGGCGGCGCGGGGGGGGGCTGCAGCGGAGCGAGCCCCGGCAAAGCCCCGAGCATGGACGGGCTGGGCAGCAGCTGCCCGGCCAGCCACTGCCGCGACCTGCTTCCGCACCCCGTGCTGGGCCGCCCGCCGGCTCCCCTGGGCGCCCCTCAGGGCGCCGTCTACACGGACATCCCGGCCCCGGAGGCGGCGCGCCAATGCGCCCCGCCGCCGGCGCCCCCCACCTCGTCCAGCGCCACCCTGGGCTATGGCTATCCTTTCGGTGGCAGCTACTACGGCTGCCGCCTGTCGCACAACGTGAACCTGCAGCAAAAGCCTTGCGCCTACCACCCGGGCGATAAGTACCCCGAGCCGTCGGGCGCCCTGCCGGGTGACGACTTGTCCTCCAGGGCCAAGGAGTTCGCCTTCTATCCCAGCTTCGCCAGCTCCTACCAGGCGATGCCCGGCTACCTGGACGTGTCTGTGGTGCCTGGGATCAGCGGGCACCCGGAGCCGCGTCACGACGCGCTCATCCCCGTCGAAGGCTACCAGCACTGGGCTCTCTCCAACGGCTGGGACAGTCAGGTGTACTGCTCCAAGGAGCAGTCTCAGTCCGCCCACCTCTGGAAGTCTCCCTTTCCAGGTAAGGAAGGGGCCCGAGCGCCGCCGCCGCCGCCGCCGCCAGGGACCCGTCCCAGCCCCTCCTGCCCCGGGGCTCCGCGCCCCAGCCACCCCCGCCGTCTGGCCCCGGCGCGCCGGCTCTGCTGGGCTGCCGATGGAGCCGGCCGGGCGAGCTGCGCTGAGGAATGCGCCAGGGAAGAAATCTGCTCCGACACGTTCCCCGGAGCTGCCGGGCGGAGAGTGAAGCAATCACAGGCGCCCGAGCGCCCGGCCGCCGGCTCCGCTCCAGTCGGGAGCTTGTCTCCTCCTCCCCCAGCGGGCTCCAGTCTCACGCGCGGCTCTTGGCCTCCTAAACCCGCTTCCGGCCAGGAATGAGGGGTGGGGTGGGCCTTGGGTGCCTTGGAATCCAAAACCACTAGGACAAAACGCTCAACCCACCGATTAATTGGGGAAAAAAATTAGAACCCCCAAACATTTTGTTTGCCTGAATGTCCAAGATCATTCAGGCACTGCAGGCACTGGACAGTTTTTGTTGTTGTTTTTAAACAGGGGTCTAATTTGCCGGGATCTACAGAAATGTAGGATGTTTTCTTTTTTCTTTTCTTGATTTATTTTAAGAATTTGGCCACGAATTTCCTGATTGTTAAAGGAACAAGAGAGCTAAAATCTCTGGAGAGGGTGTGGAGAAAAGGGAATTCACATCCCTCTCCTGGATTATAAAATTCTTTGCCTCTCTGGTGTACTGAGCTCAAATCCTGTGGGTGTTCGCACTACCAACTCCCCCAAATGAGGGGGAGAAAGAGAGTTACCCATGCCTTAGACACAGGGGAGTGTCTCTTTCTCTTAGAGGGGAGTGAGGATGAGGGTGGGAGGGAGACCTGCTTTGGAAGGATCTGAGGTCCAGGCCCAGGCGGGGGACCCCTCTGTATTGTCTGGCTCCATATGCGGTGGGGGATTGGAATTTAGTGGTGTTCTGTTCCCTTTC
>NW_020185339.1:25400411-25410948 GCF_003031525.2 Neophocaena asiaeorientalis asiaeorientalis | reverse complement strand
CCACACTCCACAGGGGAAAAGACCAGTTCCAGGTTTCTCAAAACCACATCAGGAGCTTCGTATTCAGCTTTGTGCTGAGAAATCAGGATTCAGGGTCTAGTGAATCCAGAGCTTGAGTCTGCTCTTGCTATATATGAGCAGAGCTCAGTGGGAGAGGGCTGACTGGCTCCGTTCTGATGCCTACAGGGGTCCTGGGGGCCCCGAACAGCCATATATGGCTCCCCACACTGCCCAGAGCCCCCCCTCCCCAACTCTACATGTGGACCCAGGGACATTTTCATTGGGAAGTGTAGACCTGAAGACCTCCTAAGGGTGGGCCTGAAATTCCTCTGCATCCGGGATTGGGGCAAGGACAGATAGTTTAAAAAAAATTACTGAATGATATTAAAAAATGTAGCAAATAACATTCTTATAAATATTATAAGATGACTTAGTATAACACAACTGACCAAGGTGGGACCCACACTAGACACCCAGTTTCTGGCTGCCAGAAGATTTAGGTTGATAGAATTTTAGTACATGGTGTCATGCGTTACCTACTCTGCATTGACTATATTTTTATATAATATGATTTCTGTTATTAACCACCTAATATGAAACACATAATAACACTTTTCTAGAAGATAGGCAACTCACATGTAGGTGTACAATAATGTGTTGTGGAGATATGGCCCTTTAATTTCCCATCCCACCCAGATTGGAAGCTGCTTAGGAGATGGGGGTTTAGCAGGAATTCCTGGAGCATCAGTAGCCAACAGGCCATGCTAAGGGGCTGAAGGGCAGAGGGGCAGATGCCCACCAAGCCCGCTGTGGGCAGAGGCACAAGTCTAGAGCAGTGGGCGGTGGGTTTAGTGTGAAGAGGGGATGAGAGGGAGCTGCTCTGGCATTGCTGTGTATGCATGTGGAGCAAGGTGGGAGTGAGAGATTGGAGAGATGCTCAGAAATATCTTTGAGCAAAATAAACATCTTAAAGATTCCCAGGAAAAAAAAAAAAACTAAAAGTAAGCACTTTTTTATCACAGCCTCCTAGAGAAAAATATCTTTGACATAAAAAAATATATAGCCCAACTGAGATTTAATACACTTGCAAATTATGGCATGGAAGTGGATATAAAAACCCAGTGTATCTCAACAGCTATGTGCTCACACACTCCCGGTGTGGAAATAGAATCGGGCTGGTGTATCTCAGTGAGTGCAGAGGTCCAGGCAAAAGGCAGATAGATGAATAAGAAATTATGCTCAGACACCCTCCATCTTTCTACCCACACAGAGCTCCTTTAAAGTAGTGAGATTTCCAGATAACTCTGTCTATGCAATTATGGTTTGTTCGCCAGCATCTAGGCATAAACACTACTGTCTCTTTTCAGTGCCTCTGGCTCTGAGAGACCACATCTATGGCAGTCTGGGCTGGTGTGGGAGATGAAGGCAATTGTTCAGAAAGATCCAGATAATTAGGGCCCAGATGAGTTGTGGCTTCTTCCTTCACCCAATTATCTAGACCCTTGCTTCTTTGCTTTTTTTTTTTTTCTTCCTATAGTGCGTGTAGACAGTTTTTAATTTTGACAGAGAGAGGCAGAAATTCCAAGAGAGAATCAGCAGGAATTCCAAGAGAGAAGCAGAGAGGAGGGGGGCGGGGTGGGGGAGACAGGGAGAGACAGAGACAGATAGGATAGGAGGAGACAGTAAGAGAGAGAAGGAGATAATGGGCTCTTTGGGCCATACTGGAAGTCTCTACTGACAAGTCTTTGGAATTTGCTTGAGAAGAGTGGCTAGGATTTCTAGCTGAACAAGGTCCTCTTCGGAGGACCAGAGCCCTGTTTTGGGAGTGGGTGGGTCAAGAGCCAGTGGGCAGTAGGAACATGTACACAGGACCCCAAGAGAGAGCTATGGCTGAGCATTGATCTGATTTTTATCTGCTCCTCAAAAGTGTCTATTAGGTTCCCAGGTATGAAGTGGTGTGTGTGTGTGTGTGTGTGTGTGTGTGTGTGTGTGTGTGTGTGCACGCCCACACGCTCTGAAGGGAGATTAGGGAAAGGTTCATTGTAAAATTAATCACCAAGTCCTCTACTTACTTTAGGCAACATAGACACAACTTGAGGCCTAAGCTTCCAGATGTTTCCACATCTGCAGATCCCACTTCCTTTCCAGACAAGACAGCAGACAATGAAAGGGGGCTTCTTTCAGAAGGCAAGACTGAAGGTATTTCCCCAGTTGGCCAAAACAACCAGCCGTTAGGTCTGATCCATGAAAAACTTGGCCAAATCAACTCTTGGCATTCTGTAGAGAAAAATAACCAATTTAGACCAGTTATCTGCTTTTTTTAAACTGCTTTTTTAGGGTTTGTTGATTCAGCCTCATTGGAAATTTATAGTTGGGGTTTAGGAGACCCAAAATTGGGTAGATAATTGTGAGCGTTTCCAGAAAGTGAAGTTTAAAAAAATCAGGGACAATTATCTGGTTAATTCAGGAACCCAAACCCACTTTTATCCCATTTGCTCTCCAGGAAAAATGAGGTATTTTAAAGCTAAATTGTACCAAGTGGTCTGTTTCCATTTTAGAACTTACTGTGTCATATGTTGAGTCCTAAAATCTGGCTCTTTTACCTACTCTGAGCCTCAGATTCCTTATCTTGTAAAATGGGTTTAATAAAATAAGGCTGGAAAAAATGTTCCGAGGATTAAAAAAAAAAAGCCTCACGGTATCATTACTGACCCTCTCTGTTTTACTCCTATTCCAGAATCATCAGTTTCTCAAATCATAGTTACATCTGTAAGAGTAAGACACATTTAAGAGCTGTGAGACTTTTAAAATTTATCTTGTGCAAAAAAAAAAAATCCTTTTTAACATAAAGGATCTGCTCTGCTAAAGTGAAGTTGTTTTGTTTTGCAGATTAAAAAAAAAAAAACTTGGCCTATTCCTATATAGGCAGAGAAAAGTGACAAGTCCAACAATTTTCCTGAAAAATTGTCATCGTGAAGACAGCCAAACCAGGCCATTGGAACCCCCTCTCTCCCATATTCTTTCTGTGTACTTTATTCCCCCCCTGCATTTGATGGTGACCTCTTCTCTCCCCATCCTGTGTAGACAAGGGTCCCTGAGAGAGAGCAGACCCAATGAGAATGGGTATAAGGAAGGTGTTTCATGAGGGCGGGGTGGGGGGGCAGTGAGAACAAGCATTTCAGAAAGAGCTTTGTGTCCTTATTCTAGACTGTGTCTACACTTCCAAAGGGCAGTAAGAATGAAGGGGAAATCTCAAATATTCAGTCCTACTCATTAAATCCTGCATGAAGAAGTCTGCCAATTACGTTTTTAACAATTGAAGGGTGAGTTACTCAGATAATTTCCCTAGTTCCCCACTTCCCCTTGAAAGTGTTGCTACGATCTTTTTATTGACAGAGGTGAAGGTGGAGTGGAAGGGGGGATATAAGTGACGCGCAGTGCCTGTGGCATTCTCAGAGCATGAAGAAATTGAACTAGTGGTGGGATGACAGTGCCTGTGGCATTCTCAGAGCATGAAGAAATTGAACTAGTGGTGGGATGACAGTCTCCTTCAGCCTCAGAGGAATGACAGGGATAGCACATGGGAGCAGGATTTGCTGTTTTGCTGAGTGGACATTTATGGGAGGGCACTGATTTCTTTTTATAGAAGACTTACGTGAACAGCCGGTTTCAACCGAAGAAGGGCTCTCTTGGTGTCTCCTCTGGTGGGCACACACCTGGGTGTGAACCCTCCACTTCTAGGGACCTGATTCCCTACATCTCAGTGCTAGGACTTCCCACCTTGGATGTTACTAAGTGGCTCACAACACTGGACACCTAGAGATTGGCTCCCAGGCAGTCTGGCTTCACCTGGCCACTTTTCTTCTCTCTAGCTGTCGGTGCTGGCCTCAGATTCCTAGTGCAGAGCCAGTGACCAAAGGCAAGAGGCCCCACTTGGGGGTCTGTGCCCACTGAAACTGTCTCCCTGCCCACCATGCCCTCCCTCAAACATACAAAAGAACACCTTCCTCTGATAATGGGGCAGAGTATAAACTGACCCACGCCCAAATGACCTACCTGCAGGAAAGAGGGATTTTCCTGAATACGTGCGATCCTGCAGGCTAGCAGACCAGGGTGCAATTTGGAGGGACCCCTCTAAGGGAACAAGGATTCAAATAAGGAGTGCTGTGTAGAGCCATACTGGAAGCTGAGGCAAAAGGAAAAATCAGTAATACTGGTCCCGTATTTATTTAAAATTTTCATATTTTGTTCATCATGGATTCCTGGGCATTCATTTATATATTTTAAAACATTGCATTAAAATATCATTCATCTTGGTTACTGAGTTTTGGGCGCCCCCTCCTTTAAAGTTTGCGCCAGAGGCAATACCCCAGGGTCTCACCTAAGTCGAGGCCTTGCTAATAACAGAGGTGCAAAAGATTTGGGGACAATCCGTCAGCTCCCTTTGAGTCCCTGCTGGAACCTGCGCCTGCCTCCGCAGCCGCGCGGACTTGAGGCCCCTCGCAGGGTCCTGGGTCCAACCATGCAACTCACTTCCTGCCGCCCGCCTTCTCTCTCCCCCCCAGACGTGGTCCCCCTACAGCCCGAGGTCAACAGCTACCGCCGCGGGCGCAAGAAACGCGTGCCCTACACCAAGGTGCAGCTGAAGGAGCTAGAGAAGGAGTACGCAGCCAGCAAGTTCATCACCAAAGAGAAGCGCCGGCGCATCTCGGCTACCACGAACCTCTCGGAGCGCCAGGTCACCATCTGGTTCCAGAACCGGCGGGTCAAAGAGAAGAAGGTGGTTAGCAAATCAAAAGCGCCTCATCTTCACTCTACCTGACCGCCCACCCAGCTGCCCGCCCCGTCTATTTATGTCGCCGATTTGTACCATATCCGAACACACCGAAGGACGCTTTTCGGGTACAGACAAATATTTAATGTTAGCCAGAAAGAGGAACCACTCCGCTGGGAGGCAGAGGGTATCAAAGGGTGTGCTCTGCCACCCTCTACTCCCCACCCCATCCTCAACCCTCACCCCTATGCAGATGGCACCTACCCCGCCTCAGCGGCTTTGGAGGTGGGTCCGGGCGGGCGTGGGAGGAAGGCAGCCTGCCTCCACTCCCTCTGGCCGTTGCCCCTCGCCTTGCCAGAGCGCCGAGTGGCAGCCAAGAGCCCAATCATTCCAGCCAAAGCAGAGTTGGGGAACCCCGAATGACCCCATTTTTGCCTCATCCTTTGCCCGGGCAGGTAGATGACCCCCCTGACGGTGCGACCCCGAGCAGGACCTGGCGAGCTCCTACTTTCCGTCCAGTCCTTCCTCCCGTTCCCTGTCCCTCTGGCACTCTTCAGTTAGGCAAGGTTTCCCAGTTAAGATTTTTCTGTGCATATTTCAAAAGTCACATTAATATTAATGATAAGTGTTAGGGACCTGGCATCGTGATTGGAGTACAGACAGCGCTTAGGTTTTTTCTTTCCTGTTTCAACAAAAGCTGGAATTGGATGAGGAGACACCTACCCTTCTCCCCCACCTGGACCAAGGAACTGAGTTTCTGAGGAGCCACCTTTGCCCCCATGGCCTCCTCTGTTCTGCTTCTCAATCAACATGCAGAAATCCAGGGAAGACAGAAACTCCCACCATGCTGCTAAATCTGTCTTCTCTCCTTCTCTCTCTGTGGCGAGACTGAGGGTCAGGCCATGCACAGAAGCAGAACTTTTTTCTAGGGAACGGACAAGCTTCTCTTCCAAGGGGATGGAGAGCGGGTCCCCCAGCAGATTCCCTCTCCAGTTGCTTCTCCATCAAGGCAGTAGCTGAGAAGGCCTCACATTTTCACTTTTACTCATTGTCCTGAGGACAGCAGTTTTTCTTCCAGGAGGCCAAGATAGCTGGCTCCCAATTAGCCAGCTAATGTAGACGCTGCCTGACATTTCCCTCCTCAAAGGCCAACTTGGTGCTGGGGGATGGGGGCTCACCTTCTCCCTTCCCACTGGTGCATTACAAAAGCGTGTTCTTTTGAAGTGTTCATCCAAAACAGGCTTTTTAAAAATGTTGTGTATCTGTATATAGTATTGTGATGTCTGAATGACAGTGTACTGAATGCAAAAAGGAAAAAAATACCACAAACCTGTTTTTAAAATAAAATCTTTTTTTTTTTTGCCTTGATTTTATCGCTCAGATTCCTTCTGAAACTCCTTCTATCCACTGGCTCTTGGGGTAGGCTCTGTTGCCCTGAATCAGCCAGAATGGGCAGGGGGAAGAGTAGAGAGAACACCCCCAGCTGGATAGATCCCAAATTTATATTCTGCTCCACGTAAGTTTTTTACGTGAGGTTTTCAGATTGTTGATACGATCTAGACAGAAGAAAACTCTTTCCCATCCTGATGCCCCAAATAGATGAGTACGCTTGGGAGAGAAGGATGTGATCAGCGACTGAAAAGGCCTGGGAGCAAGTGAGTGGGTTCACTTCCGTTAATAGAGCTCAGAGCTGGATCTCTGTGCTGAGAAAGCGGTGTCCCAGCTGGCGACTGGATGCCGTGGTGGTGGCAGCGTGGCGGCAGTGGGGCGCTAATCTTAGGCCCCTGAGGCTCTACTGCCCCCAGAGGGTCCCAAATCCCTCCAGACAGTTCAGAGCTGGAGCTGGGAAGGGGTCCCCTCAGTCTGCCCTGCTGGGAGGCCGCTGCAAGCTCCGCATTCCCAAGCTGCTCCCTTTTCCTCTCCACCAACCTATGCAAGAGATCGGGCTGCTAGGACCCCATGGGCCCCCAGTCCTCTAAGCCAATCTCACTTGGATTCTCCAGCATTCTCGGGAACCCCAGTCTTCCAGGCAATCAGGAGCCCTGTAGACTCTGCCACTAATTTGTTTTCCCTGCCGAGTCCGTCTGTGCCTATCTCCCTATCTGGCTGAGTTAATGAGATCGTTAAGTTGTCAGGTTAAGAGACTTTTAAAAAGCGATATAGCCTAAAACAATGTTATCTCAGATTAAATCTTTACTGCAGCAATTTTTATTTATATATAATATTTTTTCCACTCCTGAGACACAGAAAGACTGGAGGCATCGGGTTGGAAATCAGAGTTCTCTGATCTCACTTTGCCTGATGGCTGAAGTTCTTAAAATTTTATTTAAATAAATGTTTCAGGGGTGTGTGTGTGTGCCACACACACACACACACACACACACACACACACACACCGAATCTGAGAGACAAAGAGCCTGAGGAATTCACCCTCTGTGGAGGCTCCGCTACTGACGCTGCTGCCAGTCCTTTTCTACTCCATTTCAACTCTGGGTTAACCACCAAAGAATCCCACGCTGGGCAGTACAGATCTAGGAGGGAATAGATGACTCTCCCAGGAATAGTGTTCATTCTTAGTTCCATCTCTCCTTTCTCTCCCCACTCACCACCTTAACCTCTCTCCAAAACCCCTGAGTCTCTCCTGAGATGGGAAGAATTGAAAATTAAATGTGTGTGTTTGGTCAGAAAAAGGAACTGAGTAGACAAGAGACCTGGGGCTCCCTTGATACCCCCACCCCTCTTGACTTGGGGGTACATTGGGTAGTCCCATGACACAGCTGTAGAGTCAGTGGAAGCTGGAGACTCAGTGGGGAAAGAGAATTCTATAGTTCTCCGAGGCATCCTTCCACTTCTGCACACAAATCCACACGAGGGCAAATGAGCGAGTCTTCCCACATGGAGGGATACGCCCTAAGGCCCCAGAAGGGGGCGATGGAAAAGAGAAGAAAGCTTGCGCGGGCTCACTGGGGTTGCACTGGGACACCAGTGACCCAAGCAAGCACTGCGGTCCCTCTGAGTCCCTGTGAGCCCCAGTGTGCCACAGGGTGTTTAAGGTGCCTCCCGTGCACTGGATCAAATATTCCTGGGTCAGTTTTGGAGGCGCCTCTTCCATAAAAGTAAGCCTGAGAATGGAAACTCCTAGTGAGACAGGTACTGTGTGAGTATGTGTTCTGGGGAGACACACACTTCCCAGAGTTGGGAAAAAGTATGATTCTTTCCCTGATTGTGTTGGTTCCTTACCTTTCCTTCCTCCGAGAGTCGGCATTCTCATTGGGGAACTCTGTGAGCCATTCCTGTGAAGGTGTGTGTATACGTGTGTTTGTGTGTATGTGTGTGTAGAGCCTCTGACCAGTGCAGAATTTCCTCAGCCTTTTCTGCCTGTGTGTGTGCACGTGTAGCAACGTTGTCAGCCGGCACTGATCTCAGGGCGTAGAGTGTGTTTTCTTTTCTTTATGCAAATCTATAGAAAGCCTTTCTTTCCAAGGCCAGTCCTCTAGTGTCTGTGTGAGAGTGAGGATGCAATAAATATACGGGCGCAAGGGGATAGAAAATGTCTGAAGGATTGTGGGTATAGAGGCATCCCCGGGAAATGGACAGCTCTTCTCTGGGACTGAGGTTCCTGCTATCTTTCTCATAATCCGATGACATCCCCGGCTCCTTGTGGCTCCCCGTGGCAAGGGCTGGGGGGACCCGGGTGAGCTGGAGCCTCACAGGACTCTCGGTCTGGAGGGCTCTATACCAGGCTGCCAGGGAGGGCTCAGTTAGATCTTTTCCTGAGCTTGGGGAGAAAACCCCTTCCCCACCCACATCTTAGTCCTCAGACCTAGGGCCAGCAGAATGGGCCTTTTGGCCGGTAGTCAGTCCCACAGCCAGGAACCCACCTGAGGGAGCAAGGCCAGCAGTTCTCGGGAGATCCCTCCAGGACTGTCTCCAGACCATCTGCTCCTGAGGCTTTTCGACAGGCGGCTCGGTCAGCAGGCCCCGTGTGGGTATAAGGCGGGGGCAGCCCCTGGGACACTCTCCATCTCTCAGAGGATTGAAGCTGGGGACCCTGCAGCAGCCCCCTCTGTTCAGAAGAGAACTCCCCACCCTGGGATCCACCTGGGTCTGACTTGGATGGTGTCAGGAGCCCACTCCTCAAAAAACTCCAAGTGCCGGATCAGGCAGATGTGTATCTAGACCTGCGCTGGTGGAGGATTGAGGGGCCCTGGGGAGCCAGGGGCTTCTGGGAGGAGGAGGGGGCCAGAGCCTTTTCGCAACCAACCAGGCTCTTCCTCTTTTAGCCTTGACCGTGACTAGGTCTTTCTGACCTTGACATCACAGGGAGCACAGGGAAGGGGGGAGGGTGGAAAAGGCCTTGATCTTCCGGTGGCCAGAGAAGGGGAGGGCCACTCGCCCCCTTGACGCGCCATCCCCCTTCCCGCCAGAGCCCGCCGCCTCTGTTTACACACAGAGGTGTCGTCTCCAGTCTAGACAGGGGCGCTAATAACGCCCATAAAAGGCGGCCTCTCCAGAGATGCTCTGCAACTCGGCTCCCGCGCGCCTACCGCTGGCCGCAGCCTCCGCCTCCTCCGCCCCGCCCTCCTCAGATACCTCGGCTGGGCTTGCGGGCCGCCTTGGGAGGGGGCACCCAGAGGGTTTCTAGAGGCTGAGAACCCCCGCCCCGCACCCTTCTGAACCTCTTCCGTCTCCAAAGGTAAGTGGACCCCCGCTCTTCCAGCCCAGACAGCCTCGGGGATAGCGCATCCTCCCACCCCCACCAGCCTCCCGGGCCCGTTGCCCTTACCCCAATCCGCCCCTGCCCAGCGCCACACCCGTCCCCGCCCCGAACTGGAGGCTTGGATTTGGGTAGCAGTTGGGTAGCTGGGCAGATCAGACCCCAGGCAGAACTCAGCCACTCCCCAGAGCTAGGCCTGTTCAGAGGCCATGGTCACAGGGAGCGGCTGGCTGTGGGGCAGAGGGCACTCTGGGTAGTCCTCACCCCATACTGAGCTTCGAGGTCCACGGAGACCAGGCCCTGGGCTCCCCATACTTTGCTGGCGACTGTAGGTGTGGTGTTTGTGGAGAAGGTGCTTTTTTTTTTTTTTTTTTTTATAACTTGGTCCCCACACCTTTCCTGATACTCAGTAATTCACTAGGTGGAAGAGATCCTCTGCTGGCGAGGGGGAAAATTTCAGAACCCCGAAATTATTTAACTATTAGTGCGCCGAAAGGACAGTGAAAACGGGGGAAGATGGCTCACTTAGGGATGCTCAGGTGAAGGGTGCAGGGATGGTCTCCCAGATGTTCCTGCCTAGGACCACCCCTATCCCTTCCCCATTTCCTGAGTAGCAATCGGGCTGGGATCTTGTGGTGGGAGGGGGACAAGTGGAGCCACTGAATGCTTGGAGGAGGTTAGGACGCTGCGGACCCCAGGCTGCTTGTGTGAGCCTGAGAGCCTGACTAGGCCCCCTCACCCAAGGTCCCTCTCACACCCCGCTCCTCCAGGCTGCAGAGCCCTGGAAGGTAGCACGGGGGAAGGGGCATCGTCATCTTCTCCTTAAGTCCTAGGCATCCGTAAGGAGGCCTGGGAGCCAGGTGGGCTCGGACCCCTGGATGAGCTGGTGAAGCGAAGAACGAGGAGTCTGAGCCCCCTACCTCCACCCGTCAGCCTTGGCTGAACCCGACAAAATCCTGCCCCAAGCCTAAGATGCCCTAAAGGGGCGACATAGAGAGAGCCGAGGGGTCGGGCTGGGGCCCAGACCTTCCCCACCCCCCGCTTTT
>NW_020185339.1:25398406-25400401 GCF_003031525.2 Neophocaena asiaeorientalis asiaeorientalis | reverse complement strand
CCCAGCCCTTCCCCCCCCGCCGCTTTTCGTCTCGCCTCTCCCGCCCAGCCCAGCTCCTGCTCACCTCCCTTCAGAGACCCAGGCCCTGCCTCCTGTGCATAGGCGGCAGAACCGTTTTGTTCAAACTAGGCAGTGACCTTGAACTGGGCCGCCTTGGCCTCTCGACTGTTGCGGGAGAAGGCAGCACCGCGCGGTATAATTTCGACCTCGGTTTGCCTGGGGAGCCCGAACACTGCGGCTCACAGCCACTCCGCGGTGGCCTAAGCCTCCCGCAGCTGCTCTGCCCCTGCCACCAGAGCCGGCGTAGATTTTATAATAACTCCTTTCGCCTGGCTCGGCGGTGGTGGGGACTCGAGGACCAGCGCAGAACCCGTGAAGATGCAGGAGGGACGGAGGCTTAGACAGAGTCGGTGCGGGAGAGGCGGCGGCGCATCCAGCTGGTGGATGAGAGGAAGCAAGAGGGCTGCCGCGGGTCTTCAAGGAAAGCCTTGGACCACATCCTGGCCTTCAGTTTTAGTTAACCCCTGAGTTAGTGAGCGGGCCACGGTTGAGCCAGGCCAGCTGCATCAGGAACCTGTGGTCCAGGGTCCAGCAGGCAGTCCACCTCTTCTAATCTCGTGATTTGATGAATGTGCGGAAGAGCGGGCGCAGAGATTGCTCCGCGGGTCCAGAGCCTTGCCAGGCCAGTACAGTTTTCCATGTGAGCTGCGAAGTGCCGGCGGATTAAACCCAACTAGAAGCCGCTGCCCAGCGCCTTCGGCTGCTGCGAGTCCTAAGCATTCTCCTCACCAAGTACCCCGTCGGCTCCTGGAGAGCAGCTCTCGCCGAGGCTGGATTTAGATCTGAAGCTTTGCACCCGAGCCTCCCGCCGGTCCCGGGGACCCAGGCTGGGAGCGGAGCTCTGCAGCCAGTTAGTCCGAGTAGGGTTAAGAAAGGGGCGCCTGAGCTGCGTGTGCGGCGGCGGGGAGCCTTAAAGGCGCACAGAACCGCGGTGGTACACGAGGAGGCTGGGCGCCTAGATTGCCTGGGTCCTCGCCGGGGTCCTGATAACCCCTAGGTTCCTAGTGATCCTCGAGTAGCAGGGCACTGGGGATGTGAATTTTGCTGATGGGCCTCGGCAGCTCTTCCCTAGACGAATCAGGTCGGCTGCACGGAAGGAAGAGGGGGAAGGAAGAGGGGTTCGTGCGTGTGCCAGTGCCCAGGGTCCGAAACGTGGGGAAACTGGTCTTTTTTGATGGGGCCAAATCGGACCGGGAGAAACTGCGTGTCTGGAAGAAGGAAGTCCTCACTCCATCCTCATTTCCCCGGCATTGCATCTGCCGCCCTGTGGCCGCCTCTCTGCGTGCTCAGCGGCCTGGCCGGGAGGGCAGCGAGCACAGCTCCGGGCCTGAGATTTTTGAGCTGGCGAGGGATGAGAAAAGGCTAAGACCTTCCTCCTGGCGTCTCCCTTCTAGGAGACTGGAGTCATCTGGGAGGGGAAAAAGAGAATGGGGAGAAACCTCCACCGCACAAGGACTAGCGATTATCTCGCTAAGCTCACCTCGGCCTCCCCCACACTAACAATAGCGGCTGAGCGCGAGGCCTGGAGGCCTGGAGACCTCGCCGCCGGTGCAACGTTCTGATTGAAAACAGCAACGATATTAAAGTCACACCCTGTTTATCTTTATGACCAAAAATAACCCCCAAATAAATTTTTTAAATTAAATATTCAGTAACGCTCATTAATGCATCTTGAAAAGAGGCATAAATAAGATGTTGGAGATGCTGTGACGTGGATTTTGCAGCCGAGGGATGCTCTGTGCAGCCGCGCAGCCCCTTAATCAATTAGGCACGAAAAGGCCAATTCAGGCTCTCTCCTGCCCGCTCCTCGGCGCCCCGGCTCTCGTGGTTCTGACTGAAGGTGACTGCGCCGGGGCTGGCATCCCACCGCTTGGCTTCGGTTCTGGCAAGTGGGCCCGGCGCGGGGTGGGCTCCTGGGGGGGGCGGGAGGGACCC
>NW_020185339.1:25384604-25398383 GCF_003031525.2 Neophocaena asiaeorientalis asiaeorientalis | reverse complement strand
GGACCTTGGCCGGCCAGGGCAGGGAAGGGGAAGAGGGGCGAGGGGCGGGTGCCGAGCTGCGAGCTGTGCCGGGCAGGGCGAAGCTCGCGCGGACACATTTCTGTCCCAGCTATGGTTTGGGATATGAAATCGCCCAGGGAGCTGTGGAATTCGAAGAATCTGCGTTTCTCTCTGCCATGTCCTGCAGAAGAGAGAAAAAGAGGGAGATGAGAATCTTCTGCTTCGTTCTGCTTTTGTAGCTTCCGCTCGTTCTCAGATATTTAACTTTCACCCACATGGATTTCTTTCTCCCAGATTCTCTCAGACTCACATCTCTCTCATTTTCTCCAAATCTTCTGGTGTTCTGTCATATTTAGACTTTTGCTGAGCTATTGATCTCACCTGGTATTACTTAAAGCCATGCTTTTGCTGGAGCCCGAAGTAATCGCATAGAAATCTGAGTATTGTGTCTACTGGACTCCAATAGAATACACCTAGTTTTGAGGGTTTGTTTCCTTTTTCATTTTAATCTGTTTGGCTGTGTCTGTGGACTTGGTTGAGACCGGATTGTGGTTTCCAGATGTCGATTAATTTCGCCTATGGCCAGCGTTGGGTTCTCAGCCTTCTGTGGAAGGAGCTACTGAGGTTAGCACTATAAAAATAATTTTAAACCCCTAACAAGATAATTCTCTGGCATTCTTTCCCTTACTCCCAGCACACCTATTGGGCTTGGCACAGTTATCTGATGGTCCCAGTGGTATGCTAGGCTGGTTCTGGGGTGTGAGTGTCTCCTCCACAGTGGGAATCAGGAGCCTCTTGGGCCAGCCAAGCCCTGCTGGGAGCCCAGAGCCTCTTGCTGCAAAGTCTCCAAGAGACGCCCCCAGAAGCCCCCCTGACCCACAGAAGTCATGGGGAAGAGTAGTTCAGCCCCCAGATTTTCAGGAGCAGGCAGGCAAGTCCTCATGGAGCTGGGCGCTTCCTTTTTCTGCTGCTTCTGCCTCTCTTCTGCATCCCTCCTCTGACGGTGAGTGAAAGTGTGAGGCTGGGTGGTTCCCAGCTGGAGAATGGGGAAGACCCAGCATTAGTAATCCTCCCTGAGCCCTTCCTGGAGGAGAGGACCCCAGGTGTCTCCCTAAATTCCTGGGGAGAAAGAGCTGAGGAAAAGGAGCACAGCAGCGGCAGGGCTGAGAGAGACAGTGGCAGGGAAACCTGTCTTTACCCCCACTTCTCCTCTACTGTAAATAAACCCCGAGCCAAAGGGCTCATCCGTCTCCTTAAACAGCCAGTAAACTTTATATGACACAATATCTAATAGTAATTTATTGGGGAGATATTGTAAATTCCAACGGTTTTAGTTAATAAAGGAGCTAATTAAAGAGGGACGGGCTGGGCTCGGCCAGCTGTTGGTGAGAAGATAATACATCTGGGGGGGGTAGTGCAGGGTGCAGAAGCGTGTATGTGCGAGTATTTTTGGTGTGGCTTTTTTCCTCTTGCCCCGTGTCGGGCGATTGCCTCGATCTCTGCGTTAGGTTTTATATGATTTTTTAAAAACCAGAAGCCAGAGAATAAATCTGCCCCCGCGGTTCGTTCCCTCCCCCCCCCAATTGGGGAAGGGGGAAGTTGGAGTTTGTGCGGGGTGGGGGGATTCTCTGTCCCCACCCATCCCCCTGGCGGCGGCACCCACGTGAGCTGGACGGCCAATGGGTGGCCGGTGCAGGTTTAACTATGTTTAATGTCAGATAGCAATAAAGTAGAAGCTGCCGGTCGGGCCCCGCGGAAATGGGCGAGCATAATCTCCTGAATCCCGGGTTTGTGGGGCCGCTGGTGAACATCCACACGGGAGACACCTTCTACTTCCCCAACTTCCGTGCGTCCGGGGCGCAGCTGCCCGGGCTGCCTTCGCTGTCCTACCCGCGCCGCGACAACGTGTGCTCGCTGCCCTGGCCGTCGGCGGAGCCGTGCAATGGCTATCCGCAGCCCTATCTCGGCAGCCCGGTGTCGCTCAACCCGCCCTTCGGCCGCACGTGCGAGCTGGCGCGCGTGGAGGACAGCAAGGGTTATTACCGCGAACCGTGCGCCGAGGGCGGCGGCGGGGGCCTGAAGCGTGAGGAGCGCGGGCGCGACCCCGGCCCAGGAGTCGGGCCCGGGGCAGCACTGCTGCAGCTGGAGCCGTCGGGGCCGCCTGCGCTCGGTTTCAAGTACGACTACGCGGCAGGCGGCGAGGGTGGCGCGGGACCCCCGCACGACCCGCCCTCGTGCCAGTCGCTGGAATCCGACTCCAGTTCGTCCCTGCTTAACGAGGGCAACAAGGGCGCCGGCGCGGGCGACCCCGGCAGCTTGGTATCGCCTTTAAACCCCGGCGGCGGCCTCGCGGCCAGCGGTAAGGACCCCGGCCCATTCGCGAGGCTACTCCGGACGGGACGTCTGACCCGGGGCGGGGCGGGGGCGGGGGGGCAATGTGGGACTGAGCTAGGGCCTCCTGGGGTGACAGACTGTGTGGTGAGGAAGCGCTTCTTTTAAAAAAGGGAGTTGGGGGGGAAAGCCCTATAAACATGTAAATATCCCCGTAAAAGAACTAGAGATTCCCTTTTTCCTCGGCCTGCAGCTGGAGGGGGCAGGGAGCTCCGGAGAAAGGGGATTCTGACAGACTTCTCCAGGCCTTGGCGGGTGGGGACCCAGAGGCTGGTCCCTGCCCTCCCAGGGCCTCTCTTTCCACCTTCCCTTTTTTTTAAAAGAAAGGCCAGTTGTCTCTTGTCACTCGCTCATGTCTGTTCTAACTAATCAGGACCCCATCCTGCAGGATGTGAGAAGAAGGGGCCAGGATATCCTGGAGAAGAAGAGGTTTGGGGAGAAGTGAGAGGATAGGAATTTGGAAGGTTCTGGGATACTGCAGTGAGAAGTAGGGGAGGCAAGGAGAAAGAGTGAAAGGGGAAAAAGAGATTGATGGAGGCAGAGGAATTGGTGGGGATGGGAGTCTTCCTAAGAGAGGAGAGGAAGAGCCTGGGGTCGGGTGTTAGGCCAAGGTGAAAGGGGCTGGGGAAGGACCGACGGTACTGGGCTTGTCACCTCTTGGTCCCCTGGCCAACCCTGCTGGTTCGTCTCCACCCAGGCGCGCCCTGGTACCCGATCCACAGCCGCTCACGGAAGAAGCGCAAACCCTATTCGAAGTTGCAGCTGGCGGAGCTGGAGGGCGAGTTTCTGGTGAACGAGTTCATCACAAGGCAGCGCCGGAGGGAACTCTCAGACCGCTTGAATCTTAGTGACCAGCAGGTCAAGATCTGGTTTCAGAACCGCAGAATGAAAAAGAAAAGACTTCTGTTGAGGGAGCAAGCTCTCTCCTTCTTTTAGGGGGCAAGACCCGGGCGCCAGCCCCAGACTGAGCCTGTCTCTGGCAGAGAGCAAAGAGGGGGCACTGCCTGGGACACAGTCCCCGCTTAGAACGCCAGGCGTCTCTGGCAGGTCCTCCTGGGACGTCCTCTTGTCTGTTTTGTTCGTGGTTCCCTCCCACACACCCCCAGCAGACCCTGCCAGGTCCCAGAGAGAAGGGAAGAACCCAGCCAGGGAGAGAGGAAGCCCACAGCTGCAGGCAGGGGGTAGGGGCAGGGAAGGCTGAGGCGCTGGGGAGGGGCTAGTTTGACGTGGGACCGGCGCGTTGGGCCTCCGTCTGAAGACCTGGAGGAGAGGTGACTCAGGCGTCCCCTCCCACCACTCTCCTTCCGTGGTCTTAGGTCTGTCTGCCTGCAGGAGTAGGCGAGGGTGGGGACAGTGGGACCAAGGCTCTCAGAACTTGCAGTTATTGGGGTTAGGAGAGGCTGCGAGGAGGGAGCAAGAGTGGAGGATGGGCAGAGAGCAGGGAAGGGGTCAGGGTAGCTCTGGGAGGGCAGAAGGAAGTGGGGGGACCTAGGAGGAAGTGTGGTTTGGGAGAACATAATGAGCAGCAATGTCCAAGTCCGCTGGGGTCTGGGTCAGGCATAAGAGCAGGCACAGAGCAGGCCCAGGCATAAGCATTTGGCAGACCCGGCTGTGGACAAGGTGATGATCAGGCTTTCGTCCCCTCTAGGGCAGGCCACCCGAACCGTCTCCTGGTCCCCAGCCCTCTCCCGAGCCCCCTGCGCCCATTCGCTCACAGGTGTGCTGCCATCCACTCCTCCTGCCGCTCAGGCGGCTGCGGACCGGAAGCCGCAAGCGGGGAATTGCGAGCTGAGCGGACGCAGCCTCAGGTTCAGTAGCCACCCCAGGGACCCCCACCTGGCCCTCCGGGAAGCCCAGGAAGCTGTAAAAGGAGCTGCGAAGCGCGGCACTGATTGGCCGAGAGAGTTTCTGGCAGCCGCTGCAGATTCTCCCTTCGCCGCTGGCGTTCACGGTCACGGCCGGCCGGAGGCTGGACCGGCGTAATTTACGAGGCAGGAAGAGAATCCGCCCCTAAAAGGGGCTACCGGCCGCGGAGGCCCCCGCTCGGCCCGGGTTTCCCAGGCTGGTAACAATGAAGGAGGGGGCACTGCAGCCCCCCACCCAACTCCTTTCTCTCTTTTACCCACCCCTACTCCACCTGCTCCCCAACGGCGCCCTTTGTCTCAGGATCCGCTGTCTCCGCCCCCAGGCCAGGGAGCCGCAGATTAGGAGGACCAGAGCAGAGGGAAGGGCACATCCCCAAAACCCACTGGAGGCCAGAAAGTGGCTTCTCCAGCCGAGGGCCTTTTATTCATAGCCCCCTTCAGGCCCCAGCCCCAGCCCAGTAGATCCCAGGCTGGCTTCCGAAAGAGAAGCTGTGAAGGAGCCCCCCGCCTTCTTGCACTCTGTTTTGATTCCCCTTGGTGAGAGTCCCCCAACCTCCCACCTGCTGACCCACCCTTGCCGGGATCAAGAGGGCGAGAAGCAGGGGAATGATGGGAGTTAAGCCCAGCCTGGCCCGCCAGCTTGGAGTTCTTCCCACCTGGGGAAAGTCTCTCCTTCCACACCCTGGAAAGGCAATCCACTCTCCCACCAGATTCAAGTCCCTGTGAAAGACCGTGCAGAGGCATGGGCAAACATATAGGCACAGCTGCCCAGTACAGCACTTGGCCCACACCACTCTCCTGACTGTACTTGCAAAGAGGCAGCCTCATATCCCCAGATACAGCCCTGCAGAATAGCTGTACAATCACATACCCTCATCCCACACTGGGCACCTGACACACTTCCCCACCCACATTAACCTATGTACACGTTTGCAGAAACCACCACCGTTCCAGCTGTCTGCACACTCCCCTGTGGGCTGGCGCTGGGTATGAGGCACTCCCCTCTTTGCCTGGTCACCCATGTACCCCTTCATACAGCCCCTCCTGTGACCTCTTGGTCTCTGGGGTGCTGGATTTGAGTTTCACCACTCCAGCCTGACTCTCCCAGCTTAATAAAGGAGACCAAAACACTCCAAAAGGGGTGGGGGGACAAAGATATGCAATATTCTCTTCCTGTCGCTTTAAACTTGATTTCTGTGAGCTTCTCTGTCAATCTGTGTCCTGTTCTCTGTGTCTGTTGCTAGTACCCAGTGTGATCCCTGTGGGTAGATGCCCTCCTTTCCTCCCTCCCCGGTTCTCTGTAGTGTGCCCTCCTATGCAAACGTCTGTCTCTAGCACGTTTTCCCTTTATATAGTCCTTGTACAGAGTTGCTTCATCATATTAATATTAATAATAATAATTAAAACATGATGGTATGATGATGTGATTTTTTTGAGAGAAAAATTTTAAACTGGCTCCATACACATGGTCTCCTATGCCCAGAAAGAATGGGATCCCCAACCTCCTAGCTGTTCCCCCACTTTACTTTTTCCAGCCCAGGTGAATAATAAAAATAATAAACGTATAATAATAAAGGAAGAGTGGTTGCAGGGGCAACAAAAATATACGAGCAACCAAGATCTGTTGATGAGCTGCCATCTCCAGTCCCAAGCAATTACTAGCAGAGAGAAAATTGGGGGATGGTAGATTAGCGGGGAGGAGAGGGATATCTGAGGAGTCGTGGGGTTGTAAAAATAATGTGGACAGCCCAGAGGAGGCTGAAACTACCTTCAGGACCACAAAAAGGAAGTCTGAGCTGCAAGATCTCCAAGAAGTGAGGCCAGGGTAGGGGCAAGAGCTGGTTGGAGCTGGGATGGTGAGAGTGCCATGGGGTAGGGGCAGGGGTTGGTGGGTCCACACTTCACCCTGATGGTTCTAACCCTGTGGCTTCACTCTGAGAGCACATTTTGTGCACTGCAAGATGACTGGACAGGGTACTAAAGACCCCTTGAAGCTGGTGACATAGGCTCCGCCTCTGTCAGCTGCGGCCCCTCCAGGCCATGACAGAGAGAGGCCCAGGTCCAGGCCAGAGTCTAGTCTCAGCTGAGCCCATAAGTCCTCTGCACCTCCACCTCACTCCTTCCTTATGGATGGGATGCCCTCCCTCTGCCTCCACCCGTGAGCCTCTGATCCCCGAGTTTCCCTTTCTCACAGCCAGGCTCCAATCACGGAGTCTCCTCCAAATTCCCCCTCCACCCTCCTGGGCCTGCTCCAGAATAACAAGAGCCCCCCTCTGAGCCCAGCCTCCCGAGCCACGCCTCCTGCCCTGAAATCTTTCTTTCTCTTTCTCCCCTCCTTTCTTTACTCCTGCAACTAGGAAAAGTAGCAGATTTAGACCAAATCCCATCCTCCCTTTGCCCCAACCCCCTGCTGAGTGTGTATCTGAAGGATTCAGGCAGGAAGCAGATCCCAAGCTTTGGGGTACTCCTATAAAGGGCCCACAGAGTTCAGGGCAGGCTGGGGACTGGATAGCTTCTGGCAGCCTTGAGCTGGTGGTATAGGGGAGGGACTGAGTGGCTGCCCTTGAGTCTGAATAAAGGTGGGGGGAGGTCTGAATCCCAGTGAATCCAGGCAAGAGACTACCCTCTTCTTAAGCCACATCTATACAGGAAGAGTTAACAGTGAAGGCATTTCTGGCTAAATAGGAAAGAGGGAATTTAGAGAGGTCAGGAATAACTGGCCTTTAATTTATTCCCTTGATTTATTCCCAGAGACACTGCAGATCTGAGAGAGAAGGTTCCTTGTTGGGTTTTGTCTATGCAGGCCCTGAGACTCAATAACTGGGGAAGCTGTCAGAGAAGGAAAAACGCTATAACCTCCTCCCAACGGCTGAATAACAAGTCCTTGGGTCTCCTGGCCAAAGAGAAGGTCATGGCTGGAGCCACAACCCAAATACCCAGGACTTGGCTGAGCTCTGGATCTGGGCAAACATTGCATCTATTTTGCAAGTATTTGTCTGGCTTAAGCCCTGAAACTACACAATTTACTCCACTGATTTAAGACAAAGCACCCTGTGTCTCTAACTGGGTCTTGAGGAACAAGAAAAGGAGAGAGTTATCTGGATAATCCAGGTAGAAAAATAATTTCACTGTTGTGTATGTGTAAGCTTATGCCATTCAAATGAGTTTTGTATTTGTCCCTGGTTATCACCCAGTTCTACTCCACTCTGAGCTGCGTACACGCAGCTAGGGTATTTAAAGCCACTATCGAGCGGGCGGGAGATGGGCCCGGCAGCCCGGGCTCTGTGGATGCTAATGCAGCCGGAAACCCGGCGCGATCGATGGCTCAGACCCAGAGCGGTGCAGGGACCGCCGGCCCCGATCTTCGAAAAATCAAACCCCCGGGACCTTGGGTTCCGGACCGGCCGGAGCTCCCGCCCATCCTCCCCACCATTACCAGGAAAGTAGGAGCGGTTTTTAGGCCCCCGACCCGTGGGGGAAACGCAGCCCGGAGCCCCCAACCCTCTCTGCGCGGCGGGCACAGGGAGGCGCCGAAGGTCCCGGTGTAATTTAGCGCGAGGTGGGCTGCAGGCCTGGGATCCCGCAGCCGCGTATAAGCCGAGCGTTAGGCTCGAGCGGCCGCCCTTCGGTATCCGCCTCCGTCGAGACGGAGCTGCCGGTTTTCCGCGGAGAAGCGTGCGTCCCGGGCCCTCCGCCACCGGACGCGCAGCACCGCGGCAGCTGGGGTCCGAGCTCGCGATCGCCGCTTCGCTCCCCTCCCCGCGCCCGGAGCGCTCCGTGCCCCGGCCCGGCGGACAGGGTTCCGGGGCCTCAGCCCAGTTCCCCGCCCGCCTGGCCCGGCCCCGGCTCCGGTGTGCCCGAGGTCCCGGGGAGAGGAAACCCGGCGCGCCTCCCAGCCCCGGCCCCGCCGCCCGAACAGAGCCGGCAGCTCCGGTCGCCGCGCGAGGGCCGCCGGCTCCCGCGAAGGACCGGATGACCCCTGCTGGCCAGATCCGCGGAGACCGCGAAGACCCGGACCCGCCCAGCCGCTCGGCCCTGAGCCACAGCCCGGGGGCGGGGGGACGCTCCTTGGGTTTGTGGGTGACCTCAAAGAACAGCCCGAGTCCGAGGCGCTGCCGGGCTGCGGGAACCAGGCCTTTCTCCCAAGTGCCCTCCCTCTGCTGGGCACGCGGCGTCCCCACAGCGGCGGCCCGCCCTCCCGCCGGGTTCGTCACCGCCGGCGGCTCTGCCCCAGGCTCCGAAAGGCTGTGCCGCCCGAGGGAGCCTGGCACCGGAGCCGAGGAACTGGGCTTGGATGAGACCAAACGCAGCGGACCTTTAGCCATTGTGACCCAGCCGGTTGCCTGGGGGTGAGTTCTCCTCTCCGAGCCGGAGCCGCTTCCTGGGGACTCCGAGATAAGCCTTGCGTTTGTCAGTTTCCCTGAACCGGAGTGGAGAACTTCCTTCAACGACCGATCTGTGCGGAACTCACCGGCAGTTGTTGCTAGAAAAGCTCCCTGTGAAAGACGCATAGTCCACATTCGGAGCATGGAAAAGCTGTTCCACAAAATGCACGCTTGGCCATGCTGCCGACATAACCGATATACTGAAACAGTCTAAAATGCACAGCGATCTATATTACATGTACATTCTGGGCATGGAAAATATATTTCTCTAGAAAATATACATATGGAGGCACTCTTATCTATTGTATGGGAAAACAACCTCCTGGGAAAAGATTACATACAGCATGTATACCCATCACATGTAAAAATTCATTTACATAGATTAAACAGTACACTTGCACACATCCTGCGCAGGGAAGGTACAGTCCTACATCTATTTAGCTACATGGATGTATACACTCCAAAGGGCATATAAAATCAGTACATGGACAATGCATCCAGATATTAATATATCCACATTAAAAAACTGCATGAAAAATATACATCATGTTATTATATATACACAAAGTGCCTATCAACCCAGTGTATGAAAAATATATTCTGTGAATTATGTTTGTATACATGGTGTATGTGTACCAAATACATTGAAGTACATACTTTGACTTCACATATTACTGTATTTATAATACACATTTCTCTTAAAAACAGTAGCAGGAGGAGGCTCAGGCATTGGCAATGACATTCTCTATCAGCTGAACCTCTTTTCTGTCCTGTATTTCTATTATTTCTGTCTTTTACAAACCCCCTTCTGTGTCTACGTGGATTATTTATTTGAGTGGTCTTCTATCTCTATTTAACTGTTGCTTCTCTTGTCTGAGGTCAGGGTCTATATTTAGAGCCCTAGGTCCTGTTTGCGGCAGGGTCTGACTGCATAACCACTCCTGTGTGGAATTAGCATTGTATAATTACGTTACCCCTTCTGTCTCAGGATGTGTTCTTCTAGATATAATATAAATATAGTTACTCTGAGCTGCCAGTTAGGAAAGGGGGAAAGAAGGAAGCGCAGCAACCAGGTGAGGTGTGTAACAGGTAGGTTCCGGCTGTGTGCTGGGCATGCAAGGGCTTCTTGAAAGCTAAGGTTTGTTTAACTTTTTAAAAATTTACTTTGAAAGCTCAAGTCCAGGGAAGTATGAAGTAAAGGCTGGACCTTGTCTTCTATGCTCCTCTCAAATCCGAGAGCAGCCCCACTCCATCCCAGACGACCAGGAAGAGGACTCCGGCCTGCTCAACTCCTCGACTCCAGTTCCCATCCTTAACCTTAACCAAGCAACTGGGAAAGGTTATCCAATAACCCAAGTTTTTCTCAACAAAACCCATTCCCAACGCTTTTTCAGAGGCAGTCATAAAGTATTTTCTGGAGCTGAGCTAACTCCGATCTGGCCCCCTAAAAATGAAACCCACTTGGGTCTTTCTTTAGCAGCTAAAAATCCTGGACTACATGACACACGCCTATGGAAAAATTCTTTGAGAGACAATACACTCACACCCAACAGAGATATTGTTTATGAGTCGATAGGTTCCATGTAGATGCGGCCATACTTTACTGTCCAAAGAAATCAATTAATTAGTGCCTCGCCAGTCCCCTCCCCACCCCGCCCCCGCCGGCCGCTGCTTGGCTGAGCTCGAGCGGCAGAGATAGATGTGCGTGGCCAGCTCGCTGGTCTTGTTAACAAGCCTCGTCATAAAGATGGAATGATAAGGAGAGCGAGGAAGCCCTGGTGGCCGCGAGGGGGGGCTTCGATAGCCCAGCCCAACGGGCTGTGGGACGGCGGCAAATCGGAACCAGAGCGAGCGCAGTGCAGCTCCTGCTCCAGCACCAGCACCGGGGATCACCGAGGATCTGGTGTATCCAGTGTTCTCCCCTTCTGGGGTGGTCACGCTGTAACTCGAATAATTCCCTCTCCCCTCCCCTTTCCTGAGTTGTCCCTTCTCTTCACTGAGCCCCAAATTAAAAAAAATAATAATAAAAATACGTAAACCTCTGTCCTTGAGTGCCTGTCTTGCCCTCTGCCACGTTTGTTCCGGGACCTGCCGCCTCCTTCTTTCCCTGCATTTCTCCGCGTGGTTCCTTTTCATCTCCATCTGGCGCGCTCTTCCCTCCTTTGGCTCTCTCTCTGGCTTCATGGTTGCTTTTTCTACCAGGTTGGTACTGGCTCAGGCCCCAATGAGCTTGTAAAAATAATACAAATACCCCCTGGTTATCTCTCGGCAGAGTAAGCACCCCCAGATAAGCCCAACGGAAAACAAAAAAACAAATAACAACGAAACACTCCCCCCAAAAAAACCCTTGGATATAATTGCTGGTTTGGGTTGCAGCACTTAATTCTGTTTATTCTCACCAATGTGCGTACTTAACAGAGAGATATTGATATTAAAAGGCAGGGGGGAATTAATTTTACTTTTATAGTCATCTATTAAGAGCAGAGGATGATCTGGGTCTCCTTTAAAGGGACCGGAAAAAGGGAGGAGGGAGAGAGAGAAAAAGGGAGGGGGAAGGGAGAAATATGACTGAAAGCGAACAAAGATCTTTGCCTGAAGAAACAATGTAACACTAGACAGAACTATAAAGTATGGGAATGTAAGAACACAGGACTCTCTCAGCTTCCCCCATTTGGAATCCTGTCCCTTGCACTTCCTGCTGAAATCTCAACCCCTACTACACAGCAATATTCAAGGAAGAATTCATGCAATTATCTGGATAATTGTAGGGGGAGAGAGAAAGAATTTCCCTTTGATTGTCTGATCCTCTCTGGTGTCTGTGCAAAGGAGGAGGAGAAGTGGGATGTGGGGGGGGGGGGAAAGGAAGTGGTAGGGTCTCCCAATATGACCCTATCCCCTACAGGATGGCTACTCCTAAATCAAGGAGGTCTTAGGCAGGCTTACAGATTCTGGAACATACTCAAGAATGGACACAGATTCACTTTCATTTTCCAGGATATTTGCTTGGCTTTACATTGTCTGCATAGATCTGCCTCATCCAGTATTTTAATTATCACAAGTAAGTGAATAATAGATAATTATAGGGGTGTCCATAATATCATTTATTTTATAGCCACACAAGATATGATTAGAGTTAATGTCCGAGGCTTTGTTGGAGCCTGGGAGGCAACAAGAGGCAAAGCAGAGAGGCCTGGATAATCTATCTCTTTCCTATTTTCATGTGTGTGGGAATCTCCAGAAATCCCTAATTCTCTAAATTCCCTCCCCAAAGGTCTTAAGTGAAATCTCTAGGATTTTAGGGGCTGGAAGCTGAGAGAAGGGCAAACAACAATTTGGTCCTTAAGTCTCCCCCTTAGTCTCAAGAGCAGTGATCTCTGCTCTCCCCATACTGCCACAAACAAGGGCTTCGTCCTCCATTCAAGACGACTAGGGTCACAGAGACTTGGCGGGTGAGGCCAGTGAGAGGAAGACAGAGTCTTACCAAAACCAAATTCACTGCCATCCTCAAGTGGGCACTGGGCCCAGAGTGAAGCCCCTATAATCCTAAATCGGCCTTCTTTCCTGGACCCTCTTCCCCAGGGATACCTGGATGGGGGCAGAGGCCAGGCTGGGGCTGTGGAAGTCAGCTGGGGTGGGGATGGGAGAGTACTGAAAATATTTATTCTTGTTTCCGGGATTCAAAAGATCAGGAAAGAGAGAGAGAGAGAGATTGCAATAGAGAGCTGGGCAAGAGAGAATCAAGGGAAACCATGAAACCAGTGGGCAAGAATAAAAGGAATGAGTGAAAGGAAAGGGGCAGGAAGAAGAAAAGCAGGGGAAAAAGAGAAGGAAGGGAATAAAAAAGAAAAGGTAGGAAAAAGTGAAGAAAAGGACAAAAGAGAAAAAGAGGAAGTGAAAAAAAAAGGAAAGGAGAGATTTGACAGAGAAAAAGAAGCAGGGAGGCAGAGGCCAGGGTCGCCTGGGCTCTGCCTGGCCGCCTGCAGCGGTCTGGGTGGGCGGGGGGCGCCCTGACAAAGTGAAGGTCAAGTTAGCATCGTACCTTATAAGGAAGGCGTCAGTCCTCCATTTCAGCCTTTCTTTCTGCCAGGATGTGGCCGTGGCATTTCTGGTCTTGTAAACACTGGACTCTTTGGGGCCTTAAAAAAAAAAAATAAAGACACCCCCCCCTCCTTCCTTTATTGGAGGTGAGCACGGCCGGCTGGGGGAAGCAGTGGACAGAGAAGTCAACTAATGAAGACTCCGGGAAACTTTTCTCTCCTTTTCTCTCTATGTTCCCATATCTCTTCCCTCTTGTGGCCCCCTCCCTC
Source organism: Neophocaena asiaeorientalis asiaeorientalis (assembly GCF_003031525.2). Classification (NCBI taxonomy): domain Eukaryota; kingdom Metazoa; phylum Chordata; class Mammalia; order Artiodactyla; family Phocoenidae; genus Neophocaena; species Neophocaena asiaeorientalis. The sequence continues at coordinate 25,385,435 of NW_020185339.1, read as the reverse complement.
CCGCCCTCCCTCCATCCATCCCTCCCTCTCCCTCCCTCCTCTCTCCACCCCAATGCCTCTTTTTCTCTTCGTATCTCTCCGTCTTCCGTATCTCTCGCCACCGCCTGTAACTCTGGGCTCCATCTCTCCACTCCCCCCCATCCCATACGCAGACTTCTAAATCCATTCCATTCCACCGCGAAGCGGAGCAAGACGTAAGAATTGGAGAGAAAATTAGCCGTCACAAAGAAAAAAAATGTTCATTTACAGCTTAGATGTCTGACTATTAAGATTTTCTTCGAAAACAAGGCGGTACACTCGGTAAGGAGGAAGGGGAGTGAGGCAGCAGGAGTGGGGAGGGCTGATGCGGCATGAGCCGTGGATTTATTTATTTCTCATATCCAGAGGCGGAAAGAAAGGGGGAAGAAGAGGCAAAGCGAGAGAGAAGCTGTTGAACCCGGCAACTAGCAAAGTAGGAGGCTGCAGCTGAGGGACGGGGAGCGAAGCGCGCCGCGCTAGGACCCTGTAACGCGGCTGCGATCCCCGAGCGTTGAGCCGGCTCAGCCTAGACAAGTATATTAGATATCTGTTGGTCTGAGACGTAGGGGAAAGGCAGGGATGGAGGGAGGCAGGGAGAGAGGCGGAGTAAGGCGACGCCGCAGCCTGCCCGCTGGAGGGAAAGCGAGTTCCGGAGTGGAGGCGGCGGCGGGCTGGGCTGCGGGAAGCCGGCAGCGGGCAGCGGGCAGCGGGCAGCCGGCGGACTCAGGCGAAAGAAGGCGGCCGAAGAAAGGAGCCTGAAGTAGAATCATTGGCCCTCTCCCTCCAGGGTACCAGGGTAGCAGCACTAGGGCG
>NW_020185339.1:25378819-25384573 GCF_003031525.2 Neophocaena asiaeorientalis asiaeorientalis | reverse complement strand
CTGAGGGTGGCAGAGCGGGGGGGGGGGGAGAGAGAGAGAGAGAGAGAGAGAGAGAGAGAGAGAGAGAGAGAGAGAGAGAGAAGAGAATGAATATGACATGGAGGTGTCTGTGAAAGGCTCACCTCTTTCCAGGACCTCACAGCTTGTTTTCACCAGCTCTGCGCCCACTCAGCCCTTTTTAGGCTTAATCATTGCTTTTGAAATGGGAATTCTAATGGCAAGGGAAGGGAGGGATGCACTGATGGGGGGCTTCTGGTTAAATCTGATGCCCCACAAACCCCTGCTGGTTGTCACCTACACCCTTCTCCACTGGAAAACCGGACGGAGTCTGGGATCAGTCCCGTCCCACTTGACCTACCTGGTTGAGGGTGCCCAAGAACTATCTGGGACCTGAAGTGGGGTCTGGGGCCCAGGTGGGAGCTGCCAGGAACGGTGGGGGCAGGCGGGGAGCTCCCGGGTCTGTATGCCTGGAGCCCTGCCACCCTGTGTTCTGATCATGAGAAACAAAGGGGGAGGATTTGATTATCTCTGCTGGTGTTAAAGGAGCCTGGCTTTCAAAAACAGCCTCTGACCCTGAGATCTAAGGTGATAAGTGTCTCTCCCACTGACGTTTAATCTGGGCAAACGTCCTACTGCCTGGGCTCAAGGGGCGGAGGGGGTGGCCAGGGTGAGGACAGTTGCTGCCAGGAAGCGCCAGGGAGGGAGTGGCAGGCCCTCTCTGTCATTATCTGGAGTTGTCTGGAGAGTATCTTTAAAGGTCAGAGTGGACTGGGGAAGCCCTTTCTGATGTCCCCCTCAGCCCAGAGAAGGGGAGCCCCAAGAAGGGAGGGAGTTTACTACGAGCTGCGACATTTCCCCCTAGTGTGGGAAAGGCAAAGATAGCCAGACCTCATCCTGCAAAAATGTATTTTGGGTCTGTGACAGAAAATTGGTAGTCACTTGGGAGAGGCAGGGACTTGCAGTGAGCGAAGCAAGGCAAGACATTGTGGTGAAGGCAGAGGCTGAGGTGTGATTTAGGCTGAGGTGGTGCAGGAAGCTGAGGGAGAGACTGGAAAGGTATCACCCAAACCCATTTTCTCAGAGAAGCCAAACACACACACACAATGGGCCCAATACTGAAAAACACCAGATGATCTGCTTCCAAGGGACATAACAGACCAAGTGGATACAGGTTAATAAAACCCACAAAAGCCCAGACAGGAACACTTAAAATGCCCGAGAAACAAAGCATACCGTGACAAATTCTGACCCAACACACAAGTACATGCACCAGAACGTTCCCAGGCACAGACAGACCTTCCCCATTTTGAGCCCTCACCCTTGGACACTCAGGTATACCTGCCCAGCTCCAAGGGCACGCACACACTTGCGTCCCCTCCTAAACCTACCCACAGAAACCCCTGGGGGCAAGGGGGCAAGCACTCAGCTGCACGCACACCCCGCAGAGCAAGGCCCGTGTCTCCTGAGCCTCAATAATGCACGATCCATACCCGGAGATAAAAGTCTAGACAATAGACGGTTGTTTATGACGAGGCTCTCCAAGTTTGGGGCCAGGCGATAAATCTCTGGCGAATCTTCTTGTAACTCAACTTCTGGCTGTAGTGACCGGAGGACCACGGAGACCTCAGAGAGGAGAGCAGCAAAATGGGAGAGACTTTTGAATCGTGAGCAGAAGGCAACTTCCCCGCTGGGGCAAGGGAGTGCAGGCGGCCACATTCTGCCCCACGTGGCAGGTCCACACTGTGGAAGCTTTCGTATCAAGCTTCAGAACCCAGGCGAGTCAGGTTTCCTGGCTCCCGAAACTGGGGAGAAATGGCAGGGCCTGGAGGCTGGGACTGACCCACAAACAGTTCTTGCTGCAGGCAAAGGGTCTTTTTTGTGGGTGACTGGAATCTTCTTGCTATGTCACCTGAATTTTTTCACCCCGTGCCTGTGCCTTCTCTCTCTCTCTCTCCTTTTCCTTTTTGGGTTGATGGGCTGTTCCCTTTTGCATTTTCAACCCAGGCATCTGATCACAAGTAAAGAGCCACCGAAGTTGATCTCATAAAAATGCCGCCAGCTCACTTTGATCTGCGAGGACTGGGTCCGAGCCTAAGCAGGCGCTGAAGCCGGGGAATGGCGGCTCCGGCCAACCCGGCCTGCACTGGGCCAAGAGTTCGGAGACCTGGGTGGCTCGGCACTGCAGTTCTGCCCAGAAAAGGCATCTTGTGTGTGTGTGAGCTGTTGCAGCTGAGTTTGGAGACCAAGGTCCAATGGTAGTGGCTCCATTTCCAGACTGCTTTTAAGACATTTCCTTGATTTTAGAGCATTTGGTGAGGGGCCAGTGAAACCGGCTCGTAAAATGGGACTTTTATTGGGAGAAAGGGGGTCGCGTTGCTAGCCTCCCAGGACAATCCCTCCTCCGAAGAGGAAAGGGGGTGGGGCTGTGGGGGCAGAGGGGCTGCCCTTCTCCCTCCTCCTTTCCTGTCCAGGGGCTGGAGGAACCTTGGAGCAGCATCCTCTTAGGTGACCTGACTTGGGGCCTTGGGCTTGGGGCAATGGCCAGGGCTGAGGAGAGATGGGAGTCTGAGAACTGGCGGTCCCTTTCCCTTCTAGTTCCCTGGCTGGGGGTGGGAGGTGTCACGGGGTGCAGGATAAACTGCTGGCCTGAAAATCCCCAAGCACATTAAAGGGATTATTAAACTCAGTGGCATTGCAAGGGAGAGAGATTTGTGCAAAAGGATGCAATCCTTGCTGGCCCAGCCTCGGATCCACTGAGGGTGTCCATGCGCTGATTGCCTATCTCTTTATTGACCCCACACAAACTGAACTTACAGACGAGAGAGCTCTAAGGGCCCCCTTTCTCCAAACTGGGGTTTCCTCCCAGTTCTTGGTCTGTGGGGTGGGCCCCTTTCCCTACCACAGTCTGCTCTCTCCAGAGCAGCGCAGGAGGTGGGCAAGCTCTGAGGGGGCCCAGTACTGTGTGTGGGGTGCTGGGCTAGGACCTAGAGATACTGCCCCCTTCTGAAGCTACCTCTGGTGTCTGTGTGTGAAAGGGAAGAGTCTGTCGTGGCCCTGGCCAGAGAACCCAGGCGGCTGCCCAGACCACAGCTGCCTGCTAGCCGCCTGAACGAGGCCACCCAGAGTCAGTCAGTGGGGCGGGCAGGACGGCCCTGCTAAGGAGGATTTCAGGTGAAAGCTGGGACTCCAGTAGGTGGAGAGGCCACAGGCACCCATGAGATGAGGGGGGAAAGCAACCTCCTCTCCACAGCGTGGGGCTTGCCAGGGCTCCTGGGAATCAATTTGGGGACCGATTTTTGATTTTGGGTCTCACGTCGGGGGAGGCACGGATGCTCAGGGATGCCGGCTGGGGCAGGCAGCTCAGCCTATGCTTCAGGGTGGCCTGGACCTAGGACTGGGCAGGGAGGCCACTCGCCCACACCGTGGGTACTTTTGCCAATCAATGTCTCCCCGACTTCAGCAGCCAAGGCCTTCTCTCCTTGACCCCAGCAGCAGCCTTCACTTGTTGGGATTTTTTTAAGTTGTTAAAAAATTAAAAGTCAGACCGAAACTAGAAAAAAAATGTTTTTGAACTTTGTGCCTTAATTTTAGGGGGAAAAATATTAATGTCCACAAGCCTCTATTGGGAGACCCCAGGATTTCCTGAACATCCACTCCGTTGACATTCTTTCTTGCCTTTCTTTTTTGTTTCAAGGAAATAGAGCCGCCAGCAGCTCCTTGTAGCAGCCTGGCTCACTTTTATGGTGGCCCTGGAATAAACTTTGGTGGTCAAATTCAAGTGCTCAGGCCCACAGCTGTCTCCTCACAGGAAGCGAACCCCCTCCCCACTGTCGGCCCTGGCGGTGCAGAATTTGCCTTGGGGGCTTGGGCCCCACGAGGCCCAGGAGGCCAGGATTGAGGGGGAACCAGGGCCCTGGGGGGAAGTGGGGAAAGCCAGAGTGGAGACTTTGAATGCTCATCCACACCTCTGCAAGGGGTACCTCTCAGCTCCCTCTTACCAGTTCCCATCACTGTTTGGGGAGCATTTTGCCTCCAATAAACTCGAGTTTAATGAAGAGAGCACAAACCCCATAAAAGCCATAGTCCATAGTTCCCCATCATTATAATTAAAAATGCCAGCCCCAGTACACCCTATAAAAAGAGGTAGGGGAAAGAGGAAAAGCAACAGATTTTTTTTTTCTTGCAGCCTTCTCGTTAGCAAAGTCCTAATCTAGTTCCTTTTTGCCCTTAGTTAAGTTCCGGCCCTTAGTTAAGATCCGGCCAGGACTAAAGGAGGGCTCAGGAAGCAGTGCCCAGCAATGAATGGGTAGAGGGATGCCAGAGACCTATCCATGGGTATGCCAGAGCCTCCCTGAGAATGGGACCCATGGCCAAGGCTGTTCCAACCCAGGTGTTGCTCTGGAGCAAATATGAGGAGACAGGAGGGTTGGGAAAGAATGATTTGGGGAGGGGTTGTGTTTGGGCTCAAGGTACCATTTTTTGTGTCTTCCCCATCTACTATCGGGGCCTCAGTACCTTGTCAAGTTCAACAAGGAAAATCAAATACAAATAATATTTTTACAGTGGAAACCAATTTTAAACAAGAGTTAGGAGTTAAAAGAGGGTTTGGGCCATTTCTGGCTTTCCCTAAGGGTGCGGTAGACTGCGTCCCCGGGGGCTTCAGTTCCTCCTGCTGATCTGAACAGAACAGATCATGCCCTAGTGGCTCCTCCTTGGATGCAAGGTTGCTTTCTGCTTGTGGGCAGTTGCTCTGGTACCCAGTCTAGAACCTTTCAATAAACTGATTTTCAGCTGCTCAAACGCGTCCTGTGCGAAGAAAGGCAAGGGAGTTCAGAACCGCTGAGTCCACCTCTGGGGTCACAGCCACCCAGGAGGCTGGCAGGGAAGGGCAGGACTGAGAAACAGGAAAGTGGCACCCACCAGGGCCTGGCTGCAGCCCCCCGGGGAGCAGGGAGAGGGGCTGGGGTTTTCCACTAGAGAGTGACCCCTGGCCCTGCCCAGCCCACCCAGGGTCCTCAGTTCCCTTCCACTGCCCTGCTGGTCTATTCCAGAGACCTGTACCTGGCCCCACCATCCACCTCACAGCCCCCAAATCGTCCAAGGATAGGAGCCCCAAACCCAGTCCCTCCACCATATCCTTCCTAGAGCCGACACTGGGCTTCTTTTCAGTGAAGAAGCTGAGACTGAACCACCAACCCAAAGGGCCCCTGACAGAGAAGACACAGGACTCTCATTCCAACCTCTTTCTTGCGGGTTTGAGACTTAAAAATCCACAGTGGATGTAGCTTTCTGTGCATTGATTGACAATAAAGTCAGGCATGAAATATTCACCCAGGGCCACTCTCTCATACTAAATATTTAACACAACATTAGAGAAGGTTTTTCCCAGACTTCGCCAGGCACCGGCTGGGCGGCTGGCTCACTGCTTACCACTGTTTATGACTAATCTAAGTCCCTAGCCGCCAGCAGCACAGCAAGCCAGACAAAGTTGGGACACTGGCTTGCTGCTGGGCCGCCTCACCTTTGGGAAACTTCAGATACACTTCCAGGGAGTCTCTCCAAAGGGGAAAGGGAGCCTTGATAGCCAGCCCTGGCCAGGAAAAGAATCGACTTCTTCAAACTCTTGTAAACAGGCGCTGTGACCCTCTTCAGGTTGATGGGGTAAGAGTCCCTGAGAGTTGGGGGAAGAGATTCACATCTCTGGCAGAATCAGGCAGTGGGGAAAGAGGTCCTCATCCCTAGCCCTGTCTTGGG
>NW_020185339.1:25377364-25378708 GCF_003031525.2 Neophocaena asiaeorientalis asiaeorientalis | reverse complement strand
CTCCTTTGCTCGCTCTGTGGAATGGAGAGGAGGGGAGTGTCAAGAGAAAAACGAATACAAATCTGCAATTGATTTTCATAATGTTTCTGCGGTGTTTGCAAACCAATCGCCTGAACGTCCCCATCTTACCTAAGAGAGAACCCCTCCTACGACTGCGAAGTGCTCCGAACTGATATATGACAATATCTACTTTGGATCACGTGCTCGGGGAGAGAGACTAAGACGGATAACGCGTCATCTCGCCTTCCCAAATTTTCCCCCCTCGCTAGATCAGGTCCAAAACCTCCATCTGGAGCCGGCAGGAGAAGAGAACGATGTTTAACTCGGTCAACCTGGGCAACTTCTGCTCGCCGTCGCGCAAGGAGAGGGGCGCTGATTTCGGCGAGCGAGGGAGCTGCGCCTCCAACCTCTATCTGCCCAGTTGCACTTACTACGTGCCCGAGTTCTCCACGGTCTCCTCCTTCCTGCCCCAGGCCCCCTCTCGTCAGATCTCCTATCCCTACCCGGCCCAAGTGCCCCCGGTCCGGGAGGTCTCCTACGGCCTGGAGCCCTCCGGCAAGTGGCACCACCGGAACAGCTATTCCTCCTGCTATGCGGCGGCCGACGAGCTCATGCACCGGGAGTGCCTGCCTCCTTCCACCGTCACCGAGATCCTCATGAAAAACGAAGGCTCCTACGGCGGCCACCACCACCCCAGCGCCCCGCACGCCGCCCCCGCCGGCTTCTACTCCTCAGTCAACAAGAACAGCGTCCTGCCCCAAGCCTTCGACCGTTTCTTCGACAACGCCTACTGCGGTGGCGGCGACGCGCCCGCCGAGCCCCCCTGCCCGGGCAAGGGTGAGGCCAAGGGGGAGCCCGAGGCGCCCCCGGCCTCGGGACTGGCGTCCCGGGCTGAGGCGGGGCCCGAGGCGGCCGAGGCCGAGGAGGAAAACACGAATCCCAGCTCGTCCGGTTCAGCCCACTCGGCGGCCAAGGAGCCGGCCAAGGGAGCCGCCCCCAGTAGGTAGCAGCGGCCGTGAAACAGGCGGGCAGGAGGGAGGGAGCCAGAGAGGGAGGGCGAGAGTAGGGGGGAGGCGAGGGGAGCGGGGACGGCCTCGTGTTTTGGGTCAGTCCGATTTTATGTGGAGTTTTATAAGCATTCAAAGGATTTTATTATAACCTACAAAGCCCTCTCTCCCAACGATTCGACTTTTTACGATGGAGAAGGGGTGGGGACGGAGGGAAAAGGGCTCTTTGGAAAAGCTGGGTGAACCCCCTCCCCGTTATCTCCCTCGGTCTGTGAAATTTTTAAAAGCGCCACCATCGCGGGCTATATTAACTTTGATCGTGAACTTAGAGGAGCAT
>NW_020185339.1:25376552-25377045 GCF_003031525.2 Neophocaena asiaeorientalis asiaeorientalis | reverse complement strand
AGGCCAGCGAGGGCCGCTCTGCTTCTTTCAAAAACTATTTTCCAAATGTTCAAACTGTGTTCGCGTGTCCCTGAGCAGAACCCGGAGCAAGCCGGGGGTCAGCGGCGACAGGGGGTGGGGACGAGGCGGCTCAGGGCTCCACTCTGCTCCAGGCCTGGGGCTCAGCGTTTCTCTGCGGCCCGCGTCTGATTTCTGGGCGGGGGGGGTGGGGGGTTTTCAGAGTCACTAGGAGGGCAGCGCAGGAAGGGGCAGAGGAGCCCGGCTGAGCAGAAGTCGTGGGGGGGTGGCGTTGTCCGCGGGGACGCACTTGGCCCCGGCTGGCTTCCTTCTCCCCCAGACTCCGCCAGCCCCGTCCCTCGTCCGAGGGGAGGGGGCGCGGGTCCCACGGTGGCCCGGGATGGGGGACGAGCTCGCCCTGCCAGGGGGTCGTGGCTCGGCCCAGCGCTGCGCCCGCGGGAGGGCTGCCCGGCAGTGGGGCTGGGGTCGCCGGGGA
>NW_020185339.1:25365174-25376327 GCF_003031525.2 Neophocaena asiaeorientalis asiaeorientalis | reverse complement strand
CCGCAAGAAGCGCTGCCCTTATTCGAAATTCCAGATCCGGGAACTGGAGCGAGAGTTTTTCTTCAACGTGTATATCAACAAAGAAAAGCGGCTGCAGCTGTCGCGGATGCTGAACCTGACGGACCGACAAGTGAAAATTTGGTTTCAGAACAGAAGGATGAAAGAAAAAAAACTAAGCAGAGACCGGCTGCAGTATTTCTCGGGAAATCCTCTGCTGTAACCGCAGACCGGGCCCTTTGGGGGGAGGGGGGAAAGGGGGAGATTATTTTATTTTATTTTTATTTTTTATTTTCTAACTCGCCTTCTTTCCGCGGGTGGAAAACTGGACTGTGGCCAGGGCTGGCCCCCACTGCCGTTGCCCGCACTTCTTTCCGGAACCTCCTTCACCTTGGTCTGACTCAGTGTGGGACAGGGACCGGGCCTGGAAAGGGGGGTGAAGGAAAGTGTCTGATCCACGGCGAGTGGACACCGTTGGCGCCGAGGCCAAGAATCTTTATTTAAAAGAAAACACACCTCGCGACAATGTCTTGCTGCTCGGATTGGGTGGGGGGAGGGGCGTGAGTAGTGAGCGCCTGAGCCTTACAATCCTCGAACTGCAAGCCTTCCCTTAACCATGTGAGAAGATCTGCTAGGACACCGTCTCTGCGAGGGGAGACTTCCCGGGCTCCCCGTCCCTACCCCACCACTCCCCACTGCTGGGGAGCAGCTAAATGTGATCCCGCCTTGCTGTGAAATTTCTGTTCCTTTGACCTGGTGTTAGGTGTGCAAAGTCGTGTCCTACCTCTGTCTGTGCCCAGGCCCTGCCCAAGCCTAGTTGTTCTCCCCCTTGAACGTGTAGAGCCCTCCTTTGAAATTTCTTAACTGGTGCGTTGAGGTTTCCTAACCTTTTTCCAAGCTGTGCCCCACTCCGCGAATTTATAGCTATAGTCTATGCATTTGTTACCTTCTTTTTTTTAAAAAAAAAGATTGGGGTGGAAGAGGCAGTAGGGAGATGGGATTGGACGCCTCCCCCATGCTGAGGCCTGAAGTTTTGTAAATAAATTTCACAAGCATTTCTTTCTACCCGGAGGGGATATGGGGAGGACTCGCCTGGAATGAGATTTGTATCACCCATCTCCTTGTGCGTGAGTGCGTGTGTACGTGTGCAATCCCCACCCGGCTCCTGTCCCAGAGGGATTGCTGTGAATTTTTTTTTTTGGTGGCAAATAAAGATATTTCATTCTGTTCAATATTATATTATGATTTTATTTGACCCTTTTATTAGCCCCTCTCCTCTTAAAACCCTCAATGCTCCCAAGGCGGAGGAGGTGGAAGCAGGCAGGCAGAGCCCAACAGAGGAGGACAGGCGTGTGAAGGTGAGGTAGGCCGGAGCTGGCGGGCCTGCACCCCTCTCTCCACGGGCAGGGGCAAGAGTGTGGCGGTAGCTTCCTCCCGCTCTCAAGTTGAGGACTTTCCACTGCGACTCTTAAAGCTCTCATTTCTCACGTGCAGCTCGAGCTGCGTTCAAACGCCCAGCAACGCTTTCCGTTTAAGCACACGTTTGTTGTGGAGTTAATTGTAACCATCATCGAATTTAAATTTATAGGAATTTTCTTGGCTCCACCGCCCTCCCACCAGATGTCTCCGTCTGTGGCAGTTAAATGTGTAGGGTTGAGGATAGGGCTTTCGTTTTTTCTTTTCTTCTTTTTCCCTCTATGAGAAGACTGTATTGGAATTTTTATATACAGTTTTGAGGGAAGGAAGGGAGAGGGGGAGAAACCAGCCCCCTCCCTTTCCTCACCGCGCCAGCCCCTGAGGGTGGGAGGGTTGGGCTGGGCCCCTTCCCCTCACGCACAAATGGCCGGGCTCCTCCAGACACAACAAGACCCTAGGCTGGGGCCACCCTGATGTTTGTACATTGGTCTCCCAGCGTGGAAAGCCCCAGAGATCTGTTTTGTAAGAGGTTGGCTTGGGGTGGGGCGCTGGGGAAGGAGGTGACCCGTAAGGATGGTCACCACACCCATACATATATTTGCTGCATGTTTCTTCCGGATGAAGATAACTATAGTCCTTTCAGCACATTCGTTGAGGGCACTCTGGCGATCTCTGTTCCAAATTCGTTATTTGGGGGCAGAGGTTTAGGACCAATTCTCTCATCTTTCCCTTTTCTTTGGAACTGTTCTTCTGTAATTCGAAGAAAATGTTTTCGTCAATATAATTCTGTTGAGTGAAAGAAAAAAGCACCACGACTATGGACTATTGCATCTAGGTTCCGTCGTTTTTGATGACGGGGTATCTGAATCTCTCATTTGTAAATGTAGGTCTTGAGACAAAATTTGCAAAGTGGGGTGTATATACAACCCCACAATTGCCTCATGTGCCCACACACAAATATTTGTCGGATGCCTATGGGTGCACATGAAAAGGAATATTATGTGTACTCTTTTGCTTATAGTATGGAGTAAAACTGACCACATGCACATCTGGGGCTTGTGTCCTCCGAGGTGTGTAACCACTGTCAGTGTGGAGTGAGTGTCAGAAGGAATGCAGCTGAGGATCGTCTCTGTGTGTGCATGCACGTTTGCATGGGCGTGCACTTGTGCATGAGAGATATCTCTAGGTATGATGTTTATCCACTAGTCATAACAAGGGCTATTGGCCTGCCAGCCGTGCTTCCAATAAAATAGGATGGAGATAACTATATAGAACCTGTTTATAAAGCAAAATACTGATCTCTAAATGGCTCTTGATTTTGGAGAAGAATATTTAAAATCCAAAGCTACCACTTTCCCTGCAATGTGCAGCCCAGAAAAGATCCCCAGCTCTAGAAGGGATTTCTGAAGGAAGGCGGGGTGTCATGGTGAAAGAAAAACAAAAGCTTTCTATGATCCCAGCCCAGGAAGCTGCCAGTCTTCGGTGACCTTCTAAAAATTAGAAAAAAGAGGTCTCTGTCCCCCCAACAAACCCACCTTCGGGCCCCCGGGATGTCCGACCCCCCTTGGCGGTCAGGGGCACTCTGGGCTCAACCTCTTCGGGTAATCCCCTCCAGCCGTGGCGCTGCCTGGGAACAAAAGAGCCTCGTCTAGACGCCGCCATAAAGTGCCCCCACCCCACCCCGCGTCTCTAAACCCAGTTTCATTTCGCCCTTAACGACCCAATCTGGCCTGTGTTAGAAAACGCTTCCGCCCTAACTAGTAAACAAATCCGCAGTGGACAGTCTTGGCTCCCCCAACACACCCCATACCCCCACTCCATTACCCCCTTGCCCGCAACCTCCTTCCCCCCCTCTTCTCCTCCAGCCTTTCTTAGCTCCCAGTCCCCCAATCCCACCCCCCACCAGTAAATAAACCCGAGGCCGAGTTCAAAGTTTCCTGGAGCTAAGGAGGAATGTTGGTTGTAAAAATCCAAGTTTATAGCGCACGTGGGAGTTTACAAGGGTATTAAGTGGTGTGGGCTGAGAGAGCACTCTGGGCCCCTCCCCCTCCCACTATGGGCTTTGGGGGTGCAGGGGGAACCTGGGGGACTTGAAAGGAGAAGTGGGTTTGATGTTTCTTTGTCACGCAGACCCCCAGGTTGCTGGGGGATGGTGATGCGAGGGCACCTTGGAAGACGGTTCACAGATCCCAGCCAAGCGCCTCTGAGAGAAAGCCCGCAGGTTCTAGGTGTCCCAGATGGGGAAAAGGGGGAGCTCCGCTTTAGGCAAGGAAGAAAGTTACAGACTAGGTGTCTGAAAGGTGAATGGAGTTGGGGATACCTGGAGCCGTTTCTCAAGCGGAGGAGGAGAAACTACCTGGGGAATAATTTCTCGAGTGGATTGAAGGCAGAGAGGGTTTTTCTCACCAGGACAAAGAACTTTGAACTTCAAGGGAGTCAAGGGCGCCACCCCTTCCCTCTCCCCGCCCCTCTCCGGAATCTGTAGGGCAATTCGTTTCTGGGCCAATATTCCCTCAAGGGGCCAGCCCCTGGGGTTTCCTGTTGCCCCAGGGCTGGGTAATGCTGTTTGTTGAACCCTCCCAGCTCTGAGCCCGCCAGAACTGTGTGCACGCGACAGCACTCTTTATTATTCATATAAACCTTCGGAAAAGGCAACGCCCGGGAAGTTTTTATAACTTTGTTTGGCATAAAAGTTTTACAAGATTCCTCCTCTTTTTCAAAAACTTAAAGTTTTGGTCTTGCCATGGAACCAAGTCTCAGGGTCTCTGGGAGGTTGGGGAGAGAGAGGTTCTGAGGTCCTTGTGGGGGGGGCGTGTCTGGAGCTGTATCTCTGACTAAGGCAAAACAAGGCTTAAAGGTTGGGATTAATCCTTCCTGAGGTCCACCTTGGATCCAGCTTTGGGGGCTGCTAGGAAAGTCCCAGCTGAGACACACCCTTACAGAACCGCAAAGTTTGGACAATGTCAATTAGACCAGATCTTCCCCATCACAACCTCTTGTTCTCCTGTAGTCATCTCTCTTTCTCTCTCTCTCTCTCTCTCTCTCACACACACACACACACACACACAAACACAAACACACACACACACACAGCCCTGCACACACCCTCGACCCACTGCACAAAGTGGAGACCCATAACCTTGACTCAGACCGTTAAGTTGGGAAGAGTCTCTGCACACACAGCCCTGCAACCCTGCCTCCTGCAAAGTCCACAAAGGGTTTGATGAAAGACAGAATTCAAGACGACAAGAAATGCCTGCCCAGAGGTTGCAGTGATTGTAGGACCGAGAGAGAAGGAAGGCCAGCGGGCTGCAATCCAGGAGCTCGAAGAACAAAGGTGCCTGTATAGGGACGTGGCCTTGGACTGCTAAGCCTGCGAGTGACCCCTTGGATCTGCCCCTCACCTGGGACGGACAGAACCCCACTCCTTCATTTCCCCTAGCTCCAGCCTTGGGGTATCAAGTGGGCTCAAACAGGGACTATTTTAATGTTCATCTCTGGAAGTCAGGACAAAGATGGAGCAAATTCTCCAAAGACAGACCTGGTGGATGAGGCTTCTTCGGGGTGATGGACTTGAGGATACCTAAGCCCTGGACCTGGGCACTTCAGGGAGCCAGCGGAGTTGGTCAGGATGTGCCCCAGTGCCTGCTTTTCCTTCCCTCTGATAGTGACTGCTGAGCCCTGGCCACCAGCGGCTGACAGCCCTACACTTCGCCTTGTGAGGAGTGGAGTTAAGGCTGAAGGCGGGCGAAGGTCAACTCCAAGCTTGAGCAGTGGGGCTGGGAAGGGATGCTACTGAGCCTTGTGCTCTCCCCCTCAGGGTGCCCAGCACAACAGAGAAAAACAAGAAGAGCTAGGGGAGAAGGTCAAGGGGAAGGAAAGCATTTAGGAGGAAAGAAAAGAGTAGAGAATAAATTGTATAACAAAGAAAGAAAGAAGAGAGAACTAAGGAACACAAGAAAGAGAAAGAATCAGAAAAAGAGAAGGAAACAAATGAATTGCAGAGAAAAAGAGAAAGAAACAAATAAAGAGAAAGGAGGAAGATGGAAAAAGAAAGAAAGAGGGGGGAAACAAAGATGGAAAACAAAGATCTTCGAAAAGGAAGTTAGCCAGTAAAGGAGGAGTGGGATTTTCTCCGAAGTAAGCCGGCAGACCGCAGCCCTGACTCCGGCTGGAAACACGACCCACTGGGCAACTTGGGCGCAAACCATAATATGGGGAGCAAGGCTTCCCCCACCCCGTCCCGCCCGCCAAAGACATCATCCCACCCGTCCTCCTCCCAAAGCTTCTACTGGATGTGTTTACTGTCCGGTTTCAATTCAGGAGGCAAAGTTAAATAACTGGTTGGCTTCGGCAGGGCAAGAAAGCGGTTATGCTGGCTATCAGACTTCTTCGGGATGCGGGGATCCTAGGGAGTACATTTTTGGGTAAAAGTGAATATCTGTGGCCGTGTACATACAATCAAGCTCCAAGTCAGACACGGGTCTAGGCGGTAACCTCCATAGCATCTGGGTGCAAACCTGTACAACGTCCAGATGTGAGAGCGACTCTGATGGCCAGGCTGCCGCCAGGGTGGCAGTGAGATCCGGGGTAGACCAGAGGCCCCTCCAAGCGTCCTCAGCATCCCACTTTCCTCTTGTACCTGTTTGAAAATCAGTTTGGGGGGCTTCGGTGCATTCTGTCTCTTGCCTGGGATTTTTCTGCTCCCAATTCAGCCGAAGCAGAGCCCGGTGTTAGCGAAGAAAAAGAAAGCAAATCTTTCCTTCAAGTTTTGAGAAGAGAATGATTTATTTGGGCCTCCAAAACAAGAGGGGAAAACCTTGCAATTTTAACCACTGGTGGTGTGATTTTGTTTTCCATTTCACTTGAGATTTCAAAACACACACACACACACACACACACACACACACACACACACAGTATAATTATTTTGTTATTTTATCCCAAAGGGAAAGACACTCTTCCTTCTTTTCACCTCACCTTTAGAATTTCCTAGATGATGTCCTTAGCCTTGTGGGGAAGCTCCACTAATTTTCCTTAGAGAAATCAGGGTGCCTCTGGGATGCTTTGAGGGCTAGAGCCTGGAAAGCAGCCGAGGTTCCTTTCTGTTCATTGAGCACTAGATTTTCCTTCTTCTGTTTTCACATGGGGACCCCTAGCGCCCCAGTCCTCAGCCTGCCGTCTGGAACCCGCTGACCACCCTGAAGTCTGTGAGGAACACCCTTCGCCTCTCCCTTGGTCACAGTCCCACGGGCGGCAGGAGGCCCAGCTGCTCATCCCTGCTGCACTTCCAGGGTCTAGGTACGGGGAAGAAGGGCACGGGGACCAGAGCTCTCGGGGTAGAGGGGTTGGTCAAAAGGTAGGTGCAGCCTGAGACGATCTGGCCTGAAGCCCCTGGATTTTCACATCCCCCAAGTTGAGGCAAGAAGAGGGAGCCCCAGGGAGCCAGGCATAGATGCAGCACTCCTGGAAAGTTGGGGAAATGGCTTAACAGGGTGATTTTAGCAACACAGACTTCTTCTGGACCCCAATCCGGTTCCCTTGGGGTGCAGGCCTGAGGGTCTTGGCCCGGTGGGGCTTAGCCGGTAGGCGCCCGGCAGTGGCAGCAGGCGGCAAGTGGGATGGCTGTGGCAGCCTGAGTGCCTTTGAACACCAGGCCCGGACAATAGGACGGAAACAGCCTTTGCTCGTGGCCTCGGGAAAGACGGAGCCCAAGGGGGCAGGGCTGGGACCCACACCTGACTGTACTTTCCCAAATCCGCATGAATGCTCCCCTCTCTCCGTCCTCACCCTCACGTCTTCCTTCCTTTCGTCTCCACTGGTGCAGAATCCCAAGTTTGCAAAAACCCAACAAGTTATTCAAGTCGGCGTCTTCCGGTTCTTGTTTAACAGCTCCGGGTTTGCGTTTTTCCTGCGTAATTAAAGGCAAACATTTGTCCCACCGGGGGTCCCACTTAGGCTGATGAATTTGATTTCTTTTTTCATTAATGGGCCATGTTTATCATACTTCTAATTATTTCAACTTTAAACACTATTCGTTCTTGTGAGGAGATGGGAGTAGAGGCGCGAGGCTCCTTCTCCCAGGGGGATTATTTCCATTAATAATGGCAAGGATTCTAAAAGCGACTCCATCCCCACCCAGGGCTGAGGTAAGGAGTGAGTTCGGGATGGGGGTCAGGCTGGTAGCGGAGACAGGTCTCAAAGCCGAGTGACTCTGCTTCTCTACCGCTGGTTCCCCAGGTTAAGCCGCGGGGCTTGACGTTTTTGAGAGGTTATCTGGAGTTTGTCTCCTTCACTCTGCCGCCTCCCTCACCCCCTCCCAGGCTGGGCCCAGACCCTTCCACTTCGAGGCTCTTGGAAACCTTCCGCAGCCCCACCCGATCCCAGCCTGGCCTGGGCAGAGAGGCTCAGGGAGTGCTGTCCCGGCCCCCCAGCTACTAACACAGAGAGAAAGACCAGGAGAAGCTGAGGTGGTCGAGCGGCACCTGGGTCTGGGGGAGAGGGCCCAGCAGACCCCAAGATGGGGGGCAAGGGCAGGAGACTGGGATGCCAAACTCCAGGGACAGGGACACCAGGCAGGAAAATAAAGGAGATGTGAAAGAGTGGGGAGGGAACACCCCCAAAGCCATATAATTCTCAATTGCTTTGGTCTTTAATTTCATCGCCCCATAAATGAGGAAATATCAGTTCCCATACTAAATTTTTATCCTCGGCTGATAAATATGACGGGGAATTTTCGTTGGGTCCTCGTAAAAGCGAACAGTTTCGATCAAACTGGTGGGGAAAGACTTACGCAGATAATACAAACAGAGTGGCCATAAAGTGTCTGCGTTTCCCGCGGGGTGGGACAAATGGCTCCCTGGATTGACTGCCACCGGGGCCGTCCCAAGTCTCATCTGGGGCCTAAACGGGCTAACCTTGCCGGGGCCAACCCCTTGTGCCGAGCCCATGGCGACCTCTGTAAATGAAAACACGAAAGCATTTCAAATCTCCCCTGGCTGGCCTGCCAGCAAGTCACACATTAAACATTCTCTTCCAGTTTTCCCGGGGCTCGGGGACCCCTGCGCCTTTTCTCTCGCCCTCTGGATGACAGATCTCGGAGGATTTCTTTCCGAAGTCGTCTTCTAGCAGCCGCGGGCTTGGGCCTCCCTAGAAGCGATCCAGCCTTCTCACTCCTCCGCGCCAGGGCGTCTTGGAGCTCTGGTCTTTTCCCGGCCAGGCTCCAGCCCTTCGGAAAGTCGAAACCCATGGCTCGGTCCAGGGGAAAATGTGGGGCGACCGGAAAGACAAGTTATACTCCAGATTCCGTTTCCTGAGGAAAGGGTGGAGAGTTAAGCTCGCTTTGTGAGAAAGGCGATGAAGAAACGGAAAGAACTATTTGAAACATACCTTGTCCCTTATTTCTCGCTTCCCTTTCTTAAAAAAATCGCTCTGTTGAAGGACACTTCTCTGGGTCGCCTTTTGTCGCGTCCGTTGCCCTGGTTTCCCGGTTGATACGTGACTCCCCCAAACCGCCCGAGGCCCCGAGGGTTCCCTCTTTCTCTCTGGAAATGCTCCCTGTTTTCGTGGGCGCAAGGTCAACTGGAAAGCCAGGGCCGCCAGGGCCTGGAGCAAAGCAGCCGAACCGGCTCCAAGGCCAAAGCCTTCCTGCCCCTGAGTTGATAACCCAGGAGCCGCCCACCCAGCCAGGTCCAGGCCGCACTCCCTGGTCAGGGAGCCGGTGCCTTTGGTTGCCGGCTTCCTCCTCCCGCGACCCCTCAGTCCCCTCGGAATCCCCCTCTCCCAAGCAGCCCTGAAGTCATCTTGACCTCCTCCCTGGCCTGCCCCAGACACTGGAGATTCCCCGTCAATCCCCACGGGGAACTTGCAACTCAACCAACTTCCGTGACGGGAGGTCCCGAGCTGAGCTCCCAGCCCCAAGGGCCGAGACCGACGAAAGAGGACGCAGGAGAGGAGAAACTTTAGTTCTGTTTGGGATTCCTTAACTTTTTCCTCTCCCTTTCTCTGCCCGCAGGATCCCTCCCCCAAACCTCACCCCACTCCCATCCCAGGGGAAGAAGTGGGGGCGGGGGCCAAGGCGAGGAAAAGAGGAGGTGAGGAGGGGAAGAAGTACCTGAATCGTGTCTTGACCTTTTAGTTTGAATGTGACTGTTTTGAGCCCCGAGTTGCCTCGCTCTCTCACTCTGTCCCGCATTTTCCCCCCTCTCCGCTCCCCTCTCCCCAAGAGTTACAGGCTGCTTCCCGGGTAAACAAACCCCATCCTCCCTAGAACCCCCTCATCCCCCTCCACCCCGCTCCTGCCCCAGTCGCCGCGGGGGCCCTTCCTTTGTTCGCGGGGAAGGGCTCCGGCGCCCCTACCTCGAGGCGGCTGCTAGGTGGCGCTGTTACTCCACGCTGCGCGCTCCGCCTGCAGACAACTTGACCCCGCTGACGTCACGGCCGTCTGAATCATCAAGGCCATTTTCAAATCCCATTGGTCTAGCCGTCACATGGTGAGGGCCGAATGCGCGGATAATTATGGAGCTGATATTTCCCCCCCTCCCCTTCTTTTCCCTCCCGCCCCTCCAACCGCCCCCCCTCCCGGATGGGGAAAAAAAAAGATGTCAGCTCCTCCGCAGTAGTATTGCTCCTTAAAAACCCCTCTCTCTGAAAATGACATGCCCTCGCAATGTAACTCCGAACTCGTACGCGGAGCCCTTGGTTGCGCCTGGCGGAGGAGAGCGCTATAGCCGGAGCGCAGGCATGTATATGCAATCTGGGAGTGACTTCAACTGCGGGGTGATGAGGGGCTGCGGGCTCGCGCCCTCGCTCTCCAAGAGGGACGAGGGCAGCAGCCCCAACCTCGCCCTCAACACCTACCCGTCCTACCTCTCGCAGCTGGACTCCTGGGGCGACCCCAAAGCCGCCTACCGCCTGGAACAACCTGTTGGCAGGCCGCTATCCTCCTGCTCCTACCCACCTAGTGTCAAGGAGGAGAATGTCTGCTGCATGTACAGCGCAGAGAAGCGGGCGAAAAGTGGCCCCGAGGCAGCTCTCTACTCCCACCCCCTGCAAGAGTCCTGCCTCGGGGAGCACGAGGTGCCGGTGCCCAGCTACTACCGCGCCAGCCCGAGCTACTCCGCGCTGGACAAGCCGCCCCACTGTGCCGGGGCCAACGACTTCGAAGCCCCTTTCGAGCAGCGGGCCAGTCTCAACCCGCGCGCCGAACATCTGGAGTCTCCCCAGCTCCGGGGTAAAGTGAGTTTCCCTGAGACACCCAAGTCCGACAGCCAGACCCCCAGCCCCAATGAGATCAAGACCGAGCAGAGCCTGGCGGGCCCAAAAGGCAGCCCCTTGGAGAGCGAAAAGGATCGGGCCAAAACCGCCGACTCCAGCCCAGACACCTCGGATAACGAAGCGAAAGGTAAGGCCTCCTGGGCCGTGGCCCGGGTGGGACGCTCGGGCACTTGGTCTTCGTGGCCGGGGCGGGGGCAGGGAGAGGGTTGGGCCGAGGAGGGCCTGGACGGTCTTGGGAATGCGACCCCGGCTTGGGACTCGTGCCTGCTGAGCGCCAGGCTGGTGGCGCCTCATTTGGCTGGGGAAGGTAAGCGGCGAAGTGGAGGTGCCGGCGGCAGCGGCTGTGGGCGCCGAGGCCGGGGTGGTGCGCACGACTGGCAGCCTGCAGCGTCTTGTGTTGCTCAGGGCGGGGGACCGATCCCGGGCGCGTGCTGGCTTTGGTTTGCTTGCTCTTCTTTTGTGTC
>NW_020185339.1:25347720-25365149 GCF_003031525.2 Neophocaena asiaeorientalis asiaeorientalis | reverse complement strand
CACCCCCGCTCAGGTCAGAAGCATGCAAAAAGCTTAAAATGGCGATCTTGGGCCAGGGACTAGGAAAGACTTGGAGAAGGGGGATTTCGCTTTACTGCGTTTTCCCAGTTGAAAATTGTTCCCTGCGAGGCGCGATTTGTTGTTTGTGGGTCTGATTTGTGCGTGTGGCTTGGGCTCCTGCGGTTTTTGGCTCGGCCGGGGGCCTCTGGCAGCGGTGCTGGGGCCGGAAGAGGTGGAGGTGAAGGGCTGCCCTCCACGTCCCTCCCTCCCCCAGACACCCGGGCTGCGTATGGCGTTGGAACAGGGCATTTGGAATGTTGTAAGTTTTTTGTCTCCCCTTTGAAATTTTGTTTCCTTTTTTTTATAGTTAACGTTTAAAAATTTTTTCCCGTTGGTTTCCAAAAGCAGCTTACAAATGAGTGGTTGGGAAATTTCTGTGTGCATGGTAAGCGGTTTTCTCCTGAAAGGGAGTGAGGCTTTAGTTAGATTTTATTGTAATTTTGGTGGCGAGGGAAAGCCTAGCCAGAGTTCAAGCTCGGGGTTCAAGATTCATTTCTGCTGCAGGTACTGGGGACCCTCAGGACCCTTCTCTGACACCTGGAGAAAATGTGGAGGAAACGGGAGCAGTGGAGGGAGGCTGAGGGGACTTACCCTGAAAAGTTGGAGCAAAAAGCATCAGAAAAGGCCCAACTGGTGGGGCGGGGGGGACGGGCAGGGGATAAACCTGCTCCCCACAGCACTGGCTACTGGAGACTGTGCGTAAGAAGGGCTCTTTGGGTGCAGAGACAGATGAAACAGTGAAAACTGAGCAGACTGGGGGCGGCCTGGGTCTTATGGTGCTTTGTATATGGATGCGGTCCACACGTATGCCCGGAGGCGACCTGTGTCACACTCACACACACTCACGCATGCCCTCTCATACATGCACACGCACTCTTTTGGCGGGTGAGGGCAGACCCTCGTCCTCTTGGGTTTCCTCTGCAAATCAAAGGTGGCCTTGGCAAATCAGCCCATGGAGACCCTAGCCAGAAGGTGGGCACGGGTGTGTTCATGAGGGGGAGGGGGAGAGAGGCACGCATACCCACGAAGCCTTGCTGGTGGCACGTGTGCAGCCCAAAAGTTTAATTTTATACCATCTCCCCATACCCCGAGCTCGGTTGGGGTGCAGATCTAGGGTAGGAAAAGCTGCGTTCTAGCCCCACCAAAAGCAAAGTCAAGTTTAACAAGCCTACCTCCTAGCTCAAACTGCCCCCATTCTCGTAGGCTCCCCTTTCTCCCCTGCCATCCCCATACCATCTAAACCCTCCCACCCCAACTAATCCCTCTGACTCTGCCTGCTCCCTTCTTGCCTGCCCCCCTCATTTTGGTGCCTCCACCAGGCCAGAGGCAAGAGGGCTTTGGGCCAGACTCCCCATTTGTAATTTCTCCCCTTCCCCCAGACCCCAACAACCTCAATAAAAAATAAATGGCACAGAGTTAGATGTGGAGAGCCTTTAAACAATTTGGCAGAAGGCTGCAGGTGCAGAGGTGGGCACAGAATTAAGGACATTAAAGTGTTTTAAACTGCAGCCTCAAGTTTGCATTTTCTGATGCCTCCTGGTTCCCCTAGGGCCCCCACCCCACCCCCCATCAAGCTAAGATCCAGGAACCTGGCAGTTTCATTTGGCATAGAAGGGGAGATAGAGCACAGAGCCATCAGCAGAGTCCTTTGCTGGGTGTCCCTCTCGGGTCTCTGGACTCTGGGTTTTTCCCTAGAAAAGATGGCCAAGGTCTCTTCTGCTGCTTGAGGAGCAAGGCTGGTTCATTTCAGCAAGAATTTGTGCCGGGGGCGGCAGGGAGAAGCTGTAGATAAGGGAAAGGGAAATACACACCACACTTATAGCATCTCCTGATATAAATAGACACATGTGTACATATCCCTGTGTGTGTACATATGTGTAGGAGTGTGTATCTCTGCAGAAATACATGTGAACATGCATGCATACATACCTACATAGACTAGGCAGGAGATTTCCAGGAGGCTGCATTTCCTCAGGATCTCTCTCCCTTGACCTTAGGTCTCTGGCCAGGGCAGTTGACTGAGGACTCCTCAGCATGCCCCATAGCTGTTGCCCCTGACCTCCGCTGCCTGCACAAGCTCCCTGCCTCGGTTACTCCTGGGGGAAATGGCCGGGATAGGAAGAGCTGGCAATGGGAGATCCAATGGGGTAGAGTCACTCCGTGACACTTCAGGTGGGAGCCAGGGCTGGGGATCTGGTGCAGAGACGGCTGCAATGGCCTCTGGCTGCAGAGTCTGGGGCGACATCCCTCCACTGCGTTGAATGGGGTCAAAGCTCTCTGGAAATTGCTCTGGGGTCTGAGGCCTGGAAAACACTTTTTCCTTCTGGTTGGATTTTTACAGAGCTGGAAAGGAACAGAGAGGAGGCGGGGTCTGGTGAGGCTTAGAGGGCACACCAGGGTCAGCTAGCTGAGGGAGAGCAGGAGTTCTCAGAACATGCTAGGTCAAGGTGGATTGGGTGATTAAATTTAATAGACGCGTTGGAGGCAAGTACTTTCTGTCTTTCTCCCCTGTAAGTCTAGACCCCAAAGAAATTCTAAGAGCCTTAAGGCCAGGAGGACCCCACCAGCCAGGCCTGTGGGGCGAGAACAGCTCCCCTGTGCTCCCTCAGCTGCCCCCACTGCAAGCTGGCCAAGGCCGCAGTGCTGCGAGGGTTGCCTCTTCGAGGGATACTTATGTAAATAATGTTATTTTTAACAGAGGAGATAAAGGCAGAAAACACCACAGGAAATTGGCTGACAGCAAAGAGCGGAAGGAAGAAGAGGTGTCCCTATACTAAACACCAGACGCTGGAATTGGAGAAAGAATTTCTGTTCAATATGTATTTGACACGAGAGCGCCGCCTGGAGATTAGCAAGACCATTAACCTTACAGACAGACAAGTCAAAATCTGGTTTCAAAATCGCAGAATGAAACTCAAGAAAATGAACCGAGAGAATCGAATCCGGGAACTGTCCTCCAATTTTAATTTCACCTGAGCGAGGGGCCTCCCCTCCCATTCACCCTCTTCCCCCCCCCTTCCCTCCTTTCCCTGCCCCTCCTCCCTTTGTGCCTGGTGGTATATATTTTTTTTCCTCCCTGAGTATAAATGCAACACGCCTGCAAAAAAGGCAAAGACCTCAGACACTCCTTTCAAGGGACCTATGGTTCTTGCTGGGAAGATGTGTCCACCTAAAGCATGAGAAACGGGGTGCTGGGTTGTGGGGTGTGGTGTGCCCGCATAGACGAGGGTGGGAGTGTGGCTGGTGTGTGTGTCAATCCCTCACTCACCCACGCACTCACACATAGCATCCCATTCTCCAGGCAAAGTTAAGGTCGAATCCACCCGATTATAGGGGGAAAAAAGAGGGAAAAAAATCAACCAGAGAAGGTCTGTAATCTCGAAGAGCACAGTCAGAATCGCTCCTTCCTTGCTGCATTTCCTCCTTAGAATAATAGACGTTTTTGGAAAGTTCGGCTAGTGTTTGTGTGTTTGTCATAGCGTCCAGCGCCGGTACCAAACCCTCTCTGTGTCTTCACCTCCCAATCGTTCTGAGAATCTGCTTGAAGTCTCGTATTTGTACTGCTTTCTGCTTTTCTGCCATTCTCCCAGCACCCCCACATCCCCCATGCACTGCCATCTCAGAAAATCCATCCAGAGGAGCAAAAAAAATTTTTTTTAATTTAAAATAGAACATAGTGAAGCAAAGGCAGAGTGCCCCTCCCCCAAATATCACCCTGTCCCTGTCTGGGAGTTGTGTTATTTAAAGATATTCTGTACGTTGTATCTTTTGCATGTAGCTTCCTTAATGGAGAAAAAAATCCTAATAAATTTCCAGAATCATGATCCTCACATGGGTGGTTTTTTGTTTTTAGTGTTTTTTTTTTTAGCGACACCCTCCCCCCAAAGAGGCTGAGTGTGTGGATGTGTGTGTTTTGTGTTTGACTCATCTCCTAGAGCCTTTCTAGAACGTCTCTTGGCGGGTTTAATGTAAGTGAGAGACCATAACGTTGATTTAAATATTATCCAGGTGACCACAATAAGTCAAGGTCATAAAACAGTAATGTCAGGACGGTCTTGGTGCGCGCGAGAGGTGGATTTTATGATCTGCAAATATAATGTGGTGCTGCAGTAAAAGATGCATTTAAAGGTGACTGGAGGAGGGAAAGAGGCAGAGAGCAAACTGCAATCTCGAGGAGCA
Organism: Neophocaena asiaeorientalis asiaeorientalis; assembly: GCF_003031525.2. NCBI lineage: Eukaryota > Metazoa > Chordata > Mammalia > Artiodactyla > Phocoenidae > Neophocaena > Neophocaena asiaeorientalis. Next base: position 25,360,910 of record NW_020185339.1, on the reverse strand, counting down.
GACGGATCTGATTGCCTGGGGTGCCGGGCCAGGCGCACCCCACTGCTGCTCGGGGGAACCCCAAGAGCCCCCCACCTATCCGAGGAAAGGAATAAACTTAACCGCCGGAGGGGGGCAAGGAGCTCAGCCACCACCCCCCCCTCGACAGCAGCAGCAGAAGCACGGGCAGCGGCAAGAGGAGGAGGACGACGACGAGGCAGCGACAAGGTAAGAGAAGCGGTTTCTTGTTCTTCTCTTGGCGCTGGAGTGGGGAACAGCGGCGTCCCCAGGTGCCCAGCGCGCAGTGGGCAGAGCAGGGTGGAAGGTGTTTCATGCATCCGCGCTTGCTGAGAGCCCAGGCTTGCCTTGTGGCGGCTCGCGGTGGAGGGCAGTGGCCGTGAGCTCCCCGTCCCCAGCCCTGTTGCCGTGGGGTTCGGCGGTCAAAGGAGTAAATTGGTGGTTTTGGGCTTCTTTCTTTACTCGGTCACTTAGGGTCTCCTTGAGTGCGACACATGGGTCTAGACGTCTCTCATTCTGGCCGTCTGCTGGGGGAAGCGGAGGGAGGATGGGCTAGAGAGTGTTGGAGCTTGAAGCTTAGGTCTTCCTGCTTTCTGCTGGTTTGGATGTGAGCCTTAGCCAGGCTCTCGGTCCCCACTCTGCCCGGCCGTGGGGCTTTGCCAGGCAAGTGGCCCGATCGGAAGAGGCTCTGGAGTGGTTCGGCCACACATAGACGAAGGGAAGCCGGAGTCCAGCTGAGAGACGGAGAAGATCAGAGGGAATCTAGGAGGAGAGCACAGGAGAGCCAGAAGGGCAAGACAGGGGACCCAGCTGGAGAGTGGAAGGACACTCCAGCTTCCCCCAGGGCCAGGGCCAGAGGCAGGGGGGTAGCTCCGCTGCGGTGCTAGGGGCGGGGCGGGGGTTTGGCAGCTGGAGGTCCCATTTCACCAGAGTCTCTCTGAGCGATTTGTTTAGACTAGCAGCTGATGGGGCAGGCAGGCCCCCTACCCACCCAGCCACCCAAAGTCTACTCTCTCGTCCTTAGGGAGGTCGTGAGGGCGGAAAGGGGGATGGGGCTGAATTTCTTCCTTCCCCAACCCCCTTCCCTTCTCCTGATAGATGCAAAGCTGAATCTCCCGCCCTGTTCGCTCAGCTGATCTGTGGCTTAGGTAGTTTCATGTTGTTGGGATTGAGTTTTGAACTCGGCAACAAGAAACTGTCTGAGTTACATCAGTCGGTTATCGTCGAGGGCCCCAACCCACCTACCCCGCTCCTACCCTCCCCGGTGGGACTGCCCCCAGCGCCCCTCCTAGATAAGGCAAAGTGGGTACAGGCTGAGGTGGGCTAGCTGTGAGTGGGGCTACACCACAAGTCTGGAGAACCCCACTTTATCCTTTCCACTCCTCAGCCTGTCCCCATCCCCGTGATTGAGGGAGAGGAGTTTTTCCTGCAGCTATTGTTTCCTGGGCCCAGCTGATGGAGACAGACAAAGAAGGTCTAACCAATTCCAAGGAAATTCAGGAATTTGAGTAAGAGGTGGCCTGGCGGGCCAGCTCAGTTGGGTAGCAGGGTGGGGCAGGATGATTAAGAGAGAAAAGACCGCAGAAAGAGAAAGGGGTCTCTGGAAGAGTTAGCTTCTCCTACCTTCCACCTCCAAGGAAAAAAATCTGCCTCCAGTCGGCTGGGGCTGGAGCTTCTCCTTAGGAAAGTGGGGTGCCTGGGGTCCTGAGAGTTGGGGAACTCTGACCAGCAGCTCAGCCACCTCGCCTTCCCCTTCTGTATCTCCGTCGCCAGGAGAAGGGCACATTTAGGGTGTTAGTAGGCTGGAGGAAAGCCATCCAGTCCAAGTAGAACCCCCCCCACACCTACCCTACTGGGAAACATCAGGGCAGGAATCTGGCTCTGGTCTCTTTCTAGCTGTCTGTTACCCGTAGGCCTTGGTGTGTTGTGTCTGTGCCTGTCTGGCAGCTGCTTGTCTTTGCGCTGTGTGGAAATGTCTGGGTGAAGGGAGGCTGCCAGCGCCCACCATTACCATATTGCTGGGGAGGTTGTCGGCTGATGCCAGGGGGAGGAGGGGAGGGTCTGGGTTAGGGAGAATCCAAGCAGTGTGCAACTTTGCAAAGCTTCTTCCCCTCCTTGGCCCCTCTGGTTGCTCAATTCTGGTCCTGGTTACTAGAGAGAGGGCTCTCCAGCGAGGTTTCGCTGACTGCAGAGAAAACTGGGGAGGACCAGGGAGAATGGGGAGATACACCCCCGTTCTCAGAGAGACTGGGAAAGAGAAAGCCAGGTTCTTGGTTCTCTTACTTTGGAATTATTATGATTCTTAAAACATTATAGACTTTCAGACAAGGGAACAAAATCATGTCCCCGGAACACAGTATATACATGGAGTTCTGTATTCACGCAGTTGTCTGCTGGGGGCTTATGTGTAACCTTGGATGAGTGTGGGTCTCTGGTTCTATATCTCTGTCTCCTCCAGGCTCTCTCAGATCCCCTGTGTATATTTTTGTACACATTCGTGTATCTTTCTCTCTCTCGTGTACGAAGAGACCCAATGGAGACTAGAGGAGAAAATGGGAATAGGGCCTTCCTTCTCCCCAGCTGAAACTGTCAGTCTGTCTTTCTGTCTGTCCCCCAGCCCTTGGTAGGGGAAAAAAATCTCTTCCCTTGGAAGGAAGTGCTCAAATCGCCCTATGGCTCCAGGGGAAATGGGGAGGTTTTCAGAGAGGAAGGCCACCTGGTACAAGGCAGGCAAGGGCTTCCCCAGTTTGGGAGCCCCTAGCAGTCTCTGAGTTTTCAGGCTGTCAGAAGCCCGGGGCCAGCTGGAGTGAAGGGAGTCCCAGGCAGGGGCTGGGTGCTCAGGAGTGCCTGGCTTGGAGACAGCATCCCTGATGGGCCGAAATTCACCAATGAACGACTTCTGTGCTTTGGGTCTCTCTGCCCCAATATCTGTTTCAGAGCTGGTGGGCTTATGGGGTGGGTGGCCCCCCCATATCCTGGGGAATGGGGTACATTCTCACAGGGCCAAGGTGAGGGCCAGTCTGGTGGCCAGAGTCCACCAAGGGGCCCTGGGGCCGTGGATCATGGCTAAGGCAATGGTGATTATTTATTCTCTTCGCTGGAAGGGAGTCTTCAAAAGAAACAGCATGAAGAGGAGGGAAAAAATTATCTCTCGTCTGCGGATATTAAGATGGATTTTTATTTCTTAAAGGACCCTCCCCGCCAAGAGTGCTTGAGCGTAAACTTAATATATGCTCCGCAGCCCAACTCCAGAAATCGCAATAAAAGTTAAAACCTCCCCTACTGTTTTTTTTTAATTATGATATGGGAAAGAGGAGCAGGATTTATAGGGCTGAACTCTCGGCGTGTGAGTGTTTAAGACTTGCAGGAGAAGGAGGAAAAGGCAAGAGCTCGCCAAGGAGAGCCTTGGTCTCTGAGATCTCTCGCCTGCCTGCGGGGGCTCCGGCTTAGCCGGCCGAGCCTCTGTGGCCTCCCTGGGACCTCGGCTCCCCAGCACCCTCCGCCCGGGCCCACCGGCCTGCCTCGGCTCGCTCGGAGATGCAGCCCTTCTCGGGAACAGGTGAAGGGCAGCGGGGCCAGGGACAGGGGGCTGCAGGTGGGAGCGTCAGGACACTGGGCTTTGTGTGGGTCCCATGCAGGGGAGGAGGTTTGCAGCCCCGGGCAAGGCCGCGGCCCGAGGGTGGCCAGTGGGCGCCTTGGCTAGGAAGGGTGTCCGGCCGGGCGCGAGAGCACGAACAGGGTGGATTGTGTGTGGACTTTGGCCGCAGACGGAGCGGAGCGGGCTCCTGGGCAGAGGCCAGCTGCGAGGCGGGCAACCGGAGATTGAGTCTGTAGTAAGGACCTTGAGGTCTGTTTGGTGTTTGGGCTGCGGGGGCGGCGGCCCAGAGTGTGCAGCGCACAGCGCGCGGGGCGCGGCGGCCAGCGTGGGCGAGGCGGCAGGCCCCGCACACCTCTGCAGCTGCAGGGCCGGGCCCAGGACGTCTGAACTGAGGCCCACCAAGGGTCAGAGCGTGAAAAATAAATGCAGTTAAAGGTCTTTCTTTCTTTCTTTTCCACGTAAGAGGTCCTTTCTTTCTTGTCTCTTTCGGAGCTACCTGGATTTGGTCCAGAACAGGTTGCCCGCGGGAGGGCCCCGCGAGCGGCAGAGCGCGAGGGAGGGAGAGAGGGAGGGAGGGCGAGGAAGAGGGAGGGAGGGAAGAAGGGCGGGCAGCGGCGGCTGCGGTGGCCGGGGCTTCCCTCCCCCGGCGGAGGCGGCTTCCCTGCATCTGTGGCCGTGGGGAGCCGAGGAGCAGGTAACGAAGGCGCTTCCCGAGGCGGGATTGGACCAAGCCAGAGGGACCGAGGCTTCCGGGTCTCTGCCCAACGCCCTGGAGGGGAGAGAAGGTAGGGAGATCGGCGCTCACCCGGCCTGGCACAGAGGCCTGGGGAATGTTGAACCTGTATTCGATTTCAGGCTCACACTCATGTTGTGAGTCTGTCTGCCTCCGGAGATGCGGTTTGCCTGGCTGCCTGTCTGTCCGTCCGTCTGAGACGTCCCAAACCCTAGGCTGTCCTTCCAAAGGCTGGAAAAAATCGGGCAAATTCGTCGGAATGTACACTTTCATTCACTGGATTCTCTGCAACTCAGCGGAGCTGCTTGGTGCGCGCCCAAGTTGGAGGGAGCATTCCTCCTGCTTTCTGGCTGCCGGATCCTCTGGTTCCCTCCACCATGGGCTGAGTTTCCGGCTCCAGGTTCGCGGCTTGCCCTGAGGTTTGAGGCCAGACAGCTCCTAGCCTGGCAGGGAAGGCGGGGGAGAGACTAGCGGCTCTGGCCCCTTAATTGTACTTCGGACCCTTATTGTCTCTCCTTTCGCCACCTCGGCTTCCTCAGTCTGGGCTCCAAAGTCACTGCAAATTTCCTTGCGACACACACATACCACAAAGATCGGGTAACCAGGCGCCCAAGGCCACGGGGGCTCCAAGCGCAGAGCACCCCTAGCTCTGGGGCCGCTGCCCCTCCAGCCACTCCCCAGGCGGGGAAACCGGACCGGGCTGGGGGAGGTGGAAATAGCCCCGTTTGCTGTGGGGCGGCTGGGCAGGGGGCTGGTGGGAATGTAGGCCGTGGCGTTGAGAGGGCCACGTTCACAGCCCCTGGGGGTTTCACTCCTGCTGGGTTTAGCGGCTGGACTCCTAGTGTGTAGGGATCCCGGGTACCCACCTGGGGTGGGTGCAGGACGCTGGTCTCCTCGCCGCAGGCCAGGAGAATTCAGTTTCTGCTTCCAGTGCAGGCCTGAGCTAGGAGGAGTTGTGTGTGTGGGTGTGTTTTTCCCAACAAAGAGGGATCAGGAGAGAAAAGGGGGGAAAGTAGAGGGGAACCAAGGAGGGGGCGGGGAGGAGGAGAGGGCAGCGGAGAGGTGAACTGAGCCCATTTCAGGGGGAGAAGGAAAATGAAAGCAAATGGAGTACACACAGCCTCCTCCGCGCTGACGAGCCGGGAGCGGGCGCCCTGCCTTCGGGCTCGGGGATGACCCACTGGGGGACCGGGGAAAGCCTGTTTTAAATTTAATCCGAACTTGGCGGTGTGGATTGAACCGGAGGGAATTTAAATCACTAAAAGGGAGGTGCAGGGCAAGGGGAGGGGATGAGGCTAACCTGCCTGTCTTTCTGTCTGTCTGTCCTTCCCACGGTGGTGCTAGCTTGATTGTGGTCCCAGCTGTCCAGGTCTGAGGTGATGCAGTAAGGGTGCTCCGCCCCCTGAGGGGCCTCTCCTGTGCCCAGTGCCGTCTTTTGGGGTCAGAAGAGAGCTCTAAGAACTAGAGTGGATGCACAGTTGCTAGCTAAAGTTGGGGTCCCTCCGCCCGTCCCCAGCAGGGACTCCCAGTGGCCTCCAGTCCCTTGGGTTCCCAATCGGTGATGAGGAAAATTGAAGGGAGTGGTGTGGGTGAGAGGGAGGCTGGGAACCGGGCAGGAGATTCAGCAGGCGTAACTGAACCTGGGAAGACAAACCCCTCCTGCTTGGTGATCCCACACCCTTTGTGCCCCGACACATCCAAGCGTGGATTTGGGGGGAGCCTGAAGGTCTGCTTCGGAGCCCTGACCTGCCACCCTATCTCCAAATGCAGAGAAGGGGGGCACTACCCACATGCAGTTGTGGAACCCGAGGGACCTCGGCCTGGTGGCCCGGTGAACTCAGGGACTCCCAGGCTCTTCCAGCCCCCCTCCTCCTGGCTGCCTCTCTCAGCAAGGCCTAGGCAAAATGGGGCATTGGTGGGGAGGGGGCTGTGGGCGAGGCCTGCTTCCTGATCCACAGCTGTGTCTGTGCCTGAGTGAGGAGGGTCTGAGTTCATGCTCCGAAATGAAGGCGACAATCTCCCCTCGGTTTGACAGGGGATTTGACGGCTGCAGAGTACATGGGCCTGCTGATCCAGGCTGCCCCACTGCTGCTGCCTCTGCTGGGTGGGCAGGCTGCTCAGGAGGTGAAAAGAAGGCGGTGACCGAAGTGGGCAGCAGAGAAAGGGGCATCTGTTTACAGCCAGTACGTCTGGGGTCTCTCCCAAATAGTAGAGGCCCACAGGAGAGGGGCTGTAGGGGCATCTTTCTTCTAAGAAGACTGAGGTTGGGACAGATGGGCTCTGTTCCCTGGCGAAGACGCAGAGAAGGAGCGGGTGTGAAACCTTCTCCTTCCTCATGTCTTCTTTGCTCCTTGACGAGTCCGTGGCTCAGCTCCCAGCTGCCTGGGCGGCTGCCTAGGCCGAGATAGGGTTCTATATCCCAGAGGCCTGGTGTACCCACCTCAGCAGGTCGCCCGGGAGAGGCAGGAGAGAAGGCCTCTTGCTCCTTTGTGTCCAGACAGAAGTGGCCGCCGCGCCCGGAGCCGGTCCCGCGGCAAAGGCCCGGCCAGCCAGCGGGCTGCACAATGCCACGGCTGCTCGCTCGGCCAGCCCGCGCCCTACCCCGTCCTGCCTTCCTGTCACTGCCCTTCCTCCGGCTCGCTCTCTACACGCCTTCCTTTCCCTGCTCTCCCCCTCTTTTCATCCTGCCTCCCCTCTTTTCTGTAATTCTCCCCTCTTTCTTTTATCCTAATCCGTTTTCTTTTTTCCTTCCCTCCTTCCTTCCTCCCTTCCTCTCTATGGGCCTGGCGCCGGGCTTCAATCTTGTTGTCTCAGGCTGTCTCGGGCTCTGTCCTCTGATGTCCCCTTGGTCGCAGTCTGGCCCCAGGCCCTCTGACGGCTACACAGCTCTGCTCAGCATTGCCAGCAGTCACCCCAGAGCTAGGCAGGGTCCCCAGCCGCCTGGGCTGGGGGAGGTGCTGATGGCGCTGGGGATCTGGAGGAAGCCTCGGCAGGGGAACAGGAATCTCCTGTCTTTTCCTCGAAATGGTGAGGGAGAATTTTTGATTGACAGCTAACCCGACTCCATCAAGGCCAAAGAGGTATGCTGTTTCTTGGTGTAATTTGGATTTCCCAGACCAGTCCAGGCCGGGGCAGGAGAACATAATCAGAGCCGAGGGTAAAGAGGCTGAGGTCCCGGGTCGTCTCTTCCCAGCCGGGTACTTCTCACGTCACGCGCCCCACCCCCCCCATGCGTCGAAATCCCAGCCCTGCTAGACCGAAAAGGACATAACCGGGGTGGTGGTGGTGGGATAAGTAGGGACTGGGGAGGGGGCCTGGCAGGCTGGGGTCAGTGCTTCGAGCTGCAGATCTATCCTTCCCCCTCAACTTCCCCCCACCCCAAACACACATATTACACTCTCTGGGACACCTCTCTCTAGCCCTTCTCCTCCCCAGAGGAGACAGGTCGACAGAGATGTGCGGTGGGGGGGAAGCAGCCTCTGCCCCCCACCCCTGGCATTTGGTCCCTTCCTGGGGACAAGAGGGGAAAGAAGGGCAGGCGTCTCGGATCTGGGAAAACTCATCCTTCACTGCTGCCTCAGAGCCTGTGTCTTAGCCTCAGCTCCTGCCTATTTCCCCTAGCGCAAACTGGACTCTTCCCTGCTGACCCTGAAATTGTACCCCTCCTTCAAACTCACTCTGCCCTGCCTAGGGTACATCTGTCTCTGGGGACATCACCTGCTCTTCTCCCCCGCCCCCAGCCAACTTCCCTGCCCCCTCTCTTGCACCCACACTGAGAATTTCCTGCTTGCCTAAAGCGCACTTTTGCTAAATCACCATGGGACAGTGTGATGGAAAGCAGAGGGCTGGGCAATGAACCCCAGATTCAAGGAGGAAGGTAGCGACCAACTTATTGGGGGGAGGAATCCAAGTTGTGTGATCTTCCCTACAATCACACTACCCCTCCAGAATTCCTGTGTCTGACTCCAAAGAAATTGCTTTCTCCCATTCCTCTGTAGCTTTTTTCCCGGTCCAAAAACAGCCTACAATTTTATTTAATGAAAGACACATTTATGAACAATCAAATGATCCTCATAAAATTTTTATTGAAGGACGTAAAAACAAGCTACTTGCCCACGACCGAGGTCGCCCTCTCGCCTTGCCCGCTCTCACCCTGGCTCTCTGCAGACAGAGCCCTGGAGTGACTTCTTTTTGGGGGGCGGAGGAGGGCAGGAGGTCTCAGAGGTGGAGTTGGGGGCAAAGGACGGCGAGCAGGAAGACGGGATGGGGACACCCCACTGAAGTTGTGTAGGTCTCTCCTCCACTTCTTCAGGCTGGCAAAGAAAGATAAATAGATACAGACAATAAATTTAAAATAAAGGCGTTTGCATATCTGTGCCAAAGCCATGCGAGGACTTCTGGTGACAAAGGTGTACGAGGTCCCGAGGTCCTACCCCTCCCACCCGCGGACCACCTTCCCCAAGCTTCCTCTGCCCCAAATTTGGGGGGCTGAGTTGGCCAGTGGCAGAAGGACGCTCCCCTTCCCCTCCTTCCCTCCCTCCACCCCAGCTTCCCCAGTCCCCTCCCACTCTCCCTCCCTCGCTGCTGCTGCTCCTGAAAGAAATACATACATACACACGGTTTAAAACCGTATTTTTAAAAGCCACGTTCGGAACTGACAATCGCTGATCTCGGCTTGCGCAGAGACTGCGGGAGCGTCGGGGCCGACAGAGACGGATTACGTCAAGAAATAGTTCCTCCACCTACCTCGGCCGGCCTCTCCGCCCCTGCGGGGCTCCCGCACCCAGCTCGGCCTCGGGGGTCCGGAAACCCTGGCTTCGGGGAGTGGCACTTGCACCCCATCAAGAAATCCTCCCGGGGGTGGGGGCGGAGGCCATCTGCTTAGGGGTAGACACGAGCCAGGGGCTTCTCTGCTGACATGCGAGTTGTCCTGAGGGGGTGGCCGGGTCCTTGGGTCCAGAGTTGCGAACCCCCAGGAAAACGCAGGTCGCGGGGATCAGCAGAGAGAAGAGGGTGGGAGAAGGTTAAAAAAAAAAAAAAAAAAGCCAGGAAAAAAAGCCCCTGCGCATTGATCCGCGCCGTATTTTTGGGTAAATACGATCACGTGGGGGCCGGGGAGCCAATGAGCTGCGGGGAAAAGGCTGGAAAAATAATTACCTGCCTTGATTGTTCTGTGAGCAGATAAAAAGTACATATACAGTTCATACAATAATCTTATGTATGTAAAACCCTGTTACGATGTCGGCGACGGGGCCCATCAGTAACTATTACGTGGACTCGCTCATCTCTCACGACAATGAAGACCTCCTAGCGTCCAGGTTTCCGGCCACGGGGGCTCACCCCGCCGCCGCCAGACCCAGCGGTTTGGTGCCGGACTGTAGCGATTTTCCGTCCTGTAGCTTCGCGCCCAAGCCGGCCGTGTTCAGCACGTCGTGGGCGCCCGTGCCCTCGCAGTCGTCCGTGGTCTACCACCCGTACGGTCCCCAGCCCCACCTCGGCGCCGACACGCGCTACATGCGGACTTGGCTCGAGCCGCTGTCCGGCGCCGTCTCCTTCCCCAGCTTCCCGGCCGGGGGTCGTCACTACGCCCTCAAGCCGGACGCCTACCCCGGGCGCCGCGCCGACTGCGGCCCGGGCGACGGCCGCAGCTACCCGGACTACATGTACGGCTCGCCCGGGGAACTGCGCGACCGCGCCCCGCAGACCCTGCCCTCGCCCGAGGCGGACGCCCTCGCCGGCAGCAAGCACAAAGAGGAGAAGGCCGACCTGGACCCCAGTAAGTTGGGAGCAATTTTCCTTTACAACCCGCGCGGGAGGGGAGGGGAGGCCGGGCGGGGGGGAGCCGGATTACAGCCCCTCCGAGCGGCGCAGGGAGCGCGGGAGAGGGGCGAAGGCGAGGGGGTGAGGACTCAATAAAAGCGAATTACCTTGGGGAGCTTTCAGGGGCAGGAAGGTCTGAGAAGGGCGCCCAGGGAGCCAGGTTGGGAGAAGGCTGAAGGGGGCTCCTCTCCCAGGAGCTGGCTTTGATGAGACCCCCGCCCACACACCCCCGGCCCAGGCTTTTTGGCTCAGTCGCAACTTTCGAAGAAATGCAGACAGGGCCAGGGGATGGGGTGGGGGCAAGGTTCATTTTATGGTTTGGGGTGGGATGGGAGAGAGATGGGGAGGACACTGGGGGCAGAGAGGAAATAACCCCAAGGAGAAAAGCCACCCCCTACCTCCCAGGCAGTGTAGGGGTCCTCACTCCACTAGAGATTCATAAAACAGAGGGTCCATGGGCTTCTCCCCCAGGAAGCCTGGGTGAGGGGTCTGGGGGCTTTCCCAGCCTAGGAACTTGGAGAGATCAGGACTTCCAGAGTTGGGGGAGAGAAGTGGGGTCCCAGTCTCCTTAAACTTGAGAGCCCTCTTCTGAGTGTCTGCAGGAGAGAGGGGTGGGAATGGGGGTCAGGGAGGAGGAGTGGGGAGCGGGAAGCGGTATCTCCCCAGATTAGAGAATTGTACACACACACACACACACACACACACACACACACACACACACACGCCAATCAGGGAAACAGGAGCCTTCTGAGTATTGCAAAGAAAGGCAGGGGTAGGTGAGGTGAGGTGGGGTGGGGGGACAGGTGAGAGCTGCAGGTCCAGAGAAAGAGGAAAGAAGGGGAAACAGCAGGGGAAGGGGTGCAGCCCCTGGGTGTGAGGAAGTGTCTGGGGGAGTCCCAGGAGGGGGTTGCAGGAAATCCTTTCCTGCAGCCCCATCAGGGGCCAGGGCCTAATTATACCCCTCTGAAGGCTTCCCTCCTTGCCCTCAGCTACTCCCATAAACCTGAAATTGGAGGCTTGGCTCCTGCAGAGCCTGTCCTGGGGCTGGCAGGAGGAGGGGGCACTGGAAGCCAAACAGGGAAGCTAAGATACAGGGGAGCCTGTCCCCAAGGCCAGCAGCTCCCTGGGGAGAGGAGAAAGGCTTTTCCCATCCCAGCATCACTCTGAGAATTCGCCTCAGCAGGGTTGAATTCTGAGAGAGCGGAGATGGGGCGCTGGAGAGGGTAGTGAGGGGCTTGGGGACTCTCAGGGTCAGGAAGCAGAACTGCTGAAATTTCAGGACTTGGTCGTGGGCTGGGAAGATGGGAGGGGGCAGAGGAGGAGGGAAGTGGGGAGGAGAGAGACGTCGCTATAAAAATAAAAAACAAGAGAGAGAAGCGTTTATGGGCCTATGAAACGGTTGGGAATTTGGACTTTTTATAGGGATATTCTCGAATTACTACTCTTGAAGCTGAGGACCAGACTGTAGAGGCTTTGATAGCTTCGATTTCCTATCGTTTTAGGTGCTGGAAACCGAGGAGGGGGAAGATGAGGAGGGGGGAGAACGCAAAGGAGTAAGGGGGGAAATTCCTCAAGCAAAACGTGCCCAAATTCAGGTTCAATTATTGGGTTTGGGGAGCCTGGCTGAGGCTGGGGGGGTGGTGCCAGGCGTCCTGGACTGGAAAGGGGCTCCACTGACCCCTGCCTGTGTTTGGCCCTCCAGGCAACCCCGTGGCCAACTGGATTCACGCCCGCTCCACAAGGAAGAAGCGCTGCCCCTACACCAAGTATCAGACGCTGGAACTGGAGAAGGAGTTTCTCTTCAATATGTATTTAACCAGGGACCGTCGGTACGAGGTGGCCCGGGTTCTCAACCTCACCGAGCGGCAGGTCAAAATCTGGTTTCAGAACCGGAGGATGAAGATGAAAAAGATGAATAAAGAAAAAACCGACAAGGAGCAATCCTAAACCCTGCCGCAGCCTGCTGCCTCTGCACAGCCAAGGGAAAAACAAAAAACCCACAAAAATACCCCGACGCAGGCGGGAGACAGCACGAAAAAGAAAAGGAATGAGCAAGATAGAGAAAAGCCAATCGGCTTAAAAAGGAAAAAAAAAGGGAAAGGGAGAAGGAAAACTCTTGCGAGATTTGGGAGGGTTCAGTGTTGAGAAATTGGTGTTTTAGTTAGTTCTACCCAGCAAGGAGGAGGAGGCCGGGAGAGAAACAGCGTTCTCTTCTCCCAGCGCAACTGAAATAAATGACACACACAAATGTGATTTTTTTCCTCCTTTCTTCAGAGAAGCCAGTACTTGAATCGCTATATTTCTATTTTTTTTTCTCCTGTGTTGTATTTGGTCCGGGCCATCCTTCCCCAGGCCTGGGGTGCTCTGCGTGCAGATTTTGTACAAAAAAAAAAGACACACACGTATACACAAGAACGCTTCCCAGCCCAGGAGCTGGGGGCGAGGGCCGGGGACCATGCCGCAGGCTGGGTCCGGCGGCTCAGGCCAGCGCCTCTGGCGTGTACATAGCAGTGTCAACTCATCTCCAGAGTCCGTCCTGTAACGTGCTTCTGTTTGTTGTGGTAGAACAGCTCTGTGTTAATATATCGAAGTCACTTAAAAAACCAGAAACCCAACCGTATCCAGTTCTCGTTATTTCTCCTCCCTGTGGCTCTCAGGCTTCTGGCGTGGAGGAAGCAAGTGCTTAGATCCTTTCGGGGAGGCGGGAGCCAGGCAAGGGGCTCCCTCTGCTTCGGAAGGGCAAGTCCCCAGCCGCTTCTCCAGGCTGGGTGCGATGGGGCTGAGGGCTCCCAGGGTGCAGTGGAGGCTGCCGAGGCCCGGGTCCAGTTGTGCCTGCCCAGGCTGGCTGCCTGTGAGTCTCCTGGTAGCTCGATGGAGTCCCTGGGGGTGGGGGCACAGCATGAATGGTTTTCCCAGGCTGTAATTAATTGTAATAATTTATGAGTACATGAGATTGGAGAGAAGAGATAGGTAAAGATGAAAGTTGGGTGCTGGGTGAGGGCCCGGGCTGGATTCTTGCCCGGCTGCATCGGTGCTTCGAGG
>NW_020185339.1:25342250-25347106 GCF_003031525.2 Neophocaena asiaeorientalis asiaeorientalis | reverse complement strand
TTGGGGGGGGGGGGGGGCAGTGCTAGGGAGGGTGTGTGGTGAATGGTGAGGAGGAAGAAGGCCCAGCAGGCCTCAGGGAGCCGGACAGGCACTGGGCATTAAGAGTGAAAGAAGGAAGATGCAGAGAGAGAGTAGGGAGGGAAGAAAAGGAGGAAGGAAGGAAAGAAGGAAGAGGGGCAAGGGAGGGAGGAAGGGAGGGAGGAAAGAGAAAGAAAAAGAGGGAAAGAAAGAAAAGGAAGGAAGAGAGGGAGGAAGGAGAAAGATGGCAAAACCAGAATCAGAATGAGATTTAGTTTCTACTTCTCAATGTATTCTCAGCTCCTCTCTCTCTCTCTCTCTCTCTCTCTCTCTCTCTCTCTCTCCACCTCCTGGTTCTCTCTTTTCTAATCAGTCTCTCTCTCTGGTGCTTAGTTTGAATGTTGATCTGGGGGTGACGGGGTTATGCTGAGCGGCTGCAGCATTTCTGGGAGATGGCGCAGCTAGGGCCCAAGGAAGCTGGTCAGGGATTAGCCAGGAGTGGGGTGTTCTCTGGTGGCTGTGGGACCCAAGGGGCAAGGATGTGGGGATGTGTGTGTAACAGCCCAATGGGCTGGCTGGCTGCATAGCACCCCAGAGCGCCTTCCCCAGAACCGGCAGTTTTCATCTGCTAATCGGAAGCAGACTCAAGCTGCCGGGTATGACTCGGCCCGGCGCCCCCATTCTCGGAAATCCCCCAATCTGGAAACTATTAAACTCAGACTGCTTGAAATATAGCCCTTTAATATCTCGGGCTGCCCATTCTGGCGAGGGTGCAGGGTGTTGCTCTGAATACTTGGGGAATACCACCGTAGAAGAAAATAATTGGGGACCCCAGTCCCTGTGCAGCTCCCTCCATGGCATCACCTTACAGGACTGGCGAGGCACTTGTAGGGACCAGCCCCTTCCCCATCATTTGAATCTCCTACCCCCTCCTTCTACTAAATACTCCAATTTCGGGGCTGGAGGAAGGTGGGAAGAGGTGAACATTTTGTTTTGATAGTATTTCCTCTCGTCTTCCCCGCTTAAGAAGAGACCTCCCCAATTCCAGAAGCGATTGTTTTCTCGGTCCTTTTGGAAGGTGCTTTGCCTGTAGTTTTCTCTCTTTTCTTGCTTCCTCGCTCCTCCCCTGGGCCGTTTTACTGTTCTGGGACCCTGGCCGCAGTTCCGCACCGGGCGGAGGACGAGGCACCCGTCTCCCTCGGTCCTGACCGCCGGGACTCAGGCTTCTCTCCGGCCCGAGCTCGGCGGCGTTTCCGGGCCTCCACCCGGCCCCTGTTCCAAGGCCCTGTCGCCTCCCCTCGTCGGTCCGTCAGCGCGGCCTGCTTCCTGCGGCCCGCCTGAGCCGGCCTTGCTCCGGGCAGGAAGGAGGGCCCTGAGCGGAGCGTGGGATCCAGAGCAGGCCCACCCGGTCCAGCCCACTGTTCGGTACCAGCTCGGCCTCCAGCCTGCAGGTCAGGATTGGATTCTAGTTTTATTTATTGTCATTTGTGAACTCAAAGCACAACAACACAACACACATCTGGGGAAAGAAACGAAAGCTGGGGAGGAAAGAGGGGCTTGCAAACGCCCCCTGCCCTAACCTTCTCCTCCCACCTCTCCTCTGCTCCTTTGTCAGAATCACAAAACCCTAAAGGTTGTTCCACTTGGGAAGGCAGAGGATAGGTACATTTCCGCGGCCCCGAAATGCCTCTTTTATGGCGCTGTTTGTCTCCCTGCGCTGGATTCTGAATGGGGCCGAACAAAACAGCAGCGCGGAGCTGGCTAGACGTCTGGGCTTAATTGTTTTATGGTTTAAATAAGGTGGACACTCTTTCCTTTGAAATCGGATTATAGGAATGTTTTGTCTATGGTCCACGGAGAACAGGACCTCACTGGCTGGGAGGCAGAGGTGGAGAGAGCGCGCGCATGAGAGAGAGGGATGGGCTACAAACCAGGGAGCAAAGAGCCAGGAGAAGTCAGAATCCCACCCCAAAGTCCTGCAGGCGGCAGCGGAATAGGCGGTGCGGAGCCAGCGGCAGGGTAAGAGGAGCGAGGAGTTTAGGGTGCGCGCCGCGGGCAGGCGGTCGCGGGAGCTTCGGGGCGTGCATCTGCGTGCGCGGAGGTGTTCCGAGGCCAGAAATGCGCCTGAACGCGGGGGAAATCGCGGCAGTTCCTTTGCACAGTGTCTCTTAATGCGGGAAGGGAGGGTGACAGAAAGAGAAAATAGTGTGAAACCTCTGACAAGGTTTATTTCGAGAATTTAGAAAACAAAAGAGCAGCGGTCCAGAGGGAAATCCCTTCCGGGGACCCCTCTCACGCGCACCCATTTGGAAACTTCTTCCTCCCACCTCCCACCTTTGGGTCAAGCCTGGGGACCTGCTTGCTCTAAGCAGTTGGCTTTTTCCCGGCCGGACTGCATTGGAGTAAGTGGACGCGAGGTGGCGCTGTTGCTCAATGTTAGAGGCGGCGGCGGTGCCCCCGGCCGGCCTGGCCGCACTGACGTTTGAGGCCCGGCCCCGAGGAGCAGCGATGAGAAGGCCCGGCGCCCCGGCCCAGCCCGGCCCCTCTGGCTCTGAGCAAATCAATCCTCTCACCTGCGAGGTGTAAATAAATCGAGAGTGGCGGCGGGAGGTGGGCCCTCGCTCTGGCAGCAGACTCGGGAATCTCAGGAGGGCGGGCGCCGAAAATAATCGCTTTGCGGAGGAGATAAGCACGAAGCAGGCAGCGCGTAATTAACACGAAAAGGCAGAATGACCCGGACAAACGAACATAAATCCGTGGTACCTAGGAGGGCGCTGCAGGCCTCGGGGCGAGGGACAGAGACGCCCCAGCAAGGATGGGGGTCGAGGGACAGAGACGCCCCAGCAAGGATGGCTGCTTGCGGTTCCTTTATTTCCAGGCTCCCGGAGCGAAATCAACCAGATACGTGTAAAAGAAAAAAAACAATCAAATGAACGAAAGAAAGAAAAGGCGAGGGACGCCCCCCGCTCCATCCCGAAAGGGGAAACCAAGTCCAACCGGGGATTTCGGGACTGGTGGGCTCTCGGAGCAGACGGTGCTGGCAGCACACTCGGGACAGTCGCATTCCAGGACACAAAGGCCCGGAAGACTAGCTCTGTGGCAGGGTTTTCGCTGGACCATAAAGTGTGGAGATATCCCCCCAGCCCCTAAAAGATAAGGCGCAGGCCCCAGAGCGGATCCGGCCTGCCCAGCCTCCTCTTTCCAGGAGGGGAGGAGAAAGTATTTATGACAGTCCCCAGTGACCTAGAAGCTGGGAGCCCAGAGTCTGTCTCGTTCAGCTCAGTAGCCACAGAACAGGCTCAGAAAAGGCAGGGCCAGAACCAAGGCTGCGGCGTGCTCTGGTAGTGGAGGAGACCTCTGCCATGCCCTCTACTGCCCTGGACCCTGGGGAGGCCTGCAGCCCTGGCACGGCCCTCTGCTGACCCTCCCCTCCTGCTGCTCCAGGGCCAGAGTTCTGGGTGTCACAGAGTTTGGGCGGTCCCTAAGTCAGACGGGGGGTAGGTTCTTCCAAATTCAGGGGATCCTGGAAGCGTCTCTTGCTGGGCCACCAGTGACTGTCCTTTGGGAATTTGGCCGAGAGTGGCCATTTCCTCAGCAATTATTTAGATACAAAAGGGGGAAGCTCATTCTCTCTACACCATCCTCCCCTGCACTTTCATTTCTTCCTCCATCCCCAGAGCTGGGCTCTGGATGGGGAAGAAAAAGATCTGGTTTTCTAACCGCCTCCTACCTCATCCAACCCTGAAACCCCAGGATGTGGAAGGAAAATACGTAGCAGTTTTTTTTTTCATGATGCAAAAGGCTAAAGATGCATGTGTGTTTATCAGGTCTTATTTTCATATGTGCCCGGATGTGCGTGTGTGTGCACAGTGCCTGTGAGGTGACGGGGCGCTTCCTGGCATGTGTGATAGCTGATTGAGCATGCATTTGATGAAGGTAGCACATACAGTACGTGTGGATCCCGAGTATGGCCCCGCATTGCCCTGTGTACGACAACCTCACACACTGTGGAGGGGGGAGGAC
Source organism: Neophocaena asiaeorientalis asiaeorientalis (assembly GCF_003031525.2). Taxonomy (NCBI): domain Eukaryota; kingdom Metazoa; phylum Chordata; class Mammalia; order Artiodactyla; family Phocoenidae; genus Neophocaena; species Neophocaena asiaeorientalis. The sequence continues at coordinate 25,343,065 of NW_020185339.1, read as the reverse complement.
CGGAAAAATCATTCTTGTTGCTCTTCTTCGTTCACCTGCACACAGCACACATATCCACAGCTCTCAGACTTTCTCCCTTTTCTCTCTGTCTGGGTGAAGTCCACATAATTGTACATGTTTATGGCCAGGAAAGGGTGCTGATGGAATAAGGTTCCTTTATCCATTAGAATTAACTTGAATTTACCCAGTCTTGGGGATGGGGGAAGCCCCCCAGAGAAAGTGTGGGTAAATAAAGAGTGTCTGTTGACAGTTCCCATCCACATCCTGGCCTGGGCAGCCTGCCTGGGGAAGTGTAGGGGTGTGTGTGTGGTGAAGCCAGGGAGCCCTTCCTAGCCGAACTGGCATTTCCTATGGGGTTAGGGTATGTGGGGACAGTTAAGAGGCCTGCTCTAGTCTCCTCCAACCCAGATACAAGGGGTCTCCTAAGAAGAAACCTCCTGGATCAGCCCAGCCAGAAGCCAGGGACCCACCAGCTGCCCTCTCCTTCTCTGTCCCCACCAGCAGCTTTGCTCTCCAGCAAGCTCATGGCTATGCTATTGCCTGGGCTTCCTGCCTCAGGCAGGAGCTGGTGTCTGAAGGGTCAGTGCAGCCCTGACTGGGTATATGGAGTGCCCCCTGCCTCTGGCCCTCTCCACTACCCACAGCACGCAGGCAGGCAAGAGAAAAGGATCTAGGGAAGACAGGGCAGCTTCCCACCCTGGGGAGGGGCAAGAGTCATGGAGGGTTCTGATGCCTGAAGTGTTTGGGGATATGATGTGCTTGTTCTTCCTCAGAGTCCCCAGACTTAAGGACACCCCTGGGGAACCCAACTTTGG
>NW_020185339.1:25341783-25341944 GCF_003031525.2 Neophocaena asiaeorientalis asiaeorientalis | reverse complement strand
CCACCCCTCGGGGGGGGGGTCTTATACCTGTTGAGGTAACCTGAGTTGGCCTGCTGGCTCAGGTATCTCTCTCTCTCTGAGAGGAAGGAAAAGAGAAGGGGGGAGAGGCACCTTCAAATCTGAATGCGCACCTTGGAAAAGCTGGCCCTAGTCATTAGCTA
>NW_020185339.1:25317729-25341553 GCF_003031525.2 Neophocaena asiaeorientalis asiaeorientalis | reverse complement strand
GCCCAGCCCGGCCCGCCGCCCCGGGGAGCCGGCCGGCCTAGGGATCGCTCCCGGGGGGAGGGCAGTTTCGGGGTCCCGGGCGGGGGAGTCGGGAGCCAGAGGGGAGAGGGCGGCGGGTTTTCATGTGCCCAGCATGAGCTCCTACTTCGTCAACCCCCTGTTCTCCAAGTACAAAGGCGGCGAGTCCCTGGAGCCGGCCTATTACGACTGCCGCTTCCCGCAGAGCGTGGGCCGGAGCCATGCGCTGGTGTACGGGCCCGGCGGCTCGGCGCCCGGCTTCCAGCACGCCTCGCACCACGTCCAAGACTTCTTCCACCACGGCACCTCGGGCATCTCCAACTCGGGCTACCAGCAGAACCCGTGCTCGCTGAGCTGCCACGGAGACGCCTCCAAATTCTATGGCTACGAGGCGCTCCCCAGACAGTCCCTTTATGGGGCTCAGCAAGAGGCGAGCGTGGTGCCATATCCCGACTGTAAATCCTCCGCCAACACTAACAGTAGCGAAGGACAAGGCCACTTAAATCAAAGCTCGTCTCCCAGCCTCATGTTTCCATGGATGAGACCCCACGGTGAGAAGCCTTTTCTCTTTCCCCCTTGGTCTCCCGCGCTCCGGGGTCTCCCCCCGCCCTTGCCTCCTTTTTGTCTGCCCTCGCTTTACCTCCTGGCTTGGGGCTCTCTCGGGCCCCACCCCCGGGCGTGAGTGGGTTTCTGGAGGTTGGGAGGTTCAGCTGGGGGTGGGGCACGGAGTTCGCCTGGGGGATTGGGGTGAAGGTGGGGGAAAAGGTGGTGTCTGGGTGCAAAGCGTTAAAAAAAACGTTTTCTCCACTTCTGTCAGTCTGTCTCTCTCTCTCTCCCCTCCACCCCTCTTTCTCTCCCTCTCATCATCTTTAGTCAAAGTTGGGGAGGTGGCTGGGAAGGGGCCAGAGACCCTGAGGTTATCAGCGTTTGGAGCAAGCCAGTTTCTCCATAAGGCAGACAGCCTCAGTCCAGGACAGTGGCCAGGCTGTCTTGGGGTGAAGGGAGACCCCTGCTTCTCTCCCCTAGCTGGGTCAGAGGGTGGCGGGACCCCAAGGACAGGTGCTCTGCCTGTCTGGGGCACCCACCACCTTCTCTCAGAGAGCTAGCCTTAGGGCCACTACCCCAACTTTGCTTTACTTCCCTCAGTTGGAGAGAAGAGAGAGAGAGTCAAGGAGAAGAAAAAAGAGTCCCAGAAAGGATGGAGGCCATGCAGATTAGAGAGCTCTGTGGTCTGGGGGACCCTCGCCAAGCTGTCCCCAGTCAAAGGCTTGCAGGGTCTCCCTGAGACCCTCAGGGCAGCTCAGGTCATGAGCCCCTCCAAGGGTGGCCCCTCAGAGCCCAGTTTCGAAGTAAAAGGGGACGCGAGAAGGTGACAAGTTCCAGTAGGGATGGCCCGTGATTTATTTGCTGGTCTCCAGTTAGCAGTCAGGCCAAGCAGTGATACATTCCAGAAGATCAATTATTTTTCTTCTGGAAAAGCATTAGGCAGAGAGATCCGAGGAAGGGCAGTGAACACAGCCCCACTTCTTCACCCCCAGCCCTTATGCCTTCCTTTTAGAAACAGACTCTGTCCCCAGCCTTGCTCACCCAATGCCCCTCTGCACTGTGAACAAAGCTGCAAGGGCCAGTTTTCTGGGACTGCAGGCCTGGGGAGACTCTACAGTGCCCCCCTGGCCTCTGCCAGCCCCTCCTTTCCAGAGAGACCCCAGTCCCTGCCCCCCCACCTCCCAAGGTGAAGCCAAGCCAAAACAAACCCCCAAACTTTCCTGCCCTTGCCTGATTTCCACTCTTGCCTTTTCTGCAGGAGGGAGGGGAACTGGGCAGACCACAGGGGGGACTTCAGGGGAGGAAGAGTGACAGGGGAAAGCCAGGCCCCCACCCAAACATAACCAGACTGGGCTTCTGTTCTGTCCAGCTCCGGGGCGGCGCAGCGGAAGGCAAACTTACAGCCGGTATCAGACCTTGGAACTAGAAAAGGAGTTTCTCTTTAATCCTTATTTGACACGAAAGCGCCGAATTGAAGTCTCTCACGCCCTGGGACTGACTGAGAGACAAGTGAAGATCTGGTTCCAGAACCGAAGGATGAAGTGGAAAAAGGAGAACAACAAGGATAAACTGCCAGGAGCCCGAGACGAGGAGAAGGTGGAGGAAGAAGGAAATGAGGAAGAGGAGAAAGAAGAGGAGGAAAAGGAAGAAAACAAGGACTGAGCAAAAAAGAGAGGACCCCCCCCCTTTAGCAACTCCCTTGAAGTTTCGTTTTATGGTAGCGGATAAATTGAGAAGTTTACGACTGTCATTTGCTTTTATAGAGAATAGAATGACACTCAAAACACCAACTACCTGTCAGATACTTGCAGCTCGGGTTTTATTACCTTTGGACTTCCCTGGATCTTTATTTGTTTGGGGACTGGAGGGGGGAGACCGAGACACAGTGAAAAGTTCCGAGTCTCTGTCTCAGTCGTTGCCCCAACACACACACTTGTCCGTCCCCCCACCCTTCTTAGTCCTGGCTGGATTTTAAGGTCTGAGACCTGGCGTCTTTGCCCCTTCTCCCGGCCCCCGTCTTGCCACCCTGCCACCTCCCTGCTTCTCTGGTATTTATTTTAGAGGGGAACCCCCTCAAACTGCAGAAGAAGACTCGTGGCGGCTTTGTTTTCAAGCTAGGATTAGTGTATTAGATTGACTTTTTTTTCCCCCAAAGGACAGAAAATTGAAGGAAGGAAGGAAAAGAAAGGGAAGATGTTCAAAGACATTTTTTAAAGGATAGCGAGGAATATCCCCTCTCCCTCCCTGGGGCTCCCCGCTCAGAAAGACTCCCTTGACTTTCTCTAGGAACCTGATGGAAACCTGAAGCAGATGGGGGTCTCCCCCTCCCCCCTCCCTTTCCACGGGGTAGATAGGAGCCTGCAGTCACCCGCTAAGATCCTACCTAGCCATCCCATGGTCACTCGGGCCCATGCCTCCCTCCCCTTTCCTGTCTAATTTCTGTTGTTGGGCCCAGCTTCCTCTGAGCTGCATTGGTGAGCGCTCAGAAATCACCATAGTCATGAAAATAATAATAATACTGATAATACTGATAATAATAATGAATCTTTAACATACTACCTAAAGGGAACCTGCAATAATCTTGAAAAAAATAAAAAAGAGAGAAATTTAAAAACATCCTAATACGGGAGAAAAAAAGAGAAAAAATTTAAAATAAAAAAAAAGTAAGAAACCTCCAACGTATTTTATCACTACCTATAGGAAGAAATCCCGCTTTGAGAGTATTTGTAATGCGGTTTTGCTGTCGTTTGTTGCTGCTTATTTCAATAAGAAAAACCCAACAACTGAGACTGCCTAGCCCGCCGGTCCTGTGAGCTTTTATTGTGCTTCTAACCCCAGTAGAGTAGAACTAAGTTGCACTGAATGTATAGTTAACTCTGTCTTGAATTCTCTGTTTATGCAATGTGCTCGAAAGGAAAAAAACGTTAAAAATATATCTATAATAATAATTTTTCGTCATTTGTCTTTATGTCCAGCTATGAATGTAGATTTTGTGTCCCAGCAGCCCTGTTTCTGGTCCAAGTACTTTGTATTGTATACGTGAGTCATAATTAAAAAAAAGAGGAGAAAAATAGTTGAAGCTGCAATGACTGACTTGTTTTTTCCCCAGCACACCCCCCCCATTCTCTACCGCCCTCCCCTCCTTTTGCTTCTTTTTCAACACTCTGGTAAAGGTTTCCTCCACTGATTTGACTTGGGATTGGGGGCACTCACGTGGAGAGGAGCAGGCTGGACTGGGAGGGCAGGTGAAAGCGGGGAGGTGAAGAAGAGGGGGAGGGGGAGGAGGAGGAAGATGCTCTTGGGAGAACCTTGGCTCCAAACAAAGTGGGTTTCTGGATGCCAGGATCCCAATGGGAAGAAAGCATCTTCTCCCCACTTATCCCTCTTCTTCCTCCTCGTCCTGGGCTGGGCCCAGACCAAAACTCTGCCCCTGTGCCCCTCCGGCAACTAGGCCTTTTTCTTCCAGGGGCTGGGGCTGAGGATGAGGATGAGGCAATGGTGTGCTTTCTCATCTCCACATGCCCCTCATGGCCAACCCTTGGTACTCAGCACCCAGCACTAGACCATGAACAGGGTGGGAAGGATGTGAGGCTCAAGGCAGTCTGGAGGGCTTGGCTGGAAGAAGCCTGAGTGTTGGGGGGCTAGGAAGCTTACGCCCAGGGGAGAGGAGGGAAGGAGAAGGTGAGTGGACTGGCATGCCAACAGCATGGGCCCACAGTCTGAACTGCGAATGTGGCCAGCACAGAGCCGTCGCTGTCACCTAGCCCGCTTGCACTTACCCCAGCCTCTGTTCTGGCTGTTTCAAGCCCGCTCCTGGCTTCACCTTGGCAGTTGGGCAGCCTGCCCTGCCCTTATAACGTGGCTCAGTTGGCCTGGGTTGGGGGCTGCTGCTGAATGTACAGTCCCCCACCCCAGCCACAGCGGGGTAAGGACAGTCTTCACTGGACTCCTCATTCCCCAAAATAAAGGGTCGAAGGCTAAGGGACTCAGGGGGGCAAGGTGGCTCTCGCTCCTCCCTGGAGGGTCCTAGACAGAGAAATCTGTTTATGCCAGTAAGATCCTGGTCAAATAATACCAAATTCCAGAGATACAAGTCATCTGATTCAGTCATGAGAGGGGGAGAGGGGAGGGGAAGGGATCTTCTGGTCTTAAAAACCAGACCCCCAAAGACTGAAATATTTTTGAGGTCAGATCCTTCTCTCTGTCTCTCTCTGTCTCTGTTCCCTGGTCAATGATTTTCCCAGACTTAGGCCCAGGTCGACTCTAGTTTTGTGTAATTTCACCCGCATCTGGGTGCCTGGCTCCCACTCAAAGTGGTTCTGAACACAGGATTGGATCTGGCGTCATTAACGGAGGACTCCTGCAGCCCCAGCGAGGCTGCCGATTGGAAGCGCAGGCTGCAGGCAGCCGGGAACAGCTTTGAGCAGCTCTGGGGGAAATGTTTCGGAACCTGGGGTCCCTGCTGCCAGCCGCGGGGCATCCAGGTAACCCCGTCTGCTGCGGGAAACACCGGCAACCCTCCGGGGAGGCCTGAAAAGAGAGCATTTCGCTCCGACCTCAGGCCTTCCCACAGGCGTCCACACTCCAAGGGCCGACGAGGGCCGTTTCATTTTTAAATGTGGACTTCTGATTGCTATTAATACAAATCGCTGGCCCGGTAGCCGAGTGGGTTGACCCTACACTAAGTGGCTTCGAAGAACCTCGCCGAATTTTCGCCACACCCGATGTCCCATTCAACCCCGGCCGTGCAGTGCTGGTGGCCCCAAGCCCGGTGTCGGAGGGCTGGGTGCGTCTGGCACCCGGCATCGCTTGACATGCGAAGCTTCGGGTGGGCCAGACCAAGAGAGCTCCAGCCGCCCCCTCTTGCAGCACCTGACCCCCCACCCCTGGTGCCCACCGCCTCTGTTTTCTCGTTTGGAGAGAAAAGGAGGCAAAACCCATTTTATGGGGGGACTTAATTGCGAGCGGGTTGCACTCTCTTTAGAAACGCGTCCTCCCAAATGCTCCCGCCGTCCCATTACCGGAATGAGGACCATACGGCTGCAGCAGATAGGACATTCTCCCATTCTTTACTTGTTTATTAGCCAATCAAAGTGGCTTCCGAAAGCTACTTGTGATTTGTGAAAAATAGTATCTTTCAAACTGCTGAGTTGAAGCATCTCGCTCATTTCGCCCCACATTTATTATTCTAACCCCAACCGTAGAGAAGGGATAATGCAGCTATTAAGTTGGGGGGCAAATTCGTTTCTCTGGCATTTTTGAAAATTCTCGGCATTTTTTCTCCTCCCCACTTCACTGCAGAGGCCAAGGGAGTAGCGGGCCCGCAGGGGATCTGGGGGGTGAGGGAGGTAGTGAGTGCCCTAAAGGGTTCCTTGGGAGAGATGGGAGAGTGGATTGGCCTCCCCAGCCTCAGCTTCCCTAAATGAGATGCCCCAGTGGCCGCGTGTTGGCTAGAGAGAGTCACCCCGCCCCAGTTAAAGTGAACTCAGGACAGGTTATGCCACAGACTAGAAGTAAAATTTCCGGTGAACTGCCCGCAGTGCTGTCCCATTCTCCCCTCGGCCCATTGTGAAAAGCTGGGCCAGCGCTTCCTTGTCGTAATTTTTAACTACCTGTTATAAAATTTATGGGTGGGTTTGTAAAAGGAACGAGGTCTCTGCATCCGGCTGAGGGAACTGCTTCTCTTACTATGGAGGAAGTTTGGGGAGGGGATGAGGGACCCCCTGTTGGTTGGGGTGGGGGCACCCAGCCACGGAAGTTCCCATGCCAGCTTAATTTGGGACCAAGGGAAGAACTTTACGCCTTCAGATCTCCAGCTGGTGGGGAAAGTGGCTGGGCTGAGAATGGTTGGCAAATAGTCTTGATGGGGGAATTTATTCTGGGCTCCCCCACGCTGGATTCATCGCCAAAATGAGGGGTCTGGAGTCTCGGGTGCTCGGTGTTTAGCATGGAAGGTGGAATTTAGAGAAGAATTGGTTTTTTTTTCAGAGCCTCCAAGGTGTGTCCCAGCTGCCCAGATACCAGAATTTTTCTGAAAAAGGCAGGCGGGTGTGGGCCACCTGATAAGACAGAAAAGGCTTCACATGACCACGCACCCAAAGGAAAAAGAAGTGGGAGCCAAGATCGTGGTCCTTTATTTTATTTTTAATTCTAGAAAGATTAGGAGGAAGCTGCCGTCTGAACCTAGGAACTGAGGAGACCTGACACTAGGGATGGTCTTGGGGAAAAAATGTCATTCGTTTTCTCTGAGAAAGGAACCTGGGGATGATGGGCGCTTTGGGGGTTCTAGAGGCTGCCCCCGCTTCCCATCCCTCCTGCTGCCTCCGCAGGACTGCCCAGGACCGGTCTCAACCCTCTCTGCTCTTCAGACCGTGGCCAGGTCAGGCTTGGTTATGAGGCCTCCAGCCGCCTGCCCCTCCCGTTCCCAGCTGGGGTGGAGTGGTGGGGGGGCTTCCCGGACGCCCCATTGGGAAGGATGTTGTTCTCTTCCTAGAAAAAACAGGGGTGGGGAGGGAGCAGGGGTAGGGAGTGAATCCCTTCTCAGTCCCTTCACGCCGCCGCCGGCACTGCCCCAATGCCACAAACCTTTGCAAAGCTTTGGTTCTGCCAGAGCCAGCCTTAATACCCCATTTATTAAGGAAAATATGTAAAATTCGGTATGGCAAAGGGAGGCAGCCGACTCAGCGGCCAGAATCCTTCCTTCTCTCCTGTCAAGTTCCCCCGTTGCCCTTTCCGCGCTAGCCAGGAGCAGTTCCCTCTGAGAGAGAATTGGGTAAACATGGCGACCGTGGCGCCCATTTGCACACGCTACACAAATGCATCGCATTCCCGGTTGTTTGCAGAAAATTTACAGCTGAGTAATAAAAGTTTACGATCGACTCACAAGTTGGATTGGCCACAAGAAGTCATGTGGATTCCATCCATGAACGTGAACTTTTTATTGTGGTTTGTCCGTTCGGAGCGCTCCGCAGAACAGTCCTCCCTGTAAGAGCCTAACCATTGCCAGGGAAACCTGCGCTGGGCGCTCCCTTCATTACCAGTATTTTTTAAAAATTAATCTGATTAATAATTATTTTCTCCCCTCATTTAATTTCTTTCCTCCCAGATGGAGTTGCTGGAAGCTGGAAGCACCTGGGGAGGGGGGTGGGGGGAGAGGCAGGAGTAGAGGACACCCCTCTCTCCCTTCCCGACCCTCTAGCCCCCCAAGGGGCAGGAGGAATGCGGGAGCAGTTGAGATAGGGAGCTGCAGCTGCCTCCGCCCCTCCCCTCTCCCAGGCTCTCACTCCTGCCTCCTTCTCGCAACTCTGCTTCAAATTTATTTGGCTTTTTGATTATTGGGACTACTCTTTTTTATTTTTAAATTTATATAAAGTATATATATGTATGTGGAGCTGAAGCAGTCTCGGCAGCGGCACAGAATGAGGGAAGACGAGAAAGAGAGTGGGAGAGAGAGGCAGAGAGAGAGAGAGGGAGAGGGAGAGTGACAGCAGCGCCCGGTAAGTGTTTCCTTATTGGTTCAAATATGTAACTAATGGTGGGGGAAGGGGAGGGAGGGGAAGAAATTGGGTTAAATTGGAATATGGTAGTGGGGGAAGTGTGTTGTCCTTATGTCACTATACGCTGAAATTGGGGGTCGGGGGGGCACAGGACTGCACCGGTGGGGCTCAAGGCCTGGGTCTAGTGCGCGGACCATGTCCCTACGTTTTATAGATCTGCGGCCTCTTGGCTAATGGGACTGGGACAGAGGGGGCCCGGAGCTCAAACTCCAGGGCAGGAGAGAGAACCTGTAGGCTGTAGCCATTGCTCCCTGGGCAGAGTCTGGCCCCCAACCCCCAAACAAACTTTCCACCGCCCCCTCCCTGCTCCGCAGCCTCCTCCCTGTCTCCGGGAGAGCGCGACCGCTAGAGCTCACACATGCGCAGTGCGGGCCCAGGACCGAGCAGATGAGCAGGAAGAGAGCGCAGCTAGGCGGGCGGCTGCGCCTGTTAATTGGCAATTACGGGGGAGGCTGGTGGCTGGTGCGCGTCGGCGGAGGGGACAGCGTCTGCCCACCCCTGCTCCCACCCCCATTCGAGCGGATGGAAAGATGGGAGGTGCTCTGCACTGCGGGTGGACGGGTGGGGGTGGGGCTGGAGGACTCGGTACTCGGTACTCAAAAGCCATCTTGTGCTTGGAGAAAGGGGGCCAATCTGCCTTCTCTCCCCGCGGCCCGGAGTCCCCCACCCCCAGCCGCCGCCACCCCACCCAGGATATCCATTGGGCTGCTTCATCCGCGTCGCCTGGCTGCTCTGGGCTGGAATCTGCCCTGTCTGGGGCGGAGGTGGGAATTGGGGACGCCCAAGGATGGGTGGGGACAGGACCAGGCCTCGCTGGCGGGGCGTCCTGGGTGAGCGGAGACAGTGAGGACTCAAGGCACGGCTGGCTCATGGGATAGGGACGTCAGAATTGGGCGGCCTGGAGGGTCCCGGGCGCTCGGGAGCTTCTTAGTAATTGGTGCTAATGGCGTGTTGTATACTCTTAACCCAACACACATGGTTTCATAACACAGTGGCTTAATTTCTTCCAAATGTACGTAGCCCTGAATGTGTTGCAGCTTGATATATGACCCCGCCCTGCTCCCTGGCCTGGGTCCGAGGTGGCACCTATATGTGTGAGCTTCTGTTTGTAAAGGGCGGTGATGCACACACAATCGCTTACACACCCAGGCAGACACACCTCAGAGCTGGGGGAGGGGGGTGCATATTCCTGGAGAGATCCGAGAGTCTGGGGGCCAGAGTCCCCTCCAGTCCGAGCCAAGAGCACCCACCCCCATCCTCTTCCAACCGCGCGACTGGGCTTCTCCGCCAAGCCCGAGTGGGGGAGGGGATCACTCCTCGATTTCCTGTTTAAACCCCGACCGGTCGCCTGGTGGGGGGGAGGGGGGTGGATAACCTTTTTTTATCAAATTCTTAAAAATATAATTCGACTGCATTCAAATCAAACCCCTTGGGCCCGAGTTGACGGTGAATCTTCCCTCCCCTACCCCCATTACGGACAAGTCTCCTTTGTTCACCCCTGAGGACAACAGTTTCTGGAGAAGGCCTCTCAGGCCAGTAGGGGTTCACCTGGAATACTAGAGGGCCCCCCTTCCTTTGGAGGGGTGGGCCTGGGCAAGGCTGGGGTATTCCCCTCGGCCTACAGGGATCTAACCGAACGTGGCTGGTGAGACTTCAGCGTGCTAGGGTTCGTGGTTGTCAGGTTAACAGCACCGTCCTGAAATGTCCTTATATAATATTTTTATCAGTTGATTTTCTGTCCCTTCCTGGCTAGGGTCCTGCAGGCCCTCACTCCCTTCACCCCTAGACTCCTCCTCAGGACACAGAGAGATGCAGAGACAGCGTAGCAACAGTGACTGGCCCTGGTTTTCTGTGTTCTAGTCTGGCCAGGGAAAAAACCCAGCCCCAGATGCCAGCCCCTTCCTTCCCTCCTTACTTTCGATTTTCTTTCCCTGCTCTCTTTCCCTCGATGGTGCTCAAACTGAAACACAACAGGGGCCACCCTTGGCAGCCCTCAGCCTCCTTGCAGGCCAGATTCCCTGTAGACAAGGTCCTTAGAGAGGGAGAGCACTGCTGTGATTGTCTAATAATAGCCCGGGCAGCTGAGAATAGCATCAGGCCCAAGGACTCTGCACACCCAGAACTAAGGCTGGACGGAAGCCCTGAGTCCGTGGGTCAGGGTCTGGTGACACTCCCTGGAGCCCAGGGCCCCCAGCAGTCTGCTCTGAGCCCACTCTTTTGGGCACTTCAGGCCTGCCCCTTACGGGGCTTTGTCAGTCCTGCCACGGGCTGTATTTCATGCACCAGCTCCTAGCTAAGGAGAAATGGGCAAAGCAAACCCTTTCTCTCCCTGGTCTGACAGTTGTGATCCCCACGAAGAATGAGACCTTGTTTGGAGAAGGCGGCCTTGTTGGGTTGGCTGTTGTGTTCCGAAACCAGACTTGGTAGCTTTATACATTTATTAGATAGAGGCTGAAATGTACAGGCGCAGACTTACGCATGAATATGTACAGACTCATATTTTCTCAATGGTTAATTGTATATAGCCATACCTGTATTCACTCAAACACCGTTTTATGTGCCTGTGAAATTTTGTTAGCCCTCACTAGGTGGGCATGGGCTCAAGGAGGCACTGGGTGCCCTCTGTGCGTGCTCTGCTGAAAATGTGTTCGTGCTGGAATCGGAGTATGTGGGTGTCAGTAACCAAGGGATGCCACAAAGGCTTTCTCAGACCTTATTGCCTTCGCTGTCCAAGTAGCTGGGCTGGGGAAAGACTGACTCCCTTCTGCTTTCTCTCCACACCTCCCTGCAATCTTCCCCAGCTCAGGACCGTTTTAGCAGGGGAACCCGGTTGTGTTGAAAGTGGGTTCGGTGGGAACCTTTCATGGGTGAGGTAGGCCTGTGAGCAGTTCTGAGCAGTCGCTGGGCCCTGGTGCTTGAAGCCTTGCTGAGGTGGCGGAGGGCATTGGAGTGCTTAATAAGGTGGCCTCTGGGCGGTGGTCAGGGGCGGCTGCCAGCTAGGGTGCCTGGAGAGGCCGCGGGGAAAGCCAGCCAGACGGGTAGGGGTGTGGTGAGCATCTCTCCCCCGCCCCTGCTCGCCTTGGCCGCTCACGGGGCCCCAGCTTTGCCTGTGTCATCTGTGGGTCAGATTAGGGGCTCTCTAAGTTCCCCAAATACCCAGATCTGGTTACCGGTGGGACTTTATTTTAATCCTCTCTGCTACCTAAACCGGGGAGATGGCTGATGGGGCAGAAGAAGCTGGGTCTCACCGCCTGCAGGCTTAAAGCACTGAGTGTGGGCCAGGGCTGGGAATTAACCAGCCTTCTTTCTCTCTTCTGGGCCCAGGGAAAGACAGAGCGGGGTGGGGGGAGTATAAATGTCCATTAAAATGCCCAGGAAAGAAAGTAAGGACGGGAGAGGGGCTGGTGGGTGTTTTTCCTCCACTCCCTAGGTGATCAGGTTTCTCCCCAGAATCTCCTGTCCAGACTTGCTGCGGGTCCCGAGGCGTGCAGCTCTTTCCCACCTTCTCTCCACCGGCACCAAAGCCTTGAGCTTTTAGGCCTGGGTGGCCCCCGGGTGCCAGGGTGACATTACCCCCAAAGTGTGCTCCTCACCCGGCCTCTGCCACGGCGCCGCAGCCACCCCTGTTTATTGTGTCTGTGAGTTGTTTACTTGTTTTGTCTGCTGCCACCCTGCGTCAGAAACCCGCCAAACCAGCAAACTCACCCAGGAGAACAAAGTACAGCGCTATCCTGAACTCCCTCCCCTTTCCGGCACCCTGCTCCCGCCATTACCACCTCCCTCACTCTCCCTTTCCGAGGGGAGGAAGCAGAAATCGTCCTAAAATAGGGCAACTGTTTATAGGGTGGGGGGAATTATGGGGACACCATAAACCTCCGGGTGTCCCGGTGGTGGAGAGACAGAACAGCCTCCAGCTTTTCTTCCTTCCCCCTGGCAACTGCTTGGTTAAGGGGGCCACACTCATTGAGAAAGCTGAGTCCCCCTCACCTCACTCCTTTCTGCAGGAGTTTTCCCTGAGACATAGGTTGTTGGGTTTTTAAATCAGGGTAACGTTGACGGATTCATAAAGCTAGATAAAGCATGTCGCTCTCCCCTCACCCTCCCTTCTCCTCAGTCCCCCAAAATAGCAGTCAATTTAAGCAAATCCTACAAAATTAAATTGCCCCTTCACTAAAGATCCTATAAATCTCCAATCCCACCAGGTGTAGAGTCGGAGAGGCCGCTGTTTGCCTCTAATTTTGCTCCTGGCTATCAAATCTGAAAGAGTATCATGGAAGTAAGTAATATTCTAGTTTCTGAAATTAATCTCTCGCCTCCCCATCTCTCTCCCTCTTTTCGCCAGCGCAGATTAAATGGTTCTTTTAGGTCTGCAAACAATAAAGGATAAAATTATTTATAGGGAAATGAGGATGATGTTTCATTGTTGGCTTATTGTTCTAGAACATAATAACATTTTATTTTCAAGTGGGAAAACTTAGACCAGGGGAAGAAGGGGAAAGCGAGAGACAAAGTGAGGGGAGGCGGGGAACCACACACAGAACCTAGCCGTACATAACTTTTATGACATTTACAATTTCCTCATGACAACTCACTGTGACGTCATAAATGCCTTGTTCTTGAACTTTACAATTTTCATAAACCTCCAAAAGGGGTCCAAACAGTGCTCGGTGTGGAGGGGTATAAGAGAAGCCAGGAAGTTGGGGATCCTTTGCCCTTATTCTGGGGGCCAAAAATATTCTGAATTTTCCTTTTCCCTCCTGGGCCAAGCACGGCTACTTGCTTTCCCTCCCTGAAATGTCACTCAGGGTCTGAGTTCCCTCCCCATTCCCGGTGGGGATGAGATACTATGTCCAAAGTCTCTCTGTATGCCCCCGCCTCAGCTGCTTGGGATAGAGGTGGGAGGCTTGGGGGCCAGGCGCCCAAAGCCAAAAATGATTTCTTCCAGAGGGAGCCGAAAGGGGCTCAGGGCTGAGTGTTATGGGACAGAGATGCTGAGGACGTATTTTACTTTTGAACCTTCAGCCAGAGAAGTGAATTGAGAAGCCGAACAAATGCCGGTGTGGGAGTTTGTGTCTGCTAATGGTAGCAGCATTGAGTGGAGTGGTGATAAGGAAAGGTCAGGCAGAAATCTGGACAGAGAGAGGGAAAAGAGAAAATATGATGTGAGTTAGCAGCGTCCCTCCAGGTACCTTTCTCCTCTGTTTAATTGTAAATAAAGCAAAAGCAGCTTGGGCAGCCTCTCAACGGCTCAGCTCAAAAGCCCAGGCCTCTGAGGTGTTTGGGGCAGTTCTCAGGCACTTGACATGCCCCCATCTGGCCTTTTCCTCCTTCCCCCCTCCCTGCTGACCCCCAACTCCATTCAGCTAGCCAGCCTGGGCCCTGTCCCCAGAATATCAGCACCCCCAAATGGGATCCATTTCCGGGTTGGGTGTGTCAAATTTCACTTTTCTCCAAGAGTTTCCATGCCTGAACTTTGAAAGATGAAAAAGCATTCTTTTTTGCAATGCAGTGTGTGTATGGGGAGGTATGAGCTCAGACAATTTCCCCACTGGATCTTTGAGAAGCTGGGGGCTCCTTGCGTCAGCTCTGTTTTGGTATCCCCAAGCAGACACAGTTCCCCGTGTTCAGGCTATCTGGTAGACTAGGAAACTCTCTCTGCAATCCTTTTACTCTGGATTCTGTGGAGATCAAAGGAGCTCATACACAAAACACTAGGCATTTGGAGTAGGATTTATTTTTTTTAATTTTTAAATTAAAAAAAAATCCAATCATAAGTCAGTTGGGCCAACTGAGCAGTCACTCTAGAACAGCAAAGCCTTAACCAAACAGTGCTATTGTGAGGTGAGCTGAACAATTATTGAAACTCAGCTTTCTCTGCAAGAGGGATTTCAGCCTTCGCCCAGTGGCACAAAAGGGACCAGTGGGGCAACGGCTCCTCTCCTGCCCTGGAAGTCGAGGATTGAAGGGGTGGGTCGGCAGCTATAGTGGCTTCCAGGCAGACAGGCGCTCAGGCCGAGTGCTGAGTCCTGCGGCTCCAGTGCCCACGTCCCTGAGCAGCCTCCAGAGGCGCCGAGCTGTAGTTGGTGGCGCCGGCAGCCAGGAATGGAGTGTGTGTATCTGTGTGCGAGGCTGGGTGAGTCACAGACATCGGTGCAGAGTTGGGGGATCTGGGGAGAGAGAGAAGACTGGCAGAATACGAACTAAGCAGGACCTCTGGAGAAGACTGTCCCCAAATAAAAATTCCAGATCTCATCCCTCTCACTTCAGATACCCTTACCCAAGAAATTAATATATTTCCCAGAGCAGAGTGGAAAGCAAAGGCAGGCAAGATGAGGCCTGCCCATGAACCCCTCCAGGGCCAGCGTCCAGTCCCAGCCACCCTCTCCCCAGTTCAGAGCTACACAGGCCCGCAGCCCCCAGCCTGGAGCGGGGTAGGGCTGGAGTAGGAGCCCTGTACTTGCCCTGGGAAACCCTCAAGTGCCCAGCCTCCAATGCAACTTTGGGGACTCCAGACCAATGACTGCCCCCGACTCAGGCCCAGGGCACCTACTGTAAGTTCTCTCCTATAACTAGCACTCATGAAAAGCATGTGTTTTGGATGGGGGCGGGTGGCTGAAACAGGGAGCAGGGAGCGGGCAACTTTCCACCTTTATTCCTTTTCTGTGTTTTTGGAATTCTGTTTTTGAATCCACTAATTCCAACTCTGAAAGCGAACCGCTCTTTCTGCCAAACCCCCTCCGATGCCTGATTCCGGAGGCCGAAGGGGGCAGACCAAGTCGGAGACCTATGGGCCTGATGGGGGGTGTTCTCTGATTTCTCTAGGCTTGTTTTATAGAAACAAAGAACAAGTTCTCGCCCCTCCTTCCCAGGACTTGTGCATATTTACAGAGCTCAGCTGCAGTTTTAATAAAACATCTGTTCTTGCTTCTGCTGATGAGTTTCTATAATTGTTTTCAGACAAATTTAACAGGAAAATATAAATATATTTAGAAAAACCCAAGTCCCAGCTTTCCCCCCATAGACAGTTGTTCTTTCGCCAAAAAATTAAAATTATCATGAAATGAAAAAAGGAAAATATAATCCAATGGAGGGAAGACCCGGCTCATCTGACCTGCTCTCCCCCCTTGGAGCGAATCCTTCCAGCAAATTTCAGCTGCATAATTAAAGATCCAACTGAAAGAAAAAGGCTTCATTCCTCAGGAATGAAAGGTGATGGGGGAAGAGTGTGTTGGAAATTAATTTTGCCGAAAGTCTTTAAGCAGTAGGGGAACTTATTTGTATTTCTGCTTCCCCTTCTCCCCCCCGGTCCAGCATTTCTGCCTCTTTCCCCCAGCAGCTGGTTCCTGTTCATTATAAATCGGTGAGACCTTTCAGTCTCTGCCCTCTGTTTAGGGACGTAATAAAACACTTAACTTTCCAGGGCTGAGACTTACATTCTGTTCCTCAGGTCGCCCACCCCCACGCCCACCGCTTTTAGGCCCTAAAGGAGACTCTCCCCAACTTTGGGGCCCCTTTCCCCTCCAGACTTGGTTTAGGAGGGGCTCAAGGAAACCCAGGCATCCTTGCTGGGGAGCTGTAGCACATTTCCCCAGAAGCCCCTTCTTTCTTTCAAGGTCCTTCCTTCCCCCACCCACCCATGAAAGAGATTTTAAAACACGTAGAAAATCAACACTCATTGAAAGCGAAACCTCATTAAGACATCCTATCTTCCATCATTCAATTTGTTGTAAATTGCAACAATTTAATATCTTGAAGGAAATATCACTGACATGATTTATCCCTCTAGCAATCTCTCTCTGAAAAGGAGGTGGGGGTGGGGAGGGAATTTACTCTCTCTTCCGGCCTCTTTTACATGTTACACTGCTACCCTTAGGGCAGAATTGAGGATGGGAACTCTGAGAGCGCTACTTGTATCCAGGGGTGCACTGACTTGCTCCTTAGTTCAGCCCCCTCGGTCTTCCACCCCTTCCCTAGTTCTCTCTCCCTCTCCCTCTCCCTCTTGCCCTCCAGGGGGCCTGGAGCCCCAGCCAGCTGTTGGAAACCACTGCCCAGGCATGCCACGAATTCAATTCGAGGACAGCTGGATTCTAGAGCGAAAAGCAGCTCACGCTGGTGTCTGTTTGTGTACCTGCCATGGCACCCCAAAATGAGACAACTCATCTAAAATTTTCTTCCTTAATTTAAGAATCCTCCTCTATGCTTCCCCTTCATCTCCTTGGGGAGAGGAAAGTATGGTCCAAGAGGGGGAACCTTAATAACTATAGGGGACTTCCCCCTGCCCTTCTAAATACCAACACATTTCCCTCCTTTCTGAAGGACTAGGGCTGTATTTTTAAAAGCCAACACAAATTGTCTCGCAGGAAGACTCTTCCATCCCGTAACAAGGTTCATGTATTAACTAACATGTTGTCTCCATCAGCTCCTACACAGTCTGCTTTTGGGTTCGAAACTTTATTTTTCCCCCCTAGAGACACTCCAGGGAAACCTTAACGTTACAGCAGATGAATAAACGAGTTTTTTTCCCAGCGTAGTCCCGTTTATGGCTTTATTGCTACCCATTGATTACTCCGCTTTGTTACACAGAAGGAAAAGATCATAAAATCCGGAGACATCCGGGTTCTTGTTATAGCCAGTTTCCCCCACCACCACCAAAAAATGGTGAGGCGAAAATATGCGCTTCCACTGCTCCCCTCGCTTGCCCCACTGACCCCCTCTTTCTCAACTCAAAGCATTTTCAGCCTATGTTACGATATCAACGTAAGTTTGGATTAATCAGGGGGAAAAAAAAAAGAACATCTGCACACCTTCCGCTGTTTCTGTTTGCCCACTGCGGCTCCCTCAGAAGCCTCGGACGCAGCCGCCTTTTCCTAACCTTCTCTTCCTTATTCTCAGCCCCCAGGTGGGAAGAAAATGGAGGTAGGGGGCTGCTGAGAGGCCCGGCCCCACTAGGTGTGGCCGGCCCTTGGGTGAGAGCACCCTGGGAAACCTTGGCTAGAATCTCCAAGCCCCAGAGCTCAGGTCCAGGGGCACCTCCCTTGGCAGGACAGAGAGTCCGAGGGGGCAGGGGCTTCTGACCTGGGCAGGGGCTTTGAGCCTGCAAGACACTCACTATCCATCAGAACCCCGCCGGCCTTCTCTTTCTGGCTGGATCCTATGTGAATTACCCCAACGGCCCTGGCTGGCTCTAAATCATAAATTCTCACCAACATAAACAGGAGTTGATGTGTCTAGAAAGACTCTCAGAGTTCTTTCTTCTTCCTTTCTT
Organism: Neophocaena asiaeorientalis asiaeorientalis; assembly: GCF_003031525.2. Taxonomy (NCBI): domain Eukaryota; kingdom Metazoa; phylum Chordata; class Mammalia; order Artiodactyla; family Phocoenidae; genus Neophocaena; species Neophocaena asiaeorientalis. The sequence continues at coordinate 25,324,168 of NW_020185339.1, read as the reverse complement.
CCTTTTTTTCTCTCTCTCCCACCTTTTACTTTTTCTCTTCCTTTCCTATTTATTTTTAAAATAAATCTTCCCTTTTAGGCAAAAATGCTTTATGAGTTTCCCCCAAAAGGGGTCCTGAGGAGGAGGTAGACGGGGGGCTAGGAGGAAGAGGAAGCAGATGCATGGCTACTTTGCACACCTCAGCTCTGCCACTGCACCCTGATGTCTCACTCTTCCCTCTTTAGACTTAGGGACTCCCCACATGCGCCCTCCACCCCAGACTCTCCTCCCTCTGAGCACCATGTTTTATGCTATTTCTTTCCACTTTTGATTTTTTAAAAGAAATTATTCGGAAAAGTATACTGGTTTAATGATGTGGACTCACTCCATGGAGTATCAAACCAGGATTTCCTGTAGGATTTCTGGGGATCTCCCTGAGCTGGGAGGGAGTTCCTCCCATGGAGAAATCAAGATGTAATTTTAGAAGGGGGCAGATATAAAAGATGAAATTAGATTGAAAATACAGGGATTTCTCCAGCCCTGGCTGTGGCTACAGCACAGCAAAGTTAGCTGGAGCTGAGAGATTTCCTGGGAGTGTAGCTCTCCTTTTCTGGGCCCCAAGGCCCTGCTCGGGGACATTCACCCTTCCTTCACCCTCAAATCAGTTCCCTTACTTATATATTTTTAAAAGAAATCCAAGTCTTACTTTCAAAGCACACACTTAGTCTCAACTAGGGAATCAACAGAAGCAGAAGCGATTTTTTTCCCCCTTCTTGACATCTGGCTTGCGATTGGCTGGGAGGGGGTCAGCTGACTTTGTCATTTTGTCTGTCCTGGATTGGAGCCGTCCCTATAACCATCTAGTTCCGAGTACAAACTGGAGACAGAAATAAATATTAAAGAAATCATAGCCCGACCAGGTAAAGGCAAAGGGATGAATTCCTACTTCACTAACCCTTCCTTATCCTGCCACCTCGCCGGGGGCCAGGACGTCCTCCCCAACGTCGCCCTCAATTCCACCGCCTATGATCCAGTGAGGCATTTCTCGACCTATGGAGCGGCCGTTGCCCAGAACCGGATCTACTCGACTCCCTTTTATTCGCCACAGGAGAATGTCGTGTTCAGTTCCAGCCGAGGGCCGTATGACTATGGATCTAATTCCTTTTACCAGGAGAAAGACATGCTCTCAAACTGCAGACAAAACACCTTAGGACATAACACACAGACCTCAATCGCTCAGGATTTTAGTTCTGAGCAGGGCAGGACTGCGCCCCAGGACCAGAAAGCCAGTATCCAGATTTACCCCTGGATGCAGCGAATGAATTCGCACAGTGGTGAGTTTTACAGCTCCGAGATATAAATTAAATAAACTGAACTGGCTTTATGACCGGCTTCCCTAGAAGAACGGGCGGAGAGAGTTTTTTATGGCCCCATAAAAACAATCACGCTCGTCTCCTCGCCGACGCCGAGACAGGGCCCCCTCTTCTGCCCCCTCTGCTCGCCTCCCGCTTGCTCGCAGGGGCCTGGCCCCCTCGGCCCCTGACGGATTGGAGGGCTCCAAGGCGAGCTGAGGGGGCAGGAACAGGGCAGGGGATGAGGGGAGGGGGTGGGGGAGCCCCCCAAAGTCGAGTCAGGCTGAGGAGAAGGGAGGGGGAGAGGAGGGGACAGAGAAGTGGGGAGAAGTTTCCAAGGAGCTAGGACGCTTGGGGAGATGGGGGAACCCAGTCGTTCAGAAATGGGGCCCCATCCCCCATGTTTGGGATTTTTCAAAAATCAGCTTTTAGACTTGCAGCTTTCTGCCTGGTTCTGTCCCCCACCCTAACCCCACCTTTCTTTGGGACCCACCTACCAACCTGGCGGGGGGGGCGCTGAATGAAGTTGGGATCCTGACTGTAGTACCCCCAGTGGGGGTGGAGACAGGGCAGAGAGAAGGCTGGAGCCCGAGGGGGCCCGTGAGTTGCTGGCCAAGTTGGGAGGGTCAGGGCTGTGCTAGGCTAAATCGTCTGCGGAGGGTGCCTTGCTGAATGTTTTTAGTGTGTTTTGTGCCCGGATCTCTAGGGGTCGGCTATGGAGCGGACCGGAGGCGCGGTCGCCAGATCTACTCGCGGTACCAGACCCTGGAACTGGAGAAGGAATTTCACTTCAACCGCTACCTAACGCGGCGCCGGCGCATCGAGATCGCCAACGCGCTCTGCCTGACCGAGCGACAGATCAAAATCTGGTTCCAGAACCGCCGGATGAAGTGGAAAAAAGAGTCTAATCTCACGTCCACGCTCTCAGGGGGCGGCGGAGGGGCCGCGGTCGACAGCCTGGGCGGAAAAGAGGAAAAGCGGGAAGAGACAGAAGAGGAGAAGCAGAAAGAGTGACCAGGACTGTCCCTGCCACCCCTCTCTCTCCTGCTGCCTCGCTCCCCCCAACTCCCTCCTAATCACACACTCTGTATTTATCACTGGCACAAATTGATGTTTGGACTTCCTGAGACAAAATTAGGGAGTCAAATATGGACCTGAAAAGTCAGCTCTGGACCCCCTCCCTCACCGCACAGACTCTCTCACAAGGCGCCTCCTCCTCTCCTGCTCCCTCGCTAGCTCGTTCTCGGCTCGTCTGCAGGCCCCTTCCCTCGCCCAGGCCTTGGGGCTCGTGCCTGAACCTCGCTTCAGACTCCACAGATCTCCCTCCAAACGAGGACTTAGCCTCCAACCCTCTCGGCGCCCCCCACCCCCGCCCCCGCGCAGAGAGCCGGCTCCCGGGCCCGGGGGCCTCCGCTCCCAGGCCTCAGGGCCCGGCGTGGCAGCCGGGGAGGGCGGGAGGCCCAAGTAGGGCGCGTGGTGATCCCACAGCAACCCCCAGGGCCTGGCCGCAGCCCCCGCCCGGCCCCTCTGCCCCAGCAAATGCCCAGCCCAGGCGAATTGTATTTAAAGAATCCTGGGGATCATTATGGCATATTACAAACTGTGACCATTTCTGTGTGAATATTTTTAGCTGTATTTGTGGTCTCTGTATTTATATTTATGTTTAGCACCGTCCGTGTTCCAATCCCATCTTAAAAAGGAAAAAAAAAAAGAGGGAAAAGTACAAAAAGAGAAAAAATAGTGGATGACGTTTGTTTAGCCGGTAGGAGAAAAATAATAAATTTTTAAAATCCCGTCGTGTTACTCTCCTGTATAAATCCGACCTCTGGATCCGTTCTCGAATATTTAATAAAACTGATATTATTTTTTAAAGTTTATATCGGGATTTCTGTTACTTCGCTCGCCCTCCGGCCTCGGGGTGAAACTTGGAGCAGGCTCCGAGCGCTCTCGCGTCCGCCCGCCGCCTGCGAGCCCCCGGCCCCCTGCACGCGCCTCGCCCGGCCCGGCGCTGAGCCCTGACTCCCGGTTCTCCCGGGGATCGCGCTGGTGGCTGGGAGGCCTCTCCGGGTTCCCCACATAGAGCAACGCCCTCGCCCCGCAAAAAGGGCCGCACGGGGTTTCGCTGGGGGTAGAGTGGGAGCCCGGGTTGGTCGGAGTGGTCTCCGGCCCCACACAGGCCTTTCTTCCTGCCTTTGGTAGTCTGGGGTCCTCGGCTTCTGAACCCCGGGCCCCAAAGGCCAGAAAGGACGCATTATCCAGGCCCCAGGTCACCCCCGCCCACTCCCCGGGGCGAGGAGGGAGGCGCCGCCGGAAGCCAGCAGGGCAGCCCCCGGCCCGCGCCAGGCCGACTCTTGCGAAACGTGGCGGAGGCGGAGAACCGAGGGAAAGAGGAGACCGCGGGACCCGAGCCCTTCGGCAGAGATTGAGCGATTCAAGGACATCTCGGAAAAGAAAGCCTGGAAACTGAGCTCTCGCCTGCTCTGGGACTCCTGACGTGGCCGGGACCAAATTCCTTCCTCCTTCCAGCGCCAGCCCCAGTCTGGTTCCTTACTCTTTCTTCTCCCCTCAAACTAGGCCGGTGAGGAGCGCAGCCAGACCCTAGCCCTTCCCCAGCTCAGGCCTTCTCTCCTAAGCCCAGCCAAAGAAACCTGAGTGGACCTAGGGGGTGAGGTAGTGAGGGGGTCTCCCAGAGGGAAAAAATCCGCCAGTTTTCCAGACCTTCCAGATTCCCCGCCAGCGCCCCTTCCAGCGCCTCTGCCAGCGGGGGCGGGAGGGGGGCTTCTCCTGGCCGGGGCGGATATTTCCTGGGGAGAGACAGGCAGGAAAGAATAAGACTTGGGGCTAGGGGAGGGGGGGGATGTAAAGGGGCCGAATGGCTGCGGAGCCCCTGGTCACAGGCTGTGAAGGTGGCCCAGGCGCCTGCCCTGCCTACCCCCATCCCCCCACCCCCAGCTAGATCCTTTTGGACACCTCCAGATAGCTCAGAAATTGCTCTCCTGTGGACCTTCTGAACCCAGGTCCCTGGAAAGCCTGGTCCAGAGGCCTTTCCTCCAAAGGGCACAAAACAGGTCTTTTCCTCTGCCCTGCTCATATAATATTTGTGGAAGCTTGAATCTTGCTTCTCCATGCCCTCAATTAACATCTATTTTCCATCCAAGATACCTGGCATGGGTACCACACCAGGGTCATACCCAGGGATGCAGAGCAGTCCTCCAGTTCATTGTGTCTGGTTCTTTACCCACCCAGCTAGCCATCCACCCAGTCACACAATTGAAAATTGCCTTGTTGCTACTCTGGGGTCCCTGGCATGGTGAGGAGGCCTACTCATCTTCCCCTGGCTCCTCACCTCCAGGCTCATCCCAGAGTCCCCAGCACTCTCAGTCCCCTGAGCCCCCTATCTAGTTCTGCCCACTCGGGACCCCTACTCCTGGGCATCCTGCCTACCTCTGCAGAGGCTGGGTTCACTTTCTCAGGCTGACAGGCACCTCCTCAGCAGTATCAGGGCTCTGGGGCCTCAGAGGAAAGGGACATCGACCCTTGGTTTAGAGAACCTGAGATAAGCCCCCTCCGGCCTGGGTAGGGGCTCTCCTACCTCAATCCCCTTCCCTCAGCCATTTTTGAACATTGAAAGGCCCCGGGGTTGGGGAGGATGGGGCCATCCGCTACCCAAGAAAACCCCGAAAAAACAGAAAACCAAAAAACAGAACAAACCCTCTGTGCATCCTAGTGAAGCCTCATCTCCCCTTAAAATTAAATACAATTTAAAAGGCCATTTCAGTGGTTTGTTGCAGCAACACCCAGCTTCTCCTCTACAGCGTGGAAAATCCAGAGTCCTGAAGGCCAGCCTGCGAGCCAGGCTGCAATTCCTCCAAGGAGGCACCAGGTGTCGCTGTGGGCTCGTTGTCCCGCCTACCCCCCAATTCCAAGAACCTTTTTTTTTTCTCCCCCTTCTCTCTCTTTCTCTCTCTCCCTCACTCCCTCTCCCCCTTGGTTGGGCTTTGCCAACATATCAAGATGCGTTTCGCCGGCTTCCATCACTAACCTCCCGGAGGTCATCAAGCCAAATTTATGAGTGGCCGCTCGAGTCACGTGACTCTATTTAAGGCTCCCTTATTTGGGAAGAGCGCATAGGATAAAGAAAGAGATATCTCCACCTATAAATTGTGCACTTTGGAGAACAAAAAACCCCTCAACTTCAAAGAGTCACAAATCACCCTTAATCAAAAAGGGTGCAGAAAATTTTTTTGGGCCCTCCCCGCCATGAGCTCCTACGTAGCCAATTCATTCTATAAGCAGAGCCCCAATATCCCTGCCTATAACATGCAAACTTGTGGGAACTATGGATCGGCCTCAGAGGTGCAGGCATCCAGGTACTGCTACGGCGGATTGGACTTAAGCATCACTTTCCCACCGCCTGCGCCTTCCAACTCTCTCCACGGGGTAGACATGGCTGCCAACCCCCGGGCTCACCCCGACCGCCCCGCCTGCAGCGCCGCGGCCGCTCCGGGACACGCTCTGGGCAGAGATGAAGCGGCTCCTCTGAACCCCGGGATGTACAGTCAGAAGGCGGCTCGCCCAGCGCTGGAGGAGCGAGCTAAGAGCAGTGGGGAGATCAAAGAGGAGCAGGCGCAGACAGGGCAGCCCGCCGGACTGAGCCAGCCACCGGCCCCGCCACAGATTTACCCGTGGATGACCAAACTGCACATGAGCCACGGTAAACTTTAGGACTTCATTTTGCGCGCTCGGGTCCGCCTGGGTTTTATAGGCCATGCGGGGCAAATAAAGAAAAAAAACCTGCGGCCATAAATTTTACGATCCAGGCATCAATGGCTCGTAAAACTGTCCACTAAAAGGCTTAGAGGCTGTGTGCGCCCAAATTTACGACGACATAATTGGATCATAGGAACAAAACGTGTATAAAAGGCAATATTCAATTTTGGGGGGAGAGGGAGGGAGTTAAAAAAATAGAGGGATCTGAAGGGTGAGGAGCGCGGGGCTCCAGAGCGGGGATCCCCCCGCGGTCCCTCCTCCCTCCCCTGCGGAGCCGGCTCGGCCGCCGCTTGCCGCTCCGGAAGATTCCAGCGACTTGGGAGGGGCGGGAGAGGGGT
>NW_020185339.1:25304439-25317701 GCF_003031525.2 Neophocaena asiaeorientalis asiaeorientalis | reverse complement strand
TCTCGAGGGTGCTTATTGTTCGGTCCGAGCCTGGGTCTCCCTCTCCCCCCCACCCCCTCAGCCCCTCCGGCTGCTAAGTGAAGGCTACGGCGGAAAGTTTCCTGCCTGGGCGGAGGCGCCTCTCCCGGGGCCAGGCTGGGCTGGGCCGGGCCCGCCTGCGGCCCGCCGGGCCTGTCCTGCCCTGCTCGCGTCTTCTCCCTCCGGCCGCTGGTGGGGGCCTGGGGCTGGGATGGGGAAGCTGGGGCGCTGCACGCTATTCACCCCTTCCTGGCTTGGGGGGTTTATATTCCAGAGACTGACGGCAAGCGGTCCCGAACCAGTTACACGCGCTACCAGACTCTGGAACTGGAAAAAGAATTCCACTTTAACCGCTACCTCACTCGCCGCAGGCGCATAGAGATCGCCAACAACTTGTGTCTCAACGAGAGACAGATCAAGATCTGGTTCCAGAACCGCAGGATGAAGTGGAAGAAAGATTCCAAAATGAAAAGCAAAGAGGCTCTCTAGAGGCAGCGGAGAGGCCCGCCGAGAGCACCCCCGAGCCCGCTTCGGTCCCTGCGCCTTTCCTTTTCGGTTTTCCTCTCTCGGTATAGGGCGGGGGCTTGGAGCATCGGCTCCCTGGCCTCACAGACAAAAGCTCTTTCCCTTGGCATTCCGCATCCCCACCGACCCCAGGTTCCCGCGTGGCTGCCCGCGCTGCCCGGACTCCCCTCAGTTCTGCTCAGCACCGAGGTCCCAGGGCAGGCTATCCGCAGGATCCCCAGAGGGCTGTGGCATAGGGGCTGGTGCTGAGCGAACCCGGCCTGGGCTGCCTCTCAGGATTCCTGCCCCAGCGTGGCCGCCGGGGTGCAGGTGGGTCCTGCGGGCGCCTCAGGCCCCGCACCGGGACCCTCCGGCCTCGCCCTCTCCTTTGTTCCCGGCTGCGGGCTCGGTAAGAGGATGGTTGTGCCTGGCGGAGTCCGGCACCAGACTCGGGGTGCTTCCTTGTAGCCACTAAACTCAATGTTCATTTTTAAAAATGATTTGCATATGAAAGGGGGAAGATGACTGTCTGCTTAGGGCCCCCTTGGTTGCCCTATGTTCTCCCAACCTGCGCCCCCCACCCCAAAGCCCGGGAACTTGTCCAGCCTGCGCTCTCTGCATGCCCTCTCAGGCCCCCAGCCTCAGACTGCTAGCTAGCTCAGCTATTGGGGTTCCCTGCTACTGGACCCCAGCAAAGGTCCTAGAGGCTCCTGACTGCCCCAGTAGTCCCTGCCACGACGTTCGGTGTCCTTCTTCTCATCGCTGTTGTCCAACTATTTATTGACTCCAGGTCTTTCCTGAAACTATATTTTGTCATATCAAATAAAGACAAAGAGAGAACAGGACTAAAGATGCAGCGGCTCCTCTCTGTTTGGGGGGCATGTATTGGGGAAAATTGTCTAAATGGGCTACGGGGTGTTGGGGGAGGCCCACAGCCTTTAAGCGTCTCCTTTAAAAGAATTTTTAGGAGCCTCTAGGAGTATTGAGAAGAGGAAGGTCGAACTGAGCCTTTTTCCCAATCCCTGGCTCCAAGAAGGACCTCTCGGGGAAGGGGAGGGCACCCAAGCCGTCTGTACTGGCTTTTCCCATGCTGTGACTGTCCCAGGCATTCAGGCCTCCGCACCCACTCCCACTTTGGCTGGGTGGATATGAGGCCTCTAGACTGGCAGCGGCCCCACAGCATGCCAGAGCTAATCTGCAGGGACCAGGGACCCATGGCTCCACGGTGCTCAGACTCAGGCCCTTCTGGGCCTGTGCAGAGGTCTCTCAGGGCTACGTGGTGGTCCCCGGGCCTCGCTGGACATAGAGGAAGGACTGAGCCCTCAGCCTAGGGGCCTATTTGGTCCCAAAAGGATGCTCAGAAAGAGTTGGTACTGCTCAGTAGAGGGGTGCCGTGGGAGGAGGTGTGTGAGCTTTCTCAGGTGGTGGGGAAGCAGTGGGGCAACCTGCAGTTTGTACCTCCCAGGCAGGAAATGTTCAGAGCGTCTTCCCCACCTCCTAGGGCCTAGGGCTATGCAGGGCAATCAGCTGGGAAAGGAGCTGCATAGACGAGTGCCTGAGTTGGGTCTGTTTGTCATCATTTATCTCAGTCTCTGGGATTTTGTGTGGAGGGGGAGGGGGAGCTAAAGGGAAGGGGAAAAGGAGATAATTCAGGTGGTGCCTGAGGCTGGCCTAGGCCAAAGATCTGCTCCGCCCCAGGCTCCTGGGATGGGATGGGGGAGGAAGTACTTTATAGGAGAAACAAATGCGGGAAGGGTTCATAAAACTTTAGTGCATTTCCTCTCCCGCCTCCCACGAAGGGGTGATTTCCTGGAGCCAAGCCTAGGCCCCCCACACTGGGGGTGGGGGCCAGTTCAGGATCTGGGCTAGAAGTCTATTCCAGCAGCCAAGAGGGAAAGGGAGCAGAGAGGCTTTGGGGAGGGGCAAGGAGAATATTTATGATTATTAATGTTGATGTTCCTTGGATTTATTATAAGGACTGACTCCTCTGCATCCCACTGCCTAAGCTGCCAGTCTGTCATTTTTTTTTTTCTGAAAGACCCAAGAGCCTTGCCTCATCCTATGCTTAGCATGTAGGAGGTCTCCACACATGTTTCTTGAACTGCACCCATGGCTACACCCTTCCCCTTCTCACTGCACTCAGGCCAGGTTAGGGAGCTTGTAATGTCTCTCTTCCACTAGCGCTCAGCAGTCAGCCCAGCCCTACACCAGCTCATCTGTTTCCTTTCTCTCAAATAAAATGTGTAATTTTCTTCAGGGAGTTATTTTAATTTTTTCTCCAGTGAAGCGTGGAGAAGCATTGGTGTCTCCAGTGGGTAACAGTTAACTAATAAAGAGGTCATGGTGCCCACCATCACCCACCCCAGCCTCCCTGACTGCCGAGGCCCTGCGCTTCTTCCCAGGGGTTGAAGTGGGGTGGGGTGAGGGGATGCATCGCCCCTGGCCAGGGGTGGGGACAGTGTGGCTCAGACCCGCTGGGCAGGTTACACCAGCCCCACTGTGCACTGACGCCTCCTTCCCGCAGGGTTTGGGTCTCCTCTTTCCCTGGAGGAGCTGAAGTAGTGACTCCGGTCGGCCAGACTTGGGTAGACACAGCCGTGCCTGCCAGTTTTCCACCCTGTGTCATGGTCCGCAGACCTGTGCTCAGGGCCCAGCCTCTGCTTCGGCGGCATCAGCGCCCACAACCTAGACAGAGGCCTCGGACACGCTCCCTTGCACTGCGAGTGGGTGCTTGCTTTCTCCCTGAACAGAGGCTTCTGCTTCACCAGCCGGCCTCCTGGAACAATCTTCAAGTACCAGGGTTTGGCATTGCTCTTGGGGAGTTAGTGGAGGGGCTTCTGGGTCCCAAACAGAGACCATGGAGCCTGCTTCTCTACTTTGCCCTGGAACCCACCCCCTCTGGCAGTGAGGAAGAAGGGGAAGAAGCATGACTTACCTTCCCGGGGGAGTGGGGAGAGGGGGACACGGCCCACTCTGAGCAATTAGAGGAGAGAGGAGAAAAAAAAATAGGAGGAAAAAAAAATATCAACACGACCTCGAAGGCGACAGGTCCTTATGGAAGTAAGTAAGTAAGTGAATAAATAAAGATCCACCCTCTGCCCTCTCCCCACCCTGCAAGGGGGGTATGGGGTGAGGCCAGGGAGCAGCACGAGGGCTTTTTAGTGTAACTGAGCATTAGAGAAACACGCACTGCTTCTATGTGAATTTAGGAGTTTGAAACTTTTGGAGGTTATTTATGTGAATGGCCCGAAGGCAAGCCCATGAGTGGCTCTTGGGGGACCACGTGATGTCATTAAACCAAGTTTTATGGTGTAGGGAGAGCTGACAAACCCACAATATATTTACATCATATATAATCTTAACTGTCCAGCCACGCAGCTGCTGGTGAGGTTTAATGCTGGGACAGAGGGCCTGGCAGTTAGAGGGGATTACGGCGCTGGGGATGATGGTGAGAGAGGTTACATCTTCGCAAATGAATCCCAGACGAACACTGTAAGTTAATTTTCTCTCTCTCTGACCCTTTCTCCCATTTACCTAATTCCCCCCACCCCCGCCAAAGAGGAGGCAGTTCCCACTCATGAAGGGAGGGGAAGAAGGCCTCCCCAGGCCTCCCCAGGCCGGGGTGGGAGAAGAAGAGAAGCCGCTGGGAGGTAGGAGGATGGGGGAGCTTGTCTCCCCAGACCAGCCCTCCCCACCCCCAGCCCCTCAGTCCCTCCAGCTGCAAGTCGACTGGGGTAAAGAGAGACCTGGGTCCTTTAGAGCTTTGCCAGGTCCCCCTGACCCCCTCTCCCTTCTCAGTTGAGAAGAAAGACAGCGGCAGACACAGGGATGTTTGGTGTTTGTTAGGAGTGTGTAAACTCTAGGCGCAAGTGCAAAGGGCCTCTGGGGCCCTTGTTCTGGGGAGGGGCCAGTTCAGCCCTTGGCCAGTGGCCCAGAGTCCAGGCAGGGCAGGCAGCTGGGGAGGGAGACAGGGAAGGAGGCCTTTGGGACTATTGAGCCCACAGGCTGTGAACTGAAATGGCAGAAGCATCTTAAAGTTGGCGGGTAGAGCCCAGGGAGTCCCGAAACATTCTATCTCTTCATCACCAGGCCTGGGTGGGCAGCTGTCCGGGTCTCCACAGTCTGGGGTCTTAGTCTGTCTGGGGCCAGTGTGGTTTCATGCCTCCCCCTCCCTCTAACTGTCGGGGTCTTTCCTGGCATCCCTAGCGCTGGCCTAAGGTAAAACTAGGCCCTGGAGGCCTAGAGGCTCCTGCTATGAATGGAGTATAAATGGGCATGGGAGTGGAGGCAATGTCTTTACTAGGCTGGCCAGGAAAGTCCCCTGGCCCCGAGGAGAGAGTGGCCTCTGGGCGATGGAGCCCTCAGGACCCAATGGGCATGGTGCCCTGGGGCCAATCTCAGGCTGAGACTCCCTTCAGGTTTCTAGGAAGGAACAGCAGAGGCGTTGGACACAGAGGCAGGACGTGTCCTCCACACCTGCGTGTGGAGGACGGGACACGTAGTGTTCACCTCCCCGTGCTTCATTCACTGGGGGCTAAACCAAGAAAATGACAACGTAGGAACGCAGGTTCTCTGAAGAGGCCAGGGATTCCAAAGCAGGGTGGAAAGCGGGTCCTTAGAGGGCAAGGCATCTAGGCCAGGGGAAAGGGGGAGGGAGCGAGGGGGTGAGCCAGAGCAGAGGGGGAGGGAATGTTTTGGGGGCAAGGGGCTCTGGGCGCCCACTGGATGGAGAGGTGCAGTTGGGGACAGGAGGAGGACGCTGTTACCGTGCCCCTGTCGCCCAAAAGACTGAGAAAGAAACAGGAATCAGGCAGAGGCAGGGGGCCCAGGCAGACTCTGGCAGGGTGATGGGGAACAGAGACCCAATGACACCGGCCGTCAGAGCTGGAGCCCCATCCCTTGCTCGAGGGGACTGTCGCATGCTAGAGGAGCTGAAGAGCCGGGGCGCCCAGGTGGAGAACTCTCCAAAGCCTTCCCTCCCGGGCCTCAGTCCCTCAACTTCGGCCTCCCCCTCCAGCCTCCCACCCCTTTATTTTCTGGAGAGGCGTTAGGATCCCAGCGGACTCTTCCCAGTAACCCACTGGAGAATTAACTCTCCTGTTCTCCCTTTCTCATTAGGGGCTCTCCCCGACTCTACCCCTCCCTCCCAGTCTGATTCTGAGGATTTTTGGAAACTTTCCATCCAAGCAGCAGGGAGATGGGAGTTTCCCTTGGTCTATAACTTGACGCCCCCCTCCTCCCTCCAGCCTCCCTTGGGTCTTGGGGAGCGAATCTAATGGTCTTCAATCAAGAATTTAATCAGGGCCCAAGTCCCACACCCAGGCAAGACTCGCTGCCTTCCCCAGCTCCTGGCCAGATCTCAGTCCCGATCCCTTCAGCTCTGTGTAGCAGGGTGAGTGAGTGTGTTTCTGTTTTACAGACTTACACAGCGTCTCTTGGAGGGTTTCTATGACTCCCTCGCCCCCTTTTCCTGTTTCTTAGGCTCAAAAGTTCCATGTAAATATCACCCCTTCTTCCCACCCCAGTAATTGCAGATTGTCTTTCCTCTCAGATAATTTGCCACGGCGTTGATGTTTGTTTTTTTGTTGTGGTGGGGTTTTCTTTACATGTATTTATTTATTTTGCTGTTTTGTAGGACTAATACAAATGGAAGTAGTACAAACACAAACGGGCCTTGACATTCTTGGCTTTCCCACCCCTCCCCCATTCTGGAATTTGAGGTTTCTCTGGAGTATAGGGGGATGGGCGGTCCATCAAGGTGCCAAGGTGCCCCACCTAACCCGGAAAGCTTTTAATTTTGTTCCTAGGTCTTTAACCCTAGAAGAGGTCAAGCAACCAATCAGAAATGCGCTAAGCAGGGTCACATGGCCTTTAGCAACCAATCAGCCAAAAAGTACTGGGGTCTCAGTCTCGGCCTTCCCCGACTCCTCTTCCTCCCTCCACCACCCTCTTTAGTTCTTGGGTCCTCCATGTCTCTGAAGTGAAGGGGATAAGTGATGCTGAGAATATTCTAGCCCTCTTCCTCTGTCCCTGACCCAGCTCTGGGGAGTCTTTGGCTTTTGTCCTCCAGTTCTAACAAAGTTATACTTCGAGATCAGTCTCAACTGCACTGGGATCTGAGGTTGTGGGGGCATCCTCTGCATTATTCTCATGTCCTCCCGTGTGATCTTACCCCATTCCCTGGACTTTATAGATAATACACTCTAGATTAGGCTGTACAGTGGATGTGGATACGAACTCCAGCCCTGAATTCAAATTCTGACTATGATTATTCCCTATACACTTACCTTGCACCTTTTCGCTTTCATTCTCTTATCCTCCTGGGGACAGGTGGAGTGATAAGAAGAGACCTCCTTTGATTTATCTTTCTGGAAATGCTCCAGAAGCCATTAGCTTTATCGAAGTGTCTCTGGCATGGTTGGGGAAGGGAGCAAAAGTGGAGACTTTTTGAAAGTTGTGTTTGGTACCTTTAGTTTGTTGAATAACAAGTCAGTTGAAAGAAGCATTCTGGAAAAGGAAATCAGCACGGAAAACCGGGACCCTTCCCCCTCCCTTCCCCCATACTAAACAGGTGATGGATTTAAGTCCCCTTCCTTTCCATTCTTTTAACGAGATATGATGATGGTGATGATGATGGCCCTTTGTCCTGGCCAATGGTTATCAAAGGACACAGCCACTGAAGGTGTGGATTTTGGTTTGTGTTTACACATGGGTTAGGTCAGAACAAGCAATGGCTGATAAACTATTTCTGAGCAAGTCCATCTGATGGCACAGAGAATGTGCACGTGTGGCAGGAGTACTTTTCCTCATGTCTCCTGAACACTTGACTTTCAGGTCCAGACCCAGGCATTTCTCCCCCCCACCCCCATCCCCCAGTCTCCAAGGCTTTGTTCCAGGGTTAATTTTCTGGTTGAGTTCCCCTCCCCTCCCCTCCCCTTCTCCTCCTCCTGAACTCCTGCCCTCCTTGAACTGACTGAGGAGCAAGATGGGCTGTGCCACCCAGACCTCTAAGCCCTCCTCTGGGGGTGTCAAGGGATAGCCCAGATTGAGCTGGGCTTTGTCAGCACCCCCTGTCAGTTTGCCTTCTGGGTGGGGCTGACTTGGGGCCAATGCCACAGGTCAGGTGGAAAGGATTAGAATGAGAAGCCAGAGGGAGGGCAGCTCTTCTCAGAAACCACTGAGCCCCCACTTGCCAAGTCACCTTCAATCCCACCACTCCACTGACCTCTATCATGAATTAGACTTAGAGCACACAAACTTATTTTTCTCTGGTAGATGGTGTTAGTCTTGTCCGAGACCAATCCTCACCTCTATGTGGATATCTCATGCTGGAGTTTCCAGACTCCAGGAAAGTAAGGAAAGAAAGGGCAGGAGTGTTGGCTTGTTCTAAGCAGGCACTGGGAAGAGAGATTTTATTGCCTCAGCCCCTCTTAATATCCAGGTCAGCTTTATCTGTGTCTTTGACTCTCCCTCTCTTTGTGTAATTGCTTTGGGCTGAGTTCCTGAGCTGAAACATCATTGTCCTGGGCTTTAATTCTGTGCTTTCCTTTCCTGGAGAGACAGGCACTGCTCTGAGCTTCCTCCTCAGTGGGACTGGAGACCCTGGAGCCCTTAGAGGTGGAGAAGGGACAGAATCTGGATTCAGGACCCCAAGCTAGGGCTTTCTGGCTTTTTGAAATTCAATTTAAAGAAGAGGCTAGCTGTTAGAGGGCCAAGAAAATCACGTCCGTTTTGCCGGGTCTTTGTAACCCAGAATGGTGTGTCTGTTGTGATACCTCCCTTCACTGCTTTGATGGGGCCCTAGGAGCCCAAGGAGTCTGGACTGAGGAACTGAGGTGATAGAGATCTCTTTGTCCTTGAGTCCTACAGAAGAACCCTGGGATCCATTTTCTTCTCCCACTCCTGGGAAGATTCATCGTGTGTGGCTGGGGGTGGGAGGGAGATGAAATTTGGGACTTAGGGAAGTTGGGCTAGGTTATCCAGGACCTTGTTCAGCCTCTGATGACCAGGCCTTAGAAGCTAGAATGAGAGGTTGACCAGAAGGCTCTGGGCATGCTGGGGAGCCTTTGCAGGACAGAGGCTACTTCTCTACACCTGACACAAGTGCACAGAAAGTGCCATGATCTGCAGCCCCATATTGGGGTGTATGTGGAATGTGTGGGCTCAGTTCCCTGGGATCCCTTCAGATCTGCATGTGACACAGCTCTCAGAGAGGTAGAGGAGGCTGGGTTCTGCCCTTGAAAGATCCCCAGTTCTCTCAGCCCCCAGCCCAGAACACCACACCTGAATAGACAAAGTATATGTATGTGTCCAAGTGTGTATGAAAGAGGTCTGAAGGCCAGGCTGGACACAGCAAACCAGCCTTAAACTAACTTCCCAGTAGCCCATGATTCTTCCCATCAGCCCATCCTGAAGACCATTTGTCCTCCCCTCCCCATTCATGCCCTCGAGCCCTAGGCATCTGTTAAGTTTCTTCCCTTCTGCCTCCCCGGAAAACCAACCCCCTGGAGCAGCCCCTACAGATGGGGCAGCCAGGCTCTTGGTGACCTTTAGTGTCCTGTTGGCCTGTTGAGTTGTAGGGGGTTGGAAGGCAATGTAGGACTAGGAGGCCAGATCCTTATCTGATCAAATCTGCTCTCCAGGCTCCATTCCAAATATCTTAGGGCTGCTTCTCTGCTCAGATAGTGGAGAAAATTCTTGTGTAGTAAATACTTCTTTTAAAAGTCAACTTTCTGGCTGGAAAACCCAGTGTGTGTGTGTGTGTGTGTGTGTGTGTGTGTGTGTGTGTGTGTATGAAGCGAGTAAGGGTCAGGTCCCTCATTTTACACTGTGTCTCTCCCCCTCCTCTGGGTGGAGGATGGGGGCATGGGCTGAGGTTTTATTGAAGGTGCTTTTCCTGTTGGGAGTAGAGATGGGGTCATAAAGCCTAGAGGAGGCTGTTTTGATCTGGTGACTTCTCAGGAAGTAGCATTTGAGCTTTTGCTTTGTAAATCACTCTCCCCCAAGCTGGCCAACTAGATTGGATTGCACTTCTCCAGGCCCACCTGGGGCCCTCCTTACCTCCCTTTCCCCAGTAAACCAAAGCAGAAAAATCAAAGGAAGTCCAGGGCTCCCCAAATCCTCTGCCTCCAATAAGAAAAGGGCTCATTGGTGATTTTTCCCCCTCAAAACTCCAGATTTAAAAATCATGCCGTCTTTTATTTTCTTTTGCCCGTACAGACCTTGGCTCCCCCAACCCCTTAGTTAAAAAGGAACTAATGTGGAAAGCAATCAGCTTCTGAGCCTGGTGGTAGATACCATGACTCCTGGGGGCTCTACTCTCTTCTGAGGCCGCTGTCTCCCTGTGATGTCTTTCTTGAGCCCCAAACCCCTTCTTGACAGGGTGGGAATTCAGGTCTGTAAGAGAGAGCTCATGAAGAGAGGGGATGGGAGGGGGGCATATAGATGACCCCATCTAGCATTATATGAATGGAGGAAACTCTCTGCAGTCAGTGACTGGGTTTTATGTAATTAAGATGGGTGCAGGGTTGTGTGTGAAAGCCCACAGGCTTCTCACATTTCTAACCAAGCTGCTGCAAAAAAAAGTTTTACCCAAATGGCTCCATTTCGTAATGTTAACGAGCCTTCCCCTCCTAAAGACACCCCAGCTTCCCATGGATCCGTCCCCCAGCTTTGGGTTAGGGAGCTAAAGGGAAAAGAAGTAAAGAGTCCTCTACCTCTGTCTCAGTTCGGGCTACATCAAGTCAGGATGCTTTCAGGCCCAGTTGTCAGGGCTCCTATCCATTGCCAGAGAGATGCCCCATATGCTGGAAATAAGGCCATAGATTATATGAGTCCCTGGGCCCTCTTAGCACTTACTTGCACAGGCTTCAGTTTACTCTCATTTATTTCCCAGAGAAGTCTGGGCTGGGGCATCTCAAACCCACAAGCATCAGAGAATCTCCATCATTCCTAAGATTCGATGCAAATACACGTGTCTTTATAGAGAGCTGAGCAATCCCATAGCTGTATACATGAAAATATATTTATAGATTGCTCTGTGTATAACAGGATGTGTTTTACATCCCTCTCTACTCCACATTTAAATGCAGATTTATAGATATTTAGATTTATAGATACACAGTGAACGTAACAGTCCTCCGTCAAACTCCTGTGTGCGCATTACCAATCTCTATAGTGTTGGATGCATAAGCTGGGATGTCTGTCCCTAAATATCTGGATGAATAATTGGTGAGTTTTTTCCCTCGGTTGGAAAGAACTCTGCGTG
Organism: Neophocaena asiaeorientalis asiaeorientalis; assembly: GCF_003031525.2. Lineage (NCBI taxonomy): Eukaryota > Metazoa > Chordata > Mammalia > Artiodactyla > Phocoenidae > Neophocaena > Neophocaena asiaeorientalis. The sequence goes on along the minus strand of NW_020185339.1, from coordinate 25,306,912 downwards.
TGTTGCTCAATCTCTATTTTGAAAATTTTATCTAGATTTATGCAAAAGTTCCAACTCATAAAATAGCTACATATTGAAGCTACATATTTGGAGATCTTTATAGTCTTTGCAGTTTTGCTGCAAACTTAAATATTTGAAAGTATGTTTAGAGATGGTTCCATAATGCATGTATCTATATGTAGGGGCATAGATCTCCCTCTAGAAGGACTGAAACTTACTGCATCTCTCTGTCTCTCTATCTCTGTGTCAATAAAGACATCAGGTGAGTGGGGATAGGGAACAAATATCTCTGGGCTGTTTTGCTTATTAAAGGGAGTGATTCTGTTGCTATCTCCAAGGCTGAGTCCAAATGAGTTATTTGCCCCTGAAAACCTGCTCTAGGGACCACAGTCCTCTCCAGGCTGTCCCTGTGACCTGAAATCCCAGCCCAGGCTCCCCAACCTGCAGTACCTCCCAAGACAGTCACTAAGACGGGAGAGAGAAGGGACGAGTCCTCTAGCTCCGCTCCTCTTGGCTCCCAGGGTGGAGAGGCTGACAGAGGCGTTGTCCCCCCACGCCAACTGGGCCTTTGAAATTTGGGGAAAAGAGCGTTCAAGTCCCCCACTATTTTTGTAGGGTGCCCAAATGGTGCCACAGTCACTGCCCGACCCATAGATGCCTCCTCCCCAATTGTTCTTGGTGCCCAGGGCCCAATTAAGCGGCCGCCTCACTCCCGGCAGCCGAGCTCTTATCGGCCGGGATTGATGCCTCCGCGGCTCCTGTATATCATTTCCAAGATTTTTTCTGTCCAACTCCTCGGCTCCTTTGGCTTGCGCGGCTTTGACTAATGATTGCTACAGATGCCAACGTCTCCAGAATCCTAATAGCCAGACAGGCGGACTCTTATTTACCCGGCAACATTTCTGCGGGAAGGGGTGGGGGGAGAGGGGCTGAGGGAGCTGGGGCTCGGCTGTTGCAGGTGGGGGGCGGGACAGGGAGAAGGTTGTGACCAACTCACGTTTCACTGAACTTCTTCCCCAGTGAGAAAGACATTCCCAACTCCCTCCTCTCCCTGAGGGAAAAGCAGGATCATAAAATAGTGCTAATACTAACTCAGAGCTCGCCTCATTGAAAAGGATCAAAGAACGAACAGGACATGGGGAAATAATCAGAGAAGTGTTTATTAGTTGTAAATAGATGAGAGATTAAGCAGGAGACCTGCGGTTTAGGGAGAAAAAAGAGGGGTATTTTTTTTTCTTCCGGAGGAGAGAAAGGGGAGGTCAGCCACGGTGGGAGAAGGGGCTCCTTTTTAAAATTTCACGTCTTCCCTGTCCTCTCCGCACCCCGCATCTAGTCTTCCCGTCCGTGGAAATGCCTCCCGTCCTTCCCTTACTTCGCCTCACCTTCGGTCCCTCCGGTGTGGGACCGCGGCCACTTCCCAGAGGCTGCTCCGATGCCCGCTGGGGCTGCCCGGGTGATGGGACCTCTATCTGGGGCTGGGGAGCAAAATGAGACCCAACGGCCAACTGCGGGCTGGGGGCCGCCGGCCCTGCGGTCCCACTCGCGCCGAAGCGGTGGAAAGTTGCGGCCGAATTCGCTTCTCCCGGCGCTTCTGCGCCGCCGGCGGGGCCGGGTCTTTGGGGGAAGCGGCTGGAGCTCCCCGCCGAGCCTGGAGCCGGGCGTCGCGCTTCCCGGGGTCTCGATCCAGACCTTCCCAGACATATACCCCTCATTCGGGTGAAGAGTAAACAAAAACGCTGAGCGGCCCGGCTCCGAGCCCAGGCATGGAGTGCTAACTCCAACGCGGAACATTTTTCTATCAGAGAATAACGGAGCACGAAATAATTCAGCAAGGCGGATGGGCAGGAGCACGGTGTGAGATCCCCGCGCGGTGAAGCGGCTGCAGAGCGGACCGCGCCGCACAGCCCGGGAGGACCATTTCGTTGGAGTGTAGGGCGAGGCCGCAGCCCGGACCCGGACCCAGACGCCCGAGGGCCAGTCTCTAAATCACAGCCCATCAGGAGGACTCGGAAATGCAAAACAGGGAGCCGAAAGATTTAAACAGTCGGAGGCGGAGGCGTCCCGACGCGGCCAAAGCGAAAATCAATCACGTAATTAAAACGGGGAGAGGGCGAGGCCTGAGCTTGGGGGTCCGGGGTTCGGAGGAGGCAGCCAAGGTGCGGGCCGAGGTGGGCGAGCGGCCTGAGGACGGGGCTCTCCCGCCGCGGCCGGAGCGCGGAGGGGCTGCGGGGAAGTTTGTAACAGATCGCTATTGATTCCCGCTTGGCTGGAAAGAGCAGGCTGTGTGTCCTCTTCTAGGCCAGACCCCGAAGCCGCCCGATGGGCCCTTCCCGGGCTCCCCCATTTTCATGGGGTTGTGGCGTGTGGTGATCCCTGGGGTGCCCCGATCTGTCCAGGCAGGTTTGTCTGAGAGCGCAGGTAGCACCAAGACGTTGCCTCTGGGTTTAAGGGGATAGAGGGAAGTGGCACCCTA
>NW_020185339.1:25295903-25304155 GCF_003031525.2 Neophocaena asiaeorientalis asiaeorientalis | reverse complement strand
AATCAAGGCTTGCCTTTGGAATGACTCCCATCTAGGCATCCAGGTTTGGAAGGGAGGTGAGTGGGCTTATTAAGGGGAAACTTGGGCCTGAGCTAACTGGACTCCTTTGGGCAGGGAACGAGAAGGAACAGTTCCTGGAGGAAAAAAATAAGGCACACAAGGAGCTCTGTTTGTGAGGGAATGATGTTCTTGTTATTACTGAGGTTAATGATGGTAATGATCAGTTATGGCTGGGTCAGCCTGGAGAGAACAAGCTCTCCACAGCCCTTTCCCACAGAGGCTTCTCTGGAGAAGTCACCAGCTCCCCAACTTGGGTGTGATTGGGGCGAATAAAATGAAGACCTTTCCTCCCTTTCCCTGCCCTTTCCTCTCCCATTCCTTAAGAACTCCAGAAAAAAAGGGGAAACCTTATAAAATCTTCAACTCCCCCCCATCATTTTCCTCTGCTCTCTCCAGTTCAGTAAAATGCATCATCTTTGGGCACTGGGCTTTTGCCGGGCGCCCTTCTTAGGAAGTTCAGCAAGCAGTTACCGGGCCAAGTCCCTATGAATTCTGTTTCTGACCCTGGAGGAGACCCAGGATTCTCTTGCCTGCTATATTGGAATTCTCCCTCTATCCTTAGCCTTTCCCAGTCTCTACCTTCCTTGGTCCTGGGTGTCTAATCCCATGGGTCTCTGGCAGCTCAGAGGCCAAGGGCATGATGAGATGCCCTCATCAGCTCCCCAAAGGAATCCCACCTTCCTATCGGCTTCTTAATTCTGGGAGCACTAGGTCAGGGAGCTCTTTGTAAGCTCCCCTAAGCCAGCCTAATTCCTAGATCTTTCAAAACCACATTTAGAGAGCTTTAAAAGTAAAAGTCCTTTCCCCCTCTAACAGGAAAGTTCAGGTTACAAATCTTCAGCAGTGCAAGCTTCCTGCAGCCATAAGTCAGAATTTTCAACAACAAGAAAAAAGAAGAGTTAAAGCTTGCATCAAAGGGAGAAAGGGACACCCCAGCCCCAATTTTAAAGGGGATGTAATCCAGCAGCCTTGGACAAGAGTGGGGGCCTCACTTGACAAGAGTCAGTGAGGCCACGATGGGCAAGGAAGGGGGTGGGGAACCCAACCTCTAACTAACAATTTCTCCAGCATAAAAATGAAACATCAAATTCGTTAGCCCAGGGCCTTCATTTTTCCCCTTCCACATTATAACTAGTTATTGAACTCGTTGGAAGATCTAAAGGCCATTTGCGAAGAGACAAATTTCAATGGAGTTTCCCCATCAATAACCCCATGGCAGTGACCTATTGGAACAAGTCAAACACCCGAGGTGAAATGCAGGTCACTCTGTCTAACCAATATTAAAATGCAGCCACTTTTTAAAAAGCCACTTTAAACGAGATTTGAGGAAAATTGAATTCCAAGAAAGGCAAAGCAAGGAGGGGGAAATCCATGAGAGGACCTTGCCTATGGTCTCCGAACAAACAAGAGAGATTCATCTTTAATATTTAAAGGGGGGCAAATTAACATTCCATGATTGCTTTTTTTTTTTTTTTTGAGACTATAAGCGATTCTAGGAGAAAAAAAAAGGTTGAGTATTTTCTGGTGACACTTCTGGGTTATTAAAATCATTTTAGACCAATTCATTACTTTTACTGACAAGAGATTTAAGAAAAAATCAATTAAGCATTTGCATATTCTTTTGCATACATTAGCCCTGCCTGCTGGCATTAGAAAGGGACAAAACACATACACATATACATATACACACACAGGGGGAAAAATGGGAGCCTTGCTTTAGTTTAGGGTTTTCAAGTTGCTCGGAGAAAAAATAAAAATGAAATGAATTACTTGATCGTATACCATCTAAAAGTCAATTTACTTGAGGAAGAAGAAAGAGACATGTTGCAATTTTTAATCTCTAAAACAACAACAAAAACCACCTACACACACGGGCGCGCGTGCCCGCACACACCCACATCCTGCACTTCTGAGAGTGGGAAATGGAATGACCCTCATTTTCCTTCTATTTGCCCTCCAAGTCCTGAGTTGGTTCTCCCACTTATTTTCCTCCCTAGGAAAATCCAGGGATTCTGAGAGGTGAGATTTTAAGGCATCGCAGAATCAGTGGAGCCGCTGAGGTCTCTCAGCCGGCAGCTTGTTACCGGGGAGGGGAGGAATATGGGTTATCCAACGGTCAGTATGGTAATCCGGGCACAATAAGGCCTCGCACACAATGGACACATATTTTTCTTCAGCGGTGTCAGAAGGGAAGCGCTTTGTACTGAAACATGTTTCCGAAAGAGAAACCAGATCAAGACTTAGAAAGGATATGGGGTGAGGGGGGCATTCAGACAGTGATTGCTTAGAGGCTGGCAAAAGGTGATCAGAAAAAATTAAAAAAAAAATTGGGGCAGAGAGAGGTGGAGGGCAGAGCAGGGGTTGGAGATCCCTGGGCTGAGGAGGCAGGAGGGCGAAGCACAAAAGGAGATACAGGATTCATCACGGGCAAGAACCGCTTTATTGCCCCCCTTCCCAACCCGTTAAGCCAGGGCTAAGTACAGAAGCCCTCCGAAGGGATCTTATTTCTGTGCTTGCAATAATATCCTGGTGAAAATGTTCTTGTGTGTGTGTGTGGTAGAGTCTGGCTTGTTATTTTCCCCATAGGCAACTTTCTTGCTATTATAGGAGCCCAAAGAGAGGGTTTTGGTAAGTGATGTAGATAAGTGTGGGCATACTTGGGGGAATCTCCCAGATTTCACTTTCTGGATGTGCATATCGAATTAGCTGTGAAAACCTGGAACGAAAACTCCACAGATTTATGGCTGCATAAGGAGGCATTTAATACATTAATAAATGTTAATAGTATGAATGCATATATATTTGTTAGCAGTAATAACCAAAGATGGATTGGACACGTGGTTGGAGGCAACTGAACTCTCTGGATCTACTTACACGTACTGGCCTGAAGTGGGTTTCCTGCTCCCGTTCCCTCGACCCACCTGCAGGAGCTCAGAATCCTAGGGAGTGGTGGTGTGAGATGTGCAATGCCTTGGGAATGACTCCCTAATAAGCCCGAGAGGGTGAAGAGATGGAAGAAAAGCGAGCTGAGGCGGGGGCAGGGCTGCTAGAAGGTGAATGTGAGGACTGCGAGGAGGGGAGCCAGGTGGAGCAGAGATTATTCCCTGCCTGGATGAGGTGGGGCTACCTGATCCAGGTGCAGGCCTAGAAGGGAGGATGGGGGTGGGGCTGGAAGGCTTTCTCCCTCAGCAGCCTTCCTCCCACCCTACCTGAGCTCTCAGGGGCTTTGCCTCTCCCCAGGCAGCAGTCTGGGGCTGGGTTCAGAATTTTTATGTAGATCAGCAATCAGCATTGGTTTCCCTCGCCACTTCCAACAACTTATAATTAACCTATCCCCCTCCCACCAATAATAAAACCCTCACGCACTCCAAATCACTGTCAACCAAGCAGCAGCCTTCCCCTTCTCACAGTCTCAAGTTCCTCTTCCAACCAAACCAGCCAGTCCTCACACACAGAGGGTCCCGGACAGGAGTGGGCAGGAGTTCCCAACCAACTTTGGAAATCTGAGAACCTCTTCTAAGAGATGGTCAACCTCCAGGGAATTCCGGTTCTCTCACCCATCTGGTGGTAGGGGTCGGGCACAGACCTCTTGGGGAGAGGGTATCCAGGGACCCCCAAGCACTGGCTCTTGGTGAGCCTGGGGTGAGTGTGGGGGGCTTAAGCGTTGCAGAAGGGAAGGCAGCCAGGGGCCCAGGCAGGGTGACTCAGTCCCTGTGGGCATCGGCTGTGGCCCAGCTCTCGCTCCAGCCCTCAGGGTGAGCCCTAATTTGGAAGTGGGGACCCTCTCTGACACCCCAAAGGTGGTGAGAGACAGATTGGGAATCTCCCACCTTCAGCCTCCCTCGCACAAGGGTTTTATTTTTTTTCACTTTCCCCTCCTCATTCCCTTAATTGCAGATGTTCTAATTAAACCCTCAAATAGTTGTCACGCCATTTTAAAAGGTACTTATTCAAGTGTCAACCAGGCTGGGCAGGGAGGAGGCAGCGTAGGGCGGCGAATTAAAGGTAGATTGACTAATCACAGCGGCAATCATAATAATAAAATCAGAGGGAAAAAAAATCACATTACGACTTTTCGTGGAAAGGAGGGAGCAGGCAGCCAGCGGCCGCCAGCCCTGCGCTGCCGCCGACACAAAGAGTGCGGGCGATTCCACGAGACTGATTTATGACGTTTTACAGCCCTATAAAAGCTGTAGCGACGAGGCAAGCGCTTCTACCACCGCTGGCAGATTTAGTCTAATAAATAAAACATAAACAGTTAACTTTATGTGTCACTTTTATTGTTATCAAGTAAAATATAGCCGAGCCCCGGCAAGCTATGATTTTAAACTATAATTGTTATCAAGTGCAACAAGGGGACCCGGCTCCCTCCCTGGGCTCTCCCTTCTGCCACCCCCCTCAACTCTGAGTTACGGGATCAGTTAATTGGAATTGGTGCAAGACGTGGCCACCCCTAGCTGAGGGGGAGTGTGTCAGAAAGCAGCTCTTCCTTGCCCCCTCCCTCCTCCATGGCCCTGCCACCCCACCATCAGGGTATTCCTGTGGGTGGGTAGCAGAGAGAGGGGAGGGTGCAGGAACGGGCTGGAGACTCCCAAGGCCCGCTCAGCATCCCCAGCTTCGTGAGCTCACCCTTCAGCTTTTGGAAGGCAGCCTGGAGCTGGCCCTTGGGGATGTGTGTTTACATGTAAACACATGTGTTACATGGATACAATCCCTGGCCGGAAGCAGGCTCTACAGACGAAGGCCTCCCCCTTAGCTAGGTCTGCCCTCTGTGGGGATGGAGAAAGAAGAGCTCCCTGGGCCTTGGCTGGGCACCATCCCAGGGCACTGGCCCCTGGCAGAGTGCTCTCCTCCCTGCTCCAGGTCCTTGGGAACCAGGCTTGGAGGCAGTTGTCGGAGAGCAGCAGGCCAGACGGAATGGGGAGTGGGAACAGCGGCCAGCAGGAGAGATCCTCTGCTCTGGGCTGGGAAGGGAGGGTTAGTGGGTACTCAGGGAGGGCAAGGCTTCTGAACTCTGCTTTTGCCAACCACTTCCTGTCTCTCTTCAGCGGGGGCTCAACCCCCAGACCTCCAGAAATGACGTCAGAATCATTTGCATCCCGCTGCCTCTACCTGCCCGGTCCAGCTGGGACCCTGCCTCGCCGGCCCCATGGCCAGAGGGTTGGGTGAGTGTGTATGGGGAAGGGGGCTGGACTCTGGTCTCCTTGGATGGGGGGCATCCCAGGCTCACCAGCTTCCTGGGCTCAGCCTGGGCCTCTCCCCATCCAACCTCCACTCCAGTCCTCATTCAACTTCCTCTTCCTGCGAAAGAGGGGCGCTGCCACGGTGCCCTACACAGACTGAGACAGGATCGCCATGAATGGGGACCTCGAGAAAAGCTCGGGAGCCGAAGCCCGAGGGGCCCACCGGAGGCCCAAGGGGAGACCCTGGGAGGGGGCTGAATCACAGCCTCCCGACAGCCCCCCAATGCCCAGGCTTTAGAAAGGAGCTGGGGCTTCCCATCTCCTTTTGCAGGGGAGGGTTGTCAGTCGGCAGGGTGTGCACTGGGGGCACCGCGGCCCCTGCCAGCTGACCCCGCATCACCGCCACCACCCCCCCCAGTACCACCACCACCACACACACAAAAAAAATTGGATACATTTTGAATAAAGCGATTCGGTTCCTTATCCGGGGACTGGGTTGCTCCGTGTGATTGGCCGGCGGAGTCACATGGTGAAAGTAACTTTACAGGGTCGCTAGCTAGTAGGAGGGCTTTATGGAGCAGAAAAACGACAAAGCGAGAAAAATTATTTTCCACTCCAGAAATTAATGATCATGAGCTCGTATTTGATGGACTCTAACTACATCGATCCGAAATTTCCTCCATGCGAAGAATATTCGCAAAATAGCTACATCCCTGAACACAGTCCGGAATATTACGGCCGGACCAGGGAATCGGGATTCCAGCATCACCACCAGGAGCTGTACCCACCACCGCCTCCGCGCCCTAGCTACCCTGAGCGCCAGTATAGCTGCACCAGTCTCCAGGGGCCAGGCAATTCGCGAGGCCACGGCCCGGCCCAGGCGGGCCACCACCACCCCGAGAAATCACAGCCGCTCTGCGAGCCGGCGCCTCTCTCAGGCGCCTCCGCCTCCCCGTCCCCAGCCCCGCCAGCCTGCAGCCAGCCAGCCCCTGACCATCCCTCCAGCGCCGCCAGCAAGCAACCCATAGTCTACCCATGGATGAAAAAAATCCACGTTAGCACGGGTAGGCAACTTTGCTTTTTGCTCTCCCCCTCCCTCCCCTCTTCCCCAGCGCTCCCCACCCTCCTCGGCCCCCTCTGGGCCCCCGTCCTCCTTTCTCTCCTTCCCCCTCTCTCTCCAGGAGCGACTCTGGGTTAGCACAATTGAACTGGATTTACGAGCGAGAATGGGTAATTACATCCCCCATAAATTTTATGGCTTAGCTACTCTGGGCAGTCCGAGCCATGTGCTACGATCTGTTCTGTATGTGTGAAAACTATGCTCGCTTTCTAAGGGCGCATAAATAATTCAGTGTCGTTGCAATGAGGATTCCCCTCTTATTACACTACAAAGTCTCCAGCTCCCTTCAACTTCTTTATAACCCGTTTAGCTTGACGACTTTATTTCCACCACCCCCTCCTCCTGTTACAACAGAGCTGAGGATGGGGTGAGGGTGGGGGGCGGGGAGCCTGCTGCCTTTGAACCCCACTATTTGCTTTTCCCCTCCCCCTCCCCCAGTGAACCCCAATTATAACGGAGGGGAACCCAAGCGCTCGAGGACAGCCTACACCCGGCAGCAAGTCCTGGAATTAGAGAAAGAGTTTCATTACAATCGCTACCTGACCCGAAGGAGAAGGATCGAGATCGCCCACTCGCTGTGCCTCTCTGAGAGGCAGATCAAAATCTGGTTCCAAAACCGTCGCATGAAATGGAAGAAGGACCACCGACTCCCCAACACCAAAGTCAGGTCAGCGCCCCCGGCCGGGGCTGCACCCAGCACCCTCTCGGCAGCCGCCCAGGGCACTTCTGAAGACCACTCCCAGAGCGCCACGCCACCGGAGCAGCCACGGGCAGAGGACATTACCAGGTTATAAAACATAACTCACACCCTGCCCCCACCCCAGGCCCCCATCCTCCCCTCACACACAAATTGACTCTTATTTATAGAATTTAATATATATATATATTTTTTGGTTCTTTTCTCTCTTCCTCCCACCTTATCCCTTGTCATTTCCAAACAGACAAAACAGATAAACAAACAAGCCCCCTGCCCTTCTCTCCTTTCCACTGTTAAGGACCCTTTTAAGCATGTGATGTTGTCTTAGCATGGTACCTGCTGGGTTTTTTTTTTTAAGGCCATTTTGGGGGGTTATTTATTTTTTAAGGAAAAAAAGCTGCAAAAATTATATATTGCAAGGTACGATGGTCTGGTTTAGGTGCGTTTCAGGGGAAATGAGGAAAAGAAAAAAGGAAAGAGATTTTTAAGCCAATTCTCCTCCTTCTTCTTTCTCCTCCTCCTCCTTCCCCGCTCTTTCCTTAGGCCTTTTGCATTGAAAATGCACCAGGGGAGGTTAGTGAGGGGGAAGTCATTTTAGGGAGAACAAAGCTATGAAGTTCTTTTGTATTATTGTTGGGGGGAGCTGGGAGGAGGGGGGGGAAGACAGCAGACAAAGCTAAATGCATCTGGAGAGCCTCTCAGAGCTGTTCAGTTTGAGGAGCCAAAAGAAAATAAAAATGAACTTTCAGTTCAGAGAGGCAGTCTATAGGTAGAATACCCCTCACCACCCCCATCGTGGTTATTGTGTTTTTGGACTGAATTTACTTGATTATTGTAAAACTTGCAATAAAGAATTTTAGTGTCGATGTGAAATGCCCCGTGATCAATAATAAACCAGTGGATGTGAATTAGTTTTACGTCAATGTCTGATGGTTTCTTTTTATCCCCCTCCTCCTTCTGACCTGGTATAACATCCCACCTTCTCTATATAGTTGCCGAAGTTTACTCTAAGCAAACACACAAATCTTAACTCTCAACTCCAGTTTCCCAAGGTCCTTAGAAGAACCAGCAAAAGGTTTGGGGCAGAGGATCTCAGGGGAGGGGATGTGGAAGATTAGGGCCAATTTCTCCCTGAGTCTGCAGAGGCCAGACTCTCCTGGGGGTACTGAGAGTGGAGCTGGGGGGGGGGGGT
>NW_020185339.1:25291664-25295697 GCF_003031525.2 Neophocaena asiaeorientalis asiaeorientalis | reverse complement strand
ATGATGTCTCACTTTTCTAGAGTTAAGCACAGTGCCTTCTTTTGTCTATTTCCTTCTCCTCTCTTCTCCTTTCTCTCTGATGAGTAGGCCTGCCTAATTTGCAGACTAGAAGGCAAGTTTAGGGAGTTGGGAGGAAGAAGAGTTTTCATCTTTGGGAAGCTCTTTGGGAATAAGGGATTAAGGAAGATGCCCACTCAGCATGCCTGTTCTCCTTAAAAGAAGAAACATTTTGAGCTGGTGACTCTGAAGCAGTAAAGTGACCTGTCAGGATGGCTTCTCTGTTTGTTTAGACTTGGAAAGAAGGGTGAAGTGGAGGCCAGAGGCCTGGGAGGCCCCCTTGCATGGGTAGGCCTCAAAGCCTGATTCCTAGAGATAATGAAGCACTTTTATTTTTTCCCCCTAACTTTTATCATGGACCTGCCAGGTGTTGAGAAAAGACACAGGGAGAGTCAGGGACTACCCCTCTTCCTACAGCTTACCAGGTCCCCTCAGGGCTTGGGATAGGCAGAACAAGGCTGCCTGGTTGTAAAAAAAATTTTTTTTAATTGTTTCCTTGGGGGCTGAAACAAAGAAACAAACAACAACAACAAAAAACTGAGCTGGATTACCTGAATAATTAATTTAAGCCAAAGCCTCCAAAGAATTCTGGTCCTGGGGACCAGGCTCTGAGCAAGGCCTGCTCAAATTTTTGCTTGTTTGTTGGGAGAAGGTGAGGAGGTAGTTGGTGAGCTTCTCAGGCAGTTCAACCAAATTTCAGGATGGAGGGCTATCAGAGGTAGAAGAGAGAGGGAGAAGATATCTGGGGTAAGTAGGGGAGCCATGGATACCGCTGTCCTCTCTCCCCAAATTCTGGAGTGAAAGGCAACAGAAGAACCAAGTTATGAAAATCTGTTTGGTGTGCTTTGGATTTAATTCCTCTTGAAGGACTTGCTTGCTGGTACTTTGTGTGTGTGTGTGTGTGTGTGTGTGTGTGTGTGTGTGTGTTGGGGGGAATCAGTCCTGTAGGTCTACTTTCTCCTCCCTCAGTGGTGCCCCAGGGACAGCAAAACAAGCTGCCTACAGTGTGAGGAAGCAGGGCCAACAATTATCTGGAGTGATTTTATGTAATCAAGTGAATTAGGGGCCAAATCGGACTGTGGCTCCCATCATCTTGAGGCAATTGACTTTGGGGCAGGAAAAGGGGGTCTAGTTGTGCTTGGGGGAAGGGAAGGAAGGTCTGAGGGGTGGACCTGGGTGTCTTTCCCATCCTGTAAGGAAGCTAAGATGGAAAGAGAGGGGAAAATGGAAATTAAGATCCATAGTCCTTTCCTAACTTTGCTCATTTGGTTTCAGGGGAATTTATTCCCTGTCCTCCCTAAAGTGGAAGAGGTGAAAGCAAGGAGGGAAAATTCGCTCTCTTTTATGTCTTATGCTTTTTCCTGAACTTGCTGAAGGGGCATGCTCTAGCTCCGGAAAAGCAGCATAAAAGGATTGGGACAGTTCTTTTATTTTTCCTTCTTTAGGGGCTTCTGTTTTTAATTCCTCTTCTCACACATACACACATGGTCACTCTGTCCTTCCTCTCTCTGTCCTTCTCTGTCTGAAAAGGGGAAACATCAGACATCCCTAGTTTGTAACAAATAAAACAAAACTAAACCCTCTTACATTTGATTTTTGGAAAATTTTGGCCTCTGGCCTTCCCTCCAGTGAGCTCCATTCTCTCCTCTTTCCCTAAAACTCTCCTTTGCCTTGGACCTGGCCACCTAGAATGGGATCAGGCTGGCTGGGAGGAGTAGGATGTCGGGTGTGGGGACCGACCTGGGCCGGGGCTCCTAGCTCCAGCTGTCTTGGTCCACTGGCTGCTGCTACAGCCTCACTGGGAAGCTGAGGTGGGGGAGCGGGGAGGACGCAGCCCAGGTTCACGGGGAGGACACAGCATTTTCTCTCCCATTGCCTTTATATTCGGCAGCGCCTCTGACCTCTCCCCCACCCCCATCTCCGACCCTCCCAAGCCAGCCCTTGCTCAGCCCCTGGTCTCCAGATAGGATGCCACTGCTTTTGTAGGGCTGGGGATTTCTTGCCCCGAGTAATGGGAGAGGCAAGACGCATGAATGCCTGCTAGCGTATTGTGTGTCTCTCCAATGGCTAAGTAAAAAGAAGACGGGGTGAAAACGGCGACACCAGTCTTCCAAGGTCCTTCTCTCCAAGCACCAGGAGATTCCCCACAGGTCAAAAATCCCCTTGACATGTAAGTAGTTAGCACTGATCTGCTCTGGGGGTGAGGAGCACAGCAGTTTCAACTCTATCTCTGTTTGCGATTCAATTTTTATCTCAACTCCCGGTCTTGGGGAGGGAAGGCGGGAAATCCAATCAGGAGCGGAGGGCTTCTGCTTGGGAAGAATGGAGTTTCTGTGCAGAGTCGTGTACCTGAGGAGTGAAGAAACTTGGCTCAAAAAGGAGAGAGAGAGTCGAAAAAGTGAGCCTGATGGGAAGGACTGGGGAACTTTCTCTAAGGGCCTCTCGCTGCCACTTGTGTGAAGTTTCCTACAAAGTTTTCTCTGCAATCTGTGCATCAGCTTTTTTTGAGCATGGACTGGGCGGATTGCAATCCAGAGACATCTTCCTGCTGTTAGATGTATGTATATGTGTGTGTTTGGGGGAGTGCTAGGGAAGATAAACAATTAAGGGGTTCTCTGGAGCTTGGGGTCAGGGTCTGCTCTGCTAGGCACAGTTTGTCTGCTTTTCTAAGATTAAAGAGACTGACTCCGAAAGGTGTCCTTGAGATGGAGGGTGCTACAATGGGGAGGAGCAGCGTGCTGGGGCAATTTCACCATCTTTTTCTCAGCTTTTTGCCCAGTCCTGGGGGAGCGTGGTTCACAAAGCCACTTCTCATGGTTTTCCACAGCTTCTATCTGGCACCCCACTTTTGGAGAGCTCGTTCTTATGAAAGTGTTCCCCTTTCAAGAAATCCTTGTCTGACTTGGAAAAAGAGATGGAGGAACCCCCAACTCCAGCAGCCATCAGTTGCCGAGGGAATATTTATTACCTCTCTGGATATCATTACCTAAATACAATTTTATGAACTTCCTAATCTGTTAGCCTGATTTATCTGGATCGGTAGGGGCCCAAAATAAACATTTGGGAGATTTAGTAGAAAAAAAACGTCTTTGCCTGTAACCAGTCTTTCTGATGGAACTGACCACCCCGCTCAGCCTGCTTTTTCTGCATCCCATCTCGCTAGCCCCATTTCAACTGTTCTCCTGCGGTGTGTGGCTGCTCTGAGTGTCCGAGTTTTAGCTGCTTCTTGAGAATTAAAAATGGTAGGGTGAGCCATTTGAACCGGAGACCTAAAGGGCTCCCTCAGCCATCTTAAAATCTGTGCAGCTCCAGGAGCTCAGATCCCCTTTGGACTTGGGGAGCAGAGAGAAACCAAGGTCTGCTCACTGCCCCCCACGTCCAGGAGCCTCTTCTCAGGCTTGGCTCTCCCTCTATGCGTCAGGATTTTCCTGCTCTTCTCTCTGGTGTCAGCTCTGTAGCTTCTTTGAACACAGGATCCACCCAGAGGCCAAGCCCACAACCGTGCCAGCAGGGGTAAGGTCCTCTGCAGCACTCACTGTCTTCCAGCCTGCCGCTTCCTGCAGGCCCAACTAGCTGATGAACTAGGAGGCAGGGGAGACAAGAATGGGTAGGGATGGCCTCAGAGTATGTTGGAGTGTAAATAGGGTTACACAGTCTAATAAATGGAAAGGGACTATTTTAAATTTCCAGTCCCCATCAGCAATTGCTAGATTCCCTAAGATGTAGGGTTCTGTAGGATCCGCTCTGCCAGCTGCCAGTGGTGATGGGCTATGGATCCAGCCCAGAGAAGTGTCACCTCTACTCACTCTTTTCTGACCTTCTCTTCCAGCATCAGAGATTGGGAGTGGGAAGTATATTTGAACTTCTGGGCGCAGAAACCCTAGATCACAGCGTATCTGAGGCACGGCCAAACAGCCCAACCCTAGGTTCCCGCTCCCGGCCTCTGGCTTCCCAGGAAGCCGGGAGTAAGACAGCA
>NW_020185339.1:25289696-25291417 GCF_003031525.2 Neophocaena asiaeorientalis asiaeorientalis | reverse complement strand
TCGCAGCGGCCAGGGTCTGGAAGATGGCGAAATGTGACCAGCCCGGGCAAAAGCGTGGTGCGAGGGCGAGATGCGAGAGGCCGCCGGCGGCCCGGCTCCTCCTCCGGTTTCCACGCCGCGTCCGCTCCGGGTGGGTGCGGTGTCGCCTTCAGCTGGGTCACGACCCCGGGCTCGCACGGAGGACAATAGGGCGCGGGGCGGGGGCCTAGGGCTGCGTGGCCGGCCGAGCGGGTTCACTGGGCGGTGAACTCCGCTCCACCTCCGGGGACTCGCCCTTTAGAGCCCAAGCTCCCTTTGCTTCCCCCTATTCCACCTTCCAGATTTTTGTGGAAAATGGAGCGGACTCTCGACTGCTCCTCTACCGACCAACTCCCCACCCCACCCCACCCCCGCCAAATAAGGAGATTTCATTTTCTGGAAATGAAAGGATAGTTTCCTCTGAGTTACAAGAGCAGGAAATGGGACCCTCTCAAGATTTCTGTGTGGAAGGACGGAGAGGAGAGATCTAGTTAGTAGTAAACATTCCCAAGCCGGGACTTGGTGACTCTGAAGAATCCCAGGTCATCGAACCAACAGTCTCCTCCATCAGAGGAATTCCAGGCAGACAGTGGGTCCTCCCCCCACCTCCACCCCAAATCCTAGGGAGAATTGCCTCCCTCTTCCCCTGGCCTTTGTCTCTGGATGTCAGGTTAGGATTAGGGCTCTTACGAAAGGGGGCGGCACCTTCTCCAATCTGGTGGACGGGGACAGGGCTGGGTTATCCATGGGAGTGTGGGAATGAGTCACTTGGGAGATGTCCCCCAACCAGTTTGTTCTTGTTCTGAGGTGTTGCCCCCCTCCACTGATTGCCTGGCTCCTGTCTGTGACTCTGTCCCTTTGGGCGGTAACCCAGTGTTTGTAACTTTGTACATGTGGAGTCTTTCCACTCAGCTGGAACAGACCTTGGTAATTAAGGTTACCGAACAGAGGTTGAGTTCTAGCTGGAGGAAAGGAAAGCTGGGGAGAGGAGAAAATGGGCGAGGTACGGAATATTCTCCGTGTGCATTTGCTCTTCCCTTTAGCTGCCCTTCTCCAGCCCCCCACCTCACCCTTATCCTGCCTGATCGGACTCAGAGGTGAGATGGGGAGATGTGGGCCTCCCAGCTGGAAACCTCTCTTCTTGGACTCAGTCTCTCTGATGATTTTGAACCATTTTGGAATGTGACTGCCTCCAGCTCTGTCTGTCTGTCTGTCTTTGCTCGACATTTTCAAGGAAGCCTCGCATTACTGCTGCTTTCTGTGCTCCGTATTTCCTCGAATTCTTGCTCCTCTGCCCTGTCATTTCCCAATAATCTGCGGGGACAATCCCCAGCCCCAGTGCCCCTCCTCAAACTCCCCTCCAACTGAGAAACAGGAGAGGAACCAAAAGGTAGGGGCAACAACCTGGGAGGCACAGCTGAGGTTCAAAGGTTTCTGGCTGAGCCTCCAGTCCAGGTCACTTTGGGGGCCCATCTGACGGCTCCAGAGTGGCCCCTCGGCCAGCAGCAAATAGAACAAGGTTTTATAGCCCGGGGCAGATGTTGGTTTAGTCTTCTCACCCGAATTGCCCTTTATCTCTCCTCCACCAAAGAGGCTCCAATCTCCACCATACCTTTGTTCTCTTTCCTTTTCCCCCTCCTCCCCCTCGGCTTCCTCCGTTTGATCCTGCCTTTCCCCCTCAAATTATTTCTTTAGATCTGGAA
>NW_020185339.1:25287492-25289418 GCF_003031525.2 Neophocaena asiaeorientalis asiaeorientalis | reverse complement strand
AAGAAGCCCCCAAATGGAGGGCCTCTGGCCTCTCGTCTGTTCTGCTACCCCAGAGCCCAGAGACCTTTGAGGCCAAACCTTGAGACCCCTCCCCAACCCCCAGTCCCTTTCATTTCATTCTCCCAGCTAGACAGGGTCCTGGAATTGCACAATTTGAGTCTTGGCCCCCAGGGAACAGTCTCTCCTCTCACTGGGACAGTTACCCATTAAATTCAAGTAAAAGTGGGGAATCTGAGGTCGAAGGGTTTGGTGCTGAATTATTTAGATAATTGCCCCAGTTCTCTGCTGGGCTTTTTTGGGCTCCAGATTTTGAACATACCTTCATATTCTGACCATAGAAGGGAGATGGCCTTTTCTAACCTCTGTACCTGGTCATTCTTTATCACCCTCTCCTGCCCCTTCCCTTGGTTGCAAAGTTATTTTCTGAGAAATTAGAATTTCCCTCAATCCCCCCCAGAATTCTGTAACCTAACTGAGGAGGCCAAGTCAGTGTCCACTGTACACATTGGAGGGTCTCTTTTCTGTGTCTTCCAAAAAATAAAAAAGACACCAAAAAAAGACTCCCTCACATCCTCCTTCTGTCCACTCATATCCAGGAACATGTGGTCTGCAAAGCTTGATGGAGAGGGTGGTAAACTTAATCAGGGTGAACAAGACCCTGCCTTATCCTCTTAGTCCAGTTGGGTCTCAGTCCAGATCATTCAGGCCCAAGACTCTTGGACTCTGTCTGGTAGACCTGTCTCTAGCAAGAACCCACCTTATATTCCAGAGCACCAGACTGGAATAATCCCGAGGCCCTTGCCCTCGTGCCCACAGTTGAAAACTGGTAGAAAAGAGTAAATCCTCCTCCCTCCCTTCCCTCCAGCTTTGTCCTGAGATTCAGCCCTGCCTGGGATCCTAACCCCTCTTCTCTCCTTGAAGATCAGTGGTTGGCCAGGAGCTCCAGATTCATGCTCCCCCGTTGCTCTGCCACTTAGTTTCTATAACAATGAGCTGCAACTGAACTACCAACCCACCCCTGACTGGTTGGGTAGACCTAGACCAGCTAGGGTGTTCTCTGGGGGAACCTGATCTAAGATAGTTACAGGAGACGGGAGCCCGTATTTTGTTATAGCAGCTTTGCTAATTAGTCAGGATGGAAGAGGGAAAACTGGGGAGAGAGTTCCTCCCTGCAATCTATAACTTCACACAGCCCTTTCTCTCTGCATACGTGTTTACCTAGAGGTACACCCTCAAAACACGCATGAGGCAAGGACCTTAACACATTCATTTCTCCTGTTCATATATGCATGGGAGGTGAAGTTGCTGAAAGCATGCCTGCGTGTGTGTGTGTGTGTGTGTGTGTGTGTGTGTGTGTGTGTTGGAGGCTATGAGTGACAGAGAATGACATCCCAAGTAGAGCACCTATGAAGTAGGTGTTTTGACTTACCACTCATATCACTGGTGATAGAGGCTTTTGCTGTCCCCTATTCCCCATACACTGCTTTAAAAGGCCTGCCCGTTTGCTGAAGGCCATGTGGCATGAGGGGTCACTCTTGATCCTACAACTTGGCTCCATAGGCCTGGGGTGGCTATATAAAGAAGGAGGCAGGAGTCAGAGGCGTCTGGAAGATCAGATTCCTCGCTTAATACTCTCACTTACATGTCAAAGTTAAATCCAATCCACAAACATTTATCTAACCCTCCAGTCTTCACTATTCTGCCCATAGGCAGGACCTGGGAAACCACCACCACTACCACATAGCAGCAGGAAATGCAGAGTAACTACCTCCTACCAGTGTTCTTAATTGCCTTGGGATTAAGTGGATTAATGTACAAAAAGCACTTAGATGAGTGCTTGGCATGCAGTAAGCTTTCAGTAAAAGTGCTATCTATTATTTTTTTTTTTTTTTTTTTTTTTTTTTTTTTTTTTTTTTTTTTTTAAAT
>NW_020185339.1:25264130-25287251 GCF_003031525.2 Neophocaena asiaeorientalis asiaeorientalis | reverse complement strand
AAATTTTTTTAAAAAAATTTTTTTTTTTTTTTTTTTTTTTTTTTTTTTTTTTTTTGATATCTATTATTATTATTAACGATAATAGGCATTTTCTTAAGTGTTTACTATGTACCAGGCACTGTGCTAAATTGATTTCCTTCGAGCCTTACGATAACACTGCAAGGAAGTTGTTATATCCCCATTTTACACAAGGGGAAGCTGAGTGAGGCCCAGGTAGCTACTGATATGCCCCACTGGCAGAACCAGGACTCCAATGAGACTTGCCTGACCCCAGAGTGGGCGCTCCGAGCCAGTTCTTTGCTCGTAATGGACTTGGCACTGGCTGTTAGTATGGGACTGAGTTTGGCAGGGAGCGCTGCTGAGGGTGTAGGGACGGCACCAGCCTGAGGGCGAGCAGAACCTAACCTGGGTTTTGCTAACTTGGCTTGGTCTTGCCTCGACAGGTTCTTGTCTTCATCAACAACAGACTCTGACCCAGTGGTTCACAACCTTTTTGGTCTTAGGACCCCTTTACACTCTTAAAAACGATTAGAATCTCCAAGAGCTCTTTTTCTATGGGTTATACCTATCAATATTTACCTTACTAGAAATGAAAACTGGAACTTTAAAAGTATTTTAAAACAATGATAAATCTATTATGCTATCATAACTAACTTTTTATGAAAAAATAGCATTTAGTGAGAAGAATGTCACTGTTTTACATTTAAGCATATCTTTTAAATGTCTAGCTTAGTAGAAGATGACTGGATTCTTATATCTGTTTCTGCATTCAATTTGTTGTGATATATTGTTTGTTTGAAGTATATGAAGTACATAGCCTCATGCAGATACGTATTGGGAGAGAAAGGACTTCACAGAGCTCCTGAAAGGGTCTTTGGAACCCCCAGGGATCCTTGGACAACACTTTAAGAACCACTGATCTAACCAACTGAGAAAACCAGCAGAACTCACTTCATGATAACTATATCCGACACCTTTTTAGCTCTTTAATGGTGCTTCTAACTCCAAGACTCGTCATCATTTCACTAGTCCATGCTGTATTTGAATTGTGTTATCTTAGGCAAGTTACTCAATTTTTCTATCCCATAGATTAAATTAGAAAGATAGATGATAGATAGATATGCATACATACAAATATTTATATGCTATGTTGTCAGTGCATATTCATTATTTTATTGTGAATATGTAGAGTAAAATATAGATTTATAGATAAAATAGTTTTTATGTTTAGCATAGTCTGACATGGGCAGCTTAGCTACTCATGTCAATCTTGTTTTTCCAAAGGGGAAACTGAGCCAAAGAGGAGTGATGTGACTTGCTGAAGATGAAATGCTCAGCAAGTGGTGGACAGGAGACCAGAACTCCTGTCCTCTGACTCCAACACTTGTGCTCACCTACTCAGGATCCCTCCCTCTGAAGACGTGGCTGTGTAACATGCACATGAAGGTGGCTGGGTGCCATGCGCTGTTTATGAAAGTACATGTGGTGGTTTTATTTATCTGAACATATCTATGTATGAGAGAAAAAAAAATATCTTGTATCCCCTGAGTGTGAAGTTGCAGCTTTATTGAGAGGTACAAGGCACCAGCTTACCAATGTTTTCCCTTCCTCACCAAGCTCTCTGTGTCTGTGGTCTTGGTCTTGATCTATCTAATTTCAGGGACATTTCTTCCTTCCAAGTCCCCTGTTTGTACATTTTCACCAGGGGTATGTAGATAGCCCAGTTCTTCACATGAGCACACAGAACAGGCACACCTGGAAGTAACAATCTGATCCCCTTCTTCTTTTTTTTCCTGGGCATCACGTGCAACACACCTTTTCAAAATAAGTGATCTACACGTGTACAACTAAGAGAAGGATAGCTGCGCGAACTGAGATGTGTATGCGTCTCTGCAGATGCAAACGTGGAACCCTTGGGCGTCCATATACTTGTCTAGGTAAGCACCATGCAAATGTATGAGCAACTGGAACCTCAGTAATTTCATTAATCTGATAGGAATTTATTCACAAATTCTATATTTTACGACTGCGTGAGGCTCATGTTTTATGCACGGTCCAATGAGAAGAACCCTGGGTGGGAAGCAGGCTGCTGGAATTCTAGTCAGAGGTTTCTGCTCCCAGTTACCTTAAACAAATCACTTACCCAGTGAAGGCCCTCCACTTCCTCATCCATTTAATGGGGGGAAATAATTAGAGTTTCAGCTACATCTCCAGATGGAGAGTGTAGTGGGGAAAGAATAAGAGATGTTTGCATGAATGTGATTCTTTTCTACTATGGAAAAATCTAAACAGAATGATGGAGAGAATAATATAGTCAAACACTCATGTACCCATCACCTCACTTTAACAATGATCGACCCACAGCCAATCTAGTTTCACCTAGATTGAACCTAACACCACCTCATATACTTTGAAGCAAATCCCAGACATCACATCATTTCTTCTGTGAACAATTCAATAAGTATCTCTAAAAGGTAAAGAGATTTTCTACAACCTAACTACAATATGATTATCATACCAACCTAAAAAATTTCAGCAAAAATTTTTTTAGCTTTTAAAGCATGAAAAAGTTCTTAAAAAATGCACAACGGCTGACTTCCTTGTGCCTAATGCTCAGCGTTGATGAATGTCAGAAAGGGAAAATGAGGAGAATGGGAAGGAAAGGGTGAAGTTTCCTTTTGTATTTCCCTCTTAAAATCCCAGTGCACCTCCAGAAACTCCCCTCTACTCATTAGGTCCATTAAAAATGGACTGAGAGGGGACCCTGGAGGTCTAGATGTGCTAGAGGCAGCCAGAAGGGGCCCTTGGAAGGTGCTGCAGACTTCATCGTGGAAGAAAATAGTTGTTGAGCCAGAGGAATCTGAGCAGAGGGCCTGCCCAACCATTCTCCAGCATCAGATTTCACCTTTGGCTTGCCAGGCATTTGAGAGATGTCTGAAGTCTCATTGGAGTCATTGATCTCCAAAGACATGCAGATACATGTAATAGCATCCTCATACAGAAACCCAAAAAGATATGCACAGAGGCACAGGCAAATCCACCCATTCATATACAGGTCATGTACAAACACATGCAAACATTCAGAGACAGTTGCAAATGTACAAGTAGATGCAAACTCAGGCATGTGGGAAAACACAGAGACACAAACCCAAACGCTCTGACATATGTGAATATATAGGGATACAAAAACATGCAAGTCCTGGAAGAAAAAAACACAAACACCAAAACCCAGAGGCATGCAAATGAATGTTGGGCCATTTTTATTCATGAGCAGCTAACATGGTCAAGCCCCATTCTAGCTGGCTCCTTCCCTCTCATCCTATCAACTGGGCCAAATATTGGCCAAAGCTACAATCTGAGTCACATTCATGCACATATGTGCCTAAGAGAAGTCATCCCAAGGTCTTCCCACTGCTCCTGCCAGCACAAGTTTTCTATCTCTCAGCCCTCTCTCTCCCAGAAAGACAAGACTAAGAGTAGAGTGGCATGGTATGTATGTGTGCATGTGTCCATACGAACACATGTTTCTTTGTCCTAAAAAGTCAGCTTGGTGAGAAGGGGAAGGATGCTGGTCATGTACAGACTGCAAGTCACCTCAGGCTGACAAGGGAACATTGCTTTGCCTAACTGTACCACAGCTGTAGGTTAGGCTGATTTTTCACTGAATTGATTGACCCAAGTGGGTGTTTTGGCATCTTATAGACATGACCTGGGAGTGCTTTCTCTGGGCCTGAGTGAGGCTGTCAGTTGTCTGGGTTTGATTTTTTTGAGTGAACTTACCAATCAATTCAAAGAATAACAGCGATGGAACTGAGTAGATCAGGTGGTTGACTAGGCCTCACATGGCCACAGAGTGATTCTAAGTCAAAAACGATGGGTAGGATCTGACAGTTTAAAAACAAGATCCATCAGTTAAGCAGAGATAAACCAGTGGGGCTGTGTGGCACTGTGTTCACCAAAACTAGTCAACTGACTAAAATGTTCTCGTTTCAACCAATTTTTGCAAGATGCACCAGCAGCACCTGAGAGTCAGGGAACCCAAATGTTGTGTGCATTGAAAGTTGGATCTACACTGGCATTTAGGAGAAGAAAGGGCTGTGTTCGTGGCTGTACATTTGGAAGAATAAAGTTGTGATGCAAGGCTGCGTGTTTGATTTCATGAGTGCATCTATCTGGAGCTGTGTCTGCTTACAATTAACATCACTGGTAACATAGTAAAAGTTGTGTAGTGTAACCGGGGATTTCCTTTAGTATGGAATCACAGAATGTTAGGTATTGAAGAGACCTTGGAGACAGACCACCAAACACTGGGAAAAGGAAGTTTCTAACCAGAATCTTTGGCCTGGAAGGAACCCTGTGAGGTTAACTTGACCGTCTCAGGGGGATGAGAACTTACCTGGTGTGTTCAGAGAACACAGGTGTCTGACAGCTTTCGTGACTGGCAAATTCTTTCTTATGTATACTCGGCATTCCTCATGCTAAGCTCAAGCCTCTTCCCTTGCCTCCAGTCCTCAGAACTGGACAATAAGAGAGGTTTCTTTTGTTTGTTTGTTTGTTTTCCTTTGGAGCTTGAGGAAGGCTTGACAACATATTAAGGAAAACTTTTTGTTCAAGACAGCCTCTTTCCTTACCTGAGGCTGGAGGTAGGATGTGAGAGGCAAAAAAAGGTGTGCTTACCCCTTTGCTCTTTGCCCTGAGACCTTCAACCCTTCTCCAGGTCTTGACAAGCTCTAGGGAGTGGATTGAGGTGAGCTGACATGTAATGTGGCACAGAAACAGGGTCTTCTCCTGCTTATTAGAGAGGTCCTCTAATTTCACAGAAATCACAGATGGGCTTCAGTGGGATTGTGGAGCATAGTGTGGGTATAAGGCATGTGTCCAAAAAGTGGCCATAACCAGGCAAGAGAGTCCACATTAACATGATGGTTGGTGCCTGTGTTCTCTGCCATGGAAAGCAAGCTCAGATCCTGGGTTTTGGAGGTAGCAGTTCCAAAAGTATTTAGCTGAAATGCAAAGCGAGCCAGTTGCAGTATGACATTGGGAAGAATACTCATTTGGGGAGCAGAATACCTAGGTTCTGTTCTCTGTCTGAGCCTCAGTTTCCCTTCCTCTACAATGAAGTGGTTCGATTAGGTTATCACAAAGATCCTTCCAGCTCTGAGACTCTAAGCAAAAACTAGAGGATGCTGTGGGGCGGGGAAGGAATACTCTTTGTAGCAAATCAAATGATGGACTATGTGTCTCTGTGAACCAAACCAGGCACAGAAAACTCTCCATCTTCATTCCAGAGGTGGTGGGGGTTGGAGGAATGGGGTGTTAGCTGTGGTGTCTCCTCATTTGACGACTCAACCTTTCCTACAGGGCCCCTGCAGACACACCATGGGGAGCTGTCTCCCTTAAGGACTCTGCCCCTGAGGGGAGGGAGGCAAAGACAAGATGGGGCAGGACCATGGGGAGGGTGTCTGCAGGATGCCAGCAGCCAGGTAAGAAGGGAGAAATCCGCCCACTCTCTGCTTAGTTTCAAATATCAGAATAAAGGGATCCAATTTTATAGCTTTCAACTGAAGTTAATGGATAATGAGATGCAGGATCAGTCTTATGCAGTGATGCAGTTTAAAGCCCCTGGGAAGGCTCTGTTTTCCCCCTCCCCAATTATCCTGCTGCTGAAATGCCTTAAGTTCCACCATTAGGGCACATGGTGTTAAGTGCAGTCCTCTGCACATCACATCCTTTAAAATACAAAAGCACCGCTGGGATACTTTATCAAACAAGGATAGAATCAGAAAAGTAGTGCTTGGGGGGGATGCTCAGGGAGACGAGGGGCTCTGAAGGAAGTGGGAACTCAAGGACTCCCCTAGAAACCTGGACTCTGGGTATATTTCCAGTCTTGGGAAAGGGCTGACTCTAAGTGGGGAGACTAGTCATCATGCTGAAAAAATCACAGAGGCTGCCAGGGAAGCTGAATTCAGGGAGATGAAAATTCTGAGTGTACATGCACTTGGATCGGCCAGCGTAGAAGTGCCTCGTGGAGCTGCCTCTGTGTGTCCAGAGGATGCAAAACTATTTCAGAAAAAAAATTTTTTTTCCTTTCCATGGTTATCTTCTGTTTATTTAACCCAGGAGGCATGATTTGGAACTGTTAAGACCTAGCAGATGGGGAAATACACAGCCAGGGTTCAAACCTGGCTCAGCGACCTTGGGCAGGTGACTTAACCTTTCTGAGATCACATTTCTTCATCAAATTCAGTATAAAGCACCTGGCATATAGTAATCCTCTATAAATGGCAGCTATTATAGTTATGAGTATTGAGAGGGCTTCGTGACCCTACCCATGAATTGGAACTGAGTCACGGAATGAATGATCACCGCATTCTGAACAAATCAGAGGCCCAGACACTGATAATTCATGCATAATCTTCTCACCCGAATGGAATCCAGTCTTTTTCCAACTTAATTTGACCTCTCAAAAACTGGTGATAAAAGAGGAAGAAAGAGTTCGGGACCCCTCAAAGCAGCCTGGAAACCTTAGGTTTGGGGCAAAAATGGTCTTCCCCACAGACAGGATGGGTGGCTGCCTTCATGACATGGTTTAAGAAAAATCATATACCACCCTCACACACATCTGTACCATGCCGCTTGCCATGGATCTGAAGTTCCGTCATGATAGCTATTTCTTTCCACCTGGGCAATGGTCCCTGCAGATCCCTACCAAAAAGCACACAATTTCCTGGGAGAATGTACATGTGAACACATTAGTTAAGGTTTCCTAATCTGGCTTTTACCCAGTGGATACCGGGCTGGGACTCAGGACAAGTAAGTTTTGATAGAACTGGGGATATGGAAAGGCCAGAGGGATACAGTGGAAAGTGTGGGCAGCAGAAAGACGTGAGGACTAGAAAGAGAAGAAAAGACACCAAATGGGCTGTGGGACCTGCTGAGAATGTCAACTCTGCCACCTATGGTTTAGACAGGCTAAGAAGTAGGTGCAATTCTAACTTTTCCAGTTCACCTTGATATTGGCTCTACGTGGCTCTTGCACCCTCCAGCCCAGACTGGATTCTTTCCAGGAGCAATTTTGTACTTGGGCAGAGAGGCGGAGGGCTGGCCTCAGCATCCTGGTGGTCTGAGCAGTAACACCCAGGATCTCAATGACTGGCCAAGCAGCTCTGGCTCTGACCAAGCCTACTATGACAGCAGCTTCAGTTCCCCACCCTGGACTGGGGCTGAGGAATGGGTAACTAGGAGTGCACTCTGCAGATCACTGGGACTCCAGGGGGCCTTTTAGATGGTCCAAGCTTCTGGGTCTACCCAGAATCTGTCATCTAAAAACATGTCTGGTTTTCATTTTAATTATAATCTCTGAGAAGATAGGAATTTACATTTAAAAGTACAAAGAAATATTTTAAAAAGTATAACCACTGTCATGGTTATTTACTCAGGAAAAAATATGTGTATGAATATGTACGTACGGATAAATTTATATACATATGTGTATACAAACACACATATGTCTTCCTTCTTTCCCTCCTCCCTTCTCTCCTCCTTTTCTTTCCATTGCCAAAAGAGGCCAACAGACGTGTGGGGCCTGGAATCTCCGAGGTCTGGCCTGAACAGTCTGAAGGCCACTGACGTTGTTACATTTGTAGGACGGGTGACCCGTCTACACTTGATTCAGATGTTTTGGCATCGTGGCGTCAAGTACCCTCTCTAACCCGGTCTGCCGGGGAACCCTGTGCAGTCAGTTTCTGCCCCAAAAGAGCCATCAGAGAAGTTAAGAATTTGGTTCCTCCCACATTATCCTAGATACTTCTGTGATGTCAGGGAAACAATATTAATACCTACAACTCTCTGGGCCTCAGTTACTCCCCTCCCCGGCCTTTCCTCCTCCTAATTATGGGGAAACTTCCCTAACAGGGATGGAAAAATCTGGGAATGGGAGAGGAGAATTGGGACTGGGGAGACTGTTAAGCAGGTGTAAAACACCGGGAGGGGTTCTGTAAATGCCCAATCTCTGAGAGGGTGACTTTGTGGATGGGAGGAGAAGGAGCTGAAGGGTGGTAATTAGCTTATTATTGTCTCCCCTGGGTGTTGTGAGACTTCCTTAGGAGACACGTGAAAAAGCCGAGGGAAGACAATAAATACACACCTAATGATATGCTAAATAAATTATTATTGTTATTATATGACTATTATTATAGCAATTGCAACTTGCTCCTTGCATCCAAGTTTCCACTAGAGGTGGGAATTGGTCCCCTTATAGCCAGGGCTCCACTGCTGCCAAGATGCCCCCAGACTCCCCCACCCTCAGGAATTAGTGGAGTAATTGGGCAGGGGAGACCAGGCTTCAGTTAACGGCCACTTGCCCGGTTTCTGCAGGGGAGCAGATAAGGAGCTCAGCAGAAACGTGTAAGGCCTCTGCCTGGTACCTCTGCTCATGAAGGAAAGCAGGAAAAGCGCTTTGCCAAGAAAGGCAGGGCTTATACCTGGGGAGGACTCAGTGAGGGCAAAAACCAGACCACAGGGGATGGGTCACAAAACTAAAGGGTAAATAAATATATAAATTAGGGACACCCAACCCAGAGATCCCAGGCTTCCCAGCCCCATATAATCCCGGCAACTGTCCACACTGTGTACGTGCTTGGCTGGGGACAGAGCAGATTGTTTTTAACAGCCTCTCAAAGGGGTCTGGTACCCAGAAACAGCTAAGAGCCATTCCAGCCCAGGTAAAGGGACCCAACCTCTCCAGGCTCAACAGCATATGGCCAGCATCTCTTCATTTCCTGCCTTTTGGCCAAAGACAATTGTTATTTGAACCCTGCAGGTTCTGCGGGTTACAGCAAACCACCTCCACCTCCTGGCCCGAGCCCAGATACCTGCCCAGAGTCCAGCTACCTGCCCAGAGTCCAGCTTAAGCAAACATACGCAAATACAGGCCCGTCAGTTCTCTGTCTGTCGGTTATCTGCAGAGGAAACTGTCAAAGGCTGGGGGACTAGAAATGAGATTCCAGGTTTAACTTGGCCCCCTCTCCGGACCTCAGTCCCTCACCCAGACACCGGGCAGATGGCCTCTAAGGGTCCTTAGGAGAAAAAGGAACCAAATTTGGGAGGGTTCTCCCTGCTTCAAGCCTTGATGCGATCCCGCAGACCTGGATCCTCGCAAGATGGGGAAACTCTGAACTTGCCTATCTCACCCCATGCCAGTGACTGCCTGTCCCCAAACCCCCAGAAGGAACTATTCTGCAGGGACCAAAGCAAGGGGGAATTAGGACAATTAAGAAATAACTATATGAAACAACCTGAGCAGGGGGTATGACTGGATCAGAAAATTTGTGAGCCCTTTTACAGTTAAAAAATTTTTTTAAACATTAATTCTGATCAGTTTGGTAGCATCCCTGGGGCAGGGCTGAGGCATAGAGGTGTTTCCTCAGCCTGGCTAACTGCCTCCACTGATTTATGTTTGTTTCATTTGTATATTTCTTAATGGATCAAGTCGGGGGGTCCTCTTTGGGCCCCTCAGGCCCACTGGCAGCTCCATCCTAGCCCAGGTCTCAACTCTGGTTTAGTTTTAATATATTTGGGGGTCTGGGAAACCAGGAGACTGAGGGTGGGGGGCAGAGCCTGCCTTGCCCCCTCCCCTATTTCCTGGCTCCAGATGCCTCACTCCACCCCCTAATCCCCATCTCAGGGCTCAAGCTACCATCTTGCCCTGGCACTAACCACTGGCCCCACCAGAGCCCACTGCAGCCAGTGACCACGTGATCCCCCAGCCTGGCTCCAGCCTTGACACCGGGATGCCCTAGCCTGTGGTGGCCAGTGGTCAGGGAGGGTGAGACTCCCTCCGCCAAAAGCTTTTGAATTGATTGCCATTCAGTTTACTGCAACAAGTAGTCATATGTATTGGACGACCCCTCTGTGGCAGGCAGCAGAGAGAGTCCCTGCTCTGGAGCTCCATTCCAGTGGGCAGGGGTGGGAGGCTGGCTCTTGGCTTTTAACCCCAGCAAGGGGTCTCCACTCCCTTCCCAGCATACTAGAGATCTTGGAAGCCCTGCTGGCCACTAAAACTAAGCGGGGAAACGCCTTCACGCAAACCATTCAGCAAAGATGCCTGTGACTCCCCAGTTAAAAAAAATGAAGTGGGCTTGAGGGTGTCTTTTTCCCAGGGGATGGTTGGTGCAGGAGAATTGTGGAGCCTGGGCTCAGCGGCACCTGGAAGGGGGCTGGCAGGAGAGCCATGTGGATGTGAGTAGCAGAAGTGAGGGACAGAGGTTCAGGTCCCTGCTCATTAAGGTCAAATTCTCCCTATAAAGGCCCAAGGCAGGGTTATTAGGGAGCTGGAGGGGCCCCTTGAAACCCCACTTTGGGAAGCAACAGAGAAGAAGTGGTCCAATGGAGCAGAATTAGGCCCCTGAAGCCCAGGCCTCAGAGAAGGGGGGATGAGGAAGACCTTCCCAAACTCCTATCAGAATAGGCCCAATACTGGAAAATTCATCCCTCAATCCACCAGGGTCCCCAGGGGCACAGGAGACCCAGGCTAAAGCAAGCTTTATTGGGTCACATTACCTCGATTTTCTGGCCATATTACCAGAGAACAGAAGTGGCAAAAGTGCAGCCCACTTCCTGCCCTGTCCCTCCTATATTTCTTCATTGCTAAAGCCTACTCTTTGAGACCCCAAAATTAGGGTTCAGGAGAAATGCACCAGGATTGCGAGAGGGGCTGGGCGGTAGCCGATCTTTGGTGCATTAAAAGCCAAACCGAAGGCCCTTTAAGGCCTTCTCTCTCCCTCCCTCAGTGGAGAGTATCTCTGGGTGGTAGGACAGTTCAACGCCTCCCCTTCCTTAAGACCCATGCCCACCTGCGCCAGCCCCTCACAAAGCTGGCTCCGCTTTCAGTGGGTGCCTGCTGTTTATCTCTTTCCTCCCTAACTATCTGTGCCGAGCCCCAATCTCCTTCCTTCTGCCTCCTCTCCTGGAGGCTTCCTACGCTCTGTCTACCCTCTTGTAACTCCATCCTCCATAAGTAAAGAATTCTGGTAGCTGGTTTCCTTGTTGGCCAGATACAGCCTCTCCGTTGGCCCTCTGGAAACATTTCCGTGAACAAGTCTCTCTCAGCCCCTGCATATAAATATGCCTGTACAGAGATAGACTGGCCTAAGCCCAAATACACACACATCATGAGATAATTACACCCTTATATACATACAGATATCTCTATAGAGTTATATTCGCAAGTGTCTATAACTCTAGCGAGATAGCAGCATGTACATATAAGACTATAATTACTTATGTCCATTTTTATAACTATGCAGTTATAAATAGATTTGCCTATATATAGTGATAATAATATAGAAATATCTCCATAGCCATATATGGCTCTAAGTGAATGCTCTAACTACACTATATCACAATCAATAAGTATATATCTCCTGATACATAATTCCAGTGATATACCTTTATCTATATAGCTGCTCAGAGATATTAATCTGTCAGGATATCAAATGTCCATAAAGCTGGATGGCTAGAAAAGAGTCGTATATTTTCCCATATATAAATCTGCTCTTACAACTACTGTATATGCACAAATACAATGGAAATAATTATATTTTCCTCAAACATAAATCTGTAAATACAACCACAGCACCATTTAGGTATGGTTAGAGATAGAGCAATATTTTCTAGACGTCAGTCTGTCAATAGAGCCACCAGTGCCTCCAAACAGAGAGAGTTATAGTGGGAGTTATAAATAAACTCTCCAGACAGGAAGGGATCTGTAGAACTAGATGTAAACAGGAATCTAAGCCGCCTTTCTTCTTCTTCTTCTTCTTCTTTGTAAAATATTCCTGATGAGCGCACGGTGCAGAGGTGCCTGGGCACTACTATTTTCCCCCCAAAGAGAGCTGGAGGTTGCTGGACTTGGGGAAACCAGGCAGGAGTTGGTCGGGGGCAGCCCAGAAGCCCCTTCCGCGTCAGTCTCCCGGCGGCCGAGAGCTCGGGCAAGTGGAGAGGGCCTAGGGGGAGAAAAATGAAGCAGAGTCTGGCCTGAATCACTGTGCCCCAGCTAAGGCCCCAAATCCTCGCACCAGGGAAGCCCCCGACCAGGAGACGGGGCATCCGAGCCGAGAGAGCCAGGAGGGTCGCGGAGGCTGGGAGAAGGGGACTGCAGGCCGGACCGGGGAGGCCGAGACCCAGCGGGGTCGCCCACCACCGCCGGTGCCCAGCCCTCCCAGCGCCCCATCGTCCGGGGCAGCTGCCTCGCTGGGCGGCTGCCTGGAACCCCAACCTGGGCCCTCTCGATGCGCCCCGCACTCAGCGCTTCGACCGCTGTTCTTTCCTTTTATTGTTATTTTGCCCGATTAGTTATCACAGTGTCCTCCACCGCGTGTGGTTTTCAAATGCGAGGACGCCCAGGGGTCTCTTTCGAATTTTTGTGTGTCTACATTGGCCTTAAAGAAGTGTCTCACACTGGCCTTAAAGAAGTGTCTCAGTGGAAAGTTTGCTTCTCGGTCTTTTTTCTGATCAGATGGGTCACCAGCTGCTAAAAAAGAATCCAAACCTCTGACAAGGTTTGTTACTTAAAAAATTTAAAAGTTCTCACGCTCATTTGTTATGATCATTTTATTTTATTTCTCTTTTAAAAAGTTGGCTAATTTACATTTTTATATTTCCTGTTTGATTATTTTTTTTGGATACAATTATTTTTAAAGGGAGGGAATTTCGTTAGACCCGAAACTGTGGGGCAGCTTCCTCCCCCGCGAGAGTGTCCGTCGCATCTACACGTATGACTCAGTCCTCCCCCCAACACATAAATTAATAAGATTATCAGCAAATTGTACCTGGATAGAATAAGGTGGACGTGGAAGGATCCGGGACCGTGATCTTCTCATCCTTTATGGAAATCCGCTCCTCTCCAAGCCCGAGAAGGAAAATTCAACGCGCCTCAACCCCTCCCTTCTTTCTCTCACTCACTCTCTCTCTCTTTTTTTTTTGAAAAGACCCCAGGAAGGCAACTTTCCCTGGGCTACCGGAGCCCCGACCTCGCTCTCCCCTCTCTCCGGGCGAGGCCATAAATGTTTTTAGATCTCTGCCCGGCGGCTGGTCCTCCCGGGCACCTCGGCCGCTCTCCGGGCCCGGACCCCGGCTGTGGTCGTCACCTCATCCCTCTCTGCCCCTGCAGGGCCTGACCCTGCACGCTTGCCCTCCTCTTTAAAACAGGGTCTCCAAAGAGTCCCCAAAGCCACTAACCATCCCGGTATGGAGGTTCCTCCCCTGATCGCACAAAGCAAATGCCGAGAAAGAGAAGCAGGACAGAGCGGCCTCCAGGCTCTCCTTCTCCTCCTCTGGCCGGAGGACCTCATCTGGGGAGGGGGTTCCCCAACCCAGCCCCCCAAGGGCATAGGAAGAAGCTAACTTCCTTCCTTCCTTCCTTTCTTGTCTGCCCTCGGTGGCTGTGATCATGACTCCTTCCCCTGTCCCCTCCTCGAAACATCTCCTCTTGCATTTTACTGTTGTCCTGCTAGGGAGGGACTGTTAACTACGGTGTTCATTATTTAGTATTATGGTTTTTAGAGGTCTGTTCACCGAGTTGGGGGGTAGGGGACAGCAGCCTGGCCCAGAGGGAGGCCTGCTTGTCACGCGTGCTCGTACACACACACACACACACCCCTAGCGTGGTGCACACACTCACAGGTATATGCCCACAAATGCCCGCTATATTCACAGGAGGCTGGCATCTTCCTACCTCAGCACACAAACACCACACTGCCCACGCACACCAGCATTCAGGCGCAAACACCACCCCCAAACCGAGTTCAAAACCCACACAACGCGCTGGTAAGGAAAGGAAAATACGGAAGAACCCACTTGCAGAAATCCCTTCTCTCCCACAACCTGGAGGGGCGAGTCAGGCCTCAGTCTCTTCCCCCCAGTCTCTCTCTTTCCCTCTCTCTTTTTTTTCTTCTTGTTTACAGCTTCAGAGAGCTCAAGGCCCATAAATCTTGAGGGGCCTACAGAGGCAGACCACATTTGTATGCATCGTTAGGACTCGCTAATACCTAAGCCCATTAACGAGCGTGTTTGCGCGTGGTTTCCGGTGTGTATTAACTTATAGTTAAATTCTGGGGAAAGGGCATTGTGAATTAACATATAACAAATCCATCAAGGGCTTTTGTCATATCAGATTAGTCAGCTATGGGTTTGGGGGTGCGGGTTGCCTGCGTCGGGGGGCACCCACCCTCTAAACTTGCTGGTGCAACCTGAGGGTCTAGGGGAAGACGGGGTGCTCCGATCCCAACCCCAGTCATTCAGATCCCCCAGGCCAGCCGCTGCCCACCTGCGGGACGGTGGATGGCCAAGGGACCCGGGTCCGGGAGGTCGGCGCCGGCGGCGGAGTGAGGCGGACGAGGGGAGGCCCCGCCGGCGCGGCCTGTGGTTATGCTGGGACCGCTCAGCCCGCGGCTGCTGGGCTGTCTGGTTTCCGCTTTGTGAGAGAATCGAGAGGAGAGGCAAGTGGAGCCGCTGAACTTTAATTAAACCGAAGAGAAGACAGTGGGGGGAGGAAAAAAAAAAAAAACGATCAGAGAAGGAGGAGAAGGAGGCCGAGGAAAGGAAGCGAGTCCGGTTCGGGAGATCTCTGCGAGGGCCTGAAAGCTGGGCCTTCTGTGAAGTTCTTCCTTTTCCCCACCCCAGCTTCTCCGCCCTAGTCAAGGAAGGTCATTCCAGCCCTCTTTTAAAAAGAAAGGAAAGGCAAAAGGAAAAGAAAGAAGAGGTAAAAAGAGAAAATCCTTTGTAATTACAGGGCATGTTTCAGCCAGGTGTTCCCGGTTCCAATGACTCAGATCCTATTGGAACCCCAAGTATCTCTATAATTGGCCTGTATAGACAGAGAGGAAGGATGCCCGTTCTAGAGGGAGGACGGAGAGTGGAGGGTCCATCTCTTGGGGTCCTGTAGAAAATGCCAAAGACAAAACCAACTAAATTATTCTGTCCGTGTGGATCTAGTTGCCTATTTAAATAAAGCAAGCGGGGCGGGGGGTTGGGGGGCGGAGATACACGGCGTCGCCCAGGCCGGGCCGGGGCGGGCCCGGGCCGGGGCGGGGGAGGGTAGGCGGGGGCGGGCCCTCCTCGGGCGCTGTGAACTTTAGCTAGGCCGCCGCTTGTCAGCCCCAGAAAGCGTTAAAGGTGCAGCAGCCCGCGCCAGCCTCCGCAGCCGCCTTTGTACGTGTGATTTATGACTTCAATCTTGGTTCACCGAGAGTTCACACGGCTTTCGCTGCTGTTGAAGGTTAAAAGATGGTCTTCGCTTGACAAGTGGGACTATTGAAAATTCTTTCTTCTTCGCTTTTTTTTTTTTAGAAGCGAAGAGCGGAGGTTCAGGAGAGAGAAAAAAAATTTGGGGGGCGGGGGGACAGGGGTTGCAGGTGGGGAAAACGGTAAATCAGGAAAGTTTGCCCCTCTACGTTTAGGATTTTTTTGGAGCTAGGACTTGGGAATACGCTGGGGAGGCGCGTGGAGACTAGGAGGAGCTAGGGAAAGGATTTTTGGGGCATCTTCGGAGGCCAAAGGAGTGACATTTTAAAAAACACAACTCGTGCTTCCACAGTTAATTATCTGGATAACCTGGATCACACCTAACTGATCCTCCTCTTGACACCAAAAGTAGGGCCAGGGAAGGAGAGAACTTGGGGCGAAGAACCGGTATGCTTGGTTGACCATCCGCCTTGCCTGTAGCAGCTTTTCAAGGGCACCCTTGTACCCACAGATTTGGAAAAGGGTGCTTTTAGGTCCCAATTTTCCAACTCCCTTCATC
Source organism: Neophocaena asiaeorientalis asiaeorientalis (assembly GCF_003031525.2). Classification (NCBI taxonomy): domain Eukaryota; kingdom Metazoa; phylum Chordata; class Mammalia; order Artiodactyla; family Phocoenidae; genus Neophocaena; species Neophocaena asiaeorientalis. Next base: position 25,271,449 of record NW_020185339.1, on the reverse strand, counting down.
CTGTAGATGTAGCCTCACGTGCATATTTGATGTCTATGATGAAGCGGATGGGAAAAGTCTAGAACTGAAGTTGGAAGACCTTTCTAATACCAGATCCCTGTGGCCCCCGATCCACTCGCTCCTTCTTCCTTCCAACACTTTGAAGAAGGTGGGTCCACTGCAGAGATGGTGGTCAAGGGTCTCCTAAGGGCCAGAGATAAGGCCCCTTTGTGGTCTAAGACATTGAGTGTTTGGAAGAACAAATCTCTCCTCCTTTTCAGATTCCCTGAGAGAGAGATGGAGATTCTCTGGAGCTGAGAGTTTCTGAGCAGCCTTTTGAGGTTCCTTTAAGATTTTTTAAATCCCCTGAAGTGGGAATTGGGGGCTGTGGGTGTTGGGGAGGGGAGCAGCAGAGAGCTGGGTCTGGTGCTGGGTAGGCCTCCCTACCCCTGTTTAGGGCCCACCACCATGATTGATGCCATGTAGATGTCTTCTCAGGAGGTCAGAATCAGCCTCTCTAACCCAGATCCTGGAACCAAGGGCATCCACACTAGAAGGGGTGCTCCCTGCTTCCCTTCCGTCACCATTTGAGGGCTCCTAGGCAATCCCCAGGAGAAGGGAAGGAAGAGGGAGGAGAGTGGGAAGATGACCACACCCCCTGGGACACCCGGCACCAGCCCCTCCCACACCCCATATATAAACAGTACAACCGGCAGCAGGGAACAGAGAGACCCCAGAAATCCAGAATCCAGGTTCTAAGGTCACTTTGGCACGGATGGCCCTCTGGCATCAAGGCTGTGTCGCACTGTGTTCAGAGGCTTGGGGTGGGGAATAGCTATTGGGAGGAATCAGCCCAAGAAGCTAATGAATCTCTTCCGGATTTGGGTTGGGAAGCAGAAGAATGAACTTAAGGGCCTCTAGAGGTAATGGCTGCACTGAAGTCCCCTTCCCACCCCCTCCAACTATGTTCCTCCCTGGGAAATATTAATTCATAATTGACTGTTGCTTGTGACCATTGTCCTCCAGTGGGCTCACCGATTTCCTTCTCCTCTGTGAAACACAGGGCAGCCTCTGTTAGCCCCTGCCCTCAGAACAAGCAAACTGAGGCCAGCCCCTTGAACTCGGCCCCTATGTGGAATGCTCGCCTCATTCCCAGTCAAGTCACGTTGCACCTCATAGAGTATTTGCACTCAATAAACCACCTCCCATGAACTTCAGATTTCAAAGTGCTTTGTAGGCTTGGCTCCTAGAAAGACAGAGTGGGGACTGGACGTGAGACCCCAACAAGGGAAGCAGCTTGGCCAAGCTTCGTGTGGAGACAGGGATTAAGGCCTAGTGGCAGGACTCCCAGGCTCAATGCTCAAGCGATCTGGGATCAGGGATGGGCATTCTGCCTCCCCTGCCCTGAGGGGTTGCTGGCCTCCCTCAGCCCTCTGGGGACCCCTGAAGACACACCAGGCTCATTTTCCTGACCTCCTTTTCCCCCCACCCCACTCCCCTGTAGGAGGCACACACCCTGGGGTGGTTAGGGGTTGAGAATTGGAATCTGCCAGTTGTTTCACATCTGTAATGGCCTAGAGAGGGAGAGAACTGTATCCCATGAGATAATCTCCCTTTAAATCCCTGCCTGCAGCTCACCTCCCTCGGCACTGAGACAGTTCTCTTCACCCCCTCTTCCCTTCTTACCTGCCCTCTGAAAATGCCAGTGGGGAGGTCGAGGCAGCTCCCACAGCTGCACCTCCTGAGGGACAGAAGTAGTAAATGAGGAGGAGGGTTCAGACCTCCTACGTCCCATGACTTTTCCCTCTATTCCTCAAACCCAGCTCAACCCCTTCATATCAGGGCCCTCCCTCCTTCCTTCCCCAACTCGACTCTCTCTCATGGAAAAGAAGCCTTCCTCCCTCCCTGAGGTGAGGGCTGCTCTAAGAACACCACCACCTTCCATAGGACATCTGGGGACCCAACCCCCAGGAGAAGTCAGTGGCCCAGCCAGCACATCACTGCTTCCTGCCCCCGTGGAGTGGTCCACGGGGTCATCTCAACCACCATCCCAGAGCTCCCTCGCTCTTCCTCCAGGCCACCTCAGTGTCCCTGGGTCTCTCCCAAGCCAGTGTCCCTAGGAAGCCCATCCATAGTGTCCTCTGGAGCTGGCGAATATATTTTAATTTACTGTTTGACGGCAAATAAAGAGACCTTGGGAAAAAAGAGAAGGAGCAACTGTGCCCAGCGTCCTCCCCACCCTCCCCTCCTCTGGACATTGGCTTTCTCCACGAAACAGTGCACTGTTGTTCTTGGACAACCATTCCCCACCATCTCCTTTCGAAGGGTTTGAGTTTCACCCTCCGTTCACCCCCATTAATCACCCCAGCAGCTAAACATCACCCAGCCCCCTCTGGCCCTTTCTCTTCTTCTTGCCCTTAGTATTCATGGCGGGCATTCCTTACTGCTGTGTGCCTCACAAAGACCCCCTCCTCCGACACAAGGTCCCTCCCCCTCTCCAGCCACTCAGGCCGGGTGGGCACTACTCACCGGTCCTGCGGTTCTCACTGCCAGCTCCCGCTCCTGGACCCCATTCCCTCACCACACCTTCCTTCAGGTACCTCATCCCATCCCCACGTACCCTGTCCAGTCTCTCCCACCCATCACCACTCTTTCCTTCCCCATCCACGTGTAGCCCCTTTCTACACTTTTCCCTTCCCCTCCCCCAAGATATTCCCCTAGGCCCTTCAGATACTAGCTTTGAAGCACTTCCCTTCCAGCCTTGGGAAACTGAGAGGCAGCGAGCGTAGCACAGTGGCTAAAAGCATGGGTTTTGGATTCAAATCCCAGATCTGTCACTTGCTGGTTGTATGACCTTAGGCAAACTACTTAACCTCTCTTAGACATCCATAAAATGGACACGCCCACTGACCTTATGGAGCTGTTGTGTAGATCAGATTAAATTTTATTTGCATAGACCCAAGCATTCAGCAGGAGCTTGATAAATGGTACTTATTAATATCAGAAGCTTCTTGTAAAGGGAGAAAAGGATGCTTTTCAGGTTCCAATACAATTGCCTCCTCCAGCATCTAAGAGGGAGGGGTAACAATGACAGAGTCTTGCAGATAAGCAGGGCCCTGGACCAGCTCTCTAGGTTCTCATCATTTGCCGCACATTGGAACCCCCTGGGGAGCTTTAAGAAATACTGATGCCTGGGTCCCACCTCCTGAGATTCTAATTTAGTTGGTTTGGAGTAGTACCCAGGCATCTGGACTTTTAAGCACTCCTCAAGTGATGCTAATTTGCAGCCAGGTGTTGAGGTATGGGCCCTAGGATACAAGAGGTGCTAGGAGGGCTGCCACGTTGCCCTTCTCCTCTTTGTTAACCGGGAGCAGAGCGGGAAGGATACTCAGCCAAGAGCTTCTTCTCAGCGTGGGGCCGCATCGGCAGCCACACTGCTTCAGGGGGTGGGGGGCTGTCACTTAGGATTGGCTTCTCTTAAGATCGCAGAATTTCAGACTCCCATCCTTTTCGTTTCCTCCAACGATTGGGATTTATAAAGGGGCCACCCCAAGAGGAAACAGGGGAATGGACAAATTGACCTCTTCAAGGTCCCTCCCTCATCAGAAAAGTATATGATCCCCAGACCACCAGTGACAGAGGCAGAGGCAGCTAGTGGGGAAAATCTGTAGTTACATAGTAAATGGAGTTTCTACCGGGTTGCTACAATAATAGGCTAAGCGATTAGGATACAAGTTTCCAGGATCTTTTCCCATATTTCCAAAAAGATAAATCAGCCCCGGGAACAGAATCTGCATATTGTAATTAACTTATAAATATTTCATGCTTGGTGCAAACTTTCTTCTCTTCTATTTCATGGCCACAAACTTGAGCACAGAGGAAACCGGGGAAGAGGACTGTGAAGGGCGGAGGGAGGCCCCACGTTGGCTTTGGGGGAGGGAGAAACTGTCTCGGCCGCTTCTTTATTTACTTTCCTCCTGTTCCTTTAAGGAAACATTGCTCACCTGAGAAAATCGGGTCCCAGGTGGTAGAAGGTGTGACTTGGGCTTCTTGGCCTCAGCCCTGACCTCCCCCGGGAGAGGCCAGTCTCTTGTGACCCTGGGGCACTGGGAGCCGCACGCTTTGGAGTCCAAGGACCCAGTGTTTGAATATAAGCTTGGTTCTGCCATTTATTAACTGGTTGGCTTTAAGCAATTTACTTAATTTATCTGAAACTCAGTTTCTTCTTCTGTAAAACAGGCATAACAACCTCTTCCTCATAGGGTTGCCTGTGCCCAGTAGTATTCTACGCGATAACTATTCTTATCAACAGTAACGCTTTATAATGGTTAATCACCCCATTGCATTGCCTTGCATTGTACCCTGTCCCTTGCCCAACCCCACCCCAATGTTTAGGGCACTTAAACAATGAATGCCTACTGTGAATGGGGTGAATATCTCACCTCATTTAATCAACACAACAACCCCGTGAAGGGAGTATAGAATTATCCCTATTTATTATCTGTGTTATGCAAATAAGGGAACTGGGGCCTGTAGCAGTTAAGCATCTAGCCCAGGGTCATCCAGGGAAGTGCTTAAGAGCATAGGCTCTATGGTCTGACTGCAGTTTCAAAGTTGGGCTCTACCACTTAATAATAGCCATAGGATGTAGAGTAAACTACTTAACCTGAGTCTCAGTTTCTTCATCTGTAAATTGGTACTATTAATGGTACCTACCTGGAATGTAATTGTGAGACTTTTTTTTTTAATTGTTCTTTTTTTTTTTTTTAACTTATTTACTTATTTATATTTTTGGCTGTGTTGGGTCTTCGTTTCTGTGCGAGGGCTTTCTCTAGCTGCGGCGAGCGGGGGCCACTCTTCATTGCGTCGTGCGGGCCTCTGACTGTCGTAGCCTCTCTTGTTGCGGAGCACAGGCTCCAGACACGCAGGCTCAGTAGTTGTGGCTCACGAGCCCAGTTGCTCCGTGGCATGTGGGATCTTCCCAGACCAGGGCTCGAACCCGTGTCCCCTGCATTGGCAGGCAGATTCTCAACCACTGCGCCACCAGGGAAGCCCCTAATTGTGAGACTTAATTGTTAACTGCACGGGCGGTGCCTAGCTCAGTACTGGCACATGGAGGTGCCCAGCAAGTATCAGTCATTGTCATCATGATCTCCTCGGCAACTCGGCCCTCGTGTCTCCTGCTCTCTGGTGCTGCTTGGAGGTTAAGTGTGTGAGGTTCTCCACAAGCCACAGAGCTGCTCTCTCATTAACTCCCCCTCTCTCCCCACACACACTTCAGTACCCAGGACTTGGGAAAAAGGACACTAAACAGATTATGACTCCATTTCAGGAATTAAATCAAAACTCAAGACTAACTCAATTTGGCTTCCGACGAGAGGGAAAGGTTAAAAGGGAGTGAGGAGGCGTCTGGGTGTGCTCTCAGAATTGTAATGGGTTCTGGGTCCTTGTTGCCAGCCCTCTGATGGGCCCTTGCCCAAGGGGGATCCCCTGGGGTGGAGAAGCGGAGGAGCCTTAGAACTCTAGGTCACCTGGAAGTGGTGAGGGGGTGGGAAATCATCCAGGAACATTTCCCCAAGGGAGACCCTCTCCTCACACCCCTCAGTCAGCCCGGCCCTGGATTGAAGGGGATCCCAAGACTGGATGGGACTGGGGCTTAGATGGGTAGGTGGGCCTTGAGGCTGTCACCTCCTGAAGTGATATCTGTGCTGACCTGCTTCTCCCTAAAGACATCTAAGCATACTGATATTGTTAGACAGCCCCAAACACTATGACGTGTGTACTTGTACAGACATATAGTAGGTGTGTGAATATCTGCCCAGCTCTCATTCAGCTTCGTGAATTAGCCCAGATTGCTCTGAACACCGTGAAGGAAAAAGTAAAAATCGATTTCTACTTCAGAGAGAGTGGTAACTTTCCTCAGTATTTTCTCCTTTGCTGTTGACACTCTCCATCCAGGCTTAGAAAGACCACATTTCCCCTTATACAGAAGGGGAAAGTGAGGCTCAGGGAGATGGGTAGCTTGAATCAAACAGAAGCGGTGTAGGATCCAAGGATGAATCCCAAACAGAAACCAGTGCTTTGGGGGAGACAGGGCAGGGAAAGCTCCTACCTCGGCTTTCCCCTGGAGGCCGCAGGCCGCAGGCCTCCCCAAAGCCCAGTGGGATGGGGACAGCGCCTGGGAGGCAGTCGCTCCGGAGGGGGGGACTCCGGGGCTTGCCGAACAGCGGGGCCTCGGGCGAGAGCGTCGCCAGCGCGTCCTCATTCTGCGATTACTGTCAGGGGACCATCCATCAGCGCCGCCCAGGACGCTCGGCCAGACTGCCCGCCGCCCGCCCGGGTCTCTCCAGATCGCATTAGCGCGGGGAGAGGGCGCGCTGCGGCACCGGCTGCTGGGAGAGGGGCGGACCGGCCACGCTGTGGGGTGGGGGAACCTGGGCACCGCGGGGGGGCCGCTGCGGGGGCAGGGCAGAGGCCGCTTTAGGGCCCCTCTCCTTCCAACCTCCCGGCTCTGGCGTCTAAGGTCGAGAAGGGGGCGCTAGAACCGGGGAGCAGTGGGGGAGGGGAACACAAAGGGCTCCAGGGAGGGGGCCAGGTAGTGGGGGAGGAATCACCAGAAACAGAAAGCGAGAGAAACACCTGTAAAGGGGAAAACAGGAGGAAGTTGGTTGGGAAGAGGAGGAGATTGAGAAGGGGAGGGCAGAGAATGTGGGTTAAGTGGGAGACAGGGACTTAAAGGGGAAGAGAAGTGAGGATGTAGAGTGAATCGGAAGGGAACAGGTGAGAGAACAGGGAAGCAGGGGTGAAAAACCTTAACCTAGCCCACCCCCCTCCTTCTACACGTGGAGAAAGTGAGGCCCAGAGAGGAGAACCCTTATCCAAAGACCCACTCCAGCTGCTGGTCCTTCAACTCCTGTGTTTTGGGTATTTGCTGCGCGCGGGGCACGGGCTGCTGAAATGATGCAGGATCGGTCCTTTCTCTCCAGAAGCTGCAGTCTTTTCTGGGTGGGGTGGTAGAGGGGCTGAATACCCAGCAGAGCTCTTCCACCCCCAGCCAGGTGGGGTTCCCTGCACTCAACTCCCCTTGCCCTCTGCTGTTGCGCTTATCTCCTTGCGGAGTGTGGCAGGTGCAGAGAACCCCCTTCTGTCTCCACGGGACTCCCCAGAAGCTGAGACAGGTGCTTGAGAGTTTGGCCAACTCTCCCACAGCCTTGCCTGCTCAGTTTGTCCTCTGGGGATGGGCAACCCCCACAGTGAGATCAAAGCAAGCAGAATTGAGGTTGAACACAAAGAAGTACTTCCGGGTCCCACTGTCGGGAATCTTTTTTTTTTTTTTTTTT
>NW_020185339.1:25219417-25264057 GCF_003031525.2 Neophocaena asiaeorientalis asiaeorientalis | reverse complement strand
ACGCGGGCCTCTCACTGTTGTGGCCTCTCCCATTGTGGAGCACAGGCTCCGGATGCGCAGGCTCAGCGGCCATGGCTCACGGGCCCAGCCGCTCTGCGGCATGTGGGATCTTCCCGGACCGGGGCACGAACCCGCGTCCCCTGCATCGGCAGGCGGACTCTCTACCACTGCACCACCAGGGAAGCCCCGGGAATCATTTTGTTGCTGAGGCTGTAAAGCAGCTGTCCTCCCCCAGGGGTGGAGTTGGCACCATCTGCCAGGGGAAGACTTGTCCCCTGAAGTCAGATTCCATGGTCTGCCTTGTATGAGGCTTGGTGCTGGGCATGTTGGGGGTTCCAGAGAGCCTGGTCCCTGTCTATGGGGTTTGCGCTCTAGACATGAATGAACTGACATCTAACTGGCCTCCTCCCCATTCCCTGCCAGCTCTGCAATATCATGGAATTCCTGTATCCTTGGCAACCCCCAAATCATCTCACCCTTCTTCCTGCCTCTGGGAGAACTGAGTCTGGGTGGTTCCATCTAACCCTCCCCAACTTCTCTCCTTAAACCTGTTTCCTGACAATCAGGAAGTGCCTCCTTATGTCTAAACTTGACCCCTCCATCACCATGGTCCATCGTCATCATCATCACTTTGATGGGATTTTGTCATGACCAGGGCTGAAGCAGCGCATTCTTTCTACAAACACCCCTCCTTCCCAGTGATACCCAATCCTCAGTGGCCAGGCAGGGAGTGGGGACGGCCTCCTTTCGAGAGCTCTGGAAACTTCTCTTTCCTCTATCTGAAACCAGCTCCTATATGCTCTGAGGTAGCTGTTGTTGTTTTTAAGAAGGGGTCATCTTCCTCCAAAGCCCAGGTTACATTTAGAGGAAGGCAAATTTGAGGGAGTTTCTAATCCCAGCCTTTGCCTGTGCCCATCCCCAAAGAGGCGAGGGGCTCAGGAGAGGAGAGAAATGAACAGAGCCGGGACTTGAACAGATTCCCTGTCCCCCCTCCCAGCCTCAACTCCCAGGGTTGGGGTCCCTACAGGACAGGAGAAGTAGATACTCTTGAAGCTCCAGACTAAAAGTCCATAGATGAATTTCAGCATTATTCCGTCTTGTGGGCAAAGTGGTGCCCTCAGGACTCAGCCAAGTGGGAAAAGCTGGGAAAGAGGCTGTTTCTGCAGCTACTGACACTTTATCCAGAGGAGGATGTCAGCCTCACCCCAGGAGCAGTGCTGGAAGCTGAGAGCTTGGGAGTAGACAGTGAAACAATTCTTCCAAGGGCATGCTAGTTGAGGGGGTTGGAACGCCCAGGCCAGAAAATCATCGAGGGAAGGAGGCCTTGGCAATAACTCTCTGTGTCTCTGCACTAACTCCACATACATTGTCTCATGTGATCCTCAGTGCGGGCTTCAGCGCCTGGCACAGAATACATGCTTGTTGTACAAATGGATGAATGAAGAGCCGTGGGAGGGAGGTCACGATCCTCAATTATAGATTAAGAAACAGAGGCACACAAAGGTTAAACGACTTGCTCAAGGTCACGTGTCTCACTGGGGCAGGGCCAAATTTCAGGGGAGAGCTACTTTGGTGGTCGAGGGTGCTGGAGAGGAGGGAGGCAGGAAGGGAGGGAATAAACGATCAGACCCCAGACCAGGGGACAGAGGAGAGCTCCGTAAACAGATGACTCCCTGGGGAAGATGACATTTCAGACCATGCAGCTTTAGAAATATCTCACTGGGCTTCCCCGGTGGCGCAGTGGTTGAGAGTCCGCCTGCCGATGCAGGGTTCGTGCCCCGGTCTGGGAAGATCCCACATGCCGCGGAGCGGCTGGGCCCGTGAGCCATGGCCGCTGCGCCTGCGCGTCCGGAGCCTGTGCTCCGCGATGGGAGAGGCCACGACAGTGAGAGGCCCGCCTACCGCAAAAAAAAAAAATCTCACTGAAGGTTGACTGGTAGCATATACACAGCCCTGCAAATAACATGGAGAGGGCAAGGGGGAGACTGGGCCGTTGAAGACCAGGAGAGGAGGTTGACACTGAGAGTCTGGACACATGACCCTGGGATCTTTGATTGCCCCTGAACACTGTGTGACATCAGACCAGCCACATCCCTCTCTGAGCCTCTAGAGAATGGAGATACCAGATGAAGAGGAGGGTGCACGTGGGCAAGAAGGGTCATCATCCTCAGGTAGCAATTGCAGGCATCAAGTTCTCACTTCCCTGGATCTTTTTTTTTCTAGCTGTGTTGGCTCTTTCTTGCTGCATTCGAGCTTTCTCTAGTTGCCTTGAGTGGGGGCTACTCTTTGCTGCAGTGTGTGGGCTTTTTATTGTGGTGGCTTCTCCTGTCGCGGAGCACAGGCTCTAGGCACACGGGCTTCAATAGTTGTGGCTTGCGGGCTCCAAAGCACAGGCTCAGTAGTTGTGGTGCATGGGCTTGGTTGCACCATGGCATGTGGGATCTTCCTGGACGAGGGATCGAACCTGTGTCCCCTGCATTGGCAGGTGGATTCTTAACCACTGCGCCACCAGGGAAGCCCAGAGGTACGTTTTGTCCCCTCTCCAAATCCCTAACTTGGAATGTTGGCTTTTTGTGTGTGTGTGTGTCTCTGCCAGGACTTAGTTGCAGCATGTGAGATCTAGTTCCCTGACCAGGGCTCGAACCCATGTCCCCTGCATTGGCAGGCGGATTCTTAACCACTGCACCACCAGGGAAGTCCAGAGGTACGTTTTGTCCCCTCTCCAAATCCCTAACTTGGAATGTTGGCTTTTTGTGTGTGTGTGTGTCTCTGCCAGGACTTAGTTGCAGCATGTGAGATCTAGTTCCCTGACCAGGGCTTGAACCCATGTCCCCTGCATTGGCAGGCGGATTCTTAACCACTGCGCCACCAGGGAAGCCCCTGGATCTGTTCTTTGTTGTTATTATTGTTGTCGTTGCTTCTGTCTGATTTTAATTATCTTATTTTTTTTCGAATACGAAATACGTGTACATAGTTGAAAACTCAAGAGACATCAAAAGTTATACAGTGACAGGTAAGTTTCCGTCCCACGCTCAGGACTACCAGGCCACCCAAGTCCTCTCTCCATTCTAACCGCAGTAGCCACTGTCTTGTAGAACCCTCCAAAGATACTTTCTACATCTCCTGGCTTGTACCCTGGCGTCACCACAAAGCTGAGCTGAGCACTGAGGTTTGGGGAAGAGGAGTAGAGGGACACACCTGGGTGGGTGGGGCCTTGGAGGACCAAGTACTTTCAGTTTCCGCTCCCACCCTGGTGAGATGGCTGCATACCTGAGCAGCTCAGAAGCCTTGCAGGTCACAGGGTGTGGTCAGGGGTCCAGGCAGAGGCAGGAGTCCTCTCCAGGGCTCTAAGCCCCCACTCTGCCGTCCCAGGACCCTCAGTGTTCGCCTGGCTGAGGTGTCACCCAGTTGGGTCCTGCTTAGGTTCTCCAGAGAACAAGGCTCCACATCTTCCTTCTACTACCTGTTGCACTGTTGGGAAGACTTCCTTGATGTCTAACTCCAATTCCTTCTACTTTCGGTGTAGCTCATGGTTTTAGCTTCTGCCCTCAGTGGAGATGGAACGTCCTCTTTGAGATGATGGTTTTGCTCCCTCCCCCACGCTGACATACACAATAACGTACACCCTCCCCCGACATTGAAGGCCTCTGAATTCCCATCCACCTGTCATTTCCAACCACTTCATTCTTGCCTGGCACATCCCTTTGGTACTATTATCCGAGAGTGCACTTTGGTCACTGAAATGATGAAATCCCAACATAAAGCCGAGTCTTCCACCAGATTCAGGGGGTAAATGCAGGCTAGACCCCTTGCCAACGGAATTTCCCCATTTTTGGTGATGGTCTAGCCCAACTCTTGCACTTGTGCCCATCACCTTGACCACCCCCCCCACCACAGCCCTCATTCATGGCCTACAGTGGGATAAGGCATAGGCGGACCCCAAGGCTGGGATGGCCTCCCCTGCCCTTGGCTCCATACCCTGCCCTGGTTAAACCTCATCCTTTTCATTTACTCATTAAGCAGTCATTATTGAGCACTAGTCTAGGTTCTTGGGATACATCGGTGACCAAAACAGAGAAAGACCCCTGCCCGTGTGGCGTTTATGTTTTAGCAGGGTGAGACAGCTAATAAACAATACATTTATTAAATAAGTAAATTCTATTGTGTATTAGGTGGAAGGTATTACAGAAAAAAATAAATCAGAGAAAGAGGGATCAGGATGAAGGGGAAGTCTGCAATTTTAAATATGGTGGTCAAAGAGGTCTCATTGAGAGTGTAGTATTTGAACGAAGACCTAGAGGTGAGGGTGTAAATAAGCCCCACAGCTGTCTTGGGGAAGAGAATTTCGAGCAGAGGGAAAGCTGGTGCAAAGGCCCTGGGGCAGGTATGTGCCAGGCACGTCTGTGGAACCTGGAGGCTCGTGTGGCTGGAGTGGCGAGAGCAAGAAAGTGGGAAGGGATGATGTCTGAGAGCTAATGAGGGGCCAGGTGACATAGGACCTCCTAAGCTGTCTTAAGGAGTTTGATTTTTATTCTGAATGAAGCGGAGAGGAAAGATATGATTGGACTGAAGTTTTAAATAGGTCTTCTGTCTTTTGTGTTGAGAATGGATTGCAGGCGGGGGGGGAAGATGCGGGGAGACCTGTTGAAAGGTTCTGGCACTAATCCAAGTGAGAGGTGAGTGGCTCGGACCAAGGTGGCAGCAGCTGACATGGTGAGAAAGGCCCAGATTCTGGATTTGGTGACAGTTTTCCGTTCTTTGGCTTCCATCCTCCACTCTCTTCACACCCTCTCTTCTTTCCTAGGTTGTATGTTTTCTCTTTCCTTGAAGACTGAGAGCTCTCTGGGGGCGGGGTCAATTCCGGCCCCGAGATCTGCCCCAGCATCCAGGGCAGTGCTGGATCTGCCCTAGCATCCAGGGCACTGGGGCCTGTTGACCTTGCAAAGGTCAACAGGCCCCAGTGCTGTCCAGGAAGAGGCTGACAAGCAGGGCAGCCTGGCAGCCCTTCCCGGTCCCAGGCTCCCTGAGCCGAGGGGAGGAGGCTGCTGTCTCTAAAGAGGATGTGATGGACAGTTATTGAAGGCACTCAGCTGGGGTCTCCACTCCAGTCTTAATCTGAGCTGCCCTCAAGGAAATCATAACCAGCTCTTAAAAACATGTTAAGACCAAAGCTGGTGTGTGTGTTTGAGCAGTGCTTCAGACAGCTGCTTAATACTGGGGGCCTCCAGGCCTTTGATTCCTCCACCCTTCACCTGGCCCTCTCCCCCCCATCTGGCTGGTGTTTATCTGCCAAGACGTTGTTTAAATCACACTCATTTCCTATAAACATTTCACTTGAAATGCTATCCGCTGCTCCAGAAATTCATCTATCACCAGCTCAGGGCTGTACTTGAGGAGCCTCGGGGTGATGGCTCCCCATCTCTCTTCTGTCCCCCATCATCCCTCCTCCCTGACCCATATTCTCAGGTTTCACGCCATAAGAACAACTTCCCCTCAGTGTAACAGCGCACTTAGTGCCAGGATTATTTATAACAGTTGAGATGGCAACAGGCTACAGGGAACAGCCCAGCCCATGGACACTGTCTCTTGCAAAGCTCAGTAAATGGACCTGGATTGCTGTTTACCACCTGGCGTCTCGGCCTTCTCTGTGTTTCCTGCTGGCTTCAGGGGGACATGGGTGGTTGGGGGAACAGGGGCCTGGATAAGGTCAAGGCTGTCCTCAGAGTTTATTATAAGCCAGGCCCCAAATAAAGTGACCCCCTCACTCTCCTTCTGTCCCCCGCCTCTCTGTTCTGGCCTCGGGCCAGCTCTCCTCTTGAAAATTAGCTGCTCCTAAGAGCTTGTTCTCTAGCAGGGATCCCACCACCTCCCCAGGAGTCAAGCTGGGGAAGGCATCTAATCTGGATTGGAATGGGGGTGTGGGAGGCTCTGGGGTCTTCTTCCAAGGAAAGGTTTGAATTGGCTCTACTCGGGCTAGAGTGGAGGCAGGGGGTTGGATGAATTCACTTCCTGAAGACAGGAAGCTTTCCGACCATCTTCCTCCTCCCCAGCTGTAACAATTCACTAGTTGTCCTAATTTGAAGGCTCTGCTCGCGTTTGGGGCTGGAGGATCCGAACCCGTTGAATGGCTCCTCTCCCAATTTCATTTATTTGGCTAGAGTCACTTGAAGGAAAAGCATCATTAGATCTCCTAGTCCTTCCCGCAGGCCTGATCCAACCCCTCCCCAGACACTGGGGCACCTCCACCTCCTTCCCTCCACACCTGTGACCACTCACTGCACTGGGGAGGCTCCCAGCTGAGTTCCAGGGAGAGCCCAGGTGAGAAGCTTCTAGAAGGTAGGGAGGGATCAGGGTTAAACCCAAGGTGGGGCAGGCAAGGGAGCGGCCCCAGTCTTTGGGGGTCAAATAGTATCCCTTTACAAGCCAAATGAAGAAAAAAAGTTCTAAGGGGAACACATGACTCCATAAAATAAAGGGACATAATTCGGAGTGATATCTAATTTATCTATTGAATGCCTCCTACGTACTCTTTTATCACTTAGATGGACAGAATATAATTGGTGCGCTGAACGCCATCAATCTCAGGGCCTGGGCTTCCTGTGCTGGCTACACCTATTACTGTCAGATTATGACACTGGAATACCAAGATCAATGACATTTTAAATGTGCTCCAGTTATGGGCAATTGCTGACAATAAAAACAGTGACAAATTGATGAAACTTGGGCAGCGATGATCTGGTGTCAAAAATAAACCATAAATAATCTGCTTTCCAAACTGGAAGAGGTGCCTGGGACTCCAGCTTAGGGGGAAAAGGCCCAGGGACAGCAGAACCTTCCCACTCACAGCATCTTGGCCACTCAGGAAGCCCCACCTGCTTTCGCAAACTCCCTGCAGGCTGTGAGGCCCCGACCGGAGATTCAGAGGCAGTCTCGGGTCAAAGCCTGGAGTACCTCTAGAGAGAGTCCCCATCACCGAGACTTTGGGAAGTGCCTGTGTGTGGCTGCCAAGACAGGGGCCACACAAGTTCTCCAAGACATCAGCGAGTGGCCTTGCGGGATCCTGCCCACACTGAGAGATTGGTGGCCGAGTCACAGAGTCGGACTTAGTTAACATAAAAGCTGGGAGACACTTTGGTCTTTCCTGGTGGCACAGTGGTTAAGAATCCACCTGCCAATGCAGGGGACACGGGTTCGAGCCCTGGTCCAGGAAGATCCCACATGCGGAGCAACTAAACCCGTGCGCCACAACTACTGAGCCTGCGCTCCAGAGCCCGCGAGCCACAACTACTGATCCCGCATGCTGCAACTACTGAAGCCCACGCGCCTAGAGCCCGTGTTCCGCAACAAGAGAAGCCACCACAATGAGAAGCCTGCGCACTGCAACGAAGAGTAGCCCCTGCCTGCCGCAACTAGAGAAAGCCTGCACTCAGCAACAAAGACCCAACCCAGCCAAAAAATTAAAAAATAAAAAAGCTGGGAGAAACTTTGAGTCTCTTCCCGTGGAGGGTCTGACTTTGTCCTCCAAACTGGCTGGCAGAGGGGCCTGCATCCTCCCTACTCCTCCTCGACCTGCCCCAGGCATTCTTCCCCTAGGTCGCCACCCACCCTGCTCATCTCTTTCCAGAGAAGTTTGGTGTCTTTCCTCAGGGAAGGCCTTTACGCAGATGTGTTCTGGGTGCCCAGCAGCAGTGCAGCAGAAATGAGTTAGAGGCATGTTCCTTTTGGGATCATGAAGAAGAGATGGAAAAATAACATGGAAAAAAACAAAACCAAAAACACCCCCAAGCCATGATGTGTGTCTCCTTCTCTGGTTTTGACTTACGTTAAAGGTTTCTTAATGAAAGGGAGCTCCAGGCCTGCAACCAGCAGAACTTTTGGGGGGGTTCATTAAGACAGACCCTTCTCCAGTTCCTTATTTTTAAGGGATTGCCTTACTTTGTAGTTTCGCTCTCACACATTTCCCTCATTTTAATAATCACAACTTCTTAGTATGGATACTACTGCCAATACTATTACAAGGTTTACTATTGGAAAGCATTTATTGAGCAACTACTGCATGCCAAACTCTGTCCCAGGTGTTTTACACCTAGGGTTTTTAAATCCCATAGCAGTCCTATGAGGTGGATGTCATTTTCCACATTTAGAGGCTTAGAGATTTGGTGACTTCCCTGAGATGACATAGTGAGTAAGCAGCAGAACAAGAAAGGAATCTAAGATGTAGACTCTAAGGCTCATTTTTTCCAATGTCCTCCTCACAAACCATTTTCATCCCATTTTACAGATGAGGCCCCAGAGGCTAAGGGGCTCCCTTAAGAACCTAGCTAGTCACGGACAGAGCTGGACCTAAACCTGTCTTTTCTGACTCCCTCTATACCATATCCACGCTCTTTCTAGATGTCCCACAGCTGTCTCCTTCTTCAGGAAGCTACTACTCACTTGGCCAGGTGCTCCAGCCTTGGCCCCTGGAGGCGGCAGGTGGCCACAGTCTGCTTGACTCCAAGCAAGCAGAGTCTGAATCCTCACTCTGCCACTCGACAGCCATGCGACCTTAGAGAAGCCGCTTCACCTCTCTGAGTTTCAGGTGGTTGTGAGAATTTAAGTGATATAATCCGTATAAAGCATTTGCCACCAAAGCCTAGCACGTAATAAGCGCTCACTAAATGTAGTCATTAGCGATATAACCTGGGACAATGGCAGGGAAGTTTGATAAATGAAAAAGGCAAACAGAGAAGGGACTTACTGGCAGAGAGGGGCACACACGGAAGCATTCCTCACCTGGGGTACAGAGGCCGCATAGTGGGAGTATCACAGGACGCATAAGAAGCCTCTCTGAGGACCACAGAGGTTCTTTGATGGCAAACATCAATTTTTATATGAAGCCATAAAAAATATACTATGTAATAGAGTGCAAAATTTGCATAATTTTAAAGCTAAAACTTAAGGCCTCAAAAGAATTTGGTCCTCAGTGAGGGCCCTTCAAGCTGAGCCCCCAGACCGCTGGGGTCCAATTCACTCCTCTCTCTCTAATATCAAAGGGACTTTGGGAGAAAAGTTTGAGAATCTTTATGTCAGGGACAGAGCCTGGACAAGAGCCAGGATTTCCGACTTGGTCATGCTTTAAAAGAGCAAAACAAACAACAACACCACTATTTCCACTGTTTAACCTTCAAGTGTATCATTAAGGACATGAAGTATCCAATGTAAATTTATGATAACTTATTTCTGATTCCTTCCTGTTTACTAATTACTGGCTGAACCACTAACCATCAACCCAGTGAATAGTCACACTTTATAGAAGGTAGCAAAGCAGAATACTTAAAATTGGTTGTATTCTTAAGGAAAAACCCAGAGACTGCCTGTCACTTTGATGGACAAAAGCCTTTAAGTTTTGTGACCGTGGGAGGGATTTGCCCATCCAGGTCTCGTGGACCCTTTCCTCTCTTGATCCCCACTCTAGTCCTCTGTAGGTGCCCTCTGTTGGCCCAGCCTTGGGGCTGCCCAGGGTTCAAGGCTTTCATGTTCCCAAAGGGCCTTGGAGTGGCCCTTGACTCATTAGAACATCCACAGGACACACCTACCTAGGGCTCTGTAACCAACCCAGCAGTAGCCACCACCATGGTTAACTTCTGGTCTTTATAAAATTTTGTTTTCTTCTTAATTGTATAAGTAATACATGCTGATTGTAGAGAAATGTAAGAGTCCAGATAGGTGAAAAAGAAGAAGAAAGAAAGTCCCCAGAGCTTCCCCACTAAGGAAGATCCTCAATTTGCCCGGCAATTACGGGACTTTGGGAACCGTGCTGAGTCTCCCCCTGTTTAAGGTGGAAGTCTACATAATGTGACCCTCTGTTCAGGGTGGGGATTCAGGGAGGTGGTATTCTGCAGGGTGTGTCGCTCTGATAAAAATCAGAAGCCTGCCCAAGTTCATGGTGGAAGGGGACTGGTCACAGCCCAGTTTGAGGATCGTTAGATTGGTCCTTGGGTGACTCTAGGGGTTGGATACAGGGGACGGGGGGCCTTCCCAATGGATCCCACCACCCCTTCAAATGGCAGGCTCATGGAGAATTGGACAGACCAGACCCTGGCCAGCCCTTCCAAGATTTTTCCCTACACTTACTCCACTACTTCATGGCATTAAAAATTGCAAGTACTCTCAGGAAAGGAAGTCAAGTGACTTAGATCCATGACAGCTCCATTTCTGAGAGAAGGAAGTGCTTTACTCCACCAGATCAGACAAAACTAAAATGACTCTTTGGTCCAAACCCCCAAGAGAGGGGCAGTGGGGTTGGTAAAATCATTCCTGCCCCCAAACCCAGGAATGATGGGGGGGAAATGCCACATAGCCATACCCAGGTCCCAAAGAACTCTGAGGCCAGGTGAGGGGCTGAAAAGAGGAACAGAGACAGATAAGGATGGAGCCATGAGCGGCCAGACTTAGTTCAGGAGATTGGTGCTAGGGGCAGGGAAAGGGTGGGGCAGGGAAGGCTTCCAGGGGAGGGGAGTGTGTCAGAGGAGGAGAAAAATAAGACTGAGCAGGGGACTGGGTAAAGGTGAATTGGCAGAGAGGGTGGGTGATGGCTGGGACTGGGGCAGGAGTGCGGGCTGAGGAAGGCAAGGGGTGGCAGCAGCTTTGGGAGGGTAGCCTTTCGAGGTGATGGTCAGAACTCTGGATCTTAAGAGCAGGAAAGCAGGTCATATTTCACATCTTTCTCCAAATATCGAGATTAGATCTGGTCAAGAATAAGTCCCTAGGAAGCAACTGTGAGTGCCCCGCCCACCCATCTTGTTGACGAGTAAGGAGTGAGAGCAAAGTTAGGAGTGTGGGCATCTGACAGGTCTTTACGATTCTAGAAGCACTTATTACACCTTCTTCCTCCTCCTCTGCCTTGGCTAATGGGCTGTGGGTACCCACTGTGCACAGGGCAGTGAGACTCTTGTGGGTAATGCAGAAGCTGGGTCCTGCCCTCCTGGCCTTCTGAGGAAACTGCTTTTTTAAAATTTGGTTTGTTTTTTCAGCCCCAGCAGGACTGAACCCTTCCCCCCTCCAATCTCTGGGTCCCTCCAAATCCCTCATAGCCTTCAATCCTGAGAACCGGAAGTCTGGCCTGCTTCCTAACATCAGCCCTTCTGTGTACCACAACCTCATCGCCTCTGGCCCAGAAAGACGACTTCTCGATACATCTTTCCCTGCAATCCAGCTTCTCCTCCTGGGACCCTCGTCTTGGAGGCTGGCACCATCATTGGGTCAGTCACGTTGGGCCAGGAATCTGGGAGTCATCTTGGGTTCTTCTGCCCCTAAAACCTCTCTGATTCAATATTTATTGAGCATCTTCATTGAGGCAGGCCCTGTTCATGGTGCTGAAGACCAATGTGTACAAAACAAATCCCTGCCCTCACCGGCTTGCAGATCAGTGACCTAATGTGTGGGTTCTACGTTCGGAACATCTGTTACCCTCTTTCCCACTGTTATCATCCTTGGTCCTCCGCGTCACTTGGAATCCTCTGCTTGGTCGCCAGAGTGATCTTACAAACCCAGATCTACCCTTGTAATGCTTTGCCAAAAACCTCAAATGAAGACTTAATTTTTAAAAATTCAGAGTGAAAAAATCAAGTTGTAAATTATATCATAAGAGTTGGACAGTTTTTCAAAAAGCACTGAAGCAATATAATATGCTATTCTTGGATCTATGTGTGTGGTAAAAAATACAAAAACAAATTCATGATGGTGGGGCCTTTGATAGGAAGGAGAATGGTACTGGGAGTGGGGTAAGGGAGCTTCAATTTTATGTCATGACCTGTTTATTTTCTTTTTAAAAACTCCAGAGCAGGGCTTCCCTGGTGGCGCAGTGGTTGAGAGTCTGCCTGCCGATGCAGGGGACACGGGTTTGTGCCCCGGTCCGGGAAGATCCCACATGCCGCGGAGCGGCTGGGCCCGTGAGCCATGGCCGCTGAGCCTGCGCGTCCGGAGCCTGTGCTCCGTAACGGGAGAGGCCACAACAGTGAGAGGCCCACGTACCGCAAAAAAACCCACAAAAAAACAAAAACAAAAAAACAACTCCAGAGTAAAGTTGAAGAAATGTTGATAGTAGCTTAATAAAACCTTAAGTCTGGATGGTGGGTACAAGAGTGTGACATTATTCTATTTTTTGTGTTATAAAAAAACTTGTCAAAATTTAAACCATAAAATCCTCAGGGGTCCCTCACTGTCCCCACCTGTTTAGCCTAACATCTTGGGCCTTCATGAGCTTGTGCCAACCTCCTCTCTACAGCGAAGGCAGTTCCCCAGAGATGCCACAGGTGCCCTGGCCCCTGGGCCTTCACCCAGGCCTCTCTCTTTTCCCAAATGGCCTTTCCTGATTTGCTACTTCACTTCTGCCCCATAGCAAGCTGGTTAGGACTGGGGAGGTAGAAACATTATGAGGAGGATAATTCTTTCTTGTCCTGGTTTGTATTTAGCTGCAGCTGGAGAGACAGTTCACCTGTTTCTTTTTATTTAAAATCTGGTTTATTTCAAAACTGTTATCAGTGAGGGGGAGGTGGAAAGAGTAAGACCCTCCACAGAGCCTTCCGGCCCTCCAGGCTTCCCAAATAACCCAGCCTGGAGGCAGAAGCTTCCCAGTAGAATAGAGAAAAACTGATAACCTCATTCCCTGGTCTGGCTCTGTTAGGATTATCGTCTGGCGTTCCCTGCTGTTGGAAGAGCTTCTTTAGAGCAAGCCAGAGCCATCCCCTGCCTAGAGGGAAGAAACTCAGCCTGAGCCTGATTTGACCACAGCTCCTGGTGGGATGCTGAACAGGCACACAGACTGGCCCAGAACACCCTCCCGCTCCATCCTGCCCCAGATTGCCATGCATCCTTTGGGATGCATTTGGTGTTGCCTCTCCCACATCCTCCTTGCTTCTGCCTCTCACAGACCAGGGTAAGTGTCCCTCATATGCCTGCCCTGGATCCCTCCCATGGCAACTGTCTTTTCCCCTTCATAGCACACATCGTCCTGAATTCTAACTGCCTGTTATGTACCTGCCTCCTGCATCAAGTCTTGCTCTCCGAGAAGGCAAGGATCAAGTCTGTCTTGTTTCCAGTTGCATCTCTGGCACCTGCAACTCTGCCTGGCTCATAGTAGGTGCTCAAGAATTTTTCTGAGTGAGTGAATGGTCTCCCTCACTAGACTGTGAGCATCTTGTTGGCAAGGACTATGCCCTGATCATCTCTGGATCCTCAGCGCCTTACGTAGTGCGTGGCACATAGTAGGTGCTCAATAAAGACTTCCCCATTTGAGTGACTGGACCTTGGTCTCTCCCCTTACAAGCTAGGTAGAGGGAGAGAATCTTTTCTTCTCTCTCTCTCCTCCCCCAACTGTGTCAGGGCTGGTGGTTAAAGCTGTGGGGCCCTCCCTGCCTTCAATGACCATATATTCAAACATTCTAATGGTACAACAGAAAGTGGTGACCGAGTCCCTGGATCCAGGCATCTCTCCCACGGCCCATCCCAAATAGGGGTGGACTCCTTCAGAGAAGGGGTGCTTCAGGGCCCTCCCCCCTCACTTCAATCTCCTGTATCATCGAAGAGCCCACTGTCTACCCAGAATTCTTCCTGCTACCACACACGTCTTGTTTCATCTATTCTTGGGGAAGATGTGCTGTAGCCAGGTGTATCTATCTGCTCCTCAAGGAGAAATAAAATATATTGGGTTGGCCAGAAAGTTCCTTCAGTTTTTAAGTAAAAATAAAAGACACAGTTTTTCATTTTCACCAAGAACTTTATTGAACAACGTAGTCACCGTTTTGTGCCACTACCTTCTGCCATTTTTCAGGCCGCTTCATAATTCCATCTTCCCAAAACTTTTTATCTTTTTTGTGCAAAGAACTGTTCCAGGTGCCTTTTACAGTCTTCCAGGGAATTGAAATTTTTTCCACTAAGAGAATTTTGTAAAGACCGAAATAAATGGAAATCCGAAGGTGCAATGTCTGGTGAATACAGCGGATGAATCAGAACTTCCCAGCCAAGCTGTAACAGTTTTTGCCTGGTCATCAGAGAAACATGTGGTCTTGGCGTTATCCTGATGGAAGATTACGCGTTTTCTGTTGACTGATTCTGGATGCTTTTCGTCGAGTGCTGCTTTCAGTTGGTCTAATTGGGAGCAGTACTTGTTGGAATTAATCATTTGGTTTTCCGGAAGGAGCTCATAATAGAGGACTCCCTTCCCATCCCACCACATACACAACATCACCTTCTTCGGATGAAGACCGGCCTTTGGTGTGGTTAGTGGTGGTTCATTTCGCTTGCCCTACAATCTCTTCCATTCCACATTATCGTACAGTGTCCACTTTTCATCGCCCATCATGATTTGTTTTAAAAATGGAACATTTTCATTACGTTTCAGTAGAAAATCGCATGTAGAAATACGGTCGAGAAGGTTTTTTTCGCTTAACTTATGTGGAACCCAAACATCAAAGCGATGAACATAACCAAGCTGGTGCAAATGATTTTCAACACTTGATTTGGATATTTTGAGTATGTCAGCTATCTCCCGCGTGGTATAACGTTGATTGTTCTCTAGTAACGTCTTGATTTAACGCTGTCAACTTCAACTGGTCTACCTGACTGTGGAGCATCGTCCAGCGAGAAATCTCCAGCACGAAACTTCGCAAACCACTTTTGACGTGTTCAATCAGTCACAGCACCTTCTCCATACTCTGCACAATCTTTTTTTGCTTTTCAGTTGCGTTTTTACCTTTCTTGAAATAATAAAGCATAATATGCTGAAAATGTTGCTTTTTTTCTTCCGTCTTCAATATTAAAATGGCTACACAAAAAATTCACCAATTTTGGTTTTTTTTTAAATGCACACTGATATGACAGCTGTCACAATACAATCTAACAAAATTGTTTTGAAAGAAGCTAAAGACAACTAAGCGCTATTAGAGCCATCTTACGGAAACAAACAAACAAACATTTTGGCTAACCCAATACAATCTGTCCTACCTTAGGACCAGTGTTCCCCCATCTGGAACTTTCTTTTCACATTTGCATCTCCATTCTACTTCCAAATCCAGTCTCTTTCAGGAAGTCTTCCCTGATTAAGCTAAACATGTTTTAATTTTCACCCCCTTCTTTCTATATCCCAATAGCACTTGCAGTTTGTACTTGTTCCCTATACTGTTTGTGTGAGTTTTGTCTCCCTAACCATACTGCATAATCACGCACGATTTTAAGCAAGTCTAGTAGATGATCATCGCAAATAGACAAGAAGAAAACAATACACATGAAAAAGAAAGCAGAGGGCTTCCCTGGTGGCGCAGTGGTTGAGAGTTTGCCTGCCGATGCAGGGGACACGGGTTCGTGCCCCGGTCCGGGAAGATCCCACATGCCGTGGAGCGGCTGGGCCCGTGAGCCATGGACACTGAGCCTGCGCGTCCGGAGCCTGTGCTCCGCGACGGGAGAGACCACAACAGTGAGAGGCCTGCGTACCGCAAAAAAAAAAAAGAAAGAAAGAAAGCAGAAGAGGATTTTCTTTTTCTTTTTTTGCTTTAACCTAGAATTTGTCATCTGGTGTTTGCGAGCTCCTTAGTACAATGAGAACAGCACTTGATTTCTGTAAAACATTTGAGGATGCATAAAGTACCTGTAAACACACTGGAATAAAGACCATGTCTTTTATTTGTATTATTTTTCTAATTCCTCCACTCTGAAGAGTTTGCCGAAGTCCTCGGTTTAAGCCCTGAGTGTTAATTGGTTGATTTAGCTTTGGATTGTAGTCCACTGAGATCCCTGGATCCTTTTAAGCCAAAGAGTTATTATGCCCTGCGATGGAGATATAGGTAGCAGAAGGGCCTTTAAATGTGACCCGTGTGAGGAGGTGGTTCTCCTAGGCCTCAGGCTCCAGGCTCTGTGTGTAAGGTGTGGGGGGGGCGGGGAGGAGAGACAAAACATATATACTGAGCTGGCAGCTATGGGCAGGGTTGGGAGGAGTGGGGAAAGGGGAAGAGGGGAGTCTGGGCCAAGGCCAGAGGTGGCTCCCAGGGGAGTCCTCAGAGCAGGCAGCTGCACGTCGCTCCGACCTAACCTCCTGACGGATGGGTCTGCTGCCGAGGCACAAGCTGTCAGGCCAGGCCGCTGCCAAGGCAGAACAGTGGCGCTTCTGTGCGCGCTACTCAGCGCCTGGAGAAGGCGGCCCTCCCGGGAAACCGGGGAGTAATGGAGAAAGCAGACGTCCCGGGACAGGAGCCGTGAGGGGCGGGGGCCCGGAGCTGCTGGGTCACAGGAAGCGTATCTGCCTCCCTGAAACAAGGGCCACGGGATGCCAGCAGAGGTGGGGTGGTAGACAACCCTGGAGGGGAGGCGGGCGGGGTTGGGGTGGGCTGGGGATACTGGAATCAGCGCTTGGGATTGCTGTAGCTGGGAGTTGCTGCTGGCCGGAAGAAGAGAGGCAGAAGGGAGGACGCTGAAGGAGGGCTGGGGTGAAGAACTCAGTCGTCTGGCCAAAATCGCCCTCCCCTTTAATAACAAGAGCCGTTCGCCTTCAGTTGCACTATGTTAGTTTCCTGGTCAGACGCTCAGAAACCTTCCCACCTCTTCCCCCACCCCTCCGCCTCCGCCGTCTCTGCTGGCATCTTCGGCAGCCTCGCCGGGCCCTCCACGCGCGCGGCATCCCTGCGGCTCACGCTCGGGACCTGGGGATCCACGAGGCTCCGCGATCCCCCCCTGGCCCGGCCCCGGCCCCGCCCGGCAGCCGCCTTTCCCTCAGCGTTAATTAAAACTTGCGAGATGGAGAGGCTGGCGCGGGCGGCTCCGCTTTATTTGCAGCATCTTTCATGATGCTGACGATCGTAAAGGGCTTTAATATTGAAATATGGGCCATTTTCCCAGCTCCAGCCCTCGCCGCGCGCTCCCCACACCCCCACGCCCAGCCACCCTGCGCTTGATGAAAGAGCCCCTACAAATCCATTAAGAAGAGATAATTGAAAATTCCGGGGTAATATTTAAGGCCGCGCGCCGATGCGGGGCGGAGGGCCCGGCTGCGCCCGCGGTGCCCGTCATTGCCGGTGCACGCCTGTTTCGCTCTCCAGGCCGCCAAGGCCCCCGCGGCCTTCGCCTCGGTGAGGCCTCCTCACTGTGCTCGCCTCCCTCCCAGCTCTCAAAGGGTCCTTGGAAGTCTGAGGAAGACTTGCCTCGAGAGACTCCTAGTTCCACCAAGAGTGACAAGTCACACTTGAGAAAGACGGCTCAGGGGCACGTGTGCTGCGACACAGCATTTGCCCCACTGGTCCAGCCCCGATTTGATGCATCGGCCTGAGGCACTGCTTGGTGGCTCTGGGCATTGCATTCCCTTCTGTCTGTAACGTCCCTCCTGCATTTGCTGTTCCTCCATCAAAACCAGCCCAGCTCCATCCAAAGTAACGGTGCTCCACGGAGTGGAGTGGGCCAGAGAATAGTCACACCAAGACTGAACTGGAACTGACTGGTCATCGCTGCAGCTGGTGATGAGGTTACACGGGTTTATTATACTGTTCCATTTTCGTCTATGTTCTCAATGTTCCACAACAAAAATCTTTAGAAAGCAGCTCAAGTATATATATATATTTTTTTTGTGGTACGCGGGCCTCTCACTGTTGTGGCCTCTCCCGTTGCAGAGCACAGGCTCTGGACGTGCAGGCTCAGCGGCCATGGCTCACAGGCCCAGACGCTTCACGGCATGTGAGATCTTCCCGGACCGGGGCACGAACCCGTGTCCCCTGCTTGGGCAGGCGGACTCTCAACCACTGCGCCACCAGGGAAGCCCAAGCTCAAGTGTTTTCCTTTTACCCTTCCCTTTCCGTCAAAGATGGGCTGGCTACCTGTTGTCCTGTACTTTACTGTCCCTTAGCACATTGTGTTCTCATTACTGTTGAAAGTCTGTCCCCCTACTATGCTATGGCATCTTGAGCACTGGGATCAGGTCTAATTTCCTTCCTTAGTCCTTGCTCCTGGCTCAGGGCCAAATACCTAACATGTGCTCAGTAAACGGCATTGAACTGGCTGCTGTCTGGGTCCCGAGAAGTCTCCAGGGTTTCCAGATCAGGATGGGAGGGGGAGTACAGAGCATGGAAGAGGGGCAGGATCTGTGACGCTGGGTTGGGGTTAACGTCTGTTTCCACAGTGACTGGCTCCAGGATGTACCCAGAGTGGGATGAAGGGATGGGAGAAGGGCTGAGGACCCTGCTGTGCACTGCGGCATAGGAATCCTTATGTTTCTACCCACGTCCTTTGGGTGGCGGGTGTTCTCTACACCATTTGGTCAGACGCTGTGCGAGTCTGGTTCTGCTATGAAGTGGGTTCTGCTGTGATTCTGAGTGCCTTGTGTGTGCACATACGCCTGCACACTCGTGTGTGTCTTGGGTGGGAGGAGAAGAGAAGAGGGGAGGAGGTTATTTTGTGCAACAGGCATGAGTGGTTCAGGCATTTCCATCAGTCCCCACTTGGCTGCCTGCCCTCTGCAGGGCCCTTTAGGGCCTTTCACACCTCTTGCCCCAGGGATCCCGACCACAACCACGGGGTGGTCGGCCAGGGATTGTGCTCACAGGAAGGCACCACTGAGGGAGGGGCTGTTCCTGCCCCGCTCCCACCCCCACCTTGGTCCCTAGGTCTGCAGTGGCAGGGATACCCTCCATATGGCTGGGATGAGGCGTCTCCTTTCTAACGCTCCATTTCCAGCTCAAGGACTCCTTGTTAGAACCACGAAACAGCAACGCTGGAAGGTGCGAAAAGACATTGGGTCTAGTCCTCTCTTAATACCTCTGGGACAGCTGAGGCCCGGAAAGGTTATGCGTGGGAGGCCACTGGGGACAGAGCCAATGCTAGATGGAACCCCAGCAAGTTAGTGGCAGAGTTGGAATCCCAATCTCTTGACCTACTTAAACGCACACAATTAGTATCTGAAGTGCCTTTTGCAAATATTATCTCACTGAATATTCACAAACCTATGGGACTGTATTATAATTCTCACCTACAAACGGGGAAAATGAGTCTCAGGGAGATTAGCGATTTGTCTTAAGTCACACACTGGTAAACAGCAGGGCCAGGATTTGAACCCCAGCTTGAATCCACCCCCCCACTCCCCCCACACACAGGGCCACACCGCGCTGGGTTCCCAGACACTCACTCTTCGTCCCTGGGACACCTAGAGTCAGAGGTCATTTCTCTCTGCAGCCCACCTCTTCTGCCCAGGGCAGTGCTCTTTGCCACAAATGAAGCAGATGGTGGTGTCCCCACTATGGTCCTGGGCACAGGACTCCACCAACTGAATCCATGCAGAGCCTCGTCTCCTGCACGCAGCCCTGCTCCTGTCGGTGGCCACTGAGGCCTCCGCCATAAATCCCCAGGTCTCAGCTCATAACCATTAGCAAGCAATTGGGCTCATCAGAATGCGTTTATGAGACTCAGGTCAGATAAATGGATTGCCGGAGGTCAGGAACAAGGGATCTCCTCACCCTGCCTTGCTCCAGAGGTGTCCCCACCATCCAAAGGCTGGCAGATGTCACTTGCAGCTGCAGGAAGAAGAGGGGGGCATTGCCACAGTGGAGTAAAGACGTATCCCCCGGTAATCCACGTTCACGGGAAGAAAATGGCCTGGAGATGTAAAGCCTCAGATGGCTCACAGCCATTAAGGCTGGAGTTACACACACACACACACACACGCACAGAGGCACATCCACAAACATGTACACTCTCACACTCCATCTCTGATTCAAATCCAGACTCTTCAGCAACTGCCCCCAACCCTGCCCACTCCAGTGCTGGCCTCACACTGTCCCACCTTTGACGTGTCCTCTGGATCGGCGCTTCTCAAACACCCCCGTGCCTACAAATGACTCGGGGTCTTGTTCAAATACAGATTCTGATTCCGTAGATCTAGACTGGAACCTGAGATTGTTTTTCTAACCAGCTGCCAAGTGAGGCCGCTTCTCCAAGGATTTTAAACAATGGTCCTCCCATATTGAAGGGGTAGGAGTGGAGGAGATGGCGGTGTATAGTTTGGAAAAGCTACCCACCCCCACCCCCTGGAGATTCTACTATGCATACCCGGGCGCTGAGCCACTTCTGGAATCCTGTTCTCCTGCTCTTCACATGTCTCCTTCTTCCCCTTCAAATCTCAGCCCAAATTCTCTGCTTCCCCTGAGAAACCTTCTCTGACCCCACCCCGATGTAATGGGGCCCCACTTACCTTAGCTCTCTTCATAGCAGTTATCTCAACTTGCATTTATGTATTTACTTATTTTGGGGGGGTCAGTCCACCCCCTGAAATGTAGGGTCCCGGAGTTCAGGGATCATGCCTGCCCTGTTCATCCATGAATTTTCAGCACCCAGTGCCTAGCATGTAGTAGATACTCAGTATATCTTTTTTTTTTTTTAATTTTATTTTTGGCTGCTTTGGGTCTTCGTTGCTGCGCGCGGGCTTTCTCTAGTTGCGGCGAGCGGGGGCTACTCTTCGTTGCGGTGCGCGGGCTTCTCATTGCAGTGGCTTTTCTTGTCGCGGAGCATGGGCTCTAGGTGCACGGGCTTCAGTAGTTTTGGCACGTGGGCTCAGCAGTTGTGGCTTGCGGGCTGTAGAGCACAGGCTCAGTAGTTGTGGCTCACGGGCTTAGTTGCTCCGCAGTATGTGGGATCTTCCAGACCAGGGCTCGAACTCGTGTCCCCTGCGTTGGCAGGTGGATTCTTAACCACTGTGCCACCTGGGAAGTCCCCTCAGTATATATCTTAACAAATGAATGAATGAACGGATGGATGGATGGTTGAAGCACTTCCATGATGACAATGGTGTGGGAAAGAATATCTGAGGGGCTGAGGTCATAGGCAATTAGAGAAAGCTTCTGGAAGGAAGGAAAATGGGAGGAAAAGAGCATGGTGTGAAAGACTTGGTAGATATGACCCATGGAAATGGGGGAGGCAAGTGCATCCGGGTAACAGGTTGGCCCCATTGGTCCCAGCTGACATGACAGAAGTGGGGGAGGGTCTGGAGGGAGAAGTCCTGGGGGTGGAGGCCGGTGGTGCAGGGTCCTGAAAACCATGCCAGGCAACAGGAAGGCTGTGGTCCTCTCCAGACCTCATGGGCAGGGACCTTCATTTATTTATTCTTTTCTGTGCTTGACAAATTCTTCCTGAGCCTCTGTCACGTGCCAGGCACTGTGCTGGGTGCCGCACATCCAGGGATGAACACAACGGCTCTTGATTCCAGCCCTCACGGGGTTGACAGTCTATGAGGAGAGACTGAGGTTAAACAAACTACACTGTTAGAGTTGGGCTAAGTCCACAGAGAAGTGCATGATGAGGGACGTGATTGTCGGTGGAGAAGCTTCCCTAGGGAATGACAGTCACCCAGAGTCCTGAGGGGTGGGACCGGTCCTCACCAGCCCCCTGTCTGCCTCAGCACTTGTCCTGGACTTCCCCGCATTCCACTGCACTGCTCCTTTAAGAGGCGCGCCTCTTTCCTGAGCAAAGGAGGTTCCGGGCACACAGCCGAGCCTGCCAAGGTTATGGGTTATAAATCAACACTGGCATTCCCTTGGCAGTGGGCTCTCCTCTGAGCTGCCCAGATGGCGGACAGGCCTGGGGCTCCAGGGGCAGCCAGACACACGGGAGGGGGAAGGAGGGCAAGGTGGGGACGCAGCTGGGCCCCGGGCCCCAGTGGCAGCTGCTCACCTCTGTCTAAGGGCCTTGGGCCAGAGAAAATGCCAAGGTCCTTCTATGCCGATCACAGGGGCCTTCTGACTCCTGAGTCACAGGCTGGCACGGGCTTCGGGGTCATTGCCCTCACCCCTACCAGTGACCCAGGCCTCACTGACACCCTCTGAGACCAAGGGCCATGGGTTTTCCCTTTTGGATGACCTCTTGGGGTCACAGTCTGCTCCAGTACCCAACCTGAAAGTTCTACTTGTGGTTTGACTCTCTTCCCTCTTGCTGTAGCCAAGATGTGCTCTTTTACATTCTCAAAAGACAGCGGCTTCCCATTTGGCGGGGGTGGGGTGGCATTGGGGCTGTGATGGTGTCCCTCCTCAGCCTTCACTTTAAATCTCCCCGAAAAGCAGGATAAGAAGATTTCTCAAGGTCAGCTGGAGAGGGTGCAACTCCGCCCTCTTGGGGGTTGCCATCCCTCAGCCACCCTCACAGGTGCTGTGACAGAGGGGACATATGTCACTTCCACCCCAGGGGACGGTGACAACATCTCAGCGCCACAGCCCCACAGAGCTGGGCTCAGCAGGCCTTGACAGAACTGGAAAGGCAGCCTCTCTCCTGGGCCCGGGCCTGGGCCTGGGTCTGGGCTGCATGCGGAGGGGTGGAAGCAGAGCCCGGAGACCCCGCCCACAGAGGGATAGACAGGCTGACTGCTCTCCCCATCCCTACCCCACCCCCAATATCCAACAGCGTTTCTAGAACAGTGGGAAATTCCTGGGTTATAGAACAATAGAGATTTCCTGGGGTGTTCTTGTCCTCCAATTCTCCTGTGAAAAATTGGAGCTCACAGGGGCTTAGAGACCCTCTTACACACTCTTTGTACAGATGAGAAAACTAGACCCAGAGAAATAAACACAGGCCTTTTAGCATTCAGGTTATTTCCGCTACCCCACATTTGCCTCCTGAATAGAAGCCCCCTGAACCACCACTAAACAGGATACATTAGACTCCAACTGTAATAGAGCAGATAGAGGTTAGATAACAAGCAGAACTTTCTCAGAATAGTGGATTACAGAGAAGGATGAGAAACAAAATATAGGAATGGAGTTCTCCAAAACAGTAGAGTGGGAGCGGGGAGTGATGGAATCAGGAGTTGGGCTGGAATTTTGCAAAAAGGAAATATAGAGAATGGAGGAGACGGCAGCTGGCATGGAGCCCAGAGGAGGGCAGCTGGGGTGTGGGGCTTCCAGGGTTCCTCACTGAGGACCTCCAGCCTCCACCTGTGCCAGGCCTCTGGGTACCTACAGAGTTTAGATTCAGGCCTTACCTCGGCTGATTCTCTGGGCTTATTCCTTGCTCTCCAGGGATGGCTTATCTGGCTGCCAGAGTCGTTTGCCTTCTCTAATTTGTGTTTAAATTAAAGTTCCCACAAAACAGGGGCTTAATGTGCTGTTACCAAGCGCTCCCGGGCCCCCTGCCGCTCCGGAAGCTGAGGGGAGCTGGAGGGAAGAGGCCGTTGTGCACGCATAGAAGCTGATCCCACTGGATGCAGGGACCTGGCGTGGATGACCCAACCGAGTCTGGTCCTTGTTGCTGTCTCCAAAATGGTGACATCTGGGGGCAGGGCAGAGCAAATCATGCTCACAGAGGGCTTGGGAATCAACAGACCCGTCAATGGGCTCCTGGTAGGTGTTCACCCTTTTTCAGGACCTTGGGGAGAAGGCAGGGAAGGCATGCAATGAGAAGAGGGCGGGGGGTAGAACATAAAAAGAAAGCTTAGGGCTCCTTGTTTTTTTTAGCTTATACATCTGGTTTATCTCATTTCGCACGTTTCTGAGACTCACTCATGTCATAGCAGTTATAGTACTTCAATCCTTTAAGGCTCAATTTTTTAATTACTTACACATAGTGCTACACTGTGTGCCTGCACTTTCTAAGGGCCTCATAACCGTAAGATCACGTCACGGTCTCCACAACCCTCTCCGGGAGTGTTGTTTTCATCAGCCCCATTTTTATAGCTGGGGAAACCGAGGCACAGGGAGGTCAAGTAACATGCCCAAGATCACACAGCTAGTAAGAGGTGGATCCGAGATTCAGATTCTTACAGTCTGGCGCCAGATTCCAGTGCTATGCTGACACTTAAGCGGAGATTTGCCTGTCACCCTGCCAAGCCCTTGATCACAAAGTGAGGCTTCTCTTTGAGTGACAAGAGCAACCGAGGTGGAGTGAAGCTCCGTTCTGCTCCCTCTTTCCCTCTCTGAGCCACAAGCTTCTCACCTGTAAAGCGAGGACAGGCACTTGGAGGGATTAAGGAGCTGGGAAGTGTCGTCAGAGGCCACCACAGGGTCGGTCCTCAGTTGTAATATCCTTCCCTTTGGCCCAACCAAAAGCCCTCCTGCACCACCTCTTTTTTTGGTTCTTTTTCACATCTTTATTGGAGTCTAATTGCTTTACAATGGTGTGTTAGTTTCTGCTTTATAACAAAGTGAATCAGCTATACATATACATACACCCCCATATCTCCTCCCTCTTACGTCTCCCTCCCTCCCACCGTCCCTATCCCACCCCTCTAGGGGGTCACAAGCCACCGAGCTGATCTCCCTGACCGGCACCACCTGATTCTGCTTTCCAGGGAGCTACAGGCGGTGGTTCCTCATCCTTCAGTGAAAACCGTCCGTAAAGAGTTGTCCCCCATTCCTTGGTCCAGAGCCTCTCTCTTCCAACGGGGAGCCGCTGGAGAAGAGGAGGAATAACGCTCACCTGGGGCCCCAACCTGCCTGCTCCCCCTCCCCCACCTACACCCAGGTGAGCCAGTCAGGGTCCCAACAGCAAACACGTGACACATTCAAAAGGGCTCCACTGAAGAGAGTTTAATGACATGACAATTTTCAAGGCATAGTTGGAATTAAGGGAACCATTCAGGGTTGATGAGGTACCAAAAGGGTTGAAATGGTGCCAACAAAACTGGGGTCGGGGAGAGCAGCCACCCAGCAAAGCCGGGGCCATTGGGGAACCACAGCCCCTGCCAGGACTTCAGGCAGGCCGGTGGCAGGGAGGCGGGCAGGGGACAGGGAGACAAATACCATGGCTCCTCTCTCCCCTCCCTGCCAGGACCCAGGCTGGCCAGGCCCGACCACAGATGGGAAGTCGGGAGCCCAGGTGATGCCGTCTACACAGGGCAGCCTCCAGGGCCAGGGTGGCCCAGAGAACAGAGGCGGAGAACCACATCACCCAGCCCGCTCCAGCTGGGATTCCCTTAGGACACTGAGGCCTTAACTCTGCTGCTTTAATGCCACCTTTGTCAGTGCCTGCAGCCCAACAGCGACCCAGCTCAGAAGGAAGATGGGACCCAGGCAGAAAGAAGCTGGAGGGAAGGGGGCTACACTGAGCATAGGGAGAGGCCAGGACGAGGGCAGCTTTGGGGGGTAGTGATGTCAAGTGGCGACACGAGACTACTCAGCACTTGGTACAGATCACTGTAATCTTGCTCCGGCCTCCCCTCTCTAGACTGTAGCCCCTGTGGGGTGGGGATTTTGTCTCATCCATCCTATACACCTAGCATGGTGCCTCTTAAGTACATAATCAGAACTTACTGAATAAATAAGGGGCTAACCGGTAAATGAACAAGCCTATTCACAGCTCAGGTGTACACCCTGGGCCCCCGTCAGGGAGCACTGCTGAGTGAAGCACACATAACCCTCCTACAGGAGCTTTATTTCAACCATCCAGCACCTCAGATTTTCCATGCCGCCGCCGTTCAGTCACCGGCCGTCCAAGCCTACGTCTGCCTCTGAACTGGTCAGAGGCTGCGCTTTGATGGCCCCCGTTCAAACGTGCAGTGACTTCATTTAGCTCCTCTCGATGAAGGAATCGGGGAAACAGCAAGGGACTTCATTTCTCACAGCAGCCTTCCTGTGAGCTTCCTCCAGAGCAGTCTTCATCCATAGCAAACCGTCTGTGGTATTCCCGGCTGGAGCCCCTGGCAAGAGACGGGAGGCGAGAATGACAGTGCCAAGGAGGCAGCTGAAGGATAGTCACCCTGGGAGCCACAGCTCTGCCTTGCTTTTTCCAATGGGCCATAAAGACTGAGGAGAAGGGGAGGGAGGCAGACAGGAAAACACACTCGACTTCCCAAGTATAGTCACTGCGCCAAGCCCACCTGGCGGAGCGATGACGCACGGACTCCGGGGCTGGGTGGATGGCTTCGTAATCCCTGCCCCGCCATTTGCTGACTGTGTGACCTTGGGTAAGATGCTTCACGACTATGCCTCAGTTTCCTCATCTTAAAAAACGTACGTGGAGAATACTAATACCTAGTTCGTATGGTGGTGGAAAAGAGATGAGTTAATAGTCATGAAACAGTGAACAGAGGACATGGTCCGTAGTCAGCCCTACATAAATTTCATTACATGAAATTGAGCAGGTCACTTGGGTTCTAGTCTCAGAAACTTTTTTTCTGTAATAAGCCCAGCCTTGGATGCATCTTATGTTTGCTCTGAGAAGTGAACAAATGCATGTGAAAATTAAAACATGTTAAAGTTTGTTATTTGTCGTCAAGCTCGTGTACGTGCCTGATGGAGCAGGGGTTGGTGGGGGTGGCGGTGGACGCTAAAGGGCTGTCAGTCGTCAGCTTCTAATTATCTGCCTTGCTGAGGTCCCCTTCTTGTCAACATCATCGTCTCTCTGGCTGGTTCAAGCCTTTGCTTGACAACATCCAGGCCTCTTGTGGTCCCTCCCACACAGCATGGGCTGGAAGGATAAGGCTTTTGAAAGCAAAACTGGTCCTTCCCCTCCTACCCACGAGGCAGGTATAGCCAGTGGACACAAGCTTCCAGAGAGGAGCTGGCAACTCCACCTCAGCCCACTTTGCCTTTGGGCAAAGGGAGGAGAGGGGCCGAGCCAGGGCAGGACAGGGGAGGGCGGCCAGCTCCTCTGTGCTGGGGCCTCAGAAAGAAATGTATCTGTCTTTGTCGTGGAGACCTGGGAATAAAAAACAAATCCATCCCAGAGTCCAGTACGAATGTGCCACTTACTGCTACCAACATGATTTCAAACAGTTACTTCGTCTCTTTGAGTCAGTTTTTCTCATCCTTAAAATGGGGATAATCATACCTAATTCAAAGAGGGAAAGGGAATTACCCGGCAGTCCAGTGCTTAGGACTCGGTGCTTTCACTGCCGTGGCCCGGGTTCAATCCCTGGTTGGGGAACTAAGAATCTGTGAGCCGAGCGACAAGGCAAAACCAACCAAACAAACAAAAACAAAAACGAGTGAAAATCAGTGAGATATATTACTCCCTTGGTACATGGCTAGTCCAATACTTGGTAGATATTATTAGCTGGTGCTTTTCGTTGTCTGCACACCATCCCCTCTGAGGGATGGAGAGGTAGTGCTGCCTTCCAGACTGGAAAAGCTGGTGGCAGCAAAAGTGATTGGCAACTCTGCTTTGTTTATATTTTCTTTATGGAGCACATAATAGGTACATCATTTGTTCATTCATTCATTCAGCAAATGTTTGCAGAACTTGCCGTTATTTTGCTCACTTGTGTTTATCATACTCTCACCACTAAAACTGCAAGGTTCATGAGGGAAGGGGCAGTGTCTCAGGTTCCCTGGATGCTTTGTGCATACTTGCTAGGTGAGTGGAGGGTGGAGCTCAAAGCCTGTCTGCGACACTGAGATGCACCAGGCAAGGAGGTGGGGGGGGCAGGAGGCTTGCATTCTAGGCTCCATCACACCTCCCACAGACCTTGGAGCCTCCACAGACCTTCTTTCAACTGTGAGATACTGGAGGATCACTGGAGACCAGACTCAGGGAACCGCTTCCCCAGTGGGAAGACATCCATTCATCTACTCTGTGTCTCTGAAACCCCTGGAGAAGGCTCTGAGTCCCCAACTCTGAGGAGCACAGCAACAAGAAAAGAATGAAGAGAGAATGGAAGGAGCAGTGCCCCCCCAGTAACTTACAGAGGGAGGAAAATTCCAGCTTATTATGTGTAATTAACACAAAAGAAGCCATGTTCCCAAGACCCTGCTTTCATGGATATTGGGTATTCCCACGTATAAGACACACCCATTCTTCTTTTTTTTTTTGCACAACCAAAGGTTTTATTTTGTAATTTATTATTTTATTTAGTAATAATTTCAATTTTTATTGTTATCAATAATTAAAAATAAAACTAATATCTTTTTTTATGCCTCCACATTTTTTTTATTGGAGTATAGTTGATTTACAATGTTGTGTTAGTTGTGTTAATTTCAGGTATACAGCAAAATGATTAGGTTATATATATATACACATACAAATATATGTATATATACATATACATACTTTTTCAGATTCTTTTACATCAGAGGTTATTACAAGATATTGAATATAGTTCCCTGTGCTATACAGTAGGACTTTGTTGTTTATTTTATACATAGTAGTGTATATCTGCTAATCCCAAACCCCTAATTATCCCCTCCCCTTTTCCCTTCGGTAACCATAAATTTGTTTTCTGTCTGTGAATCCGTTTGTTTTGTAAATAACTTCATTTGGGGGCTTCCCTGGTGGCGCAGTGGTTGAGAGTCCGCCTGCCGATGCAGGGGACCCGGGTTCGTGCCCCGGTCCGGGAAGATCCCACGTGCCGCGGAGCGGCTGGGCTTGTGAGCCATGGCCGCTGAGCCTGCGCATCCGGAGCCTGTGCTCCGCAACGGGAGAGGCCACAACAGTGAGAGGCCCGCGTACCGCAAAAAAAAGAAAAAAAAAAGTTCATTTGTATTAGATTTCACATATAAGCGATATCATATGATATTTGTCTTTCTTTGACTGACTTAGTATGATAATCTCTAGGTCCATCCATGTTACTGTAAATGGCATTATTTCATTCTTTTCTATGCCTGAGTAATATTCATACACACACACACACACCCCACATCTTCTTTATCCATTCATCTAAGGCACATCCATTCTTGCCCACAGACCTCATTCTATGTGATCCAGGCTGTCTAGAGACATAAGAGTTAGGGGAGAATCATAATATCCCAAAGGTAGAAAGAACCCGAACATCCATCAACGGAAGAGTGGGTAAACAAAAGTACAATGGAATATTATTCAACCACAAAAAAGAATGAAGCGGGCTTCTCTGGTGGCGTAGTGGTTGAGAGTCCGCCTGCCGACGCAGGGGACGCAGGTTCATGCCCCTGTCTGGGAAGATCCCACATGCCACGGAGCGGCTGGGCCCGTGAGCCATGGCCGCTGAGCTTGCGCGTCCAGAGCCTGTGCTCCGCAACGGGAGAGGCCACAACAGTGAGAGGCCCGCGTGCTGCAAAAAAAAAAAAAAAAAGAAGCACTGATACATACTACAACATGGATGAACCTTGAAAATATTATGCTAAGTGAAAGCCAGCCACAAAAGACCACATAGTATATGATTCCCTTGATGTGAAATTCCAGAAGAGAGAAATCTATAGGAATAGAGCGCAGATCAGTGTTTGCTTAGGGCCAGCAAGGGTATGGAGGAGTAAAAGGGGGTGGTAACTAAAGGCTATAAGATTTCTATCAGGGGTGATGAAAATGTTCCAAAATGGACTGTGGTGATAGTTGCACATATCTGTGACTATACTGAAACCACTGAATGGTACACTTCAATGGTGAATTGTACAGT
Organism: Neophocaena asiaeorientalis asiaeorientalis; assembly: GCF_003031525.2. Classification (NCBI taxonomy): domain Eukaryota; kingdom Metazoa; phylum Chordata; class Mammalia; order Artiodactyla; family Phocoenidae; genus Neophocaena; species Neophocaena asiaeorientalis. The sequence goes on along the minus strand of NW_020185339.1, from coordinate 25,234,758 downwards.
ATGTGAATTATATCTCAAGAAACTTGTTTTTAAAAAGAGAGAGAGAGAGAGAGAGAAACGGAGACGGAGCAGGAAGACCAAACAAAGCCCAGGCACAGTCTGTCCTGGCTGCCCCCCAAGCCAAAGCCTGCAAGTCACACAGGCAGTGTTAGGGTAGCCCCCAAGCCATGACTCAGGAAGATAAATTGGCCCCAGAGGTATGGGGCTGGGTCCCTTCTCCCCTGACAGCTCCCTCTCTGTGTTTTTTCTGGCATGAGAAACATTCTGTCTTCTTGTATAAATAGGGGAAATTTATGACAGTTTTCCCCCTTCTCCTCCCTGGTGGGCTACTAGGAAGGGGCTGGATGGGGGGAGGAGGGAGATACAAATGTGGAAAGACTAGAGGGAGGCAGGGAGCTAGGCTCTGGCCCCAGCTCTGCTTTGCATATTTGACCATCTGGGTGAGGAGGCGGCTGGAGCAAAGGTGCAGCCCGGTAGTTTCCAGGCCCAGGGAGGCGGGTCTCCAAGGCAGACATCCAACTGGAGGGACCCAGGGGAAATCAGGGAAACATGGCCTGGCTATTCCAGAGCTTTTTTGGAGGAGACACAGGCCCCCTGCCTGGTTTGGGTTCTTTCTGTCCCTGCGATTTGTTGAGGCAGCTGATATGGTGGTTAGAGAACCCCATATGGGATTCAGAAAGTGACAGAAAAACTAAGTGTGTGACCTTAAGCAAGTCACTGCCTCTCTCTGGGCCTTGGCTGTAATTAAAAAAACAGGGGAGGGGATTGAACTTTCAGGGGTTTTCAAACTGGTTTTAACCACAGGGTCCTTTCTTCAAATAAAACCTTATGTAGCAACCCAACATCTAACATGAGTGTCCTGCTGAGCTCCTTAGGTTGAAGTGAGGGCGGGGATGGGAGATACCCAGGCCCCTGTGGTGACATGAAGGGACTTGGCCAAGCATAGGATGATCTCCAAGGTCCCCTCCACCTCTGTCCTCAGGTGGGAAGGTATATTAGGAAGGATGATAGCAAAACTGCTATTAAAAAAAGGGCCCCGGGCTTCCCTGGTGGCGCAGTGGTTGAGAGTCCGCCTGCTGATGCAGGGGACATGGGTTCGTGCCCCAGTCCAGGAAGATCCCACGTACCGCGGAGCGGCTGGGCCCGTGAGCCATGGCCGCTGAGCCTGCACGTCCGGAGCCTGTGCTCCACAACGGGAGAGGCCACAACAGTGAGAGGTCCACGTATCGAAAAAAAAAAAAGGAGCCCCAAACACAGCCACATATAGAAAACGAGTTTATTTGTCACAACTGTCTGGAGGGGAGCAGTCCCAGACAGCAGGTGGCTCTGTTCCACCTGGTCCATCAGGAACTTGGGTTCCTGTTCTACTCTTGCTCTGCCCTCCCTTAGGGATTTCTCCTCAACTGCATGGTCAAAGCTCAGTCTCCGGCACATCCGGTCCAGCTCATGAAAAGGAGAACTTACCCAATGTCTCAAGGCTCTGATGACATTACTCGGCTCACATTCCCCTCTGGCCACACCTGGCAGCCAGGAGATGGATTGTCCAGCTCGGAGGTTCTCTACCCTCACAGAACAAGGAGAGAAGGATTAAGTGGACAACTATAGCAGTTTTAATCCAGGGCTCAAACCCCACAGCCGAGCCGCCCTCTTCTTCTTCCCCTCCCAGAGGAGAACTAGAGTCCACAGTTCAGAAAACAGTGATTCCCAATGAGGTCCCACCATCCACCCCCAGATCAGAGCCCCAGGAAAGCGATAGCAGGCTTCCTCCAGAAAGACTACCCTTCTATCCACTTTCTTCACAAGGATGTCAGAAAAGTTTCTGTTGCCACTGCCCCCCTGCCACTCTCTCTCTCAGTCGCACCTCATTCTCTAACCCCTGTTCCCAGTCGCTAGGCGTGACCACAAATAAGGGGGAGCAGGACGGCCAGAACTATAGGAAGGGAAGGTGAGACCAGGCTGGAGAGCTGTGCCCTGCAGGCAGCCCAGGTATGGTTTTGGTGCCACGCAGACCCAACTACCAGATGTGTGACCTGAAGTGGGGATTAAGCTCTCAGAGCCTCGACTGACTCTTCTGGATATAAGAATGAGACGCTCACTTGCAAGAGTTGCAGCTCCCCTCTGCCCCTCCCCCGACAGCTCCAGCGGGATCAGATGAATTTCACCTAAAAAGACCATCAGCCAGTCCCCCGTCAGGCCCCCGCTGCACCTGGATCTCACGGCCCCGCCCACCCCAGGAGGCACGGCAGTGGCTGTGCTGGAATCAGAAATAAAACCCTCCTCTTCCTCCTCCCCCACCCCCACTTCCCATCACTCATCTGGGAATCCAGGGCGAAGAAGGGAGCTGAAGCGCAGAGCGTTCATTTAATATTAACAAATTGAAATGAATTCTTTGAATGCCAATTAACTTGGAGCAGCCCCTTATTAATAGTAATTTAGATTCATACTTGGGGGAAGCGGGTACGGGGGCTGGGCCGAATGTGCCCAGAATGTCAATGTGACGACGGAGCTGGGGACCGAGCGGGGAGGAGCCGAGGCAGTGTTACTTCTGCCGAGTTCGGCTGTTTCCCTCAGAGGAACGGACAAAGTCAGCAGAGGCGGATATTTGGGAAACAGATTTCTCTCATCCTTTGAGTTTTGTACCTGCGATGAATCCGAATAGGCTGAAACCGTTTTGATGATTTACTTCACAGTGTCGCTAGAATGTCCTCAGAGCTGGGGTTTACCGCAAACTCTCCTAAACCGGATCCCACTGACCGAAAGTGATCTAGTCCCTAGGCCAGCTCTCTCTCCTTCTTTGTGTCCGTTCAAAGCCAGAGCTTGAGGTCAAAATGGGGTCCCCCAACCCCTGCCACCTCCACCTTAATTAGAAATAAAAGAGGGGACTAAACATTGTGTCTCCCTTCTGGGAATCCTCTCCCAGGAGGCAAGAGTCCCAACAGGCTGACCCCGAGCCAGCAGCTTACATTTAAGGGAGCAAAAAATATCTGCTGGTACTTTTCTTAGACTTCAGGGACAAAATGAGAACTAAAAATCCAACTCTGTGTACCAAAGACTTCCCCAGAATAGAGCCAAGGAGAAAGAGCTTGGTCCCAAACTAAAAAGTCAAACAGAAATTCTGCTTTCCCTGAATTTGCTGGCTCGGGGAGTCGAACTAGAGGTGCCCAGAACCAGAACCTCGAGTGTAAGCTCTGACCCAAGTAGGACATTTTCTTCTTCCCAGGCGTCCCACCTTGCCTGGATGGGTGAATCGAATTTGAAGCTGGGAACTGTGGAAACTAGGGGTGGGAGGTCTGAGATGGAGGATGAAGGAGGGCAAAGGGGGCTGAACAAGGGTAAGGAAATGTACAAAATGGTGACGTTTATAAAATTAAAACTTTAAAGATGGTTTAACATACACAAAAGATTAAATTTAAAGAATAGGTCAGGTTTTAAAAGGAGGTAAAATACATCAAAATTGAAAGATTAACATCAACAAAAATTGAAGACAATGCATACAACACTTCAATTGTTCTTTAAAATAGGAGGGATTGAATGAGTCAAAAGAAACCTCATTCACACTCCCATAGTTTCCCAAACAACAAATTCATTTACAAAACAAAAAGAGAAATCAACACAAAACTAACGCTTGGTCCACACCAGGAGAAAAAACAAAATCGTGTCGATTCAGTAACAGCTGAAAAACTAGTGACGGAGGAAAAAAACAAACGAATAAACTTGAAATATGTTAACTGATTATTTGTAAATATTGAGATTGGAAGATGGGATGGAGAAAGGCACGAACTTAACATCATCAGAAAAGTGAAACTTGCAAAAACATAGGGTGTAACTGATCTGCAAACTCTCCTTAAGTAGAATGCTCCTCTCCAAAAGAACAAAATATAAAATTGATCCCAAAAGTACCACTAACCCTCCAAGTAAAGTATATTAATCTGAACTTAATCTTTCCACAAATCTGAAATTATACGAAAAAATACAAAAGGATTATATTTTTTCAACTAAGAGAAAAACAAAACCGGATTCAAATTGTCTAATGGGGCAAGAAGAGGGACGTTTTTTGCAGGTGCCAGAAAGGATGGGGCTGGGGGTGTTTGAGGGATGGAGGACCCGCTTACCTTGCTCTGGAGCAGCAGCTGCCGGACAGAAGTGGGTGCGGGACTCTGCGAGTGCATGCGTGTTGGGGGAAAGGAGGATTCGGGGATTCCGCTGCCCTGAACGAAGGAGGAGGGTGGAAGGACTGGGGGTCACCCATTTCCCCACCTCCGCCCGCCTCCCTCCCTCCGGTACCCAGGCCTAGAGAGCTACTGAAAGTTACAAATTGCTTCCATTATTAGCTCATCCCGGGCGGCCTGGTCATTGGCCAGCCCCGGACCACGTGATCCCTCGTACCAATCGATCGAATTTCTAGTTGCAATTCTCTGTATGTCCCTTGGCTCTAGGCTGGGAAGCGGGGGCGGGGAGCAGTGGCGCGGGCGCTGGGGAGGGGCTAAGTAGAGGGGTCACTTCGTCCCCTCACCCTCCCTCTCTGCCTAGTCCGGGCCCTGAGTGTCGCCCCAGAACGGGTTGAGGGAATGTTGTGGGTTGGGACACACCCGGGAGGGCGCAAACTGGAGGAAGCGAGAGACGTCGCCAGGCACCCAGGGTCCTCTCCTTCCAGTTCCCCGAGCCTGCCCGGTCCCGCTGGCTTCTCCCTCTATAGCGCCCAATCGGCCCCGGGCAGTCCCGGGCTGGCAGCCTGACCCAGTATCCCGGGCGCCTGAGTGTCATGCCTCCGGATCACTGCTTGGGCCCCCACCTTGGGGAAGATGCACGCGAGTACCGCTTCCCCGGGGCTCGCTCTGAATCAGGCGCCTGCGCTCTCAGGGGCGCCCAACCTACCCCGACGGCCGAGTTTGCGCACCTCCCGAGACAGTGTGAGAGAAAGACAAACTTTTGAGTGGATAAAAATCAAGAGGAACCCGTCTGGAGCAGGTGAGCTGGGTCCGGGAGGGGTGCGCTGTAGCCTGAAAGCAATCTGCCTTTCCCCATCTCTGTCTCTCCTTACTCCATCCCGGCTCCCCTGCTGGCAGATACTAATCCCCACTGATCAGAGGAGTGGGACCAGAGCAGCTTTCCTCCCCCGAGTTTGGGGACTAAGGTGGCAGCTGGCAGAGGGACGAGGAGTGTTGCTTCTGAAACTAGAGAGGATGGGAGAAACTGGGGGCCTAGAGACCCATAGCGTCTGAGGGTGATCACTTCTTTCCCCAAACGCAACTTGCGGGAACTTCAGAAAAGTTTATTGAAGAGAGACGGAAAAGGGAGCAGAGTTGGGGTTCTGAGCTTTAAAGTGAGGGGGGGGGCCCTGCTTCTTATAGTAAAGGAAGGATGAGTTTGTTTCCCAATCAGGGCTGATTACGGATGTAGAAAAACCCGGGCAGGTCCCAAACCTGCTCATCCAGCAAGCTCTTAGAGACGCTTGGAGATCCCCAAAGGGCTTTCCCAGGAAAGCGAGAGACGTACTAGCCGAAAATAGTAGTTTTCGACTCTGCCACGGTGGGGGCGGGGTATCGCCCCAGAGCCTCAGCCCGGGACCTCCTGGGGCCCCTGCTGCCCCGGGACCTTTTGCTGATTTTAAGTTAGGAGTGACATGAATTTCTTCTTCTTTTTCTTCTCCTTTTAATTCCAATTTGACTCAGAGACCCATTGCCCTAAATGGAATTCAGGGAGGGCTCCTCCCCGGCCCCAGCGCCACCACCTTCCAACTTCCTGCAGCTCCCGCAGTAGAGCCAGGGAAAGAGCCCCCTACCCCCTTCCCGGGCCTGGCATTGCCCCCCCGTCCCAAGAGAAGTCCCGGGAGGAAGGGATGGAGGAGGCTCTTCAAAAGGGAGTCAAAGAGGGTTGGTTCAGAGGGCGCGACTGAACTTGGGGACCCCGGGTGGAGAGTTGCGGGAGTGGGCAGTCCAAGGCGGGGACGGGGGCTGGCCTGCGGGGTCTGGGAAAGCGGGCGAGGGTCGAGGCCGCGGCAGGTGCACTGGCAGGGCCAAGGGAACTCTGGAGCCCCGGAGAGGGAGGCCCAGCCTGGGCGGAGGGTCTCCGTGGAGCCTGAGGTTTGCAGGTCTGGCCTGAGGAGCCAGGCAGGAGGCGGCTGCAGCATTTGGACGGCTTCTTGGAAAGGGCCGAGAGGGACTGTGGATCCGGGAGAGAAAATCCCCATGTCGAGCAAGTGGTGTCTCTGGCCTCTACTTGGCCCACATCTTTTGGTCAAGAGCGGCCAATCCTCCCAGGCCTTTGTTTTCACTGCGCCTGAGGTTTTGCTGTGAGTAATCCAGGGGCTGCCCGGGCACTGCTCTCGAGGGAGCCCTGGAACTAGGCCCGCCTAGCTGAGAGGTCCAGGAGGGCCGCAGGGGGCACCGCCTAGGGATTCGGAGGTCTCCAGGGCGGGGGCCCCGGGAGGGATGTGTCGAGGGGCAGATGTAAAGGCAACTGATACTCAAATATAAGCCCTTTTCTTTCCTCCCATCCCGAGGCCCTGCGCACCTCTCCAGCCCAGAGGAGTTGGATGGAAGGTCTTATCCTGCCCAATCCCAAAATTAACATGGGAGCCGACTGGGGTTTCTTTTGCAGGCTGCCCCCAGCTCTGAGTGCACTTAGAGAAGGTGCCTGGTTCTGGACTTTGCCCCCTCCCTCTTTGATGAATCCAGTCCGTTTTGCCCCTTCCTCCCCAACACCACGCACACACAGTCTGTGGAGCTGTCTCTCTTTTACTCTTTTCCTCTCTTCCCCTTTCTCTTTTACTAGGATTGATGGAGTGACAACAGTTTGGCAGGTGTCTCCTAAGCCTGTAGTGGGGAGCTGTGGACCTAGCCCTGACTTCTCAGCTAGCAGGGAACAGCCCCATTCCTGGGCCCTTGAAATTGAACCCCACATTGAGGGAAGTTGAGAAGGAATGGCATGAAGGGTGGCTAGGCTGGCACAGGACGGAAGCCCCACCCTGGGGAGGGGGCACTTTTATGCCTTATGCTTGTTGCAGAGAGAGGATTTAGAAACAATGGAAGATGGAAAGGAGGTCGAGGAAACAGCACAAAGGACTGGAAAAGTTAAGAACAACAAAGAGAAACGACTGGTGAGGGAAGAGAAAATTCGAGAAAGCCCCAATACTGGGGGCAGCGGAAGGAACTCGGGAGAGAGCAGGGGAGGGAGATGAAATGGAGGAATGTTGATAAAGGACGGAATGAAGAAGCAAGATTAGTTTGTTGTATGAGAGAAGAGAAGGAAAGAGAAAGAAAAGAAAGGAAAAATGAAAGAAGGAAAGAAAGGAGAAATGGAAGGAAGGAAGGAAGGAAGGAAGGAAAAGAAAAGCAAATTAATGAAAGGAGCTAGAAAGTAAAAGAAAAGGGAAGGAAAAGAAAGAGAAGTTTTAAAAAAATAAAAGAGAAATGAATGGGAGAAAGAGACGGGTAGGAAAGGAGGAAAGCTAGGAAAAAAGGAAAGAAGGAAGAGAGGAGAAAAAAGTGGAGGGAGGGCAGGAAGAAGGCAAACGAAGGAAGGAAAAATGAGAAATATACAGAGAGAAAGGAAAGAAGGGGGAACTGGGTTAACAGAAAGGGGGTCTAGACGGGAGGAACAGTGGCAGGAAAGGCGTGGAGAGGAGGGTGAGCGGGGAGAGGCCCAGTGGGGCTGAGGCGGGGGCTCCCAGGTATCCTGGCTGCCGTGACCCTGACCTCCCAGGTTCCAGTGCCCACCCCAGGCAGGCTGCAGGCCGGCGCCACAGGAGGGGTGGAGGCGGAGGCCAGCCTCTTGAGACTCACTTCTCTCCGAAGTAGCTGACAGAGCTGGAGGAGTTCGTCGTGCAGCCGCACCTGCCTGGGGCTGGCCTTGAGGCTCTGCAGGTCCATATCTGGCTCCCAAAGCAGTGCTGGAAGCAGAAGAAGCAGTTTCGAGAGGGGTGAGTCGCGGACCCACCCTGGCTCTGTCTCCTGACCTGCCGCCTCTGTCTGCAGACTGGGCCGCTTTGTTCTCCATGCTCTGGCTCTGTGACCTTGGGCCTCAGTTTGTTCTCTGTGTCAAATGAACCCTTTGCACTGGAGGGTTCTTCTGGCACTTTGGTTAGCCTGCCTGTATGTGTGCAGGTGAGAGAGGGGTGATGATAAGGCCCAGTCCGTTCTGGGAAGGACATCTTCATTTTCTTCCTTGGTGAGAAGAAAAATCTTCCTCCTTTGCCATACTTATCGCCATCCCTGCCCCAGAAAGCTACCTTCCAGGGCAAGGGATTTCTCCATGCCAGAAGGGGTTGGATTAATCTATAAAGAGCTTGGTGTGAGGTTTATAGATGCTGGAGGAACCAAAGAAAGCATCGCACGCTGAAAGAGAACGAGGACATGCCTTCCTGGGGCAAGCGGACTTTCGGTCTGCAGTGTATTTCACGGAACTCACACACACACAGAGATTAATTGGCAAAATGGCTTCAGATTCAGCCTGTAGAGGAGGTTGACTTGGGATGGTTGTGTGTCTGCAGCCTCTTGGGCCTGTGCTCCCCCACCCTGTCCATGTGCTCCAGCGGCAACCACCCAGTTAAAGCCAATTAGATAGCTCCTTTGTTTCCCCAAAGTGGGATGGGGCAGGTCGCTAAGGTCAGCACATCTTCCAAGGGCAGCATAAGCCTTGAAAATGCAACCCTCAAACCACCGGCCAATTTTAGCATCACTCTGTTAGCTTTCCTCCCCATTCTCAAGCTCCTTTCCTTCTTTTATCTCTCTCCACACACCCCCACCCACTTGCTCCCTTCCTTCCTTCTTCCTGTTTTTCCTTTTCTTTCTCTCTCCCTCTTCATCTAGTCCAGGCTGGGGCTCTTGTACCGTCTTCGTACTCAGAGGCTTTGCTCTGAGACCTTCAGACAAGGTAACATGTGCCCTGACCTCAGGAGTTCATTACCTGGATGCAAATATTAGGAACGGAAGATGAGAGGCAAAATGGGGAGGAAGCTTTGCTAATCAAGTGCGGGATGAAGCGACACATTTTCTGTATCAATCATGATTACTGCCCTCACGTTCCCGTGGCTTACCCCAGAAAATCCTTCCCCATCTCACCCATCTGCAGGCCACAGTCGGCCTGCCCCTGCCCATAGGGGTGGAACTGCTGGTGCCCCCAAGGCTGTTGCTCTCCCGGGGTGAGTGAGGGCCTGCAGGAGCTCACCTTGGTGCAGGTGGGATGACGTCAGTGAAACCAGGTCAGAGCCTCAAACTATTAATTAAGCAAAGCCTGTTTCCCTATTCCCGATGCATTTAGGGGTCCTCTTTCCCTTGAATGGAGAAGCTGGTCGATTCTGGCTCTTGGCCGTCTCTCCAAGGAATGCCTCTGATTAGCCGGGCCTGCCGCCGTCATCCACCTCTGCTCGGCAAAGAAGGGAGGCCTCTTATTCCAGGCCTTGGTGGAGGGGTTCCAGACTGTCTGCCCAGAGCAGCCTCCTTGCCCCCAGCCTGGCCCCGCTGGGAAGGAGGGAACCCAATTCACTTCGCAGGATCTGGAATCTTGAATCTCCATGGGCAGAGCCAACAGCTGCGACTGCATCCTCGAGCCTGAGCCTGACGCTGGAAGCAGCTTCTGTCTTTGGGGGTTCTCCTTGCTGCCTCGGTCTCTGCTCTGTTCGGCTCGCTATTGTGTTTTTCTCTCTCATTTAGGGGCTTTGGGGGACAGGGAAAGGCAACGTTTCTCCTCGGGCCCCTGATCCTTCCGCACGCCCCCGCCAAACCAAGCCTTAAAGCTGCCGATGGTAATGAGCTGCGGCTTCTGGCCCTGCTCACAAGCTACTCACTCAAAGCAAATTCAAATTCTCTTCTGGGCAGGAGGGAGGACAGATGCTCCTTCCTCGGTCCTCCCTTGCTCATTGATCCATTTTAAGGGCATTTGGGGGTCAAAATTGAGACCGGATGGCTTCTGTTGGTATAAAATTAGCATTTTTTATCACGCCAAAGGACCAGATTTCTCAAGTCAAGGAATAGGAGGGCTTCACCCGGACCCACACCTCTTCTCTGGCCTTCTCTGATGATAAAGGTTTGTTGAGGCAGAGGAAGAGAAGGGAAATGAGTCGTTTGCTCTGTCGAGAAATCAACCAGTAGCTGCAGCCGTTCATGCCACTGATATTTATTTAGTACCTACTACGTGCGAAGCATTGTCCCTACCTCTGTTTTTCGTGACGGTCAGTAATGAGATTCTTGCCACTGTGAGGCTTTAGTGCATGTGGACAAATACATAAATAAATGAACTGATGGAAAAGAAAGTTTGGATTTTGATTGCTGCCTTCCATATGCCCCGTCTCCGAGCCCGTGCTTTCCCAACTCCGGCTACCCAGACCCAGCCGGTTGGGAAATAGGACGGCCCCAGGGCTCATTTGTCTCCCCCACTGGAAGACTGTTAGAAAGGGAGCAAGAGTTGTGCAGTGGGAACGGCAGACACGAGAGCCCTGAAATAAAGGGGTTGGGGTGGTGGTCAGAGGGGTCCCCCAGAGGTATCTTCCCATCTTTGAGGTGTGCATTGTCGGTGAGGGGAGATATGTTTCTCTGGGTGTCTGAGCAGGTCTGCAGGTTTGCCCTGGTGTAATCACGTGCCTGAAGGTGACAGCAGGGTGTACACGTGCAAGTGAGCTGAGGGGGGCTGGACAAGTGTTTCGGCACCAGGCTTGTGTGCGCTGGGCCCAGAAGCCTGCACTGGAGCAGGTGCATGGGCGGGGGAGGTGCACAGATCCGAACATATCTCCGCGTACATGACTCTCTGTGTATTCGAGAGCGTGTGTACCCGCTGAATTATTATAAAATTACACTGACCCTTACAGCAAATCCATACCGGCCCGGCCTTTCTCCCCCCCGACCTCTCGACCTCTGGGGTGCCTGAGGAAAGAGCTGACCGGGTCACCGCCTCCCCCAGTCAATGAGTCTCTCTCCATTAGCATGAAACGTGAATCTACTGGCAGCTTGACAAATTATAACTAGCAGCCAGAGTTTTGCCAACTGGCTGGCTTGGGCGCTGTCTATTTATCACTGAAAATGGTAAATCATAAGAATCCAGATGACTTAATTATTCAAATCCACCCAGACCCAGAGAAGCTGCAGTCCCGTCAATCTCAGCCCTGGGCTCAGGGCGAGGGCAGGGGGAGAAGGCTGATTGCTTGGGAGCTGGGAGACTCGGGTTCCAGCTCCTCTGCCCTGCCCGGCAAGGGGGGGCTTTCTCTGCCACCCATTCCCCTCCCTGCCTTCCTGCCCACCTTCCCGGGCAGAAGCCTGGCCGACTGTTTTCGCTGCTGACCCTCCCGAGGCTCTCCCCTCCCCGCCCGCCTCCTGCTGCCTGGTCCCCAGGCTCCTGCAGTATTTCTCTGCCTCTCTTTGTGTGGGTCTGTTAGCTTGCTCTCTCTGTTTCAGTGCCTTCATTTTTATTTCTTCTCTTTCTCCTATTCTCTTCACCATTTCTTTCCCTCCCCACTCCCTACGGATGGATGCTGACCCACAGGCTCACACACACACGACCTCTCTGATGGAGGTTTGCCTGTACCCCCAGCTCCTTTGTTCTCTGTGGCCCGGAATTGCCCAGCTCAGGATCTCCACGCACCCTCCTTAACCCAGCGCCCTGAGTCGTGGAAGGTCTGAACCCTCTCGACCTGGGAGGCACGTGGAAGCACAAATGTCAATGGATGATCTGGGCTCATTCTGGCCTTTCACCCACCACGGCGTGTACACAACTTTCCTGTCCCTTTCTTCTGTGGAGTTTTGCACGGCTTGGGCAGTCAGAGATGTGCCCCAGCAGGAGGCAGGCCTGTGTCCCAACGAGGCCCACCTCGGGCTGTCCCCTTGCTCCCAGCGTGGAACCACCACAAGCCCTAAGGGAGGGATCCCTCCATGTGAGTTTTCCCCAAAGGAGAAGGAAATCTGTTTACAGAACAAATCCTAGACCCAGAGGTCTGCACACCGAGCTTCTGGGGGCTCTTTGATCTCTGGGTCCTTTTATCTTTGTGTCCCTCACAACCCAGTATAAATATGCACTCCTATTTCTTCCAGTCCTGGGCCCCAAGGGAAGTCTATGTTCTCCCGGCCAGTGAGGGGTGGTGCTGGGTGGATCCAACGTGCCCTAACGCTGGGGTTCGCTCATGAGAGAGGAGGTGGTGGACGGCGGGGAGGGTCACCGGAGCTCCCCTCTTTGAATGGTGTCCTGGCTTGTTCTTCTGGGGGGCTTGTTCCACCCACGAGGACCCCAGAGCCCTGTCCCCAGAGGCTCCTCGGAGCACAGTCCTGTGTCTGCAGACGCTTGTCAGTTAGGCTCTGAGTGGCTAGGTCAGCGCGTGTGACTGCACACTTTCGGGAGTCCTTGTGCCAGGACAACAAGTGACAATGTCCCCACCAACAGGGCACCTGAGGAAACAGTCCCCTCACTCCCCGCAATTCCATTTCAAGGCCTCTGAGCAACGTTGCTGTCAATAGAAATTGGCCTTGCCCTATCACAGAGCTCTGAAGAAGGAGCTGCTTGTTTCTGCTACTGAAAATGAGTAAGTTCTTCCTTGAGTCTAGCCTTCTCTTCCTTCTGGGTTGGAGGATGGAGATGATCAGGAATCTTGGGCAGGGACTCCCCACCCTCCAAGAGAACATTTATGACCTGCAGGGGACCCTTCTACACCTGGGCTCATCCCCACTGCTAAACCATCACATCCTCCTCCTTCCTTCCTCCCCACCTTCCGAATCCAGCTTGTTACTTGACGACGAGGGCAGCGTCCACGGGTGAGGCAGGAGGGGAGAGGATCGAGATTCAAAAGCAGGCCAGCAGCTGGGCGGCAGGGAAATCAATAAGGGAGATAGATTAGAGACAGGTTTCTCTCCCTTTTTTTCCGGCTGGCTTGGGGTCCCTGCCCCAGCTCCTAAAAGCAGGTGGAGGACAGAGGCCCTGGCCTCTCTCTGCCCTTCTAACTCAAACAGGTTCCTAATCCCTGGGTAGAGGGTAAACAGCCTCCGAGCACGGCCAGGATTAACCGCAGAAATGCTGCTAAGGTATTTTGGGCACAGTTCCCTACCCCCGCTCCCACCCCATGTTACTAATTAGCCCAACAGCTTGGGGGAGTAGCTAGGAATGCCTTTGTGCAGCCTCGCAAGCCCAGGGCTGAGCTCTGGACACTATCTCTGGTGCTGGACCAGCTGAGGGGGGCAGAGGGATTCCCACCCCCTCCCCACTCACTGACTCCCAGATCAGCTCAGGGCAGACAGCAGATTTTTCCTCTGCACCCTCCCCGAATCTCCCGGCTTCCCCTTGGCTGTTCACAGCTGGGAGGCAGGTGGGGGACAAGAGGGAGAGTGGAATCGGCTCCGGAAATCAAACGACCCAATAAAAAATTAATTGTCTAATTAAAACCATGAGGAAGCCCCTTGCCAGAGTCTGGCTCTGAGTCGTCAGGGCTGTAAAGGGTGGGAAATGAGTCTCAGCTCCTAATAAATTCCTGATTTGCAGCTTGGTCTGTCAGCGAAGGAGTAGGAGAGCTGAGCGTTCTGCCGCACTAGGGCCTCCTAGAGGTCATGCCATCCCTCCCTGTGCCCCCAGCCCCGGTGATCACACCCACACCACCACACACACCCGGCTCGAGACCAGAGACAGGAGCCTCTCCCAAAGGACAGAGAGGCCACCGCCCAAGGTGGGCAAGTATTCCCGAGACTGACCCTCAGGCTCCCCAGTCCAGGGCTCACCCCCTTCTTCCAGATCTTTCCTCAGGAAAGCAAACGTCCAGGAAACTTCTGGAACTGGAGAGTTCTTCATGTAGGTTAACCGATCGTTGTTAGAAACAGGTTGCTGTGTGGGTGCGTTTTGACCTCATCCCCTCCACTTCCGTGAAAAATAACATTTTTACATAAGTCACGAACCAACAGCTTCCCTCTCTTAAATTTGCGCTGATTTTTGCACGAATGACAGGGAACCATGCTAAGAAATGAATCCCTCTCCCCTAAAAAAGGGCTCTGCCCAGTTGGCCAAGTCCCCTGGAAGAATGAACACAGAGCTAGTCCAGAAAGGAGTGCAGAGTTAGGCAACTCTCGAGGGTAGATGGCGATCCGAACCTTTGCCCTGGATCATTGTACCAATTCTTCACTTGGGTCAGCCCCGCCTCTATTCCCCTTGTCCCTCAGCAAAAGCAAGGGCACTGTCCTCAGAGGCATTAAGTCATAATAGCAGGAGGAGGGGAAGCAGTCAGCACACAGCCGTCAACATCCTAATACATTCTTTGATTATACAGAATACAGTACGGGATGTATACCTGTGATTAGCTTCTCTAAACAAACACGGAAGAACAAACAAGGGCTGTCCTTCGGAACGGTCACCTTAGGAGGAAATACGCTTATCCCATCTGTACCTCTCTTTTTTTTCCCCCTTTTTTTTTTTTTTTTTTTTTTTGTACCTCTCTTGATTAAACCATTTCTGCAAAGACTGCTTTAAAATGGACTTTCTAGCCATTTTACAAAATACTCAAGACAACCAGGATTAGCTACAAATTGTTTTTTGACTGATTCCAGAGAAGCAAATGATAAAGATCTGTCACCAATAAGGACATTTAAAGACTGAGCCACAGCGCTTCCCTGGTGGCGCAGTGGTTGAGAGTCCGCCTTAAAAAAAAAAAAAAAAAAAAAAAAAAAAAAAAAGACTAAGCCACATACCCTGAAGACAATTCCCAAAGAAGAGTTACAGAACTTTTGTCATTGTGGCCTTGTTGGGAGAAGGGGGTCGCCCCAGCGTGACTACTTGGAGGCGGTGGTGCTTTCAGTTGCATTTCTCTCCGGCCACATCTGGAGTGTATTATTTATCATTCCTGATAATCATTCTTTTGCTCATCTGGTTGTCATTTTTCATCCTAAACAGTGAACTAAGAAGGAGAAAAAGGGAAGGAAACAAATTCCTGACCCCCATCTGGGTCAGGATCTCATTTCAGATTTCAGCAAATTCCCATGCACAAGTGTTACCAGGGTGGCTAGGCCTTTCTTCTTCCAAGAACCCCGAACCTAGAGACTAGAATGTCGGCACTGATTCTGGTTCACCTCATGGTAACTGCAGACCTACTAAGTGTCACTGGGTCTTTACACGTGGGTTATTCTTTTCAATCTGGGGGTGAAAGACAGTTTTCCTTCCCCAATGGATGGAGTTTGTCATTTCTTTTCCCTGCTACTTGGCCTCAGACTGTACCCTGCTTTGTGGACCTGTTGTCTGGGAGACACTCTGGTTTCCTGGTGCCCACGTCTCATGAGGACATGACTTTGGAGACTATTTTGTCCGTCTCTCTGTCCCCGGGGAAAGCCTCATGAATATTCCTGGTCCTCAGGTTAACCAGCTTAAATTGGTAAACAGAACCCTGA
>NW_020185339.1:25188778-25219397 GCF_003031525.2 Neophocaena asiaeorientalis asiaeorientalis | reverse complement strand
CCATGCACGTCAAATTCTATGTGAATGGCACCACCTAGAGTTGTGCTTCAGGAGTGCGGTGAGTGGTTGGTCCCTGGAGCTGAGCAGTGCGGCCACCCTGCAGCCCAGAGATGCTGGCAATTCGGTCAGCTTCGCGCTGCATTCACAGATGAGAAACGTAAGTTCTGACAACTAAAGTGTCAACACCTCAGCCCCCCGAGAAAGGGCTCAAAGTGGAGATCCCCTCCCCTCACTGATGTCTGGGAGATCTAGGCTCAGGCGACAGCTCACCAATCTTCTCTCCATCAACTTCAAAGGCAGCTCCAGCCCCAGGGAGGACTGCGAGGGTACAGAGCAAAGCTGATCCAACCGGAGCTCGGTGTCAGGTGATGTTGCCGGAGCACAGGTCAGCCTGGGCCTAGAAATGGCGGTGAGATGTAGGATCCCTCCTGGCCTAGAGTTTGAGGAGGGATGGGAGCGGGTTGTGGAGCCATGGTCACAGTCCCCACGGTGTAGAGGGAATGTTTACAATTGCCCAAGCCCCTCCCTCCTGGGCCCTCACCTGCAGGCAGAGCCGCTTTAGCCTCCTCACCCACGGCCAAGTCTATCCCACCTGGATATCCTCCTGCAACCTCTGCCAGCCCTGCCCTTCTCTCCCTCCAACCTCTTTCATACATTCCTTGCCCAAAGAGTTTTTCTGAATAGAGCCCACCGACCTTGGTCATTTTCGCAACATCCCCGCTCAAGCATTCTCTCGACCTGCAGGGTCATTCAGGCCTCACCTCACTGGGACCGGGCTCCTTCGCGTGTGTGTCCAATTCACCCGATTATGCCAAGACATCCCGACTCAGCAGTTCCCGACGCTCAGCCATCAGAGTCCCAGAGGAGCCACCACATCAAAAGCTTAGACACTAGGACTTGGAGGCGTCAGCTAGTCAACAGCCAGCCTGTCCTGAGGAGACTCCATGCCGGGCACTGCGGTCCCAAAGAGCCTCGGGTCTCACGCAACCAAGAAAGACACATCCATCCCAGATTAGTAAATAACAATAATAGCCCTCACCATAAAGGTGTACTGAGACCTTTTTTTGTTTGCTTTCGTTTGTTTCTTTGTTTGTTTTGGCCGCCCCCACGCACCGCACGGGGGATGTTAGTTCCCCCGAGCAGGGATCGAACCCGTTCCCCCTGAAGAGGAGGCACTGAAATTGCCAAGCCTTAACCACTGGACCAGCAGGGAAATCCAGGGTGAATCTTGTGGACAATACATTTCAGAGATGGGAGAGAGTGCTGTCAACTAGGGTCCCCCCAGAAGACTCCCAGAGGAGGTCAGATAGGAGATGCCCTTGTAGCCCCTCAGAGGCCTCGAGGCTGTGGAGGAATCATCGTGTGTGTTGTTTTGTTTCCCAGAATGCTGGTGGTGGGAGAGCGCGCTCCAGCTGGGAGCTGGAGCAGGGCTTCATCACCGAGCAGCTACTCTCTGCTAGGCACTGTGCGGGGCACTAGGAACCCGGTTACAGTGAGGGAGTCCATGCCTTCAAAGCTGACAGTCTAGACGGGAAAAGAAACCGTAAGCAGATCTTTATAAGGCAGTGAAGGATGGACCTCCACCGGTGATACACCTCCCAGGCATCGTGGGGTACCATGCCCACACATAAACCTCTCACGGGAAAGGGGAGAGGAAGGGGGCAGGGAAGCCATCCTGAAAGGGAGGTTAATGTAAACTATAAGCGAGTGGTACCCTTCTTCTCCCCACACCCTTCCCAACTGAAGGTCACCTTTCACCTCAAGAAGAAACCATTGGCTTCTTCAACCAAGGTCACAGAGGGCTGTCAACATCCCAGCACTCTCTCACCCACCTGCCCTCTGGGCAGAGTATTCAAACATGAACTGGGATCCCAGCCATATCTGGGGCACCTCCCTATCCCATCTTCCCCACTGTCCATCCCAGCCTGCCAGCATCACGGCCAGGTGCTCTCTGATTCCCAGGACCCGGGAAGGAAGAGCCTATCGTCTCCTAGAATTACATGCTCTGCAGCCTTCCTCCTTCGTGCCTTTGGGGAAGATGCCCCTGCTTCCCCTTCATTCTCCATCCGGATCCAGCTCCCACCTCCCACGGCTGCAGCTGCTCCCTCCTCTCCCCCCTGGAAGAATGCCCCCCTCCCCCACATCCCTCCACAGGGGGAGAGTGGGAGGGAGGCAGCATATGGCCCCATTCTCCTTGGCCTGGGCAGGCTATTTTGGAAATGAGAAAACCCCCTTGCCCTGTCCTCCCCTCTGGGGAACACCCTCCCTCCCCTCTCCACATTCCCCAGAAGTTCTCAGACTGAGATCCGTCCTACTCCTACGTGCAGTTATGTGGTGAAATCACTGCTTTCCTGCCCTGAGGCGCCAAAGCTGGGAAGGGAGCCTACTCAGACCTTTGATGTAGGCACGTTTTAAAAGGCCCACCTGTCCCCTCTCTCTCCCCAGCCCCCAGCCTGAACTGCTGGAGCCCCTCATCACAGCTTTAAATCCCAGGCTACCCCCCAACGTGGCCCGGATCAGGTCACACACATCCTCTCCCGATGGGGGTAATCAAACCCAACCGTACTCACTTGGGGACATCTGTCTCTGGTGAATAAGGAGAGATCCCAAACTTGAGTGGTTCTGTGACACTTAAAAGCTTCAAGCAGGAAGATCTGCAATTTCTCTTGGAGCAGGGCCTGCGGGGAGGGTCCCTCTGAAACCCTCGTTTGATGTTGTGCTTTCATGGTTGCGGTTTGATCCAGATGTTCCCCACTTGTGGGATTTTCTCTTTGGGAGGGAGGGGCCCTTGGCTATGAAGATATTTCCATTGTGTGCACATTTAGATCGAGGTGGCTGGGTGCGGGTGCTCTTCTAGCTGATAACACACCCTGCTCTGGACAACCCTGCCCTTTCCCTCGGGGATCACATCCTTTCCCTTCGCACCCAAAGACAAGAAGAGGGCATTCACGTAAGGAGGCATTCCCAGCTCCTGTAGGCTTGCTGTGTCGCTGCCTAGACATGGCTCTACCTCTCTGTTCTTCTGGCTCCATAAAACGGAGATGGGGTTGGTTCGCAAAGATGGTTCCCAGATCATGGAAAGAACAGGAGAGGGAATTCAAGAACCAGATTTCTGGCAAAGGAACAAACAATTGTCAAAGAAATTGTGAATGGGATTTGCACTGAGAATGATGAGTCAGGGCTCCTAAAGAGGAAGTGGCGGGCTTCCCTGGTGGCGCAGTGGTTAAGAATCCGCCTGCAAATGCAGGGGACACAGGTTCGATCCCTGGTCCGGGAAGATCCCACATGCCGCAGAGCAACTAAGCCCGGGTGTCACAGCTACTGAGCCTGCGCTCTAGAGCCCACGAGCCACAACTACTGAAGCCCGCGTGCCTAGAGCCCGTGCTCCACAACGAGAGAAGCCACCGCAGTGAGAAGCCCGCGCACTGCAATGAAGAGCAGACCCCGCTCACCGCAACTAGAGAAAGCCCACATGCAGCAATGAAGACCCAGTGCAGCCAAAAATAAATAAATTAAATAAATAAATTTAAAAAAAAAAAAAAGAGGAAGTGGCCATCCCTCTTTTGGATCAATCCTACAAGGGTGGAAGTAAACCTCTCCAGATTCACAGACCCCTCTGCTCCCTCCGAGCTTGAAAAGGTTAAGGCCATCCCTCCCCAACGTCTTCACAGAAACCCTGGAAATCTTTCCTTCCACCTTAAGAGTCTTCAGAAGTTCTTGCTGTCCAGCCTCAGTCACTGCTTGTTGTAGCAGGAGGTGGCTTCCCTGGAGGAAGTGCCTTAGTCACACTCTGTGGTCCTCTAAGACCTCTCAGCGTCCTTCTAGCTGCTTCTGTCTCATCGAATCAAAAGAAAAGCTGTCAACTCTATCAAAAATCAGGTTGCTCCCGGAGCTGTGCTGGTGACCACAGAAACACTTGGATCCTTGCCAGCCCTGTGGAGGTCACAGTCTAAACCAGACACGTGGATATTGAGTGATAGAGGCCAGACGGACCAGAGAAACTCCAGCCCTGGAGCTGGACAAAGGCACCAGCCCACAGTGGACCCTAAAGGACTTGCATCAGCCACAAGGTTGGGTAAGTGAACTTGACTTAGGGGGAGGGGCCTACGTGGGGACAGACAAAGCCTAGGAGGCTTGGTGCAGGAAGGGGACATTCAGAGGAGACAAGAGAGGGTGGGAGCCACTGAGTGGATGAGGAAGGCTCAGTGCCGGGGAGAACCATGAGAGACAGGCCAGCGGGAGAAGAGAGAACTGGTTCCCCATTGGACTAGAGAGAGGGGAGGGATGGAGAGAGAGGCGGGCACAAGAAGGACAGAGGAAGATGGAGAAAGCTCCACCCACTGTCCCACCTGGAGAATTTGGGCGGCTGTTCCCAGCTCCCCGTGCTCTGTGTAACATCGGGGAAATGCATGTTCGGAGGATCAGCTTTTCCCCCGCCGGAGGCCCTGAGGGTCAGTTCTCAGACCTCTCCCTCCCCTTGGACTTTGATCCAGTCACGCACAGATGGGTCAGGTCATGATGGCGAGGGAGCAAGTGGTACTGGGTCTCCCTGGCTTGAATTTTTTCTTATTCCCCCATGTCCTCTCTCTCTTAAGCAATAATTTCTCATTTTGCTTGGTCTTGTATAGCCCATATGTCTCTAGCTCAGAGAACTAAGAAACACTCCATCATTCTTAAGCTGGGCCTTGCCACCTGCAGGCCCCTCCCCTCCCACACATATGTTCACACAACTGGGGCCAGTGGTTAGCTTCCACACACCCCTCTGGACGCTCTCCCCGTACCATCCTTCTCATCTTTCCGGCTAGAATAAGAACCTTCTCTCCTGCAGGGGGGTGAGGGGGTTATGGTCAGGGTTCTTCACAGCTGGGTAGCAGCTGGGAGAGCCCCACCTGTTCTGTGCACTCACAGTGGCTCCCTGGAGGGGACCAATGACAAGGGGAAAAGGCGCTGTGAAATAGAGTGCAGGAGAGTCCCACCACGCAGGTGGGACTCTCTACCTGGTCTGGTCTGGCCTGAGGGGGGGGTCAGATGCTCAGCGAGGTGTCCTGGGTCTCAGGGAGGTGCTGGAGTACCAGCCCCCTCAGGCCATCCGAAGACTCAGCCTCCCCACCTCCTTCTCCTCTGCCTCTCCCACTCACTGTTACTGTGGGATCCACAAAGGCTGCCCTCATCCCTCCCTGTGGCTCCACTTCCACCACCCTAAACCCTTTCACCCATGCCCAAATCATCCCCCTGCAGGGCTGCTAGAGTCTGACCCCAACTCTATTCCAGAGACAGCCCTGTTCCCCCACTCCCACTGCTGCTGTGGACGGAAGAACTGAGATGGGACCAGAAGAAATGCTCCCGTCTCCTCTCATGAGAGGCTAGCAGAGCCCCAGCCCGTTCCCAGAATTACCCTTCCCAGGCTGACATGAAGAACCTGATGGGGGAAGGGCCACCATGCCTGAGACTGGGGCCAGGGGCAGCAATTCCCCCCGCTCTCTCCTTATCAGTCCGTGTAAACCTAAGGGCTTTCCTCAAATGCGAGGGTTCTGCTTAGGTGCCATGGAAGATACCCAGCACCTGCTTGCTTACTCTCCTCCTCTTCAGCCCATCATTGCCAAGACAGAGTTGTCTGGGCAAGCGCCACCCCCAGGACAGGGCTAAGGAGTTTGGGTGGGAGGGCAGAAGTGAGAGACGCTTCCTTCGTGTTTCCTGCCAACCTGCCAGGCTAGAGTGCCACGATCTGGGCCCTGTATCAAACCCACTGGATCAGTTCACTGAAAACCTCCCCGGGGTATATGTGAGGCCTCTGGACTCACTGGAGCTGACAGGTAAGATCATGGCCATTAAGCAACTGACACGGAGCATCCACTATATGCTTGGCACGGGCCTGACTCTTGCAGCTAGAGACCCAGAGAAGTACATATTACAGATCCTGGAGACCCTCATGTTTGTACAGAACCCCATAATCTTACCTTCACCCCCGCTCAGACATGTGATCATATGTGGACCTCAGACACGCGAGCTAGACAGAAGAAAGAACTTCCTTGAGCATGGGTTATCAACGTTGTACAGTAAAATCATCAGAAGACCTTTCCTCTTGGAAGGCGGTGAACCAGAAGAGCCCCTGCCTTGCTGAGCCAGGGTGAGGTATCCTGTCTGCAGGCAGGGGCGTGGCCGACATGACACCTTAAGATCCTACCCAGGATGAGGCAGAGGTGGAGGTTCTAGTTGAGGGGCATGAGGAGGAGGGGACACACAGAGGGACAGACAGACAGACAGAAGGAGGGACTGGAGGAGTGAAGCAGGGGTGGGGAGCAGGGTTGGAGAGATGAATGGTCTTGGCTGGACTGACGGACGACACCAGGATGGATGGATGGCTGCTGAGTTTTGTTTACTGGCAGCCCCCAGCCCGCCATCGCCGGGGGAGAGGGATGGCGGCTGGCACATCAGAGGGCTCTTAGGGAAGCTCATGGAGATGATTTAGATGGGAATGAATCAGCTCCATATGGATTAAGTGTCCCTGCATATCCCAGGATCTTACAGATGAGGGGACAGGGCAAGGGCACTGGGGGGAGGGGGAGGAGGGAGCAGCGTGGAGCTGGCGCTGGGAAACAGGCCCGGAGCCAGCTGGAGGTGCCCTCCCAGGGCACGGGCGGGCCCACCTGGCACAGACGCCGTCCTCCCCAGGTCTGTTCACACCACCGTCTCTCTGGCTTTGTACCCGGCTTTAGGAAAAGTCCCTGCCCGTTGGAGCATCCTCTCTGGGTGAGTTTCTGTCTGTCTCCTCTTGCCTCTGTCTCTCTCACTTTCTCTCTGAGTCTTCATGTGTCTTTCCATCTTCAGTTTTCTGTCCCTATCCTTCCCTGGCCTTCTTCCTCGCACTGTTCGTGGCTCTCCTGCTCCTCCCCACCCGCCTCTTTCACTAGAGTTGTGAATGGCGTGTAGCTGACACACAGTTCCTGTTCCCTCCAGCCCTTAGCTCTACTTAGCTCTACCCTCCCTCTGCTGCAGGCATGCTGCCTGCTCTCTCCTGGGACCCTCAGGTTTGGAGTAGGATGGGGGAACCAGGAAGGTGGTCTGAAAAGTGACTTTTTGGCTACAGAAAGTTCTTTCTCTTCCTCTCTTCCCACCCGGCCCTCAGCCCTTCCTTCTCCCAGTGCCAGAGGCAGCTCGGATGGGGGCCCACGCTCGGCACACTAGGGCAGGTTGAGCAGACGATGAGTCCGCGGGGCATCCGCTGGCTGTGGGGTAATCGGAGCCACCAGCTCCCGCAGCCCCGCCCGTGCCCCGGTTGGAGGGCCCTGGAGCTGACTTTGGTTATGAAGCTGGCTGCCATGTGCATGACCTGGATCAGAGCACAGGGTAGTCATATATGACAATTGCTTGAAATATCACAGCCGCTCTCCCCCCACCCCCACTGGTGATCTATGGGCTGCGTGCCCTGTAAAAATTATTTATCGGGGCCTCAGAGTGTCCTGATTTAGTGCTGCTGCCTCTGGGGCCGAGGGGCCTGCCTGTCCGCCGGAGCCTAAGCGTTAAACAACGCTAAAAAGTTAAACGGCCAACATTGGGGGCTCACTCGAGGAGGCGCCATAAAGCTGTCGGAGCTGCTTAAATCAGCAGCGAGGATTCCCGGGGACATCTTCTCACCATATGCCACAAGCCAAGAAGGCTCTCCTCACCCTTCTGCGCTCACCCAAACCCAGCGGCCCACAGAGGCCCGGGCCCAGAGCAGAGGAGGTCAAGGCCGGCCTCCTGCAGGCCTTCCTCCAGCATCACCTGCGCAGGGTCCAAGAGGGTAAGAGGCCATGTGTCCAGCCCTCTGCCTCTGGCCAGCGGTTTCCTCGTTCAGATCCAGATTTTAAGGACTTCCCGCAAAAGGCAACACGGCAGCCTCTTCCAGTGGCCCGTGCTGGGCAGTGCTTCCCTGGTGTCTCACTTCAATCTGTGTTTCTGTGGAGCGAATCCACAGGAGCTCAGCGGCTTCTCGCTCGGGGTTTGGAGAGGGTGTTCTGTCCAAGCCAGCCTGTGACCTCTGGCCTGCTTTGTGACCCCACCTCCTCCCACTCACACAGCTCTCTGAGGATCAGAGCCCCACTCTTTGATCACTCCCCTCAGGCTGGCACCCCCGGGTGCTCACAGACAGTTTTCCTGGCTGAACCCCAGTCCATGCTGCCACCGCCCGGCCGCCGCCAAGTAAGCGAGAGGGAGGTGGGTCTCCATAGGCTGCCTATCACGCCTTCTTTCAGCGGCAGTAAAACTCACCTCTTAAAACCTCTCCTTGGGTCCCTAATATTTGCCTGGCTATATATCTCCAGTGATATATGGACAGAAATTGCTCGTAAACGGCTATAAAACCTCTCAGTTGAGCCGGGGTGGAGGCGAGCGAGGGTGGGCACGGCCCAGACTGCAGGAGGATTGGAAGCCAAGACACTCCACTGAGCATCCCAAACGACCCCAGATCCCAGGGCCGAGGGGCCAAGTGTGAGGCCCTCAGGGGAAGGAGGGAGGGAGGAGACCCAGAGGAAGATCTTCAAGGCCCTCAGGAGGTATTATGGGGCCGTCTCACCTGGCTGCTCCAGTGATGTGCTGTGTGGCCTTGGGCACGTCACTCAGCGGCTCTGTGCCATGGTTCCCATCTCTAGGAGGATAATGATACCCACCCAGGCTCGTTGAGGAAACTCACAGAGAATTAATCTGTCCTTTGTAAACGAAGGAGGTTGCATATATTGGGCATTACCCCCCAGGTGGCTATGGTGTCTTTAGAAGGCCTGCTACGTGCTGGATCCTTTACCTAATCATCCCGAAGCCCGACCACGGCCTGCCGCGTAGACATTGCACGCTGTGGGTGCGAACCCTGAGATTCACAGAAGTGCACACAGGGAGTCAGTTCCCAGGCACCGATCCCAGGGCTGGTGCCCTTTCCACACATGAGAATGAAATCCCGGCAACAGGAGGGATAACAGCTAAGACACTAGGGGGACTTCCAAACAAGGACGTTGCAGGTGTTAGGAGGCCTTTTCTCCTGGGTCCCTTCCCTTCCCCAGGGTGCAGGCCTTTCGCCTTCCAACACTTCTAGTCCAGTCTCCCCAGGGCCCAAGGATTCCTGCAGCATATTCCCAAGCACTATACCCCATCTCCTGGGGAAACTGATCCCAAAGTGGAAGGGGAAACCAGGGGCTTTGTGGGAGGCCAGCGCCCTCCACCCAGGAGACCAGGAGACACGGGTCCTGGGTGGGCCAGGGGAGGAACGGCCTTCTTGGGGGCAGGTCAGCAGGTACAGACGGAGATGGCCACAGTCCCGGAGTCCCTGGCCCAGGCCCCCCATCAGCCCCAGCCCCTGCGCATCCCAGGCCCTAGATGCCTCTTTTCTCCGTGACTCCCTCCTCTGCCCTCCACCCTGTGTCCCCTCTGGTTACTCTACACTCTCCCTCTCCCACAGCATCCCCCTTAGAGCCACTGCTCCCCCTTCCGGTTATTCCACCCCCTGCACCCCCCACCCCAGTGTCCCTCCAGCACCCAGCCACCCCTTCCCTCCACCATGAGCCCTAGTTCTCTTCATCCTCTTTCCTAAGTCCCTTTAATTCCTGGTGTCTCCCTGTGGTCACCCATCCTTTCCCTCCCTCCTGGTGTCTCCCTTGCTCCCCTGATGCCCCTTCCTCCCATGATCCCCAGCCCCTACCCTTCCCCTAGTGAGCCTCTTGTGTCTTCTCACCTGCCCTCCAGGACCCTCAACCCCCGGGCTGCCTTTGTCCCCTTCTTGTGATGAAGCAGGACAAACAGTAGGAAGGCCACCCTCTGCCCCACACCTCCCCTTCCCTGGTGGCTCCCACCCCCAACCCCACTTTTCCTTAAGTTTCCAGATCAACCTTCCTCCAATAACGATGATAAAGCAGGAAGCCGGGCCGGAGCACGGTGCAGATTTTTCTTCTTGACACGGAGTTTCCGATTAAAGGCAAAAGGACATAAATCCTCCTGCGTAATTGCTGTGCTCCAGCTCGGAGCCACTCAAAGGGGAGGCTCCCACCCCTCTGCCCCTGCCCCTGGGAGCCCCACCCCCATCCTGAGCCGGGCTCAGTCCCCAGAGCCTGGGGCTGGGCTGGGAAGGGGCAAGGCAGTGGCAAGGGAGAGGCATAAACCCAGCAGGGGCCTGCCTTTCCCTTCCAGGGGTCCCAGCCCATGGCCGGCCTCTAAGCGCCTTTCCCCCCGGCCCCAGGCAGCCCCTGAACCCCTCACAATGAGAGCATGCTTTATATTTTGTCAAAGCTTCTCAGCATGCGCGATCTCATTTGATTCTTGTAAGGGACTTGAAAATTATTAAACAAATATCAGACAGAGGAAGGGGCCCTGAGTGATCACCCAGTGCAACTCCCCTCGGTTTAGGGAAACTCAGGCTGTTTAAGGGACTGGCCTGTGGCAGAGCTGTCCTAGCCCCTCAGAACTTGCCTTCTCACACACCCGGAGGGGCTGACACTGCTGAAATCTATTACATTGGGGCCCAAATATCCCCCTCCCAAGTGGTGTTCTCACCCATCATAGAAGCTTTTTAAAAATCAAGAATGCTTGCTTCGGGCTTCCCTGGTGGCGCAGTGGTTGAGAGTCCGCCTGCCGATGCAGGGGATGCGGGTTTGTGCCCCGGTCTGGGAAGATCCCACATGCCGTGGAGCGGCTGGGCCCGTGAGCCATGGCCGCTGAGCCTGCGCGTCCAGAGCCTGTGCTCCGCAATGGGAGAGGCCACAACAGTGAGAGGCCCGTGTACCCCAAAAAAAAAAAAAAAAAAGAATGCTTGCTTCATCCCCTATGATTAGGGAAAGAAGACACTATTAGTGTGTGTGAACTGCTCAAGGCTGAGGGCTAAGGGCAGAGCCTGGATTCTCCAAACCTGCCTCCACCTCCACGCTCATCCTCAGAATTTTACCCCCAGAGATTCTAACTTCTGGTGACTCTGCAGCTTGGACTCTCAGCCTGGCCAGGAAATCTGTCTCCCCCACAGTCAGAGCCGCAGAGCCCGCCCAGAGCCCTCCTCAGCTCTGCCCCCTCCCTTCTTTTCCAACCCACTGCCCACTCTCCTCCTCCACGAAGCCCTCCGGATTTGAAACCCTGCTTCTCCTCTGTTTCTCCCTGCACTGAACAACCCCTCCCAGCTATTCCTAAATCAGGTCCTAGACGTGAGTCTCTTCTCTCATCAGACTAACGGACTGGGCCTGTGTGTTCTCCCTCTGAACTGCCATTTTCCAACCCTCCCATCATCTTCCCCTCCCATACCTCCCCCGCCCCAATCCACGCCCAAAACATCTGTACGGTAGACATGCGTACAGATGTGTGTCCGGGGAAGCCAGCAATCCTGTCTCCTTTTATATCAGTGGACATTTCCACAGAAACCCCAGGATGCCCACGTCAGGTGTAAACTATCATGGCTTCTGGGCTTTCCTGATCCTATGGGGCCATCCAGTCTGCTGTCCTCCCAGACTCCCCTCTTCCCCCGAATCTCAAGGGAGGCGGGTCCTTGAGCTGAGACCAAGGAAAAGAGTAGCCACATCTGTCACACCCTCATTCTGCTTACCCATCTCTGAGTAAACCTGGGCCCAACCGATTCAGGCAGGGCCTCCCAAGGTCTAACCTCTAGGCCTCCTGCTTGAGCTCCTTGGACATCCTGACAAGTTGGCAGATGACCAGGTCCCTCTCCCGGGCCCTGACGTCCTGCAGGCACCACCCAACCCACATCCGTGCCCTGTGCAGCCACACTTCCCTCTGCCACAGCGAAACTCAGTGGGATCAAGGTCAGTGAGGGCTTTGGAGCCTTCAGGAAGAATGTCCCATCTAGGTCAGGAAAGAAAACACGTGCAGGGGTGCAAGAGTGCCAGCCTGGGAGGCTTAGGTGCCCCTGCAGAGAGCCTGGGTTGGGGTTCCCGTGCCATGCTTGGCGTGGCACTGTAGCACTGCCTGGGCCGGGTAGTCCTGGGTGTTACCATAGGTTTTGGGATGTTAGTTTAGATTCTGGACGCTGGTGTAAGGTTTAGGGTATTCATGGAGATTATGGTGGGTTTTCTGGGATTTCTGTAGGGTTAATCTAAAAGGCCAAGAGCCCATGCTTCTTCTTGGGCCTGGACAGGGTAGAGAGTCAAGGCCGTAAAAGAAGCAGGGGGTGAGGTAGCCCGGGTTTCCAGAAGAGGGGGATAATCTGAGGTTGCAGGCATCGAGGCTCTGCTCCACCCCACCTTGGCGTTCAGCTCCCAAACCCTGGCCAACAGCCTCATTTATTGACAGAGAGGGCCTGGGAGTGATCGCTGGCTAGAGACTAGGCATGCTCCTGGCTTCCTGTAGGGAGGAAGGACCAGGGAGAGGGGCCTCGGCAGCGGGATGGTCTTCCTGGTTGTGTGTCCTTAACGTCATCCAGGATCCTGGATCCCACCTCAATCTGAGAGCCACGCCTGGGTGTTGCTGAGGCAGGGGGAAATCTGGAGGAAAAAGATACAGACCCTTCTCCCTGGAGACCCCAGTTTTCCAGGGCTGATGGGCCTTCAGCTTGGACCCAGGCAAATAAATGGAGAATTGTCCTTGCAGCTTAACAATGGGAAACTTCCTGAGAGATGGGGGTGTGGGGCAAGGATTGGGCAGAGAGGTGGGAAGGGAAGGGGTCCCCAGCAGGAACAGGCGGAGGGCCATTTCAGAGGAGAGCAAGGATGAGGGGGAGCTCTAGCCCCAGAGACTTAGGGAGGGGAGAGAAGAGCCATCACTCTGTATCCATCATTCACACAGCAAACATTCAGGCACGGCACCAGGACGCACAGAGATTGAATTAGGGAGACAGGGGCAGCCACTGGAGAGGTTCCCAGAAGCTTGGTTCCTCCCCTCAACCTCGCTGAGTTCTCCAGGTCTGTGCTAGCTAAGCTTCTACCTCCATGCCTCTCTAACCCTAAAGATGTCCATTATCCATAATTCTAGCTTCCTTCTTCCTCAGGGTCCCACCCCTGCCCCAGCCCTTGCCATAGTCCCTGCCACTCAAATATGCCAGTCTGGGCAGACTTCGGAGCGTCTTCTGGGCCACAGTGACAGCAGGAGGGATTGGGGTTAGACATTCTAAGCACCTTCCCAAGAAGCAGGGAGGAGGAGATCTGAGGAGCCCAGCGGGAAGCCAAGGAACCGGGCCTGAGATCCTCAGGCCAACTCTGCATTGCACTGGGAGAGGCATCATTCATCCGCCCAGGGGCGGAGATGGGGCAGGGGGAGGGGAATGAAAAACACCCACAGCCCATTAACCTACTTTTGCAACTTCATTAAAACAGAGTCTCCGACACGTAACCATAAATTGTCTTCCGAGGAGGAAGGCAGATCCAACATCCAGTTCCAGCGGTGAAGCCTCTGAGAAAAGGCTGGAATATCCAGGGTGGAAGGGACACTAGCTATGGGCAGGGGGCATGGGTCACTGAGTGGCTTTGCAGGCTGGGCCGGTTGGGCTCCCTATTGCAGGATCTCCTAGGCGGGCAGGCCACTGGGTGAGGGGCAAGGAGGGGATTTTCTATAATATTATACAGCTGCTGGGCTTCCCTGGTGGCGCAGTGGTTGAGAGTCCGCCTGCCGATGCAGGGGACATGGGTTCGTGCCCCGTTCCGGGAAGATCCCACATGCCGCGGAGCGGCTGGGCCCGTGAGCCATGGCCACTGAGCCTGCGCGTCCGGAGCCTGCGCTCCGCAACGGGAGAGGCCACAGCAGTGAGAGGCCCGCGTACCGCAAAAAAAAAAAAAAAAATTATACAGCTGTTGCCCTGATCAAGAACCCTCATAGCAACAAAAATGATTTACTGTATGGCACAGGGAACTATATTCAGTATCTTATAATAAACTATAATGGAAAAGAATTTTTTAAAAGAATATAGATATGTACACATATATATGTATAACTGAATCACATTGCTGTACACCTGAAACTAACACAATATTGTAAATCAACTATACTTCAATTAAAATAAAAAAGAACGCTCATAGCTTCCTGGAGTCCCTCGTAACAAATCTAAAAGCTCCTCTCAGCTTTTCAAAGCCTCATTCGAGAAGCCCCGTTCTGCCCCGAAGCCCCCTTCTCTGAGGCGTGCACTGAGCATTACACCGACAGCCTGAGTACAGCAGACACCAGCAGCCTTCAGACAGTGTGAGGCTCTCACCACCCTGGCTAAACAGGTGGCCTGGTCCAGCAGAACGAACACCAGCCCAGGGGTCAGTGAGGCTGGGCTCCCACTCCCCAGCTGACTGATCTGGATCCAGTCCTCATGGGAGCAGTGACTGAGTGCCCAGGCCCTGGAGGGGGACTGCCAGCGGTCCAGTCTGACTTTGCCATTGCAGGACCTCGGCCAAGTTATTTAGCCTCACTGTCCCTTAGTGATCTGACGGGAATGATGACATGTCATAAAATTATTGAATCTTAAATGGGATGACCCATGGAAAACACACAGCACTTAGGACCTGGCGCATCCTAGTACATTATTATGTATTTATTTATCTAGGGCTTCACAGGCCTGAAAAGGACCTTGGAGTTCATGGAATCCGATCATTGAGTTTTACAGATGAGGAAACCAAGGCCCAGAGAGGGGAAGTGACTTGGGTCAGAATCAGAACCCAGATTTCCTTTTCCCCAGTCCAAGATCTTCCACAAAATGTCCTCTCTGGGCCTCAGTGTCTCTGTTTATGTAATGAAGGTATTAGAGTAGACCAGCGGTTTCCTTCTTTTACAATTATTTATTATTATTATATTATCACTATTATTATTATTGCCTTAGAACCACTTTTCAAACACTATGCCTCATATGCAAAGGTGGACTAGGTCTGGAGAAAATAGTGCAAGAGCAGGAGGTAGTCTGGAACCCGAGCAGTGGTCCCTCCTTCTGCCCTAGCAGCAGCCCCAGAGGCCCGCCAGAGAAACAGGGGGGTCACAGACCCCAAGTCAAGCCCCTGGCGGGATGACCTTAGGGCTTCTGCCACTGGCACTCTGGGAGGCTGGTGCCCCAGAAAGAGCAAGAACCCTTTAAAGCCCCACTGGGAGAAGAAGATGGGCCTGGAAAGAGACTGTGGTGATAAGGCTGTTTCTACATCATCTCTGCACAGAAAAAGCGTGGAGGGAGGGATGCAGGGAATGGACCAGAGGCCCAGGTATACACCACACCGAGTACCTCCACCCTCTCCACGCCTCCCAGCTCTGAGCTGCCTGCACTCCCACAATAGCTGCAGCCCAAGAAAACATGGTCATAAAACAGACATTTGCTTTAATTTTCACTTGAAGGGGCAATTTAGCACAGGCTGTTTGCAAGCTGTCGGAATTCTTTATGAGGCTCTATCATGTTTTCCCAAAATGGTCCCCCCAAGCGGCTTCCTGGGGTCAAAGTTCATACATAACTATTTAGGGGGAGAAGGGGTTGGAGAGAGCATGGGAAATTGCGAAGAGTGGAGAATATATATTTTTAAAATCAGATCAAGTGTGGCTGGGAGGGACTTCCCTGGTGGCGCAGTGGTTAAGGATCTGCCTGCCAATGCACGGGTTCGAGCCCACATGCTGCGGAGCAACCAAGCCCACGTGCCAAAACTACTGAGCCGGCGTGCCACAACTACTGAAGCCTGCATGCTCTAGGTAAAATTAAAAAAAAAAAAAAAAAAAAGAGTGGCTGGGAAAATAAGAGCAAGAGAAAGCCAGGCCAGGCCAGCCGCTGATCGGAGGCGAGTGCTGTGTGACTTTGCCCAGCCCTCTGCCCTCTCTGGGCCTCCCACAAGCAGAGGCCAGTCCTGTTCATAAAAATGAAACACTGTGACTCAGCCCCTACCTCGAGGGCCCTCACACACTTATTCATAATGACCTGGATACTCGATTCACAGCCAAACCAATCTCGCTGAGACCTGATTGGCATTTCTGCTTCGGGCTCTCGCCAGCTCTCACTCCCAGAAACTTCAGCCCCACACACTGCTGACCCTACTCTGTCCTCAGGGTCCCCCTCTTGGTCCCCATCCCCCACTGGTTTTCTAGGTCCTTTTTCCCAAGGAGAAAGTGCTAGATTTTACTAGATCCTCCCAGCTGCTCCAAGGAGGGGAAAAGTCACTAACCCAACTCCTCCCAAAGCTGGACTTGGTTCCTCTTCCTCAATTTTCCCACAGTCCATCCCCTCTTCCCTCAAGAGCCCTGAGCTGAGAGGCGTCAGTAGGAATAAACCTCCCACATCATAAACAGAGCAGCTGCTCCCGGGTCTGGATGCACGGAAGTCCTTGGAGATCACAGAGTGGGGAGGGGCTGGGAAGCTGGACCCTGGGATCCCCTGAACATACTCCAGGTCCCCTTCAGCTCCCTGTGAAGAAAGTTTCCTGCCTCTAAGGTCTTGTAGAGGCTGGGGCACGGGGGTTTGGGGGGCAAACTCTGGGGCCTTCATCCAACCCTCTCCCAGGGGTGACATGGGAAGCGAAGGGGAGACAGAGGCCATAATGTAGGACAGGGGTCTCTCCTCACTCAAGACCCCTCCCCCTTCCTCACACTTCAGAGGAATTTTCCTGGCCACTGTAGACAACTCCAGCCTCAGTACTCCCAGGGAAGGGTGATGAGGCAACAGGGACGTATCTCAGGCTGGGAGAGATCCCAGAGGTCAGGTCAGATGGGGGGCAGGATGGCTTGGAGACTATGGGAGCCTGGGGTGTGGGAAATCCTGCCATCCCTGCATAGCGGCATTTGCATAGGAGACTACCCCCCGGGGAGCTAACTAGAAGCTCACCAGGCATTCTGCAGCCCAGACCACCCAGCAGGGACCCAACTAAAGCCTGTTGCCAAGCACCCCCAGCTGATTGCAGGAGAGGTGAGCATGGGTTCTCCCACGCAATGATCAAGGAGAGAAGAAACAGAGCAGAACCCTCACGAGAGGCCCTGAGAAGGGAAGAGGACCCAGACACACCACTCCCCAGATAACTGAGTCCCTAGATGTACTGTGTGTATGAATTAAGATTCCACATACTTAATCTTCTCTGATACCAAAAAGAAGCCTGAAATATCAATCCTATTTTTCAGATAAATAAATTGAGGGCACAAGAGGTAGAGGAAGTAGTCCAAACTCACATGGATCTGTCTAGACCTGACACCAACCTGGTTTCTCCCTGGGTCAGGAACTCTCTGGACCCTCGAGTTTAATTGCCATTGAGTTAGTTACCACCCTCAGCCTCCTTACCGTCTATACTGAAAAGGGCTTTATGTGTATCTACCTGAGGATGTTTGTCTCCATCCTCACCACAACAGAAATACAGAATCTTAGAGTAGGGAGGTCTAACCTCCTCATGGTACAATTGGGAAACCGATGCCCAGAGAGGACAAGCTGCTTGCTCGGGGTCACAAAGTCAGGAAGAGCCAAAGCAGGAGCTTGACCCAATTTGGATGGATGCTCTTCCCCGGAGCCAGGTTCTCAGCTGTCTACACATAGATCCCAGGTACCATGTTGGCACCAGGGAAATAAAGGTGAGTAAATACAGGCCCTGCATGGAGAGGCTCAGAAGTGGGGAGAAAGGTCCCTCCCCCCAGCCTATAGAAAGACTTATCCTCCAAATGTCAAGGACATGCTAAGGAAGAAGTTGCTGTAAGCTGAGGCCTTGAGTCAAGAAGGCCTCCTGGAGGAGGTGGATCTACCCCAGCAGAGATGTGAGTGGGAAGAGGGCACGTCCCCCGGTGATCCTGGAGGAAATGTAAGTGCGTACGACCTTTCTTTCGGAAGATACTCCTGTTGGAGGATTATGGGAGACTGGGCTGGGAAGTCAGGTTGGGACCAGATCAGAGAAGACCTTGAATGCTAGGACAGAGAGTCTGAGCCTCACCCATGGGCACTGGGGAGTCACGGAAGGTTTTCACCTGGGTTAGGAGGGGGGGACCCATGCGAAGGAGTTTCTTAGTGAATCTACCCTGGAAGCAGCTCACAGGGCAGACTGCCGGAGAAAATGTGTCAGTGTATCTGTGTGTTGTCTCTTGGGGTGAGTGTGTGTGTGCATGTGTGCCCATGTCAGTATGATGCTAAGATCAGGAAAACCTAGTTTCAAAAACCGCCCTGGTCTGCTTTTGGGGAGATGATGGAACACCGGCTCCCCGCCCCTTCTGTCTCCCTCGTAAGCCGCCCTGAATGGGCAGAAGCCTTGCCACCTCTTCCAGACACTCCTCGAGCCTGCACCCAGCAGGCCCAGGAAGAAACCCTCTGAGAAGCAGACACACACCCAGGAACAGAGTAAGCATCTCCTCGCCTGAGACTTCCCCCAAATCTCACAACAGTGGTGAAGGACACCCGGGACACTAGGAAAGGGCAGGGGAGGGCGAGGGCTGACCGTTCAGCAGCCCATGAGCTCAGAAGGGCAGGGAGAGTCAAGTGGTGGGGGACAGTTCAGCCAACAGGGACCCATGTAAACACAGAGAGGAGGGGACATGCTCTGGAGAGAGAGGAGTAGACACCCCTCGGAAGAGGGGTCACTGGAGGCATTGGGAGCCCACCTGCCCCTCGCCTTCCTGCACACCATCCTCACTGCAGGCACTGGCTGAAGCAAGAGGAAGAGATGTCTCACCAGGACAGCTGTTCTAGTTTGTCCTCCTCTGGGACCCAGTGTGCCAGCGGCTCAGGCTACCTCTTCCCCCTGTTCCCTTAGCTGAGAGACCCCCAGTGGTGTGGGGACCGTGACTAATGAATCCCAGTGGGGCTGTCATTATTGAGACCCGCAGTATCCATTAATAGTGGTCAGCAATTCTCACAGCCACTGCCCCCGAGGGGAGGGGGCTGGTAGCCAGGATTCCTGGTGCTATTCACCAGCTCTGCTCACCCTTCCCAGGTTTCCCTTCTTGAATCCCATGGAGAATCCTAATTTGGGGATTCATAGGATCTCGGAGTCAGGACAAATCTTGGAGAGGTCCCATTCCCTCTGTAACCACCTGTTTGCCCACCTCTGGCCCAGGCGCTCGAGCCCACCAGGCATCCCCCCGCACTGGCGATCTGTTGAAATGTGCACCTGCCCCCTAAGACCTTGGTGCCGCTGTGGAGAAGCCTGATGGAGCTCTGCCATCTTTACAATCCTGAGGTCTTCCCCATGCCTCCCCAAGCAGGCCCAGACATAGAGCCTCCCACATTGATCTATGATAAGCTCCTCAACTGCCAAGGCCAGCGTCACCCAATCTCCCCCCTCCGAGAAGCCCTTCCAAATTCTACCTCCAGCCCAGCTACTCTAACTCCAGCCTCCTCCTTCTGCAGCTGTTTGCTGTAAGCCTCCCACCCGGCAGAAAGAGGATGATCTCATTCGCCTTCTAAGAAGTCTTCCAAACCTCTGCCTCCACATTTCCGACTTTTGTGCAAGTGTTTCTTGTCCCTGACTGCCAGAAAGTTCTCCTCGATATTTAACTTGAACCTTACTCTCAGTGGGACAGACTTGGAGAAAGGTCATTTATTCAAAGTATCCCAGCTTCCCAGGTCACTGATGTTATAGCTGTGATGTGCTTTCGTTCCCTCTATCAGCCTTCCAGAAGCTCCCCGCCACTCCACACCCCCACCCAGTGCTCCCCGCACGCCCATCACCCCAGAGCAGCTCAGGGACTGCCTGCCTCCAGGCCTGGCTCTAGCGCAGGAGGTCAGCCCCAGCCCCAGTGGAGCGAGCGAGCGGGGAGCCCTCGTACAGCCCAGCCCTGCCCCCAGCCCAAGCTCAAGAAGGAGGTAATTAGGAGCTGTGCAGTCCCTGTCCCCCAACAGGTACAGCTGAGCAGCTGCATCCATCATCGGGGGGGGGCAGCTGCCAGAGAAGGGGAGGGTCACGTGGCTCAGCAGGACCAACAGGAGGGCGGGGGAGACTGTGGGGGCCAGGGATTGGCTGGTCTGCAGCGGGGGGAGTCAGGGCTGTCGGGGATAACCTGAGAATGACCTTGTGGGGACTTTAGCTCCCAGTCTCTGCTCCTCCCTAGACGCCCCCCACCTTCCCCCAGTTCGTAACCTGCAGCCCTCCCAGCTGCCCTTGCCCTGGCATTTTCTCTCCTCCTTCAGTACCACCTATCTAGGGTGCAAAGGCCCCTCTTACTTTTTTTTTTAAGGAAAATGGTCTCTTGTGTGCTTAATAGATCTGAGAAAGCATGTGGGAGTGGGAGGCGGTAGTTTTCTGGCCTGAACAGGGGCTGGTGACTCTATGAGAAACACTGGATAGGGTTTGAAGGGAGCAAGGAAAGGAGGGGGAAAGGAGAGAGGGGCCCCTGCTTGGATGGAGGAAGTGCTGGTACAGGTGCATTTTTCTCCAATTGCCTGTGTTGGTGCCAGGGCGTGAGCGTGCAGGCACGTCGCGTGGGTGCAGCCTGGGACGTGTCTTGCACGCTTGTGCTGAGCCGGCTACCTTACCTTGTGCTGCAGTGCACTCGGGCAGAGACGGGCGGGTTGACCTTGACCTTCTCTCTGTGCATGTGCCCAGGCTCCTGTTCACAAGTAGCTGGGTCCCTTCGAGCACACTGCCACACTGGGCTCTCACCTTGCCTGTGTCTGACCCAGAGAGGGGAGCCCCCTGCAATTTGCCTGTGCAGACCCCTCAGCACATCCCCCAGCCAAGTGGGCAGGGACCCTCACACCCACCCCCAGAGCTACAGGTCAGGGTGGCAGCTGGTGGGAGAGAAGAAGGGGAAAGAGAGGAGGGGCAGCTTCCCCAGCACGTGTGAAGGTTCTTCGTTATATATGCAAATGTCCTCATTAGAGATGCAGAGCACTTCCCTGAGCTAATGGCTGCTGCAGCCATTTCTGTGTGGAAGTGCTGAGCCGGGGACTGCGGCTGGGGGAGAGGAGAAGGGGCAGGACCACTGCCCTCTGGCTGAGCAGGGCCAAGGCTCTCACTCCGCAAGCCTGGTCCTGGGCAGTCCTGGGGGCGCGGGGGGAGCCTGTGGGAGGGGCAGCCGGCGCAGTACCAGAAAGCACTGCCTGGCCCCCTACCCCACCCTGAGCCAGGACTTGCCAGCAGGGTCCTCTGAGGAGGGCCGTAGCCAAAAGCCCCAAAGCCAGGGTCCCTGTAGGTCTGGGAGCAGATGACCCCGGCTGCTGCTCTAGGACACCAGGCGCCTCCTCCCTCCTACCGGCGCAGCCCGACACACAGACAGACTTATGCTCAGCCTGCTTCCTAGGCCTCACTTCCTGCCCCCTGTGCCATTGAACCCCGGAGAAAACGGTCTCCTTGTCGTCTTTTTCTGTCACCCAACCATAGAGAAAGGAGCCCGATTCTAGTCCAGAGCTGCTGCCTCTCAGCCCCGTCGCACATCCATTTATACACGAGCCGCTCTTCGGGGCTGTCTTCTGCTATTCACCTCACTGGCACCAGCGTGGCACCAGAGGCCAACACCAGCACACAGTCAGCTCACACGTGCCCTCGGAAACGCGCACTCACCCTCATCCCAGGGGCACACGCTGTGTGACTTAGGTGAACTTGCCCTCAGACACACACCCACACCCAGCCTCCACCGTCCTTGAGCACACGCGTCACCCCACCTTGGGGACAGAGTCCACAGAGACGTCCCACGCCCTACCCCCCACCTCTCCTTTCCTTGTTTCTCCCTCCCCCTCCTGCCCTCCTCGCTGGGCACCCGTTTGCCAGGGTTATTTATAGAAGCAAGCGATAAATTCAGTGTGTTTCTCGGTGCTCAAAGCTATAAATAATGGCACAGATCATTAAACCCCGAGAGCAGGCCCAGCCGCCCCGCAAACAAGATGAAGTGCCAACCACCACGTGAGAGGGAGAGAGGGAGGCTCAAGGCAGGGGGCCCCGGGCCGCACCCCTCAGCCTGGTCCCCATGAACTTGGGCCTCCAAGGGGCCTGCCTGGGTGGGCACTCGGGGAGGGGAGAGCGGAGCTGGGGCCTGGGCTTGCAGGCTGGCGAACAGGCTCACCTCCACCTAATTTCCACGCTCTCCCCCTTTCCCATCCCCCTGCCCTCTGCTTCTCTCTCCACTTCCCTCACTGTTCTTTCATCTTTCCAGTGTTTTCTTCTTCTAGTCTCTCCTCTTTCCCACCTCTCCTCTATCCATCCTCCTTCCTCTCTCTTTACCTTCTGCCCTTCACCTCTCCCTCTCCATCTGCTTGTTCTCCGCCCCGGCCCTTTCTTCCCCCCATCCCGAATCCCCAGGCCCCGGGAGGGGCCCTGATCCCACCACAGAGCCCTCAGAGGCAGAAAGTCCCCTGTCAGCAGAACGCTGGAGCTGCCTGCTGATTCAGTGTCTGTAATCTCCCAGGCGGAGGCGGCCATGGCAGGGGGGCAAGGAGGGGGGACGGGGAAGATGGATGAGGGGTAGAAGAACAAAATGGCATGGACACCAGGGACGGGCTCCAGGCTGAGGGAGGTTCTGGGGAGCCCCGAGCTTCAGACCAACCCCACCACCGCCGGCTGGTCCAGTGGGGCGAAAGAAGTGTTTTCTGGTACGAGAGACGGCACCACGGGAAAGATAAGGCAAACGGACAGGAGCAGAGGGGAGCAGGCAGGGGTGGCCGGGAGGTGTTGCAGAAACCAGAGAAAGAGGGGTCAGAGGAAGCCAGAAAAACAAGGGGCATTGAGAGAGGGCTGACCCCGTCCAGGCCCAGCCAGCCCCAGTTCCAGCGCGGATCCCGGGCAGCCACCGTGTGGAAGCTTTCAGGGTCCTGACCATGGCTACCACAGGCCTCCCTCCTTCACTTTTAGGAAGTGCCTCTATCCTTTGGGGCTCACCCAACTTGACTCGGACTTACTTTGGGGAGGTCTCCCTCAGCCCCCACTCTAGGTCACCTACCTCCTAGAGTCTTTCACCTCTTCCCACTGAAAGTTCTTACCACTTCCTGCTTCGGTTTGAGCCTCCTTCTGGAGGGCAGAAGGTAAGTCCAATATGTGCCATATGGTGCCCCAGAAAACCAAGTAATGCCTGACTCTTTGAAGCCTAATCAAACCCAGGAGTGGTAGTCAGCTCTCTCCTTCCCGAGCGAACAGGCAAATAGACTTCAGATGCGGCAAGAGGACCAAGATTAGACATCAACCAGAACCTGTGGGTGCTGGGGGTTGGGAGATGCCTCTGAAAGTTAAGGGGGACCCACGGGCCTGAGGATGGCACGGCCTGGCCTTGTGGCCAGGGGTGGACGAGAAAGCCTCAGAGCATTCCCCGCCTGCCCCTGTCCTCCGCACCCCATGGCCAAAGCGGCCATCTGCTCCCGCTTGCTCCCCTGTTGGTCGCTTTGATGCAGAGCTCCGTGATTTGCCCGGGAATTTATAGTAGGAGCCAGGACAGCAGCTAAATCCCCCAGCCACAGAGGTAAATCAGCTGCTGCGATGGGCCGGAGCACGGGAGCTGTCGGGCTGGGAGGAGGCACAGCAGGGCTGGAGAGGGAAACACTTGTCCCTGCTCCCTGGGGGCGGCAGCCAATAAATCCCCTCAGGCACCGATTAGGGCTGGCGGCCTGACCAGATCTTGAGGGCTGTCAGTGCTGGTGGCAGAGATTACACCCCTGCGGGCAGTGCCCACAGAAATAGGCTGCAGCCCAGGGCTGGGCCACAAGGACTTCTCAGAGCAGCTGCGTGAGTAACAGTGGTTGGGAAACCAAAACCGGGTTTCCCAGAAGCTGAGTGGAGCAGTGTCACCACCTAGGAGGGCAGGTTCTCTAAAGCCCAATTGCCTGGGCTCAAATCCTGGCTCTGCCACTGATTACCTGTGTGAAATGGGCAAGTTACTCACTTCCTTGTGCCTCAGTTTTTCCATCTGTAAAATGGGGCTGATTAAATGCGGTGACAGGCATACAGCGCTTGGAGCAGTGCCTGACAGTGTAGCGTTAGTTGTACCATCACACAGAACAAGCTGTCCAGGGTGGGTTAGATCTGGTCTTGTGCAGAGAAAGGAGAAGGGACCAAATGACCTTTGGAAGAATCTGGGGGTGCCAAGATGATGTTTAAAGAAAGAGGGCTCTCTTAACCCCAGGGAGAAAGTGAGAACAGCTTCTCCCAGTGGATTCCTGTGGGTAGGGGCACAGGCTCCTGGGTCACACAGGCTGGCCTTCGAGTTTCGACACCTATTAACTATGAGAACTTCAGCAAGATATTTCACTTCGCTGTACCTGACTGTCCCCAGCTGTAAAATGGGGCTGATAATACCACTCATCTCACAGGGTTATAGAGAAGATTACATGAGATCAGACATAATTGAAGTGTTTAGTGGTACGCTGTCCATAGTAAGTGCTCAGTAAATTTTTGTTTTGTTATTACTGTTATTTCATCAAGGGAATTATGGCTACACAGTGGATCCTAAACCCAAGCAGTGAAGCCGACAGGGAGAGAAAGGAGAGGGGGTGAAGGCTGGGGGAGGGGGCAGAGGGGTCAGTAAGGAGAAAAGGGGCCAGACAATGGAAAGGGAAGATAAAAGCAGGCAGGTAAAGGTGTGAGACTTGGAGGCGGAAAGAGAAAAAGGAATGACAGAGAGATGAAGGACAAGGAGAGATGCGGGGGGAGTTGGAGGGAGACAGAGGAGAACCCTGGGGGTGGGAGGCTTGTCCAGATCAAGGGGACAAATGGACGGGGCCGCAGAGCAGGAGTCAGGGAAGTGGGAGGGGGAGAAGAGGCCTGTGGGGAGTACTGAGGGGCAAGGGAAGTGAGGAGAGAAGAAAGAAGAAAAGCAATGGGAGTACAGGCCGAGAGACAAAGGGGGAGGAGCAGTATCTGGAGGAACAGCAAGCCGGGCTGGTGCAGCTCATTACGCAAACATGATTCCAGGCGCTGCTCAGCTGCCCCCTCCTCGGCTTTCATTTTCAGCTTGGCTTCCCCCTGGCCTCCCTCCTGCACCCTCCTGCCAGCCTCTACCTTCTCAGCACCTCGCCCGGGGACAGATGAGGCAGCAGAGGGGTGAGGGGCTTGGGCTCTGCTCCTCAGGCGGTGAGGAGGAGAGGAAGGAAACAGTCCCCAAAGTAGAACAGAGCCTGCGGGTCCTCCCCGGCTTCTGGCGGCTTCCCCCTTCATCAGCATAAATACAAGACAGTGGCCGAAAGCAATGCACGAATGGAGTAATAATAATAACAGCAGCTAAAGCATTAGCAGTCTGCAGTTTACAAAGTGTTCTACAAGCCCGAGTCTCCCAGCACCCCTTGTGATGTAGGCAATATCACCCCCATGTATTACTATCATTATCATCAAGGATTCTGTAATGCTCCCAACCTGCTAAGCACTATATTCTCTTACTCCTGACAACAACTCTGTTATCCCCATTTTACAGACGACAAGCTGGGGCCTAGATCCTCTGCCCCTACCCCTTTGCCTCATCTCTGATCTCTCCCGGCCTTGCTCAACACTCTTTTCTATTCTCTCATCTCCTCTTGCCCTCCCTTGATTCCCCTCTTCCAATCATGCTGCCTCATTAAACTTCAACCTGGCATTTTGTTCACTCTCCAGGCACTTCCCCCCTCACAGTGACCTGCAGGAACTGGTGTGATTACAGATGACTGACAGCCCCTTCATTGGGAGGGGCCACCTGACAAGGAGGGACAAAAAGGAAATCACATGGCAGTGGAAGTGAACTATGACAATGTCTTCAGAGATGCTGTTTTTTCCCCACGTTCTTCTCCAAAAGACCTGAGAGGATCTAACATGTAAGACACATAAAACAGAAAAACACACATGAAAGGGGCTCCCTGGTGGCGCAGTGGTTAAGAATCCGCCTGCCAGTGCAGGGGACATGGGTTCAAGCCCTGGTCCGGGAAGATCCCACATGCCACGGAGCAACTAAGCCCATGTGCCACAACTACTGAGCCTGCGCTCTAGAGGCCGTGAGCCACAACTACTGAAGCCCGCGAGGCACAACAACTGAGCCCACGTGCCACGACTGAAGCCTGCGTGCCTAGAGCCCATGCTCCGCAACAAGAGAAGCCACGGCAAGGAAAAAGCCCACACACCGCAATGAAGAGTAGCCGCCACTCACCACAACTAGAGAAAGCCCGCACAGCAACAAAGACCCAACGCAGCCAAAGATAAAATAAATTTTTAAAAACTGTTTTAAAAAAACACACATGAGGGATTTCCCTGGTGGCGCCGTGGATAAAACTTTAAAAAAAAAAAAAAAAAAAAACACACATGAAAGAGTAAGACAAGATCAACAAGTTGGGGTGAGAGAATGTCCCCCAAAAAGGAAACCTAAGGTTGGAGAATTACCACCGAGGAAACAAAAACTTAGCCCTCAGCTCTCGAACACTGAAAATAAATGAAACCAGGGAGTAGCTAAAATCCTCCTCGCCTCCACCAGATCCCTTCACGCGTTCATTGGTCATGAACTAAGCACCCACTGTGTGCCACAGATCAAAGACGTGATCAACGCCAAGGACATGGACTTTTCACTCTACAGGTTCAAGGAGGTTTTACCTGAGATGCACTGGGTGCAGCTGCTGTAGAAGGACTGACAGGACTCTGGGCTGAACGAGGTGGAGAGCAGTGAGGACTGCAGAGGTCAGAGGCAATGGGACGCAGGGAGAGGAAGGGCCCACACAACGTTGTCCCAGAACTGCGAAACCGAGTCTGGGGTGTGTCAGTGGCAGCCCTTAGTTTCCTGCCCCTGAGCCCTTTCCTGAGCGGCCTGTTTGGGATGAGGTCCCTGCCAGCCCGTTAACCCATCCACCTCGCACACCACGCTGGTGACGGCTGCTCTTGGCTACCTCTGCTCGTTAGTGCATCAGCACGGGAATCATCAGGAATGAAAACAAATCAGATGAAAATAATTTTCCATGCTCTCCCACAGAAACAAAATCTGCCCTCCGTGTTGGCACAATTTCCAGCCTGCGGGAAGGGTGAGCACAGTGAGAGTGACAGAGGACAGGGGCATGCAGGGAGGAAAGACATGGACCCCTGTCAGGGAAAACCCCAGATCTGTGCGGGGGGGCACCCTTCCACAATCACAAAGATGCTACCCCTTCCCCAGCAGCCAGCAAAACAGGGCCTACCCCCACACGTGTCTGTGGATGAAATACACATGTGGTAAACTTAAAAGCTGGTTCTTAGGAAGGCTGACACCTGGCCTGGCCAGCGCTGGAGGTACCTAAGTATATGGCGCTGCTGATACGCCCGGGGCACCCACTCCAATGTCTTAAAATGCTTCGAGGGGCTGTGAGTGGCTGGTGTGGCTTAAGACTGAAGCACAGTCCTGGGCAGGTAGGTGGGTCCGAGCGTTCACCAGCTCGGAGCACGCATGCTTCACCTGCTCAGCCACCATGGAAAACTGGCCTCCTTTTCCCGCTCCCGCTCCCTTTCCTGAAGCATAGTTTGTCCTCACCAGGGACTCCTGGGTAAAAGAACCTGGAGTTAGGACAGAAGATCATTAAACTTCCCACAGAACAAAATTAGCTCTTTCCCACAGTGGGGGAAAAAAACACCACCACCCTCAGCTCCTCCCAGACCAGGCACCACTGTCACCTTCAGAGCCTGACCGAGCCTCCAGTGAGTAACAGAGACGAACGAGGCAACTCACAGAGCAGAGTCCCTCCCTGGTAGGCCAGGTAAACCAAGAGACGGCAAAGCCTTTCCTCCAAGCACCTCTTCCAGCACACGGACCTCCCTTCCACGGCTCCCTAACGCGTGCAGAATAAACCTGCCTTCACGCCACAGCGCTGATTCCTCAGACCAACATTTAGAGCCCTCCTTAATACAGACCCATGCTGAGCTCCTACAATTTCTGCTTCCTCCATCACCTCCCCTCTCCCCAGCTGCTGATCCCGATGTGCTTCAAGGAACATGTCCTGAACCATCCTGCTTCCGGCCCATGTTGCCTGGAATGCCCTCTCCGCCACTTCCTGGAGCTCCCATATGCTCATCAAAGCTCTCCCCACCCTCCTCCAGGGCAAGTGCAAATCCTACCTTCTTTCACTCATGCAAGTTGTCTCCCTGCCCACTAGACGGGCCTCCTGGCTCTTGTTCACCCGTGTGCCTGGTACTGAGAGGCAGTCTGGGGAACGTTCGTGGAATTGAGTGAAAACTCCAAACCTGCTCCCAGCCGAGCTTTCTTTTCTGGGACTCACAGTGGTCTCAGAAATAAGGAGGCCAATCAGGGACGCAGAGGTGGCTGATGTCTCTAGAGCCCCATTACCCCGAGTCAGGGTGGGACCCTGGGGAGACGGAGGCTGCTGCGGGAGACGTTACAGGTGCTTCTAGGCTTCCTGAAACCATTGGGACGGGCACTGCTGAGGGGCTCTAGGGGCCGTTAGACCAGCGGTGGAGGGTTTCCTTTCTTCCTCTGGCTCCTCTCTCTGTCACTCTCTCTCAGCCCCTCGCAATAGTCATCATTCTCTCTTTCAATTAGACAGGGGCTTCCTTCTGCCCGAGAGACACCTCCCCTTACAGCTTTGCTACTCAGAATGTGATCTGAGAACGGCAGCAACAGCATCGCTGAAAATGTGCTAGAAATGCCAACTCTCAGGCCCCAGCCCAGACCGGTCAGTCCCATCCTTCAGTTTAGCAAGATCCCCAGGTGGTTTGTGTATACATTAAAGTTTGAAAGACCTCATTTAAAGAACCAGAAAAGCTGTGCCCAGGGCCCAACAGGGAAGCTGAATGCTTCAGCTGTTCATTCATTTATCCTTTCAA
This sequence comes from Neophocaena asiaeorientalis asiaeorientalis, assembly GCF_003031525.2. NCBI lineage: Eukaryota > Metazoa > Chordata > Mammalia > Artiodactyla > Phocoenidae > Neophocaena > Neophocaena asiaeorientalis. The sequence goes on along the minus strand of NW_020185339.1, from coordinate 25,190,850 downwards.
TAAATATTTAATAAGCACCTACTGGGTGCAAAGTGCGGTGCTAGGCACTGGGGAGGAAATGGTTCAGCCCCGGGTGCACAGGCTGGAGGGGGTGAGATCAGTGCTCCCCAGAGTTGGGGGGCTTAGATCAGGAACAGGGGTGCATTCCACTGGAGACTCTCTCAAGACCCTGAGGCTGGTGAGGGATCCCTCCCACTCCCTAACACAAAGACAGAGAATCAGTCAGAGAGATGGAAGGGAAAGAGTGATGAGAACGAGGGAGAATGCTGAGCAGGAAGAAACGGAGCCTGGAAATGAGGAAACGTGAGTCTACAACAGCCTCTCTGAACCACCCCTGCCGGCCACTGCAGAGATACATTCGGTCTTACTTCCCAAGCTCCCTGTGGAGTGCCCCCTCCAGGACGTGCCCCATCCCAACTCCAGGCAGATGGCCTCCCACAACAGGGGTCCTCAGTGGTCCATGAACGAAGGACAACCCCAGCCCTCCAGCACCCTCCACCCCAGGGGCTGAGAGGGGAGAAGATAGGTCACACCCAGAGGAGAATTGTCCACGGCAGGGGGACTGGTTGGAATGGCGTAGGGATGGTAAGAAGCACACAGACTCAGGAGACAGGGTGGGGCTCCAGGTGAAAGGGACTGCGGTGTCGAGAATGAACTCTAGGGAGGCCCATCGGGGGCCCCTGTGCTCAGCAGCACAGGCAAGCCAGTGTCTTGGCTAAAAGTGTACAAGTGGAGATTGTGAGATGCGGTCAGATCTGGGATCTCCTTGGATGATAAGGCTGACAGAACTTGCATGTGGATTCAGTATGAGAAGCGAGGGAAAGAGAGTTAACGAAGATGGGCCTGAGCTACCTGTCAGATTAGGGTAATCCAAGGTGATCTGGGAAGGGTTCCAGAAGAAAGGGTTAGGGCAAGGTTTGGAGGGAAGGAAGACCTAGGGCATAAAGTGGGGAAGAAGAGAGTCCCTGTTGGGAAGTCATAAGGAATGAGAGTGAAGAGATGGGAAAAGAAGGGAACAACTATTCAGGGGTCCTTAGTTCAAGCTTCTCGAGGGCAAGAATTGCATCATCTGTTTCCACTGGATCCCTTAGCGTCTTCCATTGATGTTCTGCACATGGCAGGTTTAATCAGGTGCTCAGTAAACATTTGTTGCTTGTTGAGAAGTGACCCAGAAGGCAGGGTAGGGTGGTATAAAGAGCACTCAACTATGTCTTGGGAGCCCTGACCACCTTCTGGCAGAGGGACCTTGGGCAAGTCACTGTCTCTCAGGGTCTCAGATCTTCAGTCCTTTCTCACCCCAATCCTCTTTCCTTGGCTCTAAGACCAGAATGCTGAGCTTCGGGAGCCACTGTAGGTCCTTGAGCAAGAGGTGGCATGAGGTGGGCAGTCTGGAGGGGAATGAAGCCGAGACCCAGAGGGTGGGTCGGAACCATCTAGATATGGGTCAACGAGAGTTCACCCACCAGGGTAGCTGGGAATGAAGAAAAATGATCAAGCCAAGAGCCCCACACATGCCATGCCCAAATTTTCCTTGCTGTGATGTCTCAGCATTTTGGGGGAGTTTTTGCAACTCCACAACTTCTAAATATTGAAATGCTTGGACTCAGTCATTGGGTGCCCTTTATTTTCTATCTGTTCTCACTCCTTAGGGGATCTCATTCAATGACACTGATGACCCCAAATTTATATCTACAGCCTGGACTCCACCACGAAACCCAGACCTGTACATCCCTCTGCCTACCAGATGCCTCCACTTGGTTGCCTAACAGGCATCTCAAACCTAACATGTCCAAACTGACTCCCCCCCAAACCAGCTCCTCCTGCAGTATTCCGCAATCTCCATGGTTCTGGTCACTCAGGCTAAATCCCTTGGTCTCATGCTGACTCCCCTCTTTCTCTCACACCCTCCACTCAGCCCATCAGCAAATCCCTGGGCTCTCTGAAAAGTACATCCAGAATCTGACCACTCGTCACCGCCTTCACTGCCACCTCCCTGGTCCAGGCCACCATCATCTCTTACCTGGTACTGCAATAGGCTCCTGCCTGGTCCCCCTCCCCCCCCCCCCCCCCCC
>NW_020185339.1:25166969-25188651 GCF_003031525.2 Neophocaena asiaeorientalis asiaeorientalis | reverse complement strand
TCAATAGAGTTTCAACAGAACAGTAAGAATTTTCTATACGAATACAAGGCAGATCATGTCAAACCTTCTGCCCTGCTCCAAGCCTTCCAGTGACTCTCCATCTTGCTCAGAGCTAAAGCTAAAGCCTCACGGTGGTTATTAGTCCCCACGTGATCTGGTTCCCATTACCTCTCAGTCCCACCATTCACTCTCTCCCTTATTCTCTCTGCTCCAGCTGTATCAGCCTCACCACTGTTCTCCAACAGTAGACACGCTCGCATCAGGGCCTTTGCCCTTGCTTTGTCAGGAATGCTCTTCCCCCAGAAATCTGCATGGGCCATAGCATCTGGTAAATGGCAGGCTCCATATGTTGGGGGCCTGAGCAGGGATAAGAAAGGGCATGAGGAGGAAGAGGAGATGATAATGGAGTCTGGTCCCACACAAGAAACAAAATGGTTCATCTTGCTTTCTCTGTCTTCCTCCTTATAGGGAACTTGCTCCACCCTGGTTCCTCAGGAAGCACCCCACTCTCCATCCCACCCTCAGGAGAGCCTCAAGCTCCAATGGCATCACATCCCTCCAGGACTCGTGGACCTCCTGAAAAGGAAACACCTCACTCCCCTGACGCTGAATGGGACAACCCTCTCTGCTCTGCTCCCAGAGGATGTGGGGAAGAACGGTCTCATCCAATCATTCACGCAGACACACTTATCTCCACCACCGTCCTGCTGGGCCTGAGCCCATCAAGTCCATCACCGCTCCCCCCCTTTTTTTTTTTTTTTGCGGTACGCGGGCCTCTCACTGTTGTGGCCTCTCACGTTGAGGAGCACAGGCTCCGGACGCTCAAGCCCAGCGGCCATGGCTCACGGGCCCAGCCGCTCCGCGGCATGTGGGATCTTCCCGGACCAGGGCACGAACCCGGGTCCCCTGCATCGGCAGGCGGACTCTCAACCAGTGCGCCACCGGGGAAGCCCCCCGCTCCTCGTCTTCTTAACCTCTGCTTACTTTCCCTCCTCGGCCCTGCCTTGCTACTCCCAATCATCAGGGCCCCATTAGCACACATTGGAGGCAGGCTGAGGCGTGAAGGCTGGTGTGATGAGGCCAGAACAGCCCGGCCACGGGCCTCCAAGTCGTGGGGGAAGGCAAGCAGACTTGAGGGGAAGGCTTTGGGGGTGGGAAGGCTACAGAGGCCAGAGAGACAAGGAAACAAGCAAAGAGAATCAGAAGCTGTGATGAGATGGTGATCCAGAGGGATGCCGAGAGGGCATCGGCCAGAAAATGGGGGTCACACTCAGAAGCAGAAATGGGGAGAGAAGCAAGAGCCGACAGACGTCAGGAGCTGGAGACAGGGGGTGCGACAGAGAGTCTGACCCCCAGAGACAGACAGACGGACAGAGACACACCAGAGGAAAGAGACAGAGAGACGCAGGAGCTAGACCGCTATAGGCGGGGAGGGACGGCGGCAGAGGCTACCCAAAGAGATGGAGAGATGCACGGACAGACCAGAAGGCTGCAAAAAGGCGAGAGAGAAGAAAGAGCGGAGGCGGGAGTGGCGGGAAGCGGCGGGCGCGGGGCGGGCGCAGCGGAGCAGGCGCGGGCGCCGGGAGCCGGCTCGTAAAAGCCGCGCCGAGCGGGTAAATTGCCGCCAGAATCGCTGAGCTCCACAAAACACTGCCCGCCCGGCCCGCCGCCGCACCCGCTCCAATCTCGAGACTCATCGCCGCGCGGGCTGGTTATGCATTTAAATGTTATTTAATTGGATTGCGGAGGAGCTGGGGGCCAGAGCGGACCCCGCCCCCGCCCCGCACACGCCGCGCGCAGGGGCTGCTGCCTCCACCACAAATCCGTATTCCGAGTCACAGATTGCAGCGCACCCCCTCCCTACCTCCTCCCCAAGCCCGACGGCTCCCCTCCGCGTTTGGGGTCCTTCTTCTGTTCCCCCCTCCCAAACGGAGCCAGAGGACACTCAGAAAGACACAAGTCCCCGGAAGATGCGTGAAAACGCAGGGGCTACATAAAAAGACTCCAGACGCACAGAGACCCAACGGCAGCAAAAATGGGTCACACTGAATAATTACACGAGTGTCCATCTGGGAGATTTTTCAAAATGCAGAGACAAGGAAGATCCCCAGGGATCACAAAAGTACACAAATGCATGTAATACACTGGAGACCCACGCTCTGTAGGGAACACATCACCGTACCCCCTGGAATGGTTCTTACGAAGTGACACGACCACACAGGGGGGCAAGATCTTGCTAACTCAGTGACTTTCATAGCCCTTCCTAAAGCTAGGTAAGGAGTAAAACACACATTGACTCTCACACCCAGAGCCACCATCACACCCCAATCGCTCCACTGAGGTGCCTTTCCACGGTTGGAAGGCAAACCCTTTCTTCAAAGACTTGTTCCTCTCCCAGTGCACAGCAGAAAGCATCATCGGATGAGTTTCTGAGAGGCCACTGCATCAGTCCTCAAGTTTCCTAAAACCGAACAAAGAAACAAAACTGAGCCAAAATCACAACAGGTGGGCTTGAGGACAGACACGGGGAAGGCCTTCCTCAGAAGACAAAGTTTGAGATCCCAAGGGGTGAGACTGGGCTTCTCCCCTATCAGCTGCAATAAGAGACCCATTTCTGCAGCCTGGACCGGGCGTCAGCACCATCAAGGTAGATGGAAGGACAAAATGACCTGCTGAGGCATGTCCCCCACACACTCCCAACCAGCCGACAGGATACTGCTGGCCTGAAATGATCAGGGTCAAGATGCTTCAATTAATGAAAATGGAAATGGCAACCCGGCTTGGCGCAGGCCACTGTGGAGGACTGTTCTGGGCTCTCGGCCACCCCCTCTGCGAGCTGGGCGTACAGACTGACATCAGGCTGAGATCCTTGAGGAGGAGTTAGGGTCAGAAGAACAGGCAAGATGTGCAGGAAAATTCTATTGCAGTTGTTTTGTTTGTTTTGTTTTTGACAGAATGAGGGCCAAAACAAGGAGAGAGAAAAGAAAAAGGGAGAGAAAGTTTCCCCAAATACATAATTCAACCTTGACTGGTAAGCTTGGGCTGTGGCCAGGCTGGCATAAAGACCTCTGAAGAAGAAAGCAATTCAGCCTCCCCCAAAGCAATTTATTTCTGTATCACCTGATGGTCATAGCTGGGACGTTTATCCATGTGTCTAACCTCAGTGTCTTATGCGCCAACTGAAATTATTTCCTTCTTTGGGGCATCAGGAAAAAATAGAAAACAGCTGGCCTACATCCTCCCAAAGAGGAATATTTGGAGAATTGAGACCTAGTCTGGGCCGGGCCACAATCTCTATTCCCTCCCTCCATTCCACTCATCTTCTCTGCCCGGCAATGCCCAGGCTGAGTTTCTGGCCTTTTTTGCTTCAGCACCTGGACACCCCCTGACATACCTATTGCTCTTTTCCATCCCAGAGGTTCACAGAACAAGAGATCAAAAAGGAAGCCCCATTTCCCATCTCCCATAGAGCCACGCCCAACACCTGGTTCCGGCCAATCCTGGCCCCTGAGCCCCTCCCCTCAACCTTGCAGTTGGGGCTGAGAAATTCTTGGGGCAATCTGACACCATTGGGTGTTCTCCCTTTCCGAACACCCATGCCATGGAGGTGGCAAGATTGAGCAAGTGATGAGAGAAGAACTTTCCAATCATTGCCCTCTCTCAGTGGCACACAGCCTCCTATACACAGAGGGCTAATCCCTTCCTCAGTCAGTGTGCCCAGAGCCCTGTGTTTAGAACTTGCTCACAGCACGTTTTCTGTTTGATTTATACTATAATTATATGCTTGTATCTCCCAGCACCAGACAGTGAGCAACATGAGGGCAAAGAATCATCTAATTCACCTCTGTCACTCCCTACAGTGTCTAGTGTGGGGAATGGCACATAGCAGACATCAATAAGTGTTTGTCAAACTGGGAAAGGAAAGTCAAGGACCACACAGTGGTCAAACTCAAGACTCAATCTTGGGTCTTCCCTGGTGGCTCAGTGGTTGAGAATCCGCCTGCCAGTGCAGGGGACACGGGTTCGATCCCTGGTCTGGGAAGATCCCACATGCCGCCGAGCAACTAAACCCGTGCGCCACAAGTACTGAGCCTGCGTGCCACAACTACTGAGCCTGCGCTCTAGAGCCCGCGAGCCACAACTACTGAAGCCCACACGCCTAGAGCCCGGCTCCGCGACAAGAGAAGCCACCGCAATGAGAAGCCCGTGCACCACAAGGAAGAGTAGCCCCCGCTCGCCGCAACTAGAGAAAGCCCGCGTGCAGCAATGAAGACCCAACACAGCCAAAAATAAATAAATAAATTTATTTATTTTTAAAAAAAGACTCAACCTTGCTTTAGGCCATCCTGTTTCAGTAAGAAAAAAACACAGGAAGAGCCCCTTTCCTCCCCAACACACTCCATACTGCAGAGTCTCAGAAGCACTCCCACCCCAAGCACAGCTTGGTTTCTGTCAAGTTGAGTGTGTGTAATTGTGTGCGTGTGTGTGAGCATACATACGTGTTGGAGTGGGACCTTGAAGACCCCATCACTTCTCTGAACCGGAATTCGCGTCATCATCCCTGGGCAAACACAACAAACTCTGGAGATACTCATGTTACTGGATGGGCACCCTGGGGTAGATCTCCAAACCCAGATGCGAGCACCCAGATGTGCATTCGTCCTGGACACCTACTTTGTGCCAGGTGTGGGGTTACATACGGGGAGAGGAATATGAGGCCCTCTCCTTGCCTTCAGGGCATCCAGTGCAATCCTGTCTTCACCTTGGCTGCATATCCACAGCACAAAGAGAAAAATAGATGCGAGGCTATACTTCAGACCTCCCTAATTAACATCTCTTCGAGTGGAGCTGGGATGCTTGCCTTTTTTAAAGCCTCTACAGGTGAACTGGTTCACAGTTCTATCCACAGAACCTTCCAAGAGGATGGAATGCTCTGCATCTGCGTCATCCAGTCCGTAGCCACTAGCCACGTGTGGTTACTGAGCACTTGGAATATGGCAAGTGACTGAAGAGTTGAATTTTTTATTTTGCTTAATTTTAATTAAACAGCCACACATGGCTAGTGGCCAACATATCAGACTGCAAAACTCTTGATGATCCCAAATCACTTCAATTTGGCTTTAAAATACTTTTCACAACATTGTGTGTGTGTGTGTGTGTGTGTGTGTGTGTGTGGCAGGGGTGGGGGGGTGTTGCCACGCCGTGCGGCTTGCAGGATCTTAGTTCCCTGACAAGGGATTGAACCCCGGCCCGGGCAGTGAAAGCACCTGAGTCCTAACCGCTGGTCTGCCGGGGAATTCCCTTACAATATTGTTTGGGAGCAGCTGATATCACCATGCCCTTTGGCCCAGGAGAAAACAATGAGCTTCCCCTCGCTAAGGACACTCTCACTTGTACTGAAGAAACTGTTCTAAAATGGATTGGGGGGTAGGGGCCAGGCTGGTATTTTAAGGCCTATTAGCCAGCTAAGCCACCACACCAGCCTCCATGCCCAGACTGGAGGAAAGGCATGGAGTACCCATTTGTTAGAGGTTGACATTGGTCAGGGAAGAAAAAGCGGTGACATGATTTTAGGTGCCTGTTATGGACTGAATTGTGACTCCCCCAAACTCCTATTGAAGCCAAGTTAAACGAGGTCATAAGGGTGGGTGGCACCTTAATGCAATACGACTGGTGTCCTTCTAAGAAGAGGGATACCAGGCAGGTGCACACAGAGAAAAGGCCATGAAGGACACAGCGAGAAGGCAGCCACCCGCACACCCAGGAGAGAGGCCTCAGGGGAAATCAAACCTGCTGACATCTACATCTTGGACTTCTAGCCTCCAGCACTGTGAGAAAATAAATTGTTCAAGCCCCCCAGTCTGTGGCATTTTGTTATGGAAGCCCTAGCAGACTAACATGGTGCCCTTGGGGAAAAGCAGGCCCAGGACCCTATTCAGCCTCTCCCTGAAAAGATGCACCCCAAGAATTGAGGGCAACAACCCTCTAGAAGCCAGATCCAGCAGTGACTCTGACACATCTAAGCCTTCAAGTCATCATCTTGGCCACTACTATTCAAGAGCCTCTACGCACTGCCCAACCCTACCTCCAGGACCGCGTGATTCTCACCCCAATGCTAGGCTTTCACCCCAACCAACTCTATCCCCCTGAGACATCTTCCCTACACACTAATCCCCTCCCTTCCCATTCCTGACCCCACTGCACCTACACTGCCTCCTATATGGCTTGCCCCTCCATCCCCCATCTGTTGGGTGTTTTAAGTGCATGTTCTGTGCATCTCACTTCCTTCACTGGACTGCAAATTCTCAAAGATTAGTCTAGCATTCAAGACCTTTCACAAGCTGGCCCCAACTTAGCTCTCCACCTTGTTCTCCCAACTGGGCCAAGTCAACATTAATCTACTTGCCAGCCCTTGAACAATGCTCTTCACTAAGCTCTCCAAAACTTTCCCAGTCTCTAAAGCCATCTGAAATGCCACCTCCTCCAGAAAGCTCTCCCTGACTACCTTAGCTAAATACATAAGAGAACAATGGCTCTTATCTCTGCAATTATTCCAGTGCCCAGTTCTAGTGCTCTAACCGGGGCAATAACTACTTAGAAAGAGAGGAAAGGAGTCTAAGGAACATGGCGGTGCAAAACTGAAATGTAATTCTGAGGCCAACCACCCGGAGTTAGCACAGACCCCTCAGGTTTAAGGGCAGAGCCCCCAACAAGACTGCCCTCACTGTAGATGCCAACTTCAAGTTTGGAGGTCCCCAGGCCACCTGCACTGCTGACTAACTGGCTACAAATTCAAGGGTTCCCACACCCTCCTCAGGCTCGATAACTTGCTAGAATGACACAGAACTTAGGAAAGCACTCCACTTACAATTACAGTTTTATTATAAAGGATACAAATCAGGACCAGCCAAATGAAGAGACACATAATGCAAGATCTGGCAGGCTCCCAGTTTCCACGTCCTTTCTCACAGAGTCAGGACACATCACCCTCCTGACACATCCATGTGTTCACCAACCAGGAAGCTCACCGAAGCTTCCATGTCCAGAGTCTTTATTAGGGTTTCATTATGCAGGCATAAGTGATTGAAATCATTGACCACGTGGCTGAGCTCAGCCTCCAGCCCTGCCTCCCCTCTCTGGAGGGCAGGCTGGTATCACCTGGTTTGAAGCCCCAGCCCTCTAATCACACTGTTGGTCTTTCGGGCATGGTCAGCCCCCCGACCCAAATTTCAGCATAACCTCAAGTGTGGTCTGAGGGTCCCACCATGGACGACAAACTCCCAGCACTTGGGAAATTCTGAGGATCTAGAGGCTCCCTCCCAAGAACCAAGAATGGAGGCCATTCAAATTATTTATTATACAATGAGGGGGACACATATGAAAAATCTTATTTATTGGGCTTCCCTGGTGGCGCAGTGGTTGAGAGTCCGCCTGCCGATGCAGGGGACACGGGTTCGTGCCCCGGTCTGGGAAGATCCCACATGCCGCGGAGCGGCTGGGCCCGTGAGCCATGGCCACTGAGCCCGCGCGTCCGGAGCCTGTGCTCCGCAACGGGAGAGGCCACAACAGTGAGAGGCCCGCGTACCGCAAAAATAAATAAATAAATAAAAAATCTTATTTGAGAGCTGGAGATGACCTGTCCTAGGAGCTAGAGTCCAACCATGTGTTCCTTATTAAGCTGGTCTCTGCCCCCAACTGAATTCACTCTCCCAGTCCTTACTAAAGGGGCAGCCATTCAGCAGACGTAAGAAATGAGTCAGCTGGAGATACCAGGCTCCCATCCACCCATCACAGTGCCCCAAGTAGCAGACAAACCACTGGACAGGGCCCTAACAGAGACCCTGCAGCTTTGGTAAGGCAATTAGAGACTGTTCATACCACCCCGAGCTACCCAAGAGAACCCTTTGCAAACAGGAAGAGGTAAGAGATGGGAAAACATAAACCACCACCTTCTACACCTGACACGCAGGAGGGAAAAAGAGCCAACACAAAAGGGTTTAGGAGCTTTTAATGCTTAGACGGAAAAATCACAGGCTGGGTTTGTCATAAGCTCATTAGTCCATCTCTGGTGGGGCAAGAATCTGCCCGTCACTCAGGCTACAGGTGGAGGCCCAGACCCCTACCCCCACCCGGGTCTTTGGGTCAGAGGGGCTTCCTGTGTAGTGCAGTGCAGTGCCGTGCCTCCCCAGCGTGGGGGCAAGAAAGCTAGAAAAGGTGTAATGCGCACCCACGTGCCAGGCATTACGCAAGGCACTTTTAAGGGTTATCTCAGTCAATCCCCACACCAGCCCCACAAGGCAGGGACCCATTTTATAGATGAGGATCCTGAGGCTTGGAGAGGTCAAGCAACTTGTCCAAAGTCATAAAGTTCACAAGTCTCAAAGCTGGGATGGAAATCCAGGTCTTCTGGCCGTTCCCACGCTGCCACACTGAACTGTCTCTCTCTGACGCAGCCTCAGTCTCCCATCAGAAGTTGACTCTCAGCAGCCATGACCCACGCTTTGTCCTGGTCCCTGTGAGGCAAGGGGTGAGCTGAAGGAAGCCGTTCTAGGACGGGTGGGGATCCTGGCAGAATCTTTTCTCTAAAACGGCAAATATGACCTCGGAAGTCACTGTTCAGGTCACTCTCCGCCGAAGAGAGGCTCCAGGGAAACACTGAGGTGGAGCAGTTTGCAGGTGCTGGCTCTCTGTGGAGCTGGGTACCACAGACCAAAGAAGCAACGCTCAAAGGAAGGTGAGGCGGGCAGGAATCGGGAGGGCAAGCAGGAGTAGTGTCCGAACTGCCGCGGCAGGTCCCAGCAATCAGGGAGCCGAAGGGGACCTTGTCGCTCCAGTCCAGGAGGCACGCGGCCATCTGCTTGCCCCGAAGGACCCAGGGGACCTTGAACACATCCTGTGCAGGCCGCAGGGGCGCTCACTTCGTTAACAGCGGCAGCAGCCCCAGCTCGTTCAGTCTCTCCTTGGCCACCACCTCCCAGCCCTTGTTGGCCTGCGGGTTGCGAGGGGAGGGGTGCAGAAGCCCCTCCACCTGGACCTCGGGCATCAGGCCGGCCAGAGCTCGCCGCGCCCGCTGCTCGGCCAGGCGGCCCACGCCCACCACCAGCCTCACCCCCAGCAGCTGCACCTGCCGGCACAGGGCCGCATCACAGACCCCAAGGAGCTGTTCTCGCTGCTTGGCCGGCAGCTCGGCGGGGGTGAGGTTGCGGCCGCTGGGAGCCAGGAGGAGCAGAGGACACAGGTTGTGGACGAAACAGTGACGAAAGAAGACCTCGGGCTGTCCACAGAGGTTCCGGAAAAAGCCCCAGAACCGGGCACCACTCACCTCGGACTGAGGGCACTCCAGTCCCAGCACTGGTCGCTTGGGGTGCTCTTGGGGAGGGGTCTGCACAGGCCCCCCAACGCCCAACCAGTCCCGGACTACACTCACTTCCCCAAAGGGCACCTGTGGGGAAGGAGAGACACACCAGGGCTTCAGACTGGAGACCTGACGCCTGGGCTCTGAACCAACCAGCCCCTCTCCACCCTCCAAGAGGATCTAGCTGCACCCCACTCACCCCCCACTCCAACCACCTTCACCCAAGGGCCTGAGACAAGGATTCCTGGCCCTTGGTTTGAGCCTGTCCCTCTTTCTCCAATTGTTCGTGTGGCTTGCGGTCCAGGAGGATCTATTTGTTTGCCTCTACCCCACGAGCCTTTGGGACCAGGTACAGGAAGTGCATGGGGGATATGTGGTCCCACACAGGGCGTGGTGGGTAGCAAGGGGGACAGACAGATGGCCCGAGACAGAAAGGCGGCCAGAGCTAGAGGAGGCACAAGGACAGGGCTGACCACTGCTCTCTGGGTGCCCTCTCAGCCCCAAGCCTCAAGCTGTCGTTTCCATCGATCATCATGGATCACCTTTCAGCCCCCAGTTGGGATCAATAAAAGCGATTGAGCCTCCTGCCCTGAAGCCTCTTCCCCTCCCCCACCTGCCGAGCACCCGCACGGAGGGGCAGTCACTCATCTGGAGGTCTGAAAGGGAAGCAGGCAGGCCCTGGAGTCTGCTCTGTTCCGAAGCTCTCCTCAAGCTAAGAAGCAGAACCCGGGTTGCCGGGAAGTCCTGCATCTCTTCCCTACCCACCCCGGTCAACCAGTCTCCCCACGGACCCCATAAGTCCCGGTCCCTCTCCTGAACTCAAGCACGCTCTAGGGTGAGGGGAGATCCGGCAGGGTAAGGAAAGGATGGGGCTGGCGGAAGGAAGGGCTCTCAGAGGCAATTAGTGGACAGCTCACAGGGGAAGCGGAACTACCATTAATGTGCTTGGTTAACTAGGGGCAGCGAGGCCGGGAGAGTGTCTGAGACCACAGGAGCCAGTGTGCGGGGCGGGGGGGCCCACACACGTCCACAGCAGCGCACAGGCTCCCCACAGCACGGGCAGCCAAGCACCCACCCTGAAGCCTCCCCCTCCACCCAGCAGAGGAAGCCGACCTCTTTACCCCAGTCTGGGCCATGCCAAAGGGTCCTGGGTTCATGCCCAAGAAGAGCACTTGCTTGGGCCCCCGGCAGTAGCGGGTCACGTAGCTGCGATGCGGCTCCCACGCATACTCCACAGGATTGTAGACGATGCCCACAGGCTCAGAAAACTGCAGCTGCTTCAGCTCAGCGTTAAGCCGGAGCTCCTCCTCCAAGAAGCCCTCGGCCGAGCTTCGAGGGGAGGGCTGGGGCTCCACCAGAGCACCCCCCTCATGGAGGGGCCCCGGCGGGAAAGCCTGGGGCACAGCCATGACACTGTCACCTGGAAAAGAGATGGACAGAGGCCCCAACAGCCCCAGTCATAGCGTGGGAGGGATCCAGGCTGGCCAGGGCCCCTACTACCACTTCCTGGGCTCAGAAGAGACTGTCGGGCTTCCCTGGTGGCGCAGTGGTTGGGAGTCCGCCTGCCGATGCAGGGGACACGGGTTCGTGCCGTGGTCCGGGAAGATCCCACGTGCCGCGGAGCGGCTGGGCCCGTGAGCCATGGCCACTGAGCCTGCGCGTCCGGAGCCTGTGCTCCGCAACGGGAGAGGCCACAACAGTGAGAGGCCCGCGTACCGCAAAAAAAACAAAAAAAAAAAGTAAAAAAAGAAGAGACTGTCAGTCACCCCCAACCTCCAGGCAAGCCCTCGCTCATCTCAGCTCCTGGCAATGAAGGGCCCTTCCTCTTCTGGATTCAAGTATCCTCCCTCTTTATATATTACCTGGTGAGCACAACCCATAACCGCCAACCACCCCCCACTGCAAACCTCCTTTCCATCAGGCACAGGTTTTGAGTCACTGGTTCCTAGGCCACACCTAGGTTTTCAATAAATATTTACATGGCAAACTTTCAGCACCTAAAACAAGCCCAGCCAGGAGGGGCTGTGTCCTGGAAACCAACGTGCTAAAGGGTGGGATACAGGTGCACAGCCACAGCCCAGAGACTAATTACGGAGCTGATTACAACAGCTTCCAGGTGGTGAGCAACTGCTCCGTGCCAGGTACCCCTCACTGATGTGCACAACAGCCCCACGAGGTGGGTATTACTGTTCCCACGTTACAGGCGAGAGACTTGCCCAGGGTCACGCACTCAGCAAAGGAAGCCGGGATTTGAACCCAAACCATCTGACTCAAGGCTGTGCGCGTCACCATCCACACCCATCTCGCTTTCGACGGTTCGATCGGCCACCCTGCTAATTCTACAACCCCCCAACCCCAGCCCAGCTTCTTGCCCACGTTCAAGAATCCTCAGTGGTGAGTGAGACGATTACCAGATTCACACTAGACTCCTACAAGCTAGGTAACCCTGGCCAGAGCCTCAAGTCTCCTCACCCAAATACTAAGAAAAACAATATCCACTTAACAACATTGATATAAGAAATGGAATGAGATATTGTGTGTAAAGGGTGGCCCGGGGGAGGTAAATGGGGAAGGGAAGAGGACGAGAAAGAGGGAAGGGGGGAAGCAGGAAGAGGGAGCACCCCAGCGAGCTCTGTAACCCACAGAGGCCATTCCTTCCAATCTTCCTTCTAATCACACCCATGCAAACCCAGTGGTCCAAACTGACCTTTCCATTCACACTTTCAAAACGCCCTTCCTACCTCAACTCCGCAAACCTTGCACATGCTATTTCTACAAACCCAATTTTTCACAGACTCCTTGAGTGAAGCATGACTGTGAGTCCCTTACCCCCCCCACACATCCAAATCATACCTCCCCTTCCAGATGCAGCTCGAACTATCCCTTTGGTAAAGCCGTCCCTCTTCAGGACTCTGCACCATTTGCTGTACCTTCCCAGCCTCGCCCAACCCAAGTGCGGCTGGTGTGAGGCCTGGGAATCTGTATTTTAAACAGGCTTCTTCAAGTGATGCTGATTGTTGGTGACGGCTGAGAACCACTGCACGTCACCATGGTTAGCTGCTTCTTCGTGAATTCACACCTGGCCTCTCAGACTAGATTTAAGGCAGATCAGAGAGGAGACCCTGTTTAATTTTCCTCCATAGCTCCAAGGTCCTAGCTTTTATTAGGCAGTCAACAAACACCTGCTCAGCTGTATCCATACCATCTTTTTTCAATCCTGTTTAAAACTACCTTCTGGGAGTTCCTGGTGGCCTAGTGGTTAGGATTCCGGGCTTTCATTGCCATGGACCAGGTTCAATCCCTGATTGGGGAACTGAGATCCTGCAAGCTGTGCAACACGGCCAAAATAAATTTAAAAATAAATAAAACTACCTTCTACCCAGGAGCCTTTCCTGATGGACTCCTCTCCACTTCTACATCCTGAGTCCACTCAAGGCTCAGCTGCCTGCTTTGCCCTCTGCTTGCTTCTGAGGGCTTGCCAGGCTCTGGCATGTTTCCATCACATCTGGGCCTCCCACAGGGCAGGGACCATGGTTCTTCTCCCTCTCAACCCCTTGCCCAGGTCAAGAGTAACCTCTTCCCCGAGATGGGACCTCAAGGTTGACACAACAGCTTGACCCATCAACCTGTTCTCTGACCCTAGCCTAGAGAAAGTGGGAGAGAGAAAAAAAAAAAAATCTTAAATCAACTATACCCCAATATAAAATAAAAATTAAAAAAAAAATCAGGGCCAAACTTAGGAAATCCTTCCCTAGACTGATCTCAGAAGTCTTTAACTGATCTGTCTGGGTGGCTACCCACGGCCAATTGAACTCAAACAAAAGCTGAGAAGGGAGCTGCGGAGAACTCAATTGTCTCAGGGGCCCTTGATTTGCATCTCCCTACACAGTGCCAACAGTAGTAGGTTGGCTACTCCAAGTCTGGGACCTCTCTCAGGCCTTAAGTTGAGCCTGCCTCTGATCTTTAGGGACCCATGCTGAAGACAGCAAGGCTGGGGGTACACAAAAGAGTGACAAGGTCTTATTTTCAGTGTTCCAGAATTTCAAAGCCTGACCGGACGGCAAGAGCTGCAGGCTATGTGTCAACTGACTCAAATTCTAGTCCTGGTTTTATCTCCTAAGGTTCTCTTAAGTCATTTACCTCTCTTCTCTATGAAATAAAAATCACAAATTCCATCCAACCTACCACCAGCTGTTAACTCATTTATACTTTTCAATATTTATGAGTCTCTTACATGAGAGGCACTGTGGTAGTCTCCTGGTGGGGAAGAAGTCCAAAATGAATAAAATGTAAGCCAGGTTCATAAATGACTGTGACAAGAGAGATAAACAATTGTTATACACTGTGATTCCAGCTTTAATGTCCTGAACAAAACACCATGAAAACCCACCAAAGGAGAAACCTGGATGTCCTATCGAAAGTCACCCAGGGCCACAGACTTAAGAAAGGCAGATACTTTCTAAATGACAGTGTCATATTACATTAAGTGCGAAGGAAATGGAGGGTGACCCACCGATAAGTCTGGCCACCCAGGCTCTCTGACACTAAACCCAGCAAGTGCAGAAGGAATCCAAGACACTATCCACTCCCCTGTCCCTTGGGGGCACTCCAGGAATCCACAGGGACAATCAGCAAATCCTTAAACCAATAATGATAACAATAATAATAATGGAGCATGGACCCCGAAACAGTTCATCTCTTCTAGTTCCGAGGGGGCTGACGGCTAAGCTCCACAAGAAATCTCGACCTCCGCCCGTGGGCTCCGCCCGACGGGAAAGCCTCGTCTCCGCAGGCCTTCCGGGCGGCTCCATGGGCTCGGCTCTCCCTGCGCCGGGCGAGCCCCTGACGGAGCGAGGGGCCCCGAAACACAGACACCGCGACTCCCCGCCTGCCACCCACGGGGAGCCCGTTGGGCTCCCAGCCCGCCCCCAAAGCCCCAAGTTGCCAGACTCCCACTTCCCTACCTGGTCCAGCGCCCCATCCGGTTTCCGGTTCCTTTCCCCCGCCCCTGAGCGCGGAGGACTGTGGGAATTGTAGTCTAATTTGTTTAGGGAAGGCGATTGGCGTAGCTGCGGCCACTTCCGCCGGAAATACTAAAATTCCCGGAAGGTGTGCTAATTAGCCCTAAGTGACTCTGGGGATTGTAGTTTATTTATTTTTTTTTTTTATTTATTTTTTTTTGCGGTACGCGGGCCTCTCAGTGTTGTGGCCTCTCCCGTTGCGGAGCACAGGCTCCGGACACGCAGGTTCAGTGGCCATGGCTCACGGGCCCAGCCGCTCCGTGGCATGTGGGATCTTCCCGGACTAGGGCACGAACCCATGTCCCCTGCATCGGCAGGCGGACTCTCAACCACTGCGCCACCAGGGAAGGCCTGTAGTTTATTCTTTACAGCGGGGCTAAATCCTGCAGACTTAAGAAGTGAGAAGCCAAGCTCTGTAAGGATCTTGGAGATCCTGGATTCTAGCCGTAAAGGGCATCACCTTTCCAAAAGTTCATCCACAACACTTTTCCCAAAGGGATTGTCAATCAAGGAGCTTCAACTCTCCGCAGTCTCTCAACTCACCTGAGGGTATTAACAGTGGCTACAGACCATTTCTAGCCCTCCTTCTGCCCCAGGTATAAGAGACCTCTCCTTTGCAGCTCTCCAAGGACTGTATATAGAACATCCACGGAGGCACTTCTGGCATCTCTAACAACTCCTTAGTAATGACTTTGAGACTCTTGCATCCCCCATTACTGTCCAAACTCCTGTCTCCATGGCTTTACCATTTCAGTTCTCTCCCTACTCTGCTCTGCTGTCTACCCAGCTCTATGACCTCCCATCCTTCCCAATCCTCCCCCTCGAATACTCTGTCCAGCACACCTTCCTAGACCAATATCATGGCCTCATCTAACAGTTCATTCCATCCCACCTCCCCAACCCAATACTAATATTCAAAGCTGTCCCACTCCTAGCTTTGTTCTTGTCCTGTCTCTGGATCTGTTTCTGTGTCTTGAGTATAATATTTTCATTAGACTGTAAACACCATAAGGCCTGTTATCTTGTAGATTCCTCCCATCCCCCTGCCCTGAATACTCCAGTACAGCCATGACTGAGACCAGGGAAAGTAGTCTTCCTGCAGGTGGAGACCAATGAATCCCAGAACAGGAAGAGGTGAGAGAACAAGGATGCTACCCCTTTCCCTAGCCTCCCCTGCTCTCCTACCAGCAGACAAAAACTTAAAGGATGCAGGAGGAGCTTCAGGGAACTGTGAGCAGTGAGCCTCTGAACCACAGGTGAGAAACCACCCCTACCCTGGCAAGACTTCAGAAACTGAATTAATCATCCACCTCAACAAATTCCATTATTTCCTGAGCTTTCATTTGTGCCAGATTCTCCCTCTCTGTGTCTTTGACTCTCTCTGCCTATGTAAATGTATCTCTATCCCTAGTCTCTTGTATAGCTGTGTATCTGTGTGTCTCTCTCTCCCTCTGTGTACATCTACCTCCCTATCTCTGCTTTTTTCTCTGGAATGAGTGAAATAAGAATATCCTGGGGACTTCCCTCGTGGCGCAGCGGTAAAGAATCTGCCTGCCAATGCAGGGGACACAGGTTCGATCCCTGGTCTGGGAAGATCCCACATGCCGCAGAGGAGCCAAGCCCATGCGCCACAACAACTGAAGCCTGCGCTCTGGAGCCCGCACACCGCAACTCCTGAGCCCGCGTACTGCAACTACTGAAGCCCGCACGCCTAGAGCCCGTGCTTTGCAACAAGAGAAGCCACCGCAATGAGAAGCCTGTGCACCGCAACGAAGAGTAGCCCCCCGCTCGCTCGCCGCAACTAGAGAAAGCACGCGCACAGCAATGAAGACCCAACGCAGAAAAAAAATAAAAGAATATCCTGAACTAGCCAGGTCCCTGCTCAGGCTCCTCTATCTCCATAGATCTATGCATTTGTGTGTTTCTAAACAAAAATTAGGAGGGAAGGGGAACCACACCGGTGGTGTTATCTCATTGCTTAGGAATTCTAGGAGGGAATTCCCTGGTGGTCCAGTGGTTAGGACTTGGCGCTTTCACTGCTGTGGTCCCAGGTTCAATCCCTGGTCAGGGAACTAAGATCCCTCAAGCTGTGTGGTGCAGCCAAAAAAAAAAAAAAAAAAAAAAAAAATTCTAGGAGCCTCACCAACCCTTTGACAACCCTCCTGCCACCCCAGCCTTTGTCCCTTGCTGCCAAGCATTATCAGGTTATCATCATGGCAGTCCCCCCCCCACACTCCAAGTCTGTTTACAGGACAGTAATGAGTGAAGTGAGTGACAGGCAAGCAGAGATCCCCAGGACCCCCACCCCCAATTCCAACTTCCTGGAAGTGTTGGATAAGTTTCTGTCCCTGTAAGACAGGGACCCCAGAGATAGGGAGTCCCAACATGGGAGAAACTGAATCTTGGGCAACCCCCAGTGAGTGCCTGTAGCTGATCCCGCAGGGGCCTGGGGGCCTTCTCTGTCTCTAGTCCATGCTACTCCTCCCCACTTGGTGAGTCCCTCTCAGGGAAGATGGAGGTGAGGAGTTCTCCCGAAGTGGAGGTGATTAGAAAGAGATCCATAGACTTTCAAGAGATGGAGCCTGAGAGATGAAACTTTGGCTGGGATGGAGCCTCCCAGCCTGCCTTGTCCATGTCTTAGTCTCCTAGCCCTCTGGGAAGTCTCCAGGGGGCTGGCTGACTGGGATTTACAGATAAAGCTTGTGGGGAAGCAGCAGAAGCAGACCCAGGCTGTGGCCTGGACAGAGCCTAGAGAGTTGGGTCACTCCCTAGGGGCCAGCCAGGTCTGCGGCAGCGCCCTCAGCTGCCCACCAGCCTGCTTCTGGGGCTGGAGCCCAGGCGGGAAGGGGTTAACCTGCTGGCTTGTTTTCCTTTGGTTTCCTTGGGCTGCCTGGGCTGTATTGGGCCACGAGCGCCATCTATCGGCCTCTGGAGGTCCTAGCCCAGACTCCCAGATCACTTGGGCTTCTAGGCTGATCTGTAGCCCTTCCCCTGCCTCCAGGCTCCTAGGGGAGGGAAGGGGAGCTGTCTAGCACAGGGCTCCAGTGCAGAAAATAGATATGTGGATTGGAGAAGGTGAGGGCCATGTTTCCCACTCCCCAAGTAACAGGTATCACCCTGTTGGCTCCTGCCACCTTTGGACACCCCAAAGGGCTTCAGGTGTTTGTCTGTCAGTGTAGCCGTGTCCCTCTGCCCCACCACAGTGGGCGCTGTCTCACTTGTCCTCTCTCAGTCAGCCCAGTAAACATTCAAAGAGCATTGGAGAGGAGAGGCGATGTAGCAGAGGCCTTTAGAGTGTGATCTCTGGACTCTGACCACCTGCATTTGAATCCCAGCTCTGCCATTTACTAGTGGTGACCTGAGGCAAGTTATTTAACTTCTCTGTGCCTCAGTTAACTCAACTGTAAAATGGGATAATCATCGTAATCCAAGTCTTCTTTTGTGATAATTAAGTGACTTAATTACGTAAGGTGCTTAGTACAGGATTGGTGCTCCGTAAAGGTTAATTGTATCGCTGTTATGGCCATGTGCCAGGGTCTCAGGCAGACGCTAGTCTGAGGACCCCAGATCCAGGCCATAGAGCCACATCAGACACACAAGCATGAGGACAAGACTGGGCAACTCGTCCCTGGAGATTTCCACAAAAACAGTGACCCATATGAGCTAGGTTTGGGGGCTGGAAGCTCAGGATTGCGAGGAAAGTGGTTTCAGGCCTCCAAGGTCAGCAGGAGATGGGATGAGGGGAAGCTGTAGGAAGGAAGGGCATTAAGGAAGAGACATTAACAAGCCCTTAAAAGGACCTTGAATTAGGGAAGTGGCGAGGAGTCCCTGATGCATGGGGCAAGCAAGAACCACTGCATCCCAAAGACATGTCCTCCTTGGTAAAGTCTCAGAAGTCTCAGATTTGATCAGGCTCCCCACGCCTCCAAAGATACATCATATCACAGCCGCAGCCCAGAGCTCCGTGGGGACTTAACCCTCAATGTCTCTCCCCAGGGCTGGTGGGGAGGGGATTCATAAATGGAGAAAGCTATCTGTAAGTCCTGCAGGTCCCGCTCCCACCTCCTTCCTATACCTGGAGAACCAGGGGAGGTAGGCTGTGAATTCATGCATTTGTTTCTTTCTTTTTTTAAAAAAAATAAATTTATTTATTTATCTATTTTTGGCTGCATTGGGTCTTCGTTACTGCGCGCGGGCTTTTCTCTAGTTGTGGCAAAGGGGGGCTACTCTTTGTTGCGGTGCGCGGGATTCCCACTGCGGTGGCTTCTCTTGTTGCGGAGCACGGGCTCTAGGCGTGTGGGCTTCAGTAGTTGTGGCACGTGGGCTCCAGAGCACAGGCTCAGTAGTTGTGGTGCATGGGCTTAGTTGCTCCGCAGCATGTGGGATCTTCTCTGACCAGGGCTTGAACCCGTGTCCCCTGCATTGGCAGGCGGATTCTCAACCACCATGCCACCAGGGAAGCCCCATTCCATTTATTTCTTAACAGGTTCAGGCATCTCCCTGCCTCTGTCTTCTGTATCTCTGCCTTCATCTACCTTACCGGGAAATGGGTACGTAGGATTCTTCTCCAAGGGGCGAGAGTGAGGTGCAGAATGACGCCTTCTCAGTTAAGGCAGAAATGCAGAGCCAGCGGGGCCCCCGTCCCAGCCTTACCACCCCACTGCCGCCTCCTCAGCCCAGAGGCAGCACAGACCAGCTTTATGGATTGGTGGCCTTTACTTAGCTGGAGGCAGGCGACAGCTTCCAAAGTCTCTCCAACTCAGGTGTTCTCCCTCTCCTGGGGCCTGGACGCCTGGGTCCCCAGGAGAGGAGCGGGGACTGGCTGGATGGGCTGATTTGCATCGCTTGCTTGGGAAGCAATTATCGGAGGAGCTGTCAGCTCAGCGAAGCGCTCTCCTCGCTAATCGGATTTCACCAGAGCCTGGGGCTTGGGGGGGCTGAGTAATTTGGCTTGATGCAGTGGTGGGAGATGTCGGGGCCAGGAGGCCGGACAATCTGTCTGAGTGGTGTTAGAGTTGTCCAGAGCAATTATCCTGAAGGGACCACACAGATATCAGACAGACAGACAGCCAAGTGGACTCGTCTGATAGCTAGGTCCTGCAGCAGGAGGATGAAAGTTACACTTCGGGCCGAGTGGGAGGTGCATCTCCCACAGATGGAGCCAAGTTAAGCAACTGAGAAGTCAAGATGAGTCTGGAAGAGGGTCCAAGTAGCCAAGTGGGAAGAGGACCCAAGAACCCCAGCCTCCAGCCTACCCACCACCCAGGCCCTCCCCTTCCCTGCCCCGCTCTGCCAGCAAACCGGCCCCAGAGCAGGGACCTGACCAAGGCTGAGTCTTCCCAGCCCAGCTCCTCCCCCTACAGTGTTTCCAGACCACACTTTCCCTGCCCCTGCCTCTGCCTCTGGCTCTGTCACTTGTCTTCTCTGGTCCCTGCAGCCTTCTACCTGCCCCCTCCTTCCCACCCACGCTGCCACACTCCATCTCTCCCCACGTTTTGCAGTGGACTGCTGACCCCTCTCCCTGCCTCTGTCCTCCATCCCATACCTTTCAGAGTAGCGACGAGGCTGATAACAAGAACGAACCTTTACTGAGCGTTCCTTCTAGATGAGACGGCACCCTAAGAACTTCATGTGGAGTCTCCCGTCTAATCTTCACACTAACACCGCGAGGGACATGCTCTCGTGTCTGCGTGTAGTGACGAGGACACTGCCGCTGACCCAAATTCCTAAAGGAGGGACCTCACCTGAGCTTGGCATCCCAAGCTACCAGGGCAGCCCTGGCATGTGGTTCATGTACAATAAATCTCTATTTACTGAATTCATGATTGAATGAATGATTTACCCTCTCCTCTACTTCCGGCTGACCTCCAGCCGGGTAACATCCACATCCCGGGAGTGGCCTCTCAGCTCTCTTGTGTCCTGACCCCCCCCTTCCCTCACCATCACAGCTTAACCTCCCTCACACCTCTCCACACATTCTGTGCTCCCACACGTCAGAGAGCTTGACTCCCTCATCCTCTCCTGCCTTTGCGCCATGGCCCATCTTGCCCCCCTCACCTGGAACATTCTTCCCTCCCCATCTCTGTCACTGAATACATTCTACCCATTCCCCAAGGCTCACATCAGATGCCACCTCCCCCTGCAAGCATTCCCTGATCCTCCCTTTGCTTGTACCTCCCTGGTGACCCTTGTCACCAGCTGTTCAGTTTCACTTATTGCTAAAATACTTATGAACCTTGCTAGACTGTATATTTTGAGAGATCAATCTTTAGTCTTCTCTCTTCTGAGCACAGGCCCACTGCCTTGTACCAAGTAAGTATTCAATAAATACCTACTGAAAAGATGAATATCTGTTCTCTATTTTTATCTCATTCAGAGATGCTCTTACGGTGGGCTGAAAGCATCACCAAGCTTTCAAAGAACCTCGGAGTTGAGGGTCTGGCACTTACCAGCAGTGTGACCTTAGGAAGTTCATCACCTCTCTGAACCTTGGGCCGGCCATTTCGTTCTTCACCTAGAAGAGAGGATGCCAATGCCTTACCTCGCAGGACGTGTGAGGCATCCTCATCTTATCCACGTACCTGTCTCTGAGCTGTGGGGATCTGTCTCTTTCCATCTTTCTGCCTCACTGCTGAGCTTCTGCCTCTCAGACTCCCATCAATTCGGGTGCATAGCCCAGGAGTCCTACCACTCAGCTCCCTCACTGTCACTCAGGCATGTCGATTTTCCTGATGCTACCATTCCCAACGGGGAGAGGGAGTGGTCTCGCCTTTTCCCAGGGAGCCCAGAGGGACCAGCCTCACCTTGGCTTCCTCTCCCGCTTAGCAAGCGAGACCTTGTGTTCTCCCTCTGAAAATATTAATAATAAAGAAACAAGGCACTGGGCATGGAACTGGATGCAAATTGGCCCCAATTCTCAGTCCAAGGAAGAGAATGCCAGAGCTATGGACTCAGAGAAATCCTGTGCTCATTTGCATGTCATTTGCATTGTATTTACATGTGATCAATTTCATGTTCAAATGCGCAATCCTCCCTCCCCAGTTTTCCCCACCCAGGGTCCCCTCAGTCCCTCAAGGACCCACTTGCCCAACACCCAAAATAGATTCCTCGGGTCTTATCCCCCAGTTCAGGAGGGCCATCCCTGCCTGTCCCCTCCCGCCCTGAGCCGGGCGGGCACAGCAGACAGCAAGCACGCCTCTCAGCAAATCCCAGCCCCATTCAGCCTCGTGATTAATGGTGCTGCCCTCCCCATGAACCTGCCTTTAATACTGAGGAAGTTATGAAACATCTATACATCAGCAGCTCC
>NW_020185339.1:25163105-25166933 GCF_003031525.2 Neophocaena asiaeorientalis asiaeorientalis | reverse complement strand
GTGCTGGGGGTGGCGGGGGGCGGGGTGGTCCTGAGCTTGGGAAGATGGTGGGGAAACAGGGTAGAGGTGGGGAGATAGATAGATAGCACTTCCTCTATGCCACTTTCCCCTCGGGCCCTCTCCCCCGGCCACCTGGGAAGTTGCGCAGGTGGGACCCTAGGGTAAGTTGGTACCCTAGCCTCCTCGTGTGAGTGCCTGCTACGTCACAACAGCAAAAGACCTTTTCTTAGACTGCACAGACTAGGGAAGGCCATGTTGCCCAACACCCCCTCCCATGGGGCTCCTCCACAGGAGATTATGAAGGTGGTTGTTTAATCTCTTTTAGCTGACCTGTCATAATATTTCCCGTACCTGTCTATTGGGAAGTCCCTCTGAATGTCTAACCACTGTGCCTCATGCTGCAATCGTTATTTTCTTCTTGCTTTGTCCTTAGAAGTTTGAAAAGCAGTATTACGTCTCAAGTGAATTAAACCTTTTGTTCCAGTGGCTGAGCAATCATAAATACAGTCACTGGCCCACCCCTCTGAGTCTTATAAGCAAAATAAGAGGCAGAGGGTGGGGCCGCCCTAGAAAGGAGGAAATTGAAACCCAAATTCAAGAAGAGGAAAGGCGAGAACCTGTCTGAGACCAGGAGGCAAGGACCCAGGGACAGTCCCAGTGAGCAGTTTTCTCTCCATAGAGAGATGGACGAGGCAGAGGACAGCAACAGATAGAGAGACAGACAGACCGACAGACAGACAGCAGAGGGGAAAAAAGGGGGAGCTGGGAGAGAGACAGGTAAAAAAAGAGGCAAACAAAGAAAGAGCTAGACAGACAAAGGGGCCATCCGCCTGGAACAGGCAGACAGGTGAGAGGAAGCCAACAGAGGCACTGGTGCAGCGTGTCCCAGGCTGGATACATGAGAAGGGCTCTCTCCGTCTGCCTCTGTCAGTCAGGGTCTCTGGGGCTTTTCGCCCACTGGGTCCGCATCTATCCATTTTCCTGGGAATGTGTGTTCTCCTCAGGCCTCTCCACGCCCTGTCCCTTACCCTTCAGTCTCCCCAGCCGTGCTCCATCCCTGTCACTCCTTCTGTCCCAGGTCATCTCTCTGACCTGCCCTTCACTCACCCTCTCAGAGAGATTCAGAAACTTCCTGTGGGCTTTGGGAGGCTCCCACAGGAACCAGGCCAATCCTCCAGGGATGGACAGGATGGGCAAGGGCTCCAGCTTGGCGGGGGACAGCTCCCAGGCCTGCAGAAGGGAAAGAACAGCATAGCATGTGTCCCCATGTCTGGCCAGGCTTAGCCAGTGAGGCAGGAGGAGCCCTGGCAGGGAAGGTGAAAAGACCCTCTGCCCCCACCACCTCCCGTGACTCAACCTCAGACCAAACAGACCTAAGGCAGTGGGTCTAGGGGAGAGTGGCTGATTTACATGCTGTTTGCATCGCGTTTGCGTGTCCCTGATTCCCAGTCATCCCGCAGACCCTGTCTCTCCAATTCAAGGCTGCCTCCAGCTCAGTCTGGTCCCTAGGAGGGCCGGGGGCAGAGAGAGTGTGGGCAGGAGTGAGGGTGGGGCTCACACGCTGGTGCCCGTGAGTCTTTCTCCAACACCCCCTGCCAGCACAAGTCACATTCCTGCCCTGCCAACAGGCAACTTCCCTCCTACCTTAGAGCTAGCCTCTCAACCCCATTCGCCAGCCACACATTGTCTTCCAGACATGACTTTCACTGTCCTGCCTCTGACCTTTGCCCCCACATTTCCCCCAGCCTTCCCACTCCTGTCTGTTTAGCTCAATATTAGTATCCTTTAAGAGCAGGCACTAAGCCCTCCTCTTCCATGAAGACCTCCCTGGTCACACAGCCCAGAGTGATCATAATACTACAGTTCTCCGTACTGGAAGGCACCTCAAGCAACCCCACTGATTGTCTTACCCGTCTTCAGGTAGATGATGTGTCACTATCCCCATTTTATAGATGAGGCAACTGAGGCCCAGAATCAGTTAAGTAGTTTCCCCAGGGTAGTATAGGCAGCAAGTAGGGAGGAAGTTCAAGCCCAGGACACTCTCCTCAATGTCCCTTGTGCTACCCTCTCCTTGTCATTCATTTATCGGGGAGCCACGCCCTGTTCTGGAAGAACCCTCCTGTCTGGCCGGTGAGCAAACCATTAGATCTTGTTGCTTAACTTCTCCTGGATTCGGATTTTAGTCTCCCAAAAGCTCCCTGAGAACTACTACAACAGTCTCCTGAATTCTCCTTTCCCCTTCCTAGCAACATGTCTTTGCCCATGGTGGATCCCTCTGAAAGGTCTTTCTTCCCACCCCCTTATGAATGAGGAAGACTCCAGCTCATCCCTCAAAACCCAGCTCAACTATCACCTCCTCGGTGAAGCCTTCCCTGATTTTCCTCCATGGCTCCCCAGCACCACATTTAAGCCTTTGAGGAAACACTTGTCACCTGCTGCTGACGCCCCAGCCTCACTCCTTAACTGAGAGTCCTTCAAGGGCAGGGATCACCACACCTGTTCAGCTCTTTCCTCAGAGCACACATTGTTTAACTGGACCGGATTTCATTACCACCTTCCTTCCCCAGCCCAGCCCATGAACAGAAGCATCAACCTCTTGGGGAGGTCAAGAAAAAAACCCAAGAATTCGGAACCATATGCAAGAGAAGTCCCAGGAGATGGTCCAGGGGCACAGGATGTGCACTTCTTGGTTTTCTAAATAATCCCTTTCACCTAATTCAATGCTGCATGGAGAGATGAAGTTGGAAGAACAGAGGAATAGAGCTGAGGGGAAAAGGGGGAACAGGAAGAAAAGAGGTGGGGCAAGGGACAGAGGGAAGAAGGGTCAGAGAAGGGCAGTGAGGAAAGTGGGGAAGAGAAGCGGGGAGACCAAGCCTTTGAGCCTCAGGCACATCAAGTAGAGACCCCGAGCTTTGGGCCCTAGTATCATTTTGGGTCCCTTTCTCCCATCCGGGCACTCCTCTCCTTCTCCAAGAACAAGTGAGCCTGGAGTGGGGGTGCGGGTGGGGGATAGAAGCACTTGCTGTGCTGTGAGCCCTGAGGCCCTTCACACACAGTCTCACAAATCTCGCCTGAGATGCAGGAGTGCTTTTTCTCACCCTACAGATGGAGGCACTGAGGCAGAGAGGTATGCCACTTGCCTCCATGCTCTGGGGTCAGACTCCAAAACTCTGCTTTCCCCACAACCCCAGGGCCCTCTTGGCATTGAAGACACACAAGAAAGAGGGGCAGGGCTTCTCTGGTGGCACAATGGTTGAGTGTCCGCCTGCCAATACAGGGGACACAGTTTCGATCCCTGGTCCGGGAAGATCCCACATGCTGCAGAGCAACTAAGCCCGTGCTCTAAAGCCCGTGAGCCACAACTCCTGAGCCCGCGTGCCGCAACTGTTGAAGCCTGTGCGCCTAGAGCCCATGCTCCACAGCAAGAGAAGCCACCACAATGAGAAGCCCGCCACACTGCAACAAAGAGTATCCCCCGCTCGCCACAACTAGAGAAAGCCCACGCGCAGCAACAAAGACCCAACACAGCCAAAAATAAATAAATAAAATAAATAAATGTTTTAAAAAATAAGAAAGAAAGAGGGGCAGATGACATTTCACACCCCATTTGGAAAGTCGAGGTGCTGAGGACAGAAGGGTACCAGTCACCTCCACACCCCACGGAGGAGTGTGAAGTGCAGGCCGTCTCCCACTCCAGGAAGGGCCCCCCCACCCCGCATCAATGGAGTCTTTGCCTAGTAGGTTGATGACGTTCAATCTGCTCTGTCATTTTATCCTTCCCTCTGCCAGTGATCACCAGCCAGTGGAAGGAGGGAGTCAGGTGTTTTC
>NW_020185339.1:25125876-25163015 GCF_003031525.2 Neophocaena asiaeorientalis asiaeorientalis | reverse complement strand
CCGCGCACCTAGAGCCCGTGCTCCGCGACAAGAGAAGCCACTACAATGAGAAGCCCGCCCTCCGCAACAAAGAGTATCCCCCGCTCGCCACAACTAGAGAAAGCCCACGCGCAGCAACAAAGACCCAACACAGCCAAAAATAAATAAATAAAATAAATAAATGTTTTAAAAAATAAGAAAGAAAGAGGGGCAGATGACATTTCACACCCCATTTGGAAAGTCGAGGTGCTGAGGACAGAAGGGTACCAGTCACCTCCACACCCCACGGAGGAGTGTGAAGTGCAGGCCGTCTCCCACTCCAGGAAGGGCCCCCCCACCCCGCATCAATGGAGTCTTTGCCTAGTAGGTTGATGACGTTCAATCTGCTCTGTCATTTTATCCTTCCCTCTGCCAGTGATCACCAGCCAGTGGAAGGAGGGAGTCAGGTGTTTTCCTTTGAATGACCCCTCACAGGTCTCTTCCCATCCCCAAAGCCCAAGGATCCGGCAACATCCATGGTTCTCTGAGGCTCGGAGATGCCCAGGGGCAAGCAATTGTACCCAGCGCTCCTCTCTAACCCACACAAGGGAAGTAGAGCTGGGAATGTTGGATCACAGAGGACTCTCCCCAACCCCACAGAACCAGAGCCTCACCCCAGATGAACAGGCAACTTCCCTGTGTTTAGCCTGCCTCAGATACCAAGCCCAGTGGCTCTTGCCCCGCTTGGTTGGGAAGTCCCTCCTGATGTCTAGCTTACGTATTTCCTGCTGCTGCCTATCCTGTCCTTGGCTGTGACAGAGCAGAATCTGCACTCTGATGGTCAGGCGGTGTGGAAGAAAATAACTTCTTTACTTTAAGCCTGGCAAAGGGAAGAGTAGTAATGCAAAAAAAAGGAGAAGGAGGGGGGAAGGGTAGCTCACTCAGCCCCATCTCTTCTCCCTAGTAGCAATAGAAATGGAGGGTAGACAGCTGAAGACTTCCTGACAGAATAGGATTATGAAGGCAAAGGCAGTGTCCCCCTCCGGTGGCCTCTCAGCCTGGCAGAGACCCTTTAGTGGCAGCTGCAGGAAGATGGCCCGCGCTCCCAGAAAAGCTCGGGGTGCCTGCCCTGCTGGGAATCGCTGCAGCTCCGGAGGAAAGGAGGAAAACTTGGTCCCAGAGCCCCCTTGTGGCCACATGCAGGCAGGACCGGCAGCTCTGCCTCCTGCTGCCCCAAAGGAGGGCGGGGTTGGAGACCCCGAGCCCTGATCCAGGGAAGCAGCCCCCAGTGCCCCACCTTTGGAGAGAGGCCTAATCTGCAGCCCTGAGCTCATCACACCCACCAGCTAACCCCAGGGACAAGGTGGGGACAGAGACCAAAGGGTCTCCACAGCTCTGGGGCAAGGGCTGATGCAAAACCACAGGGGGACAGCCAGGCATACACACATATCCACGCACGGCCATGCACACCCCTGGCTCCACAGATGTAACAGCACACACACACACAGATCTCCTGAGAGGCAGCTCCTGCAGACTCTCCGTTGCTCCCATCCTGAGAAGGTGAGGGAGGTTGCAGTGGGTGGTGAGAGCACAGGTCCCAGAGCAGGGACGATGGCCAGGGCCAGGGTGGAAGTGTGCCCCAGCCCATCCTTCAGCATCAGTGGAGCCCTGAGGAGCGCATGACCACTTACCCCCCGACACACCAGTGTCCATTAAGAGGTCAGAGGATGGGTACACAGTCACCCCAACAGGGGCTTGGGGGTGTGCAGAAGAGGGAGTGGGGAGAGGGAGAGGGTCATAAGCCCGGATAGAGACCAGGCTTCCCCCATGGATCCACGGCCTCCTTTCAGGACTGTTCCCTTTAGCTAGCTGGAAGTCCTTCCAAGCATCTGACCTCGATCTTTCCTTCTGGGATCAGAGAGGATTCCTTCCTGAGGATTACTCTGGCTTTTTGCCCCTGTTACGAACGAAACAAACACTTCTGAAACCTGAAGAGGAAGCGGGGCGGGGGCCGGGGGCACTGGCAATGGACGAGAGGGAGGGCGCAGGAGGCCAGGGGGAGTCAGGTGGGGCAGGTGACGGTCAGGACGGTGATGTTTAGGACTCTCTCTCCTCCCCATCCGTGAGGAAGGAATGGGAATTATGAGCTTCCCTTGGAGGAGGGACTCGGGGCAGATGACAGGGAGGACTTCCGAGAAAAGGATTGATGAAGTTATTTTAGATTATTACAAACTGGAGATGACAGGGAGAGAGAGGAAAGATAGAGGAAGGGAAGAGGTGAGGAGATGGAAAAGGGAAGCATCTCTTCCATAAAAAAGAAGAGAAACCAACATGGAGTGGAGACGAGTGCCACAGCCCTGCAGTGATGGGGACGTATGATAGGACTGTTGCCCTTAACCACTCTGGGCTTCCGTCTACTCCCCTCTCACCAAGATGGGAGCAACAGTACCTGCCTGTGCTCTAAATGAACGCAGCCCAGTGCCTGGCACGGTGGCTTCCTCCCAAGTGCAGGCTGGCGACTGGATCACAGCAGGAGACAGGAGGGGCCCTGGGAGGCCCCGCCGCCTTCCAGCTCCACTCCCATCACCTGGCCATCAAACCATGGCGAGCTCAGGGGAGCAACGTAGGTCCTGACCCAGAGCTCCTGGGTCAGAGGGACTCAGGAATGTGAATTCTAACCAGCCCACAGGTGATTCTGAGTTGGCACCTGAGAACCATTGACTTAGCCTCAGGCTGTCATTTTTCAGGGGAGGGAAATGAGGCCCGGAGAGGCCGAGCAAACTGTCCAGGTCGCCATCTGCACACCGGTCCCCCACACGTTCAGGCAGGGAGAGCTTCTCTCTTCTGTTCAGGCTGCAGACTCCAGGAAAGGTCTTCCTGGCCTTGCCTCTCAGTCCTGATGCATGGGGTCCTCCGTCCCTCTCTCTGGTCCGTGGCCAGGGCCTCTTGCTTCACCAGGACCTGAGCTGGGCCCGAGTCTCTGATGTCCACCCCAGCACCTAACACATGGGAAGTGTTCAGTAGACATCTGTAGAATGAATGACTCCATCAGTTAGCCCCTCCCGGCCTCCACCCGGGGGTCAGGAACTTCCTTGGAGTCCCTGGGAAAAGGCCAGGAGGAAAGCTGCTGGCATCTCTTGCCTCCAGTCTAAGTCCTGGAGGGAGGTGGGACCAGCTCCCTCGACCCCCAGTCCTTTCTCAGCCAGCCCCACCTGGGGCAGGGAGCAGCTGGTCTACTCATCCTCTAGCTAAACACGTGAGGTCAGGAGACCGCTCGGGAGACCAGGCCGGGCTGGTGGCATGAAAAGACCAAGGGTTATGCGTGCTCCACCACCCCCCGAGCCAAAGGCCAAGAGAGAGACCAACCTGAATGCCACCGCTCGGGGCAGGGGTGAGGTGCCGGCGGCCCTGTTCAGCCAGCTTCTGCAGGAGGTCCACCCGCAGCCAGGAGGGGACCACCTTCTTGTTCTAGCCGCCCCCTCAGATAGGCAGGTCCCGCACTGTCAACCTCAGGGGGTCTGTCCACCCCAAAAGTCTCCTGCTGCAGAAGGCCAGGCGGGCACAGACCGTGGGAAGATCCGACTGAGCAGGAGAAACAGAGTGGGGCGGTCCAGGCCAATGGTCAGAGCCATCCACAGTCACCCCTGTAACCGCGTGCTGGCAGGCTGGGAACAGGCGGGAGAGAGTCAACTAGAGATAGGGTGAGCTTAGGGACACCCAGGGCTTAGCAACAGCAAAAACAACAAGGGACAGAGACGGGGAGAGAGGAGAGAAAAAGCAAAACAGACGTGACGGCACCAATGCAAGGAGGGCAATCTGCTTCCAGCTGCCTCAGTTTCCCCTTTGACGCCATTACCCGTAACAAGGACTCATCACGCAGCCTTGCAAGGGACCCCCCAGCCCTGCCAGTGTCCAGTGGCTGGGCCTCCCTGTGGATTCCTAGAGCACCCAACACCCTTTCCAGGAAGAGTACAGGCCACCTGACAGAGGCAGGAATATGGGTTCTAGTTCAGGATCTGCCATGAATGTGCTTTGTGACTTTGAGAAAGAACCCACCCCCACAAGGGCCTTAGTTTTCCCAGCTGTTAAAAAGCAGGGAGGGACTTCCCTGGTGGCGCAGTGGTTAAGAATCCGCTTGCAAATGCAGTGGACATGGGTTTGAGCCCTGGTGCAGGAAGATCCCACATGCCACAGAGCAACTAAGCCCGTGCGCCACAACTACCGAGCCTGCGCTCTAGAGCCTGCGAGCCACAGCTACTGAGCCCAGGTGCCACAACTACGGAAGCCCACGTGCCTAGAGCCCGTGCTCCACAATGAGAGAAGCCACTGCAGTGAGAAGCCCACGCACCACAATGAAGAGTAGGCCCCGCTCAACGCAACGAGAGAAAGCCTGTGTGCAGCAACGAAGACCCTATGCACCCCAAAATAAATAATAAATAAATAAATATTTTTTTAAAAAGACTGGGCTTCCCTGGTAGTGCAGTGGCTAAGAATCCACCTGCCAATGCAGGGGACACGGGTTTGAGCCCTGGTCCGGGAAGATCCCATATGCCGCGGAGCAACTGAGCCCGTGCGCCACAACTACTGAGCCCACGTGCCACAACTACTGAAGCCTGCGTGCCTAGAGCCCGTGCTCCGCAACAAGAGAAGCCACTGCAATGAGAAGCCCGCGCACAGCAACAAAGAGTGGCCCCCACTCGCCGCAACTAGAGAAAACCCGTGCGCATCAACAAAGACCCAACGCAGCCCAAAATAACTAAATTAATTAATTAATTAATTTTTTTTAAAAAAGACTGATTTAAAAAAAAGATAGCGGGCACACCAGGAGGTCTTTAAGATCACCTCCACTGCCACTCCAAGAGATGGTGATGCCAAGTGCTTAGGGATGGTATAATGCAGTCGTGAGGGAGAGAAAGAGCCTGAATCCAGATTCATACAAGCCTCTTCTTCTCAGATGGCGACACTGAGGTCCAGAGAAAGTCCATCATGCCAGGACCAGGCCTAGCCATAGACCCTCAGTGATCGACGTACGACCTGTGCACCACTGTAGAGAGCTTATAGACTTGCAGCATCTCAGGCCTGGCCCCAGACCGACTGGACCAGAATCTGCATTTTTTTTTTTTTTTTTTTTTTTTTTTTGGCCGTGCCAAGTGGCTTGTGGGATCTTTTGTTCCCCAACCAGGAATTGAACCTGGGCCCTCGGCAGTGAAAGCGTGGGGTCCTAACCACTGGACAGCCAGGGAATTCCCTAGAATCTGCATTTTAACAAGATCCCCAGGTGATATAAAGTTTGAGGGCACTGCACCAGCGGATGGCCAAGTGCATGGGTTTCATGGAGCCACACAGGCCTGGCTCCTCTGCTTACTGACTGAGCTTCCATTCCCTCCTCTGCAAAGTGATGATAAAACCTGCTTCGCAGGGTCATCGTGAGGACTGGAGCCCACCTGGAATGAGAAGTGTTTGGCACGGTGCTTGGCCCATGGTGAGCCCTCAGTAAGCAGTCGGGTTACTGGAACTTGGGCTCGCACCATCATATGACACATTATCCTTAGCGCTTGGAGCTTCCTTGGGACAGCTTGGTTACCTGCTGGCTGTGTCATCTCAGGCAAGGCACTCAACCTTTCTGTGCCTCCGTTGCCGCACGTGTAGATTGAAAGCAGTCAGAGTGCTTCCCTTGTAAAGTTATTGAAGGATTAAGTAATTGAATGATCTGACGCATGTGGCAATAACTACTCAACGATTTTTTTTCATTTTTTTATTCGATAATTCTTTTTTTGGCCACCGTACGGCATGCAGGATCTTAGTTCCCCAACCAGGATTCGAACCCGTGGGCCCTGCACTGAGAGCGCAATGTCTTAACCACTGGACCGCTAGGAAAGTCCCTTGACATATTTTTACTGTTATTATTGCGAGAGCTCTGATGTCCAGAAACCTAGCTTTCTTCACCCAGCTGGGTCATGAGGAAGAGGCTGGGGCAGAACCTCTTGGGAGGGGAGCCAGGAAGAGGAGGACAGGACCACTTCCAGTAGGCAGCCACCGTGCCTGGGGACCGAGCAGGCACTTGTTCTGAAGCCCCGTTTCTGAATGAGACTGTATGTGCACCTAGATCACGCTGGTACACCCACTAGTAATAGCAATGGGGTAAGAGTCCGAAAGCTCTGCAGCAAACTTGCTGTGCAAACCTTAACAAGCAGCTTGCTCTCTCTGTGCCTTAAGCCTCCTCGTCTGAAGAAGAGGATTGGACCATTACACAATCTCTGAGTCCCTTTTGATTGTAACATTCTGATTCGGTGGTTCTGGTACATTGAAAAACGTACACCTGCCCCTGTGCGATGTCACAACATGGGTAACCACAGAGCAGGACACTGCCCTCCCCACCTCACTCTCACACACACACAGAGGACCAGGGGTGCGAAGGAGACACTCTGGAATCAGCCTGGCGGTGCCACAGACACACAACCTCTGGGCTCTCCTCATGGCCCTCCTTGGCCCCTGCCCTCAGCAGGGCCAGGTGAGCTGGGCACACCCCTTCCCAGGCAGCACAGTCAAGCGTCTGCTGCCCCCTGCTGGCTAGAGAAGGTATGGCTGCCTGGCCCGCAGAGCCACCCTGGGGGCCTGCAGGAAGGGGAGATAGAACGTCCAGCAGGCACCCTTCCTTTAGAGTCAACTCCCCCTCAGTTGCTTCCATTCCAGGATCCAGGTGAAGGCTGTGAGAAAAGATGAGGACAAGAAAACCCACTGGCTAATTCGGATTCCTCGGCAGGGAACAGAAATAGGAAACAGAAATAAATACCAGACACACTAATATTTATTATATTAACAGACAATTAGATAACACTTCATATAAGCCAGGCACTGTCCTAAGAGATTTACAGATATTACCTCATCTAGTTTCTGAGATAGGCACTAGCGTGATTCCCCATTTTACAGATGGGGGATCAAGGCAAAGGAGTCACATGGTTACACAGCCAACAGGCTCACACAGAGGTTGAACCACCCCTCAGAGGAAGGAGCTGAGAAGGAGAAAGTAGAGGTAAAGACACATGGACACAGCTACAGAAACGTAGGAGAGGAGGCGGGGAGGGGAAAGGAAAGAGCAGCAGGATGGCCGGGAGAGGGAGGGGAGGGAGGCGGGCTCCCTTTGACCCCAGGGCCCCAAAGATGCTATCAGGTCAGACCAGGCCGGAAAATCCTTCCTGGATCCCTCCACATTCCAGCCTCTGCGGGCTGGTTTTACAGCCTTGCGGTGCTGCCGGACACTGTTTATGGCAGCCCCATTCTCCAGCCCTTGTCTCCAGGCCCCAAAGGCATCTGGCCAGGCTGAGGGAGGTTTGGACCCTGCTGGGCGCCGGAAGGAGGGGACTGGGTGGGCGCCACAAGGGCCCCTTCCAGGCCCCTTCCAAGCTCCTTACTGAGTGTCTGGGGGGAGGATGCAGACTCCCAGGCATGGGCCACCCCACAGGGACCGAATCCCAGGACCGAATCCCAGCTCTGCCAGTTCCTCCCTGTGTGACCTTGGGCACATGATTTAACATGATTTAACCTTCCCCAGCCTCAGTTTACCATTATGTAAAATGAAAATAATAGTACCTCACGGTTGTTTTGA
The DNA here is from genome assembly GCF_003031525.2 of Neophocaena asiaeorientalis asiaeorientalis. Classification (NCBI taxonomy): domain Eukaryota; kingdom Metazoa; phylum Chordata; class Mammalia; order Artiodactyla; family Phocoenidae; genus Neophocaena; species Neophocaena asiaeorientalis. The sequence goes on along the minus strand of NW_020185339.1, from coordinate 25,155,451 downwards.
AAATTTGACATATTATATATAAAGTGTCTGCCCCAAATTGTAGCTATTATTAGCTATTACAGAATTTGTAAATAAGGCAAAGAACTAGAGATTCCCACCCCATTTAGTGGTCCTAGAAATTTTCCACTAATTCTACCCTCAAGCCAGTCCCTATGCTACAAGCTGCCTCTGTCCCACCTCTCACCGAGGTGGGCCCCACCCCAGACCCTTCAGCCTCCACACCCTCTGCCTGGGCTTGGGTGTGTTGCCCTTGCCCTCTGCTGGCAGTGGGCAGAACTGCAGCCTCCTCTCCCCTCTGGGGCCTAGAAACCTGAGGCTTAGGAACGAAAGAAGAGCCAGGGAGGTGCAGAGGTTCTCCCCAGTGCTCCAAGTATCAGGGAAAACGTCTGTGGAACCCAGAAAAGGACCAAGAGCAATAGGGCTCAGAGAGGTTTCGCAGTACGAGTCAAGGACTAGAACGTCTGTGTTCTAGGGAAAAGTTTGGGTAGATGAAACTGAATGGAAGAGGAGGGAGGAAGGAAAGTCTTCTCGAAGGGCTTCCCAGTGATGCAGGGAGAGAGGGTTTAGGGGAAGGGAATGAGAGAAAATGTAAGACAGCTCCTTTCCAGCGACGCGCCCACCTGACAAAGACAGGGCCGGTGGGGGGGGACATGGATTGGGAGGGATGTATGATGCCCCCAGAGACGCTAGGAAAGGCGGGCACTAGGGTTGGGAGGAGGACGCCCTCGCGCACTCTCCAAGGATGGGAAGAGGTTAATTGAGTCTGTCTGCAGACAAGATAAAGACACCGGCAGAGCTGGAGCTGGTTCCCTGGAGTGTCTTCCAGATAACGCTCAGAACCTGGCCAAAGATGAACAACTCCCGGGGAGGGTTGGGAGAGAAGAGCCAGGAACTTGGCCTCCTCCACTCTCCCTCCCCCCTCACCACGCCCCCCAGTCCCCTACCGAGGGAAACGAGGAAGTCGGACAAGAGGAAAAACTTGTAACCTCGGCTGATCGCGCTGCATTTCCCTTCCTGGCCCCCAGGCACTGCGAATCCACGGATCTCCCCATCCTCTGCTCACCCACCCGTGCCCACCACTGGGCAATTTCACAAGAAGGGAGGTCAACCTTCAGGGGCTCTAGGTGCTAGACCTTTCCTCAAAGTCATCAGCAACGAATCCTTGAGCAATGTCAAGGGCTGCAGGGCCGCAGTCCCTTTGGTCTGCATCCCCAGACCCTCCAGGAGGTCTGCTCTCCCCCCTCCAATTCCTTTCCCGCCAACTAGCCCCTCCCCACCCCACCACCATCCCAGCTGTCAAGAATTCCAAACAAGAGGCTGGGTGCCAGGCCCTGTGTTTGTGTTTATCTCAGGACAGGCTCTGTCTTGTCAGAAGCTGTCCCTGTGGCTGACCTCCTGCCCTGCCCCCACAGCCCTGCTAAGAGGATACACTGAACAGGGATGCCCCGCAGGCAGGCCCTCCCCGGGCCGGGGCCTCAAGAGTGTGGGGCTCATATCCTCACAGCAGCCTGAGCCCCAAACAGGTGGAGCTGGGCCTGTGAGAGGCCCCGCCTCACCCCTTTCAGAGGAGGGTCTTGAGGAAGGGCCTACAAAGAGGGCAGGCATCAAGAATGGGAATAAACACAGTGCATGGGAGAGAAACTGGAGATACAGAACCGAAACTGACCCTAAGCAGGTCATAAACAAAGCAGGACTATGGCAAATAAAGAGTGAAATTCACCATAAACAGAAGGTGAAATGGACAATGACAGAGGGGCCGGGGGTAGCTAAAAACATGATCACTGACCCCTTCCCAAGTGAGCCATGATGGGAAGGGGACCGGAGAGCACCTGGCCCAGGGAGAAGGAGGCCCAGAGAAGGGACAGCACGAGGGACGAAAGCTTACTGCTACCTGACGGGGCACCACACAAGGATGTGAGATGATGGAGCAAGAAGGATGGAGGTGAGACTTACAGAATGATTTCCTGGTGTCAAGGGCAAGAGTCATCTGCCACCACTTCACCTTTTCTGTTTGTCCTCACATCTCCCTTCCCTCCAACCCCACAGGGCAGTGGGCAGAGTCCCAGGAAGTAGCCAAGGGGAAAGATTCAGAAGCTGAGGCCTACTCCAAACCTCAGGAGACACAAGGTCCTGAGTAGGGTGGGTGGTGTGGAAAGGAAGGTACAAAAGGAATCATCAGACACCCCAGCAAGAACAAAACACGGACTGCTGGAGCCAGCAGAGTTCCAAAGCCAAAGGTAAAGAACCAGCCATTCACCTTCCCTTCCTCCCTCCTCCCTTCTCCTGACTGTCTCACCTTCCCTTCCTCCCTCCTCTGGTCTCTACCTCCTCTACTTCTCCTCCTCTCCGGTGGCATCCACCCCGTTCCAAAGCATCAGGTTCAAAGGCAAAACTCTGAGTCCATCCCAGCATCGTTCTTCTATATCAACTGACCAGTCAGACTGAGATTGTGGGGACATCTGGCACATTTAGGACTTGCCTCTGTCTCTCTGTGTCTCCACACCAGGCCCCTCTCTCTTTTCACCCTGTCCCCCCCCCACACACACACACACACACACACACACACACACACACACACACTCATAAGTGCAAGTTGTCTTCATTTTCCTTTCACCTCTGTGTGCATATCCCCAGCAGCCAAGTCCTGCATCCATCTGAACTCTGGAAATCAGGAAGAGAAGGATGAAGTTGGTACCTGCCCTTGGAAAGGCATCCAGGTAGACCCCATTTGGTTCCTAATCTCTAAGCATGAGTCTGAGGGTGGGGGGAATGATGGGGCCTTATAAACCTTCCCAAATCTTCCTAGGACCAGGAGAAGGTCCAGACACTGCCAGACCTTAGAGCCATAACCTGCTCCACTGCTGCTCCCACCACCAGGGCACAATTACTATTCATAGTGCACAGCTGGGTGATTAATGACCTGGTTAATAATTACTCAGGCTAATAAAATAATTAATTAATTTGGCAAGCCATTATTTATCTGTTCATCCTCAACCTGAAACTCTGCAACTAGGAGTTTGGGAATCTCCCCTCCAGGCTCTTTCAGAAATGTGATCATTAATGTGAGTAAGGAAGGATGGGGGATGGGACATCTCCATCCTGAGACCCTCCCAAGGTAGAAGAGAAGAGAGCCTGAGGGCTTTCTGAGAATGCAGATGCGAAGGGCTGAAACAAACCGACCTGGCAACTTCAAGCCCTGGAAGGAGCTGATGGGGTGGGGGGGAGCACATTTTTTGCGGGGAGGAGAGGAAACCATAACCGGGAATTGGGGGTGGGTAGCTGAACACCCAGCTTTGGGGAAATCTTGGATGTGTTCTCTCCAGCACATGACTGATGACACCATTTTCAACAAATGATCTTTATCTCGCCTCTTGTCTCCCAAATTTATGATTTCGCCCCCAAGCCCCAGGCTAAACAAGCAAGGACCAGGTGAGTCCTGGGGTGGGGAGGGGGCTGACTTGGGGTGGGGTCCAAGAATCAGTGGGGTGTCTCCAGGACTCTGCAGAGGGGAGAAGCCTCCCCCTATCATCTGTTTCTGGGCTCTTGAGAAATAAATCTCTGCACAGGACTTAGAATTGAGTTTCTAGAACCTACAGGGTCTGGACCACACCCCTCCCAATAGGGAGGGGAGCAAATAACAGAGAGAAAAGGGGGACAGCTGATCTCCTAGGGGCTGGGAAGGGAGGCAGAATCCAGCCCCAGGGCTGAGGGAGGGAGACGATTGGCATATCCAGCCAGTCTGTAAACGGGCAGGGTACCTCTGCTACATTTAGGCAGCGGGGCAGGCACGAGACAGGGATTCTCCATGTCTGGGGCTGAGCTACGGGTCGGCCGTTCACTGTAAGTTCGGACCTATATTAGACTGCCAGTGTGTGCGAGGACAAATAACCAAACCTTGCCCTAGAGGAGCTCAAGTTCCTGTTGGGGGAAAACAGGCTTGTAAATAGATAATTCCCCCCCCATAAGTGCCATAAAAAAGAGGTGTCTATGAAATCCACAGGAGCACAGAAACTTCCCACCTGGGGGTATCGGAGAAAAACAATCCAAAGAGGGGACATTTGAACTGGGCCTTGAGGAATGAGTAGGAATTTGCCAAGTGTAGATGGAAAGTATTTGCAAAGACATGGAAGACCAATATGTGCTTGGAGAGTTATGAGTAGGGAGGCAAGGAGGCAACCTATGATGAGACTGGAGGCCAGATCATCAAGGATGGAGGTGGCTTGAGCAGGAGTCTGGACCTTTTCTTGCAGGCAGTGGGGAGCTAGGAGAGTGACCTGCCCTGATTTGTGTTTTGGAAAGAGAAAATGGAAGGTGCAGAGGAGAGACGGTAGGCAGGGGGGTCCAGTCAGAAGCCTGAAGCATGTCCCGGCTGAGAGATCTCGAAGGTCTGGCCGGTTAGGACCAGGCAGTGGCCCGGGAGCTGGGAGCAGGCAGGTTAGGTTTCAAGCCTCCATGAGTCTGGATATAGTTACTCTTAAGCCTCGAGCTGCGGCGATTTTCCTCACCACCCACAGCCATCGGACCAGCGTGGGAGCGGAGATGGGCAGGAAACCTGGGCTGAGGGATGGGGATGAACCGGACCCTCCTCCACAGAGCTGGGGAACAGGGGGATTTAGAGCCAGCCCTGGCTGGAGGGTCGGACTTCTGAGTTCAGTCCGGCTTCAGCAGGGGGCGTGGCCATGAGAACAGAGACAAGCAGAAACCCGCCCAATGGGTGGGCACAGGGGAGGGGCCGCGCGGCGGTGCCCCCAGTCGCCAGCAGAGGGCGCACGGGAGGCAGGCCGTATCTGGAGAGGACAGTATTGAGGTGGCCGCGCGGGCCGGGGCGCCCTCTGCTGGGGGTCTGTCCCGGAGGCCCGGACTCGCGGCTCCCACAGTGGGGTCTCCCATCTCTGGTTTCCGGGGCCGCGCCCGCTGGGTTACACCCAGAATCCCTCAGGGAACTGGGGTCCTGCCCTAGAATATTGGATCCTAGATCTGAGACAGCCAGTTCTGGCTTGAACTCCCATATTTACGTAAAATAATACTTTCTCATCCATTCTTCTTTCCAACCGCCTGGAAGGTGAACAAGACAGGGGGTACATTGCCATTTCACAGATGGGGAAATGGAGGCTTCAAACCGAGGTCACACAGTTAGTAAGAACAAAATTTTAAAACCAGGCCTCCACTCCAAGGCTATATTTGATGTCCCTACTATGTGCTTATCAAGGTGTGGTCACTGTTCGCAGATGAAGGGTCACAAGGCAACCTAGAGTGCGAAGCGGAATACCGGCCCGGCTGGCGCTAGCAAGGCAAGCTTCCCGAAGGAGCCCTTTCCCAAGGGTACAGAGAGGACATTTAAGGAAGTGCTCTGAACGCGCCAAAGGAGGGGGTGCGGGGGGCCGAGGTGCAGCGGGAGCCAGTGTGCAGACCTTCGTGGAGATCTGTGCGGCCAGCGTGCGGTCCGAGACTCGAAACCTGAGCTCATCCAGACACAGCTCGCCGCATCCGGCTGGGGATGGGCCCCCAGCAAGCCCTAGGTGGGGACGGGTCGCAGGACCACCCTGAGTCTGTCCCAGTGGGTAGTCAGAGTGAGAGCACCTGGTCGGACGCCGCCTACCCTTCGGATCCTGCTGCCTCTTCCGTCGGGGAAGGTTGGCCACCTCCACCTAGGCTTCTGCCAACTGTGTCTCTTAAACTATATTACCTCTCGCATGCCAACAACCCCTGACGGGCTTCCATGATTTCGGGTAACTTGCCTCCAGCCCCTGGGTACGGGGTATCATCATCCCCTTACACCATACAGCACAGGTCTGACTCCAACAGGGAAGTCCTTCCTGGTGTCTGACCACCATTCCTCCTGCTGCAGCTAAACCTAACAAGTTAAAGTGGGTGCTTTAACTTTCCTTCTTTTAGCTAAACAATCCAAGCCTCCAGCCCCTTTTCCACATCCTATATCCCCATCCTGACGAGGCCTCCCTTTAGCGATCGTCGCGATCTTCGTTTCTCCTGCCTTTCGTGGTCAAAGTAATCCAAGGTGTTTTCTGATTGGTTGCCCCTCCCTTCTAATATCCCGTCTCAGTACAGGACCTCCCCAGCTGTACTGATATCCAAGTCCCCACTCGCCAGGGTCCATAGATGGCCTCAGTTTCCCCGGTAGGGAGTTGCGCTGCCTCTGTGGCGCCCTCGTGTTTTGTGAGGGTCCCTCCGCCAGCTTCTGAACAGGACACCGCCACGTTCTTTCGTTCATCTCGAAAGCATTTATTGAGCGCCTACTCTGTGTCCGGCCCGAGTTCCTCGCCTCGACTCACTTGCAGCCCTCCGCTGCTCCTTAGGCTTAGAGGAAGGAGCGGGAGATCCAAGAGTGCCCATCTCCAGTCTGGAGCTCGAGGTGAGAGAGCTGGAGGTTATCTTCAGCCGAGTGAAGCCACCGGGGTAGGGCGGGGCTGGTCGGACGCCTGCGGGTCTGAGTGCTCCGGGGCCGCAGAGAAGACACAGCGCCAGGCGCCCCAGCCTCCCAGCGCTCTGGGCTTGCGCTGGATTTCCCATTCTTAGCGCAAGGAAGACCCCATGTGGCTGCTGTGGGAAGAGCGGCTGTTCCCAGCAATCCTTCATCCCATTTCCACACCGTAAAGACTCAACAACTGGCACTTCGGGAATAGTTTTCTTACCAAATCACAGGAAAGATAAGACAGAAAGAGTAGCACGTGTGACCGTGGTTAGACTTCTGGAAGGACTTCTCTAGAAGCGGTTGGGAGGACATCGCAATTAAAGGATGAAAGGAAACATGCCTTCCGACCTTCCCCTTCCCAGGCGTTGAGGACAGAAACATTTAGGAGGCTGGGGCGGGTGTGGGATTATCAGCCCCTGCCCCGCGGCTGCTTCCGCACTAAGGAAGCTCTCTCCAGCAAGGAAGCTCTGGTAGCGTCGCCTCCGGGGACGGTCCCTCTGCCCACGCCCTAGGGGTGGGGGGGCACAAGGTCGTCGGGGACAGGGAGGGGACTCCACGTTCGTCACAATAGATTGTCACGGCCCTGAGGGGGGACCGTCAGGGCAGGGAAGATGCACCCCGCACACACCCTCTCTGAATTCCTTTAGAGAGCGGAAGAGCACTCACAAGGCTGCGCCCCTCCCCCCCCCTCATGGACGCTGCTGGCGACCAAACCCGGGTCCGGGCAGTGTTAATTTGCATACATTTGCATACCCAGCTGCGCACAGCTGCATCCGGTTTTGGGCCATAAATTCGTGGCGGGTGGCTCCGGGCGAGCGGGCCCCACGCTGGGCGGGCCCTCTCTCCTTGCATCTCGGCCGTGCCGAATCACGCCTCGGGCGCTAGCGGGTTCTCACGCCTCCCTGAGGCACCTCCCCCAGTTCGCGCCACCTTCCGGGCATCTGTCTGCCTCCGCCAGGCGCAGGCCAGGCCTAAAACCCCAAATCCCCGTTCTTCGTCTCTCTGGGACGCGACCCGGTCAAGCAACGAATTCACGTTGCTCTGATGCCTCGGGCCAGGGGCTTCGGGGCGGATTTTCCTGCCAGGACTAGTGCGTAGCCTCCTAGGTGGTAGTCCGGCCTCCTGAGGCACCTTGCCAAAAAACAGGTCTAATCATGGTCAGCAGCTTAAAACTCTGTGGACTCCCTAGGCTTGCAAAATAAAGCGTATATTGTTTCCTCTCACCAAGGAAAGCCCCTCACATCCTACCGGCATCTCTCTTCTTTACCTTTAGCCTTGTCTCCTGCATCGTAACCAGACCCAGGCACACAACAGCGTGTGCTTCGGTTACACAAAACCGCAGGAGAGCCATTCAACTCCTCAGGAGCTCTCCTCCTCTGCCTGGCCTTTACCTGCTCCTCGTTTCCACCTAGACTGCCCCTCCCTCTTGTCTGCTTGACTAACACATCCTTAAATCGGTGCTAAAACGTCCCCTCCTCTGGGAGAAATCAGTTCCCTCCCTAATTTCTCTCACCTTTGGCAATTTGTAATGACATCTGTTAACATTTACAGTATAAACTTTTGGTTAGTTGCACCCACCAGATTGCTAAGACACGGACTATGTTCGTTGCTGTGTCCCAGTTCCCACGTTCCTGGCCCTCCTGCCCAGGAGATGTTCAGAAATAATGAATGAATGAAGCTGCAATTGCCCCAGGCACTCGGAGTAGGACACAGCTGAGACACTGTGCTGGTCCCAAGCATCCTTTACATGACATCTGTGAGCCCACAGGAGAGCTCCTGCTCCCACCCCATTCCCTTTTGGTCCAAGCACCTCTCCAAGCAACAGAAAGATTGTGGGGAGTGAGAAACCAGGATTATGAGAGGAGAGCCAGTGCAGTGAAAGAGCAGTGGACTCAGAGTCATGGGGCCTAGGGTCAAACTCTAGGGCTGCAAGGCCTCAACAAAGTAACTTCCTCCCACTGAGGCTGTTTCCTTAACTGGGAATAATAGGAATAATATTGACCACTTAATAGAGACTTCATAATGATTGAATGAAATAGTTCATGAAATGCTTACTCTGTGTTAAAAAGTGTTGGATTCCTTGATATTCCAGGCAGATGACGCGAGGATCCATCTTGTCCCTTCCCTGGGGAAGAGAGCACATCCGCTAACAATCCAAGCCAAGAAGCTTAAGGGATTGAGGTTTCCAGAGCCTCTGATTTCACCAGTGTGCATTCTGCAGGAACGTTTGGGACAGCAAGACATTCGGCGAAGTAGGGTGGAGGTCATACCAGCGTGTCTGATGAGGGCCGTCCTCACTGCTGTTCCCCTAATGGCTACCAGGGGGCAGCACAAACCCCCAAATCACATCAGGCTGCCTGACCGCTAGAGGCAAGTACCCTCCCTGGCTATCCTCAGAACTGAGTCCTGGTCCCTGACTCTCTTGTCTGTTCTTACCATCCCCTCTCCTGTCTCCCCCACCCCTCTCCCGGTGCCTCCTGTCTTTTTTGGTGGTTTCATGCTCTCTCGGTCACTTACAGCAGGCTCCCAGGCCCCCTAATTGCCCGGCCTCCCCTTGATCATGGCCAATCTTGCCCTAAGTAGGCATCCCAGGACTGGGGAGGACACAACTAAAAGCTCTGGGAACAAAACACAGCATGAAGTTCTGGGGAAGACAGACCTGGGTTCCAGGCCTGACTCTATCATTATATCAACTGCGACACCTCAGGCAATTCACAAAGGGCTTGGTCTCCTCTCAGAGTTGTGAGGTGTCAATGCATTCGTTGCGTGGAAAGCTCTACTTTGCTCTGTGGATATCTTGTTCAACACTGATCCTTCTGACTCTGCCCAGGGTTCACCCTACCCCTGCTCAGGCCAGAGCCTCCCTCATACCAGCCCTATTTCCTGTCTGGTCTCAACTTCCTTGAACTGGTGACAAGACCCATCATCTTTCTGACATCGTCTTGGATACACATACCCCTCCCCCGCCCCATTCCACAGACAGGACATTTGGTGAAGTTGTCCCCATCAAGACTCTCATCAACTTTCTTTTATGGCGATGGTGTCCAGGAGGTGCTGGACACAACTCATGTGCCCCTCCCTCATGTGGTGCCTTTCCTTCGCTCTCCACCATACCTCATCCTTCTCACCTTTCTTTTTACTCTTTTCTTTTCCTCTCCTTTTATACACCCACTTTTCTATTTCCTCTCTCCTCTTTCTTCTGGGACTCAGTTTCGACTTAGTTTCTTCCCATCCTCTCATCCTCTAGAAAGCCTATCCTCTCTCCATCCCAGTGTTTCCCCTGCTCTCCTAGGGGAGCTCTCCATTGTCTCCCTCCAATACCCACCTCTGTCCTCTGTGCTTCCCTCCCAGGGCTGAGACTCCACCAGGGCACTAAGGATTTAGGAGCCATTTTTGGAGACCCAAACTCAGAAACCAACATTTTCTGGTGCTTCAAGGGACATAATGTGCAATCTCACTGCTGGGACAGCATCACTGATAAGGGTATTGAGACCGAGACAGTCCCATGCAGAAAGCAGCAGGGCAGGAAGGAGGACTGGAGCTGGGGCCAGACAGTCCAGGCAGTGAGGGTCTTGCAAACCACGCTTGTGTTCTTGGTGAGTTTCACACTTGCTGGTGATGATGGAGACAAATCCAACCCACCTCAATGTCATATCATGTCATTTGTTAAATTATGTTCACATCCTGTTCACTGTCCATCTTTCAGAAAGTCAGTGTGTGATGACCATCCTCCAGCACCAGCTGTGTCCTGGACTGTGAAGTCAGAAGGCAGGGACGACATGTACTCCACCCGTAGAGCTCTTTGCTTTGAGAAGCCTCCAGGATACTCAGGAGGAGGCAGCAGGAGGCACGTGGACACAGAGGGGACAGAGAAACAGTTGAGGCCCAGACTTATAGGTCTGGGGCTCACGAGCCTTGTCATAAGTAATGGTTGAAATTATGAGAGTGCTTGAGCTCTCTCAGGAGGAGGAAACAGATGAGAACAAGTATTGAGGGTGGAACACGGGAACCACCACTAGTTCGAAGGTACGAAGCTGAGTTGAAGCAGCCAGAGAGGTAGAAAGGGGCCTTCCAGACCCCAGGTCCTGATAGAATTCATATGTAATACATTCATAATCATTTTATTTTTATTTATTTTTAATTAATTTATTTATTTTTGGCTGAGTTGGGTCTTCGTTGCTGCATGCGGGCTTTCCCTAGTTGCGGCGAGTGGGGGCTACTCTTTGTGGCAGCGCGCGGGCTTCTCATTGTGCTGGTTTCTCTTGTTGCAGAGCACGGGCTTTAGGTGCACGGGATTCAGTAGTTGTGGCATGTGGGCTTCAGTAGTTGTGGCTCGCAGGCTCAGTAGTTGTGGCGCACGGGCTTAGTTTCTCTCATAATAATTTTAAACAATAATTGTTAAGAATACATAGTGCTATTTGCATCCCACCTGGGCTACCGAAAACAAAAAAGAAAAAGAAAGAATACATAGTGCTATGGAACTATTTTATGATAAGTGAAAGCATACAAAATGGTACACAATGTAAAAATAGGAATTTGTCTCCTATGGACAAAAATCTGATCAAGCGCACAAACATAGAAATATGTATTGTATTAACGTGATAGGATTATGCTTTTTCCACTTTTTTCTTTTATCAACTTTCTGTTATGATTATAAGAAAAGATAAACTATTTAGTGAAAAATGAAATAATTATTCAACATTTCAGCTGACTCTTCTCAGGAAACTGACACCTAGAAGGGAAAATTAACTTAACCAATATCACACAGCCTGTGAAAGACAAAGCCTGATAGAACTCTCACCTAATGATTTTTTTCCAGTGCCCGGGCTGTTCCTAGGCTGGTGCTTTGGCCCCAGAGCAAGGTCAGTTGTGAGCTTCTATTTGCTTCCTAACCTCTCTCAATCCACACTTTATCCTGCCACTCTCTGTGCCCTTACTGGCCTCCTTGCCTTTCCACCTGAACAGACTCAGTGCCTGCCATTTTCTGCCTCTGATCTGTATGGCTGTCCTGGTGCAGAGCTAAAAGCAGCTTTCCTTTGCCGCGATTAATGACTTCCTCCTCTTGGCCCACGAGGCACCTTCCAAAGCCCATCCCTAGCACAGTCCAAAGCACATTTCAATCATATTCATAAATGGTTTGGGGGTTATCTGTTGCCTGGAATTACCTAGGCCATTGCTTCCCCGCCGTTAGAGTGACTGAAGTTGGACGCCATGGAATTTAACACCTTCAGATGAGCAAAAACATATATTCAGAGAGTTATACTCAAATTAACACATCCCTCCAACTCTCATACACACACAAACCTGCCATTTCCTTGGGGGCAAAATTGGAGCTGTTTGCCCCATCCCTTCTTTGGAGGTGATAGCAATAGCTATTCAGTTCTGAATCTCTAATGAACATTAGTGCACCCCTATCTGCGGCCAATGGGGCCCCTGTGTGGCCAACCCCCGCCCCCCCACCAGCGCACTCTCCTCTCAGACCCTTCCTGGGACCGTCTGAAGCAGGATCGGGGATTGAAGGGAGGAATACCAGGATTGCAGGCCCTCCACCTCCCATGCCAGTGTGGAAACAGAAGTCATTCGGGGTGCAGAAGGGCCTTCCGAAGTAACTGAAAACATTTCTTAGATTTTCTGGGTGGTCATCCAGTCTAGAGCAAAGACTGTTCTAACTCAGAACACATGAGGGTAAACACTACATTGATTCACTGCCCAGAGCTCTTCAGAAGTGAAGTTCCAGCCAGCTGCATCAGAGCGAAGAAGACAATATGCCTGGACACAGGAGATGCAGCTTCGGAGGGCCTTGCAGGCCCCTCTGTGAGCATCCACATTCCTCGCATCTGTTCTGGCACATGGCACATGCGCCCCCTGCACATCATGTTTTTCCAAGCCTCTCATCTCCCATCCTTCCTCATTTCATTCCAGTCTCCCAGTTTTTCACGAGGACAGCCTTGTACCCGCTTCTCTCCCTCCCTCCCTCTCTCTCTCCCACCTCCTCCATCCAAGCTTGCAATTTCACCCCCAACCATCCCTCCTAGCCCAGCTCCTTAATCCAAACCAGAAACCCTCTTCTCTGATCCAAACCCTCAAATTCTCAATGACTGAAAGAAGCGTGGGTTGAAGTAAAGGGAGGGGATGAGAGGTCAGATCACTGTTCCTCACCTCCCTCTACAGGCAGACTGGGCTGCCTTTTAGGGTGAGGAAGGGAAACTGGGAACCGATCTGGGTTTGACCTGCCCCATGATCCCCTAGGCTGAGGAATGGGGCAACGGGAGTCCCCCAGGAAGAAAGTTTTCACTCCCATGCTGAAAGGCTGCAACAAATTCACACAGAAATAAGGATCCAATTGGCTTAGCTGGACACTAAAAATCAGTGACTTCCTGCCTCGTTACAACACCCCAGACTCCAATCATCTCAACAGGGTTATGAAATTCTCAAAAGTGATCATCTTAAACATTCTAACGGAAACATATCACACAGGGAACTGACTTTGTAAGGATGGCAAGGTTTTCGCTCATCTACAAAATCATAAAGAAACAAATAAAAATAGAGACTGTTTTTCAAGGTTAGGAATCCCTGTTTTAGACATCATTGCTGAGAAAATCTGAAGGGCTGAGGGTGGAGAGATGCTTCAATCCCCAGAAAGAGAAAAATGGGCGATATTCCTCATCCCCACACCTCCAAAGGGGAAGTGGAAAAAAAAACCCTGTGTCCTTTTCTTTCCCTCTCAACCCCTTTCCTGAAGCCCCTTTACTTACTTCTACTCTTAGTAACATGGAAGTAAAAAACAGAGAAAAAAGGGAAAAGGAACTGATGATAAAAAAAGGGAAAAACAGGAACAGAGAAAGGATGAACAGGAGAAAAAGTCAGAGAGAGGCAGGTAGTTGGGGAGGGGAGAGAAGGGTAGAGAACACATGGAAAAAGAGAGTGTCCTGGTCTAGGAGCCGATGTGCCTGCACCCTCCCCATCCCCTTTGAGGAACAGGTAGCCCCAGCCCTGCTCTCTCCCAGGGCTCAAAGCAGCAGCTCCCTCCCCTCTACCACCCAGCTTCTCCTGCAGACGGGACTGGAGTGGTAAGGCAGGAACTAGAGAAAGGGTGTGTGTGACAGAGAACAAAGGAGCACAGTCAGGCTCAGGTCTCTGAGAGCTGGCTCTCCAGGCTTTTGCCCGGAAGAGTTGAAACAGAAAGGAGCAGAGGGTTACAGCAGGGGTGAGAAGTTACGGCAGAAACAGGCTGCATAGAGAGGTGCTGCATGGTATTGGAAGTAGCAGGAAGGAGGGTCCATGCCGTTCCCACACAGCACAGGCAAGGGGCTTGGCGCCCCTGCCCTCCTCCCCTTCCCTGCAGAGCTCACCTGCCCCCACTCCCACCCTTGCCGCAGGTGTAGAAGCAGAATTTCATAAGCTGCAGCAGCTGTGGCCAATACCTCGGCTCCCCACCAGCTTCCTTCCGCAGAAGACAGCAGCGGCAGGAAGGGGGAGGGAGAGGAAAGGGTGCAATAATAACCCCAAAAACCTTTTCATCTCAGCAGCCCCCATATTTACCAGCAAGCTCAATTCTCGGCAGCTCTCTCTCTCCTTGGCTCATAACCAAATGATCGCACAAGACTCTGCTGAGAAGGGGTGTGAGGCCGCTGAGCCGGCCTCACCTCCCCCAGTCTGGGAGGGGGCATCACATTATACGGAGAAAGAGATGCACCTGTTTCCAGAGGCGGTGTGGGGTAGAAAGAGCTCGTAGAGTCCCAGGTTGTTGCAAGAAAGATAATAATTTGATGGGGTTGAAATTAAATGTCCAAATTGAGGCTGCTTATGGACTTTGAAGGGGGTGGAGAGAACATGGGGTGCGGAGACCAGAAATGAGAAGAAAAAAAAGACAAAGAAAGAGAAAAACACACACGATGGAGTAGACAAAGGGGAGGAACCGTAAAAAGAATACAGACGCACAAATAAAGACAGAAGCTGAGAGAGGAGGGAGCTGGCACCTGGAAAGCAAGATGTTACAGCTGCAGAGGCGGTGGGGGAAGCAGGAGAGCAAGGGGGAGGATAAAACAAAGGCTGAGGAGCCACGGAGCTGAGAGCCAGACCCTTCCATTCACGTGTCTTCACCGTGTCCACGACTTTAAGCGGGGGAGTCCGTGAGGGTTCTCTCTCATCCTTTAACCCCCAGCTCTGCTGGAGTAGCAGAGGGCACCGTACCGTGTGGCACGCTCGAACACCAGTTGGCCCAGCTTTGCTTTATCCCCCATCCACCCCGCAGGTCACACCCCAGGCTCGGGGATCAGCTCGGCGTATCCACAGGCTGTAATGGGCTCCCCTCTGTGTAGCCGCTCTCAACAGTGGGGCTCTCAGCCCCCAGCTCACACTTCCTTCCAAAGGGCGGAGGCTGCCTGGGGGGCTGCTTCCTCCTAGCAGGGCGATTTCAAGCCGTGCGCTAAGCGCAGACTCCCACACTGCAGCCCTCCATTTAGGCTGTCTGGGCCTGCCTGGACTTCCATGAGCTCTGCGGCCCTTTAGCGGAGACAAAAGGGAAGGCACAACTGGACGGCGGGGGCCTGGCCCAGCACACAGAGGCAGGGTTCCCGGGAGAAGACGAACGGTGCAGAGCTCGTCTGAGTGACGGCCAGGCAGGCATACCCCCTGACACGTCAGAGGGAAACAAAAACCAAGATACAGTTGCTTAGGAGTGGGAGTGGGTGTCAAAACCCCAGAGTCGTGCTTCCTGATGAGCCCAACGCAAAATGGCACAATGGTGAGAGGACTAGAAAAAGATGGAAAGGGAAGGGGGTGAGCAGTCCCAGGCTGCAGAGTTAGGAAATAAATAACATTCTGAAAGGTCTGGCTCTGAAGTGGACCAAATGGCTCTCCTGTCCCATGTTTATGGGGTCATGGACCATTAAACTAGCCAACCTACAGATGTCTTCATAAGACTTTACGAGATTAGACTGGGGAGACCCTATAACTCAGCAGCAAGAAGGGAAAACAAGAGGGAGAATTGCAGATAAGAGATGGTGGAAAACGAGCGGAGGTGCCTCCCGGGAGGATGTCTGGGTTCTCGGATCCCTCCGTCTTCACTTCTCACTCCTCTGTGAGTTTTTGCCCACGTATCCATTAGATTCAGAATGGCATCAGGCTTGTATCACCCAATAAATGCTTGACTATCCACACACTCTTTTTCCTTCCTAATCCAACCTCCAACTGCCCCCACCATGACCCACAGTCATTAGACCCTCAGTTTCTTTGGTATTTGTGAAATCAAAATCAAATCAAAAGCGTAACAGCTCATAAATATAATTCACATGTATTGGGATTTTCAAACCTGATTCAGATTGTTTGTCCATGTGGTTTTCCACAAATTCTAATAACCAGGGGCTGACTTTTCTAGGGGTCCCCTGGGTTCCTAAGGGTTAATGTTTACTCTCTGAGCCATTTCAAGGAGACACCAGCTCCAAGACCAGGAAGGCATACAGTCTGAAGGGGTTACCGGAAGGAGCAGGGAACAGGATACACGTTCTCTTATTCCCTCAGGCTTGCGCCACCCTGTGGCTATCTGCACAAAGTCAGAGACCGACAATCCTTAGAAAAAAGCCCTTGCTCTCTAAGCCTCCCAGCTCTATCACAAACGCATGCGCAGCCACTGGATGACATTTGGGGCCCAAATTAACAAAGGAGTGTAAGACCCAGATTTTGGAAACCACCACTCAGGATCCGTATTTGAAAAGCAACCATTTATTAGAACCAATACAAGAGTATGAAAAGAGGGAAAAGAGGAGAGTGGAAGAGGGGGAGAGAATGAGGTCTGCATCAGATGTCAGTTGTGGAAACACATAAATTGCCTACTTTTAAACATTTACATTTAAAAGGCGAACATATATATATATATATCACTTATCCTAAAAAAAAAAAAATCAAAAGCAGACATGTTTGGCTGAAATAAAACCCAGAAACACAACCAAAACTCCCCCACAAACCAAAAAGGTCCATAGAGAATTCAATTTCCCATTTTTCCATTCAGAAATCTGGCTACAAAGTGTGATTTGTTTTGCTACTCAGGATGGTACCGACTGCTGAAAGAAACCCAGCCTCTGGAATCTCTCAGATCCCATCCTGTGGGAAGGGGTGAGAAGGCCTGTGGCCGTGGGCAAATCAACTCCTGGCTACTTGGCAGGATGGCAGACCGTGCTCTCTCCATCCTCCAGGACTCCACAGAACCGCCTGGTGCCGCCAGTGCAGTCAACAGAGGAGCAGAGTCCACTAAACACTGAGAACCAGAATGTGACTGCGGCAAGGGGCCAGGACCTTGTGCTTTTTCAGGCGTTACACATCTAGGGCCAAGGAGAGGGAAAGGAGAAAGAGCCCTGTTAGGGAGAGGAGCCAGCCGAGCCCCTGAACTGAGACGGAGAGCAAGGCTCTTGCGCCCACACCTGGGCAAATACAAAGTGTCCAAAGCTTTCCCAAACCAGAGGGAAGAAAGGTCAAAGTCAGGTTCAGACAGTGGACACCGAGAAAGAGATGACAGCTGCTGAACACAGTGAACTGGATGAAGCTTTCAGGAGCATCACTGCCCAATTCTGAGTGTTAAGCTTATCTCTAGAAAAAAAAATTTTCCAAGATGTGGCCCTTTTTTGGTAGGGGATGGAAGAAGTGGTTATGCTTATTGAACCAGCTGGTTCCTATGGGGAGGCAAAGGCTCGGGTACAGATACCACGAAGGGGTGAAGTGACCCAGCCGTCCTGGGATCGGTTCAGGGAGCAGCAAGCCAAGATATAAATCAAACCCACTGTGTGTGCTCTGCTCCCGAGACAACCCAAGTCTGTTCCAAGCCCATGGGGTATAGGACCTTAATTCCCAACCAGCAGAGAAAGCAGCAGCAGCATCCCTGATTCCCTAATCCAATGCTCTTGGGTCTCAAACAGCCTCTCTTTGTGGATGCAAGACATAAAATATACTAAGTGCTTTCCCCCGTAACATCCTAAGTTAAGTCTGGACTATTAGGACTTCAACATTCATGGAAACACTGTCAACATCTGAACTAGCAGCTTTGATGAGGGGTGGGGGGCAGAGAATTTGCCAAGGTCACTAAGTAGTTCCAACCTTGGGACAGCTCAGTGAGGACAAAAGCCTATGGCAGGCCTAGACCTCGGCTCAGGGCATCCTCCATCGAGGACCCTAAAGTATTCTAGCAACTTTGATTTACAATGCCTCACAACACCCCTGTGAGGTAGGTCAGTATTATTATCCCCATTTGACAGATGGGGAACTGAGGCATTGAAAGGAGTGACTTGCCCAAGGTCAGCCATTATGAATCAGTTGAGGAGGTTGGCACCATAGTCAGCATCCACTCAATTCTTGTCCATCCCCGGAGCATTTTACATCTTAAGAGTGCACTTGGGAGCAAAAGGAAGCCGGTAGCACACCTCACCCTGCAAACCAGATGAACTCAATCAACCCACAAGTATTAACTGATGGCCCATTATTTATCTAGCACAATGCAAGGAACCTTGAAGGAAGAAGTTGCTTCTGAAAGTCATGTGTTAATGGGTGTCTGGAAAATAAAATTACAGTTTAAACATTAAGGACATGAATTTTTTTTTTTTTTTTGCGGTACGCGGGCCTCTCACTGCTGCGGCCCCTCCCGTCGCAGAGCACAGGCTCCAGACGCGCAGGCTCAGCGGCCATGGCCCACGGGCCCAGCCGCTCCGCGGTATGTGGGATCCTCCCAGACCGGGGCACGAACCTGCGTCCCCTGCATCGGCAGGCGGACTCCCAACCACTGCGCCACCAGGGAAGCCCAGGGCATGAAGTCTTTTGTAAAGAAATGCTCACTTTACCTTAAGAGGTGAAGGACTAAGTCACACCAATTTCTTGAAGTTCTATACTGAGTAACCCAAATTCCTAAAATTCAGAGCGAAGCAAGACCACACTCAAGCAGAAAGCTAAGAACAACTTCCTCAGTGGTGGTCTGGGTAGTGCTCTGAGCTCCAAGGTTGGTGGGGAAAGGCCAGCCACTGCGGTGGCAGCAGCAACATTCTCTACAGGCTAAGCTAGGAACCCTAGAACCACCAAACAGCCCCTGCTGCTACTCATCCCTCCCCACAATACCCAGGGCCAGCATCTTTCCAATCTTTCTGCCTCAGCTCAACCTCAGGAATTGCAGTATCTTCAAAAACAGTTAAGGATATAGGTGGTGACACTTACTTTTCCATTCAGGGAGAGGGTATAAAGTGATCTCTATAACTAGTCAGAAGACACTTGTCATATTCTTACCTCCTGCCAGAGGCATAAATCGTTAACAAAAGAAAAAACATGTTCCCCCCTCCTTTGGATTTACACTGGATTCTGGGAGAAATCACTATGACCCTTACCCTAAAACGAAGGGGAAAAAAACTTAAAACCACAGCCAGTCCTGGTTTAGAATCAAATCCTAAAGCTCCTGGAAACTGCAAAACAGTGACTCGAGCCTTAAAAGGGCCGTGACATGATGAAACTCTTATCTTCTAAGGTCTTCTGGAAGGATCTCTAGGCAGGAAGCCCCTCCTTTCCTCCATACCTACTTGCAGTAGCCAGAGCAACAGGACCCTACATACCTCAGGAGCTCGAAGAATGATTTATCAACACACACAGTATAATGTTCACCAGGGATGCTCTAGTTCCAGGAAGGACCAACCGTTCCAAGACCTAAATATAAACCTTTTTTCATTGATGGCTGATCGCATTGGGTGAGACCAGGTGATGAGAAAGTTCAAGACTGATTAAAGCAGCAGTGACAGTTCAGGTTCAGTCTGTGTTGGAATTTCTCAGAAATCATGACAAACTGGCCACTGGGGCCTGGTCAACTGTGAGGGTCACACCTGCCAATGCCAGGGGACATCGCCAAATTAAAAAAAAAAGAAAAAAGAAAAAAAGGAGAGGAGAGAGAATGGCAAGAAGTTCATTGCATTCAGGTTGGCCTAATTTCTTGATAATAGTTTCCTATTAGATTTTCTGATTAATACTGATGGCTCTTACCTAGGCAGTGATAATTAGGTTTTGATCTATTGTGACATTAATGATCACCATCAGTTGACTCTGAAATTGTTTTAATTAATGGTTCTTCCCCTGTCAGCTGCCTCCAGTGCAGGTTCTGTCCCTTCCCCCACCACCTTGCTTTAACTCCTTCTCTCACTGACCTCAGAGACAAATATAGCATTGGAGGGTCTCTTTCTTCCCATGAACCAAGATTTTAAACTATCTTAAACTATTTCTCTGACAGAGGAGCAACATGTGATGATGTTAGGTGAAATGAGGACCAGGATAAAAGGCAAGAAAACACGCTCTCAACAAATAGGAAACATTCCATCTTAGAAAACCACCACAGTCAAGCATGATGTTAAAGTGGCAACGACAAGCTGAAGTAACTCTTAAAAAGACGAGATGAGGTAGTTTAAAATCCAAGAAATCCAGCGCAAGCAAAAAGAAACTAGAATTTTTATGAAGCTATCCAAGGAACCTTCACTCTTGAGTCAACTTTCAATTATCCAACTCTCAATTATGCAGGCAGAGAAAAGTAGCATTTTTCCTGTGGTCACATGGTCAGAACTAGGACATTTCTTAAGGTCAGACTGTTTCTTCACAGGGCTAGGCCTCACCCTGGACCCCCCTAGGCTGATTAAATCCGAAACTCTGGGTCATGTGTATTTCTGGGAGAGGTTTCCACATAAGTGCCACAAGTCTCTGCTTAGAAATCCCCATCTTGAGGGGTTAAATAAAACTACACTGCCCAGAATAGATGCCCAGGTGTTACCAGATGTGCCCCAAGCCTTTTTTTCCTTCTTGGCAAATCTTCTGTCATTGGAAAGTATGTCCCTGTTTTAGGCTTCAGGCCAGCCTCATGTTAATTCCTTCAAAAGGGATGAGACACTGAAAAAGGTATGAGCAACACTGATGAAGTATCCATAAGGAATACATTTTACAGAACCCACAATAAAGCAACAACACGTAACTGGATCTGCAACATAGTTAATACCTTCCACAAGCAAGGATTAACTACCTTTAATTACTTTGGCAAAGAGCCTCGAATAGGGACTGAAGCCAGGGGTTCTCAACCTCCACTCACCTTTCTCTTGTAGTAGCATTTCTAACCAAACCTGTTATCTTTATTTTCTGGAATAAAACAACCCCTTGTTGTGGTCCATCTATGGCCAGTTAGTTCAATTCACCCAAGATCACGTCTTTTCTACACACGAACCAGTTGTCACCCTCCTACTTTAGGGCCACAAACTATACCAACCAGTCAGTTGTCTCTGCCCTCAAGTATAAAATGTGTGCCCATTTGTAGCATTTATTACAATGAACTGGTAGTAGTTCATCCCACACCTGTATGAAAATTCTTTGAGGTCAGGGACTGCATCTTTTTGAACTTGGTATTCCCAGGGCCAAAAAATGTCCGTTGAATGAAATGCATGTTGATGTTCACTAAGGCGGCTGGAATGTGGATGGCGTGATAGAAATCCACCATGATTAATCTGGGGGGCGGGCAATTCCGAGCATGTGTTCTTGGGGGCAAGACTGGTAACATCTCTATTTTTGAAAACATAACTTTTATGATTAGTGGTAAAGCCAAAATGAAACAAATACACTGGGTCCAGACCTTTCCTCTCTCTGACCTGACACAGGTATGCTTGCTTGGTGGTCTAATTACAAAGGTACAGATCTCAACACTCTAAAAACCTAAACCAAAAGGATGGAGTCATGGGTGCAAAATGAGCTTTTCCTTTGACCTAATTTGTGAGAAACCATTTCCACATTTCAAATCTAATGCTATAACCCTTCCTAAAGTTCTCAGGTCACTGCAAACTTTAGGCCCTCAAATTTGAACCCTAAAGGCAAAAACAATCACTCCCCAGCCCAAACACGGATCCGTCACTGTACCTTAGGTAAGCTGGGCTACACACAGATCAGACAAAACCACAAGATGAAAATCACAGGCACCTTCCCTGAGGCCAAAGGATGTGGCCTGAAGATAAGGAAATTGGATTGCAGGGAGGCTACAGCACAAGTACGAAGAGTTAAGAAGAATCTAAAACTGCAGGAACTACAGGAAAAAGACCAACTTTTCTTCAACAAAAAAAAGTAGTACGGATATACGGCTGGGGGCCAGCCAAGGACCATAGACTTTCGAGCATTAAGGAACACCACAGGTCCAAATGCTCCCTTGAGCAGATGAAAACTGGACTGCAGGAGGAAAAATGATACGGCTCTCTCCAGGTTAAAAATGGGTGCTTCCATCAGGGCTGACGTTCTCTAACAGCTGATCTTAATGTGAGGGGATCCGCCCAGCCCAGGGCTCAGAAAAGCAGCTATGCTGACCTTGGTAGACTCTGCTGGTCAAAGCTCTGCTACATTCTCTGGAAAGAGAAATCCTTGAATGCTGATTTCAAGAAAAAATTCAGCATTAGAAAGATGTTTTGAAAGAGGACTTAACATAAGAAAAATATACTTTGAGCACCTGAGACCGAGATGTTTAAGAGTGCTTAGCCCAGGGCCACTGACTCTTCTGAGAGGAGAAAGCCCCAGGAAAGCAGGTTTCTCTTTGAGGCTGCAATCCTCCAAGGGCCTGGACGGCTACTCAGCACTAACAAATGCCAGAAGAACAGGCAAGCATCCGTCTCCTTTCTGCTGAGGGCTGAGGTCAGTATTGGCCTCTGGCTCCCTACGTTCCTACAGAAGTAGCGGTGGGTAGGCAGGGAGAGAGCAAGTTGTTTGGGCAGCACTCAGTACAAGACCATGATTCAGTAAACTGTGGACAGAAAAAGATGAATGGAGCGAAGACTGAAGTATTAAAGGGGTGATGAGTAGTAGACGATACTGGGGGTTTTTTGTTAAAAGAAATCAGATTTTGATGAATGCCTTACGTATTACCTACAACCCTGGCAACCATGTGTCCCACGTTTCTCAAGACCAGTCTTAGTACCAAATAATTCGGTTGTGTTCTTTGTCCACAGGCTAGATTTGGGCTCTAAAAATATGGTCACTGTACTTTGCTTACATACCCACTGCTCCTGGGAGACACACTCTGGCTACATGGATAAGCTGTCATTTTCTCCACCTGCCAACTTAAGAGACCCGGATCACCTCCTCAGTGGCTCTGGCCTACTTCTGTCCTATTCTGGTATACACTAATTGATATCCTTAGTTACTTGCATGAAAAATCTCTTTTCTGACTATCCTTTCTTTCAGATGCCCATCAGATTAAGTACTAACAACTGTCAACTATCCAGCACTTGACCTAGGCCTTTAATTCCTTTAGAGTTAAGGAAGATGGAGATAAAACCCCTACCCACCTGAGGTACGGGTTATGCGTTCTCACCCAATCACATTACCATTCAGAAGGGTTTTCCTGGATGGCTGAAACCAAAAGCTTCATTGTTCCAGTCTGTCATGTCACTGCAGCAACAGCTGTCTTCTCAACCGTGCAGTATAATTTTTGACATAATTTATACAACCACACAGAATTCGATCAGCAGCTGAGCAGGGAAGCAATGTCAACAAATGCTATGAATGGGTATATGATTTGCATATTATTCGGCTCATCTGTGGACTGGAGCAATCTCTCCATTCCCCTCGTTACTCTGAATAATCTAGAAATGGTTGAATGCTCCTTGCCAGACAGCTATATATGTTTTAAAAATCAAAAGCAACCACAAAAACCTCAATGGCTGGTGAACTCTAGAGTTAAGGCTATTTCAAGCATTTATTCTTATCTCCTCAGCTTCGGGCTGGGACAAGGATGCTCAAAACCCTGCTATTTCTTTACTTTTAGTCTTGATTCTCTAGCCCCCTTCAACTACAAGAAAAAAAGGGTAACGGGAAGTAGGGTGTTTCTTGGGGAACAAAGGCAGAGGATATAATCAGAAAAATAATCTCTCAATATAATGGTAAAGCAGGAAGAAGCCAAAAGGGAAGTATTTTGCTGAGTAGGGAGAGGTTGTGTCAACATGTGACTGCCGGGGCCTGTCACTCTCTGAGGTTGATAGTCTTCCATGGAAATGCATTTAAAAAAAAAAAAAAGATACAACTAAGAGTTTGAGGGTGGAGAAAGGGAAGAGCATTAATACTTTGGGGACTCTTGGTGGCAAATCCAGGAGTCATCAAAGCAGGACATTTATGATTACAAACACTATGAATGCTTAAAATTGATACTGTGGCCAATGGCTCCCCTCTAAGAATTCCCCACTGAAAATAATGGCATGGAGGGAAACTTGGGTCCACTGAGAAGTGAGGGTGAGGTTTGAAGCCTCTTTGGTAACAGGAATGCTTTGGGAGGCCACAAAAGTTGGCAGGGCTGGAGGGTGCCTAGCACCTTGGCACAAGCAAGCACCAGGCAGTCACTCACACCTACATAAATAGATAATCCAAATGGGAGGGATGGAAGGAAATAATACATATATACCGTATGTGATCGTAAAGACAATTGTATCCTACCCCGTCATCCTCATGTACTAACAGCTACAAATCTCCACAGTCAATAATCTTGTCATTTTATGACAGACTACACGAACTTGCAGAAGCAGAATCAGGGATTGCTAAGAGATGAGGCCAAAAGTCCTGGGGCTAAAAGGAGTGCCTTGACAAATCGGAATGTAAAATTTCAAGCCCTCCAAAGGATGGAGCTATTCTGGGAGGATGGGTGAGGATGAACAACAGAGGGTGGTCCAGAAGACCACACGAGGAACCCTGTATTCTCCTGGGTACAGCTGAATGAGGCTGGGGAAGCCCCAACACGTAGGCAGTTGCTATTGGCTTTTTAAAAAGATGGGCAACATCTTTTCCAACCCAACATCTCAAAACAAAGCCTAGCTGATCATCAACATGTTCCAACAGCCAAAGAAAGAAACCAAAATTCATCATCATTATAGCAAAATCCCCCACTAAAAAGCGACCAACCCTGAAAAGATCAAGACTCTAAGGTGATTAAAAAGTTATAACTCATCTTGAGGTCACAGGGGAGCAGAAGGAAGAGAGCAGGGCAAAGGAAAAACTGGTGAGAATTACACACAGTATGTAAATGCCTGGTCTTCACAGAGAGACACCTATCATGAATCAGACCGTCAGTTATGTTACAAGAGAACCAATACCGACATTTCTCCTGTGGAGCACAGTGATAAGCACATTTTTTATGGATGTGTTCAGGATAGAAGGGGGTGGGTAGAGGGAGAGGAGGCAGGGAGGTGAATGTATTATGTACAAAGAGAAATGGCAGAGACCACCCCCTCCTTTAGCTCTTTGCTGTTTCTTTCTCTTTGTTTTCCGCATCCTCAGGATATGCATGCCACGTCAGTCTCTCTTCATAAAATGCTATCACAATTTGTGGACATTTAACATTAGCTTCTTTTGCAAGAACCAGGTCTGCTTCATCTGTGTCTTTCCTGGAGAGAAAGAATATGAGACTTCAGAACGAGAGGAAGAGCGAGAGTCTGTCCAAACATAGATTTATGTTATTAAATTATGATTTAGCTGACTTGATTTCCTCTCCATCTTGATTTCAAAGGGAAAAGGATCCTAACAGTTCCACACTTTCAAGGAGAAATTTAAGTAAATGAATCAAATTGTCAGTAAATATCATTTAACCACTACATCAGAAAGAAACAGAAGTCTGCAGCTAGAATAGACTGAAAACAGCAGGTTCAACAAAAGGCTGAAAACTAAACTACTATATAAATTCTGCTCCCGTAACTTTTATTTGTGTGTGTGAGCATGTGAGCGCACACACAATCGAGCCTACATTCAGCCCTATTGATTATGCATAAATTGCTCAATCCAGTTTCTGGATCATCTGGATCGTGAAACGGTCCTAACCCCCATCTTGTGGCCTTTTTAAACACTCATCCTTTTGGTCAGAACTGTGGATTGGAACAATAAGAAAACAGAAATTTAAGTCATCAAAGAATGTAAAATCTAGTCACTAAAATGAAATGTAGGAATTAGCTGCAAATTTCAAGTACCCAAGTTACACATGCTCTACTCTCCGGTATAACAAAAAAATCTAGCAAATTCCTTAACTAACCAGGATTCCAAAACAAGAAAAAAAAATATTTTAAATTAAAATTCCACTGAGATGTGAGCAAAGACAACTAACTCCTTCTCTAGAAAACGGAGATGTTGAATTCATAGAGGTGAGCATTATGGATGAGAAGAGATGGGGGAAAACACACAGCTCAGAGCAGCTACCCAAATTTGGGCAGTGGTCGAAAAAGCTAGTTAATATGTGAATATAAGTCATAAGTCCCATATATGGCTGAGTGGGAAAAGCAGTCAATACAGCTCCTTACTTCAGAGACAGTATAGTGATTCTTCAACTATAGACTTCTGGGTAATTTACCAGCAAAATTTCGATCAGATAAAATATTGAACCTCTTGACTATACAACTTTTAATGTAATTAGCTTCCTTTGTGGCACTGTAGCACGAACCCTCTATTTAGAGACCAAACTTAAATCACAAGCCCAGAACACTTGGAAACAGAGAGGTAGTGAGGGCCACACCATAAATCACTTCGTCTTTAAGAAACCAAACTGAAGGGAAGTAACCACACTTTCCTTTAAGAGCCATTCCCTCTACCGGATGAAATAACTTGTGCTTTGGCTAGTGTTATTCTTAATGCTTTTTTTTTAAGATTATTTTTCTCTTTTAGACGTTATTCAGTGGTCTTGGTCTTCAACGATGGCAGAAAGCCTCACTCAACTCCTATCCCAGGGCCACAGGCTCATGGTGTGACGGTAAATGATTCAGAACTGTGTAAATAAACGGTTAGGTCACGTTTATATTGCTTCCTACCTCAATTCTACCATTCTCTGGTATGTGGGCTAATATAATTTGGCTTCATACCAAAGCTTCACAATGTCTTAAATCCATTCTGAACCATAATTCCCATTTAATACTGACAGTTGGTATCAGTTAACAATTTAGATCACTGACGATCAAAATTCTTAGTTGGGGAATACTCAGTCTTCCCTCCCTATCTTCCATACGAATTCAAGCCACTGGTAAAGAAACACAATCGCAGAGTGAGGCCCAATCTCTCTCACCATTTCATTAGGAACATTAAATCGCCACAGGAATCTGTCGCCCCAATGATCTTTTCTGGTTCCAATCCTCTCTCAAAGCCCCGGGCGATATCATTGCTCTGCTATAAACAGAAGATGAAGAAAGGTTACAGCTTGGAGATAAGAGTAAAAAACCTCCCCATTCCTCAGCTCAACAAAGCACAACCTAAGTTAATATCACCGGACACCATTTTTGTCACCCAATTCATAAAGTTCTTAGAACTTAAATACAATACTGGGTCAGCCAGTGACAATGATGCTAAGAGATATTTTTGCAGGAAGATGCAGTTGTCCTTCAAGTATTCCTTCAAAGGGTTAGGAGTGGTCCCTAAAACTGCGTAATATCCCTTAAAATATTCTGGAGTCATCATCTAGTAACTTCTCTAATCCCCTAATCTAATCTTGATATGATAAACAGACTAGCCCTAAACTGTTGCTTCTGAGATGATAAACAAGCCCACCTGAACTAAATCCTTTTTCATTTTATAAACTTCAAATATACCACCTCTCAATCTTTATTTTCTAGACTTTTAGTTCACCTAACACTGACAAACATTTTTAATACTTGTTTTCACATAGTCATCTATATTTATGAAAGAACAGAAATAAGAATGATTCAAGGCACTACCATAAAATAGAAAATTTCTTTCAGAGCTCACATACTGTAATACCCACACACTTGGGGAAGAGGCCCTGATCTGTGCCTATCCCCTCCTGATGGAGATAGGTCATCAGCTTTAGAGAGCAGAACCAGATAGTGATTTAAAACAAACTGATAATTCCGCAGGGGATTATCCAAACTTGGTCAAACTGCAATCTAGATAAGGAGCATAGGGTCTGATTCAGGTGTGATGGCACCGGTGAGAGCAAAATGGTGAAATTTTATACAAACCAGGTAATTTTAAAAACCTCATTATGGAGGATAATGCCACTTATCTAGTGGCAACACAAAAAAAGATTTAGAAAGACTGCCCAAGTGAACGAAATCTGTCTGATTTTCATGATAAAATCTCTTTGATCTGACATTCACCTTGCTTTCTTCTGAGAGGCACATTCAGCATCCAGGTGGTCCCCAAAGATACCAGAACCCACACTGGTAAGGAAATTCCATGCATGAATCAGGGTACATACAGACTCAAAAGCATAGCCTCTTTTGGAGGGTGCTGAAAGGGAGGAGGTTCCCAGATGTGCACACAGCTGCTCACAGCTGGAATGCTGGTGCACAAACCAAGTCGTAAATCGTAGCTGGCGGCTGAAAACAGTTTGCCACATAGGGAGGGAAGGGAAGAAGACTGTTCAAGCTGCTGAAAGGGAGCCGAGGTGAGGGAAATGCTAAAATCACTACACAGGCGGTAATCTTACATCAGGCATAATGCCGGCTAACAAAGTTCTTCTGCAGGGGTCTGAAGAAAGAAACGAAATCCCCTCCTGCACCTTTAAGATACACAATCACCTATCTTCCCAGCTGCCTACCTAACAGCCTCCGGCACTGCTGAGAATGCTATGGGCCCCCAGATGAACATTACAATGTAAGGGACACGTGGGGTGGGTCTCAAGGTCAGCAGCAACAGAACCTGGCCTAGGAAAAAAACTCTCTGCACTGGCCAGCGTCTAAAAGCCAGGTCGCTTCTTTTGAAAAGGACAGAAGCCTTAGGTTGAGCCAATACACACTATACAATATGTCTGTAAGTCATAGTTACAGAAGTCTTATGCTACGTTATTTTTTGGTCTTTTTACTTAGCTAGAAAATGAATCAAATGACAAGAGCCAGAATACAAAGGGCTAAAAAAAAAGAAAGAAACAAGTCTTAGCTCCTTAGAGAAGGGAAGGCATTCTCAAATTATTTACTAGTACACTGTATCACAATGATATACACACCTCTCCAGAATAGGGCAGTTTTGAAAATAAGACTGTAAAACATAAAATTAACTAGGGAAACAAATAAGGAGACAAACAAAAACCTAGAGTCCACTTCCACTGGCAGCCTCCAATCTTTCACTCTTATTTCAATTCTTTTTGGAAAGCTGGTCTCCCATTTTCTTTCCTCGGGAGACCAGGAATCACTTGTGTTAAGTCTCTAGAAAATACTGATGCCTAGGTCTGACCCACAGAAATCTGAATTTAATTGGTCTGGGGTGCATCTTGGGCACTGGAGGTTTTTGAAGCAACTCCCCAGTCCCCTGCCATGATCCTAATGTGCAGCCAGGGCTGAGAACTGATGCTCTAGAAAGATGGGTATCCAAGGAGAATGAAGATAAATAAGGATGCTTACGGCAGTGATGCTAGAAGATTCAGAAGCAGACTTACGCTTTTATTTTATTAAACTTTAAGGGTACAGTACATCCTTCACCACAAAAGGCTTCACAACCTTGAAATAAATGAAAGGAGTGGAAGCTGAGGGTTGGGGTATGTGTATATGTGTGCCCAGAGGGAAAAGATATAGACGAAAAAAGGAGAGAGGCAATAACTGCTTATGGCTAGTTACTTGAGAGCTAAAATTCAGAAGAATTAAGGCAACTGAATCAAACCAAAATTTCATAAACACACTTTTCCAAACTGAACAATAAAAAGATTCAAAAGGAAGATGAAAATTAATTTATTTGGAGTATGTAAAAATATAATAGGATAAAAAGAGAATATACATGCCACTGAACTGTTCACTTTAAAATGGTTAATTGTATTTTATGTGGATTTCACCTTAATTAAAAAAAGAAAATATAAAAGAAGTGCGTGCTACCTTTGGAACAAAAGAAAAGTGAAGCTTTTTAAAAGCTCCTTTATATCCTTAAAAATATTCACCAAAGACTCTCCCTCTCTAAGATAATTAGCCACTTATTCATGGATAAGGCACAGAGTAGCTGAACGTTTCATGGGATTTATTTTTGCCACCCTAACGCAATTCAGCAAACACATATTACGTTTCTCACTCATCCAGGAGGGGGCGCTGTGGTCGATCAACATGTCTCCCTGGAAGCTCTTTTGTTCAACAATTTACCTTGCAGGCCATCCTTAGAACAGAAATAACCAAAAGAATGCCCTTGTTTTGGAAGGAGGGGGATTGGGGGAGG
>NW_020185339.1:25092728-25125636 GCF_003031525.2 Neophocaena asiaeorientalis asiaeorientalis | reverse complement strand
AAGTGGTTGCCAGGGGGGTGGGGGGTGGGAAGGAGAAATAAAGCTTACCTCTCTCTTTTTTTTGGATTTGATATCATCAGCACTGTTTGAGAAATTGGATTTCCTCTTGTTACCTTCTGACTTCTCCCTGGGTTTGTTATTTTCACCCTCCTTCATCTTCTTATACTTTTTCATAAACTCAGAAATTAGCTCAGGGCAATCCAAGTTTTTCTCGGGTTCCCAAGTATTGTGCTCCCTGGGCAAAAAGAATGGAGAAAAAAGGAAAGAAATGAGGGGGGCGGGGAGGAGAGGGAATCCAATGCCTTTATTTTAAAGACAACAAGTAGGCAAAAAGGAAAGAACCTTGGCTTAAAGGAGATAACAAATTTGATCCTAGGAACCTAACCAACAGAAAAAATATATCCACAAAAAAAACTTGCACACAATTACTTATAGCAGCATTTTAACAGCCAAAGACAGAAAACAATTCAAATGTCTATCAATTGGTGAATAGATAAACAAAATGTGGTATATCCAGACAATGGAATACTATTTAGCAACAAAAAGAAACACAGTATTAATATATGCTAAAACATGGAAGAACCTCAAGAACATGCTAAGTGGGCTTCCCTGGTGGCGCAGTGGTTAGGAATATGCCTGCCAATGCAGGGGACACAGGCTAGAGCCCTGGTCTGGGAAGATCCCACATGCTGTGGAGCAACTAAGCCCGTGCGCCACAACTACTGAGCCCGCACTCTACAGCCCGTGAGTCACAACTACTGAGACTGCGTGCCACAACTACTGAGCCTGCGTGCCACAACTACTGAAGCCTGCACGCCTAGAGCCTGTGCTCCGCAACGAGAAGCCACCGCAATGAGAGGCCTGCGCACCACAAGGAAGAGTAGCCCCCCCTCACCGCAACTAGAGAAAGCCTGCGCATAGCAACGAAGATCCAACGCAGCCAAAAATAAATAAATTTATATATATATATATGTATATATATAAAGAACATGCTAAGTGAAAGAAAACAGATGCAAAAGACTATACATTGTCTGATTCCATTTAAATGAAACCTCTAGGAAAAAGACAAATTTAAAAACAGAAAGCAGAACAGTGGTTCCCTGTAGCTAGGGCTTGCGATTACATACAAATATTTAGGTTCAAGGGAATTCTGGGAGGTTACAGAAATGTTCTAAAACTGGAGCATGCTGATGGTTGCATACTCTGTAAATTTACTAAAAATCACTGAATTTTATACTTTCAATAAATAAATCCTATGGTATATAACTTATACCTCAATAAAGCTGTTAAACACTCAAATATAAGTTCTGCTTTGTAAGTGGCAAAATAATGTGATTTCATACATATAATCATCTATGCAAATGCTGAAGAGAAGACAACCTAATTCTAAATGCACTCCAGTTTATACTGTCTTAAATATGTTACTTGTATTTTGAAGAAATGCCAACAAGTTATTAGAAGATTAAAATAATCAGAAAAGAGGTAGTAAGGGCTTAAATCATTAGAATACAGACGAACTATAAAAAGGAAAAGACTCAAAACTGGAATTTGGAGTGCATTAATTCAACGCTCTGGATTCAACCTATCGTTACTAGGTATACATTTTTCGAAATACATTTTTATATTAATAAGCAAAAACAATCCAAATTAAAAAAAATTGTGTCTAATTAAACTTGGATCAAGGGAGTCCTACTATGAGGAAAACAAATAGTTGGTATTCACAAAGCTGTTCTCTGGATCCCCAGCATAGGTTTTAGAAAAGCAAACCACCAACTACCATCTACAGTTTATGGAACCAAAGCAAGAGATGTCTCTACACGGGAGAAACTAGACCAGGCATCGTCTTCACTCCTAGCCAGCGGCAGAGGTTCTTTTGGTAATATAGTAAGAATTAGCTACACTGAGATGTATCTGTAAATACATCATAGCAGTTTCTATAATCCCTTCATTGACTGAGGAAAATGTTTTTACATTTATGCACCATTCATTTTCGATCCTTCATTGTTTTTGTTTTTTGAATAAGGTATCTTTAAATTGGAATGGTTTGAACACATGCCATAATAACTAGGTAGCAGAATGATGGGAAAAATCTGAGATATTTACTCTAGACTTCAACTTTCCACAAAAACAGCTTAAGAATGAAACAAAATTTATTTCTAAAACAGTCGAGCCAAAACCGGAAAAGCCTCTTCCTCATAGCTCTTCTTTCAGCAAAAAAAAAAAAAAAACCAAAACAATTTCCTCATACAATAACTTTCTCCTAAATCCACAATATATGTAAGTTTACTATCCCAGGAGAAATTAAGGCACGGAAATCAAGAGACATGCCAACACTGTAGCATAATAAGCAAGTAGATGCAGAGGTAGGAGAGAATCTCTGTTGCTAGCAAGGAAAGCCAGTCTTCTAATGAGATTATCCCTTTTCCTACCATATTGGTATTGTTGTTTCTACATCAATCAATTTTCACCCAAAAGATAGCACGGTATTAATTTATAAAGAATCTGGGTTTTAGCGCCAAAGAAATCTGATGCTGGGTCTTTGTTTCAGCACGTACCAGTTCTGTTATCTTTGGCAAACAACTAATTTCCTCATATGTAAACTGAAAATACCTCTAAAGGCTGTTATGAGAATTAAAGAGAACACATGAAGTAGAATATGACCACTGCCTAGTAAACAGTAGGTACTTAGTTGTAGACAATGCTGAAGGGGCACAATCTGTTCCGGTCTTTAATGATAAACTCTGGATATTTCTGACAAAGTAAGGACAAATGTTTAATCTGGGACTTCCTTGGTGGTCCAGTGGTAAAGAATCTGCCTTCCAATGCAGGGACGCGTGTTCGACCCGTGGTGGTCGGGGAACTAAGATCCCACATGCTGCGGGGCAACTAAGCCCGTGTGCCACAACTACTGAGCTCGCACGCCTCAACAAGAGAGCCCACATGCTCTGGAGCCCACGCGCCACAGCTACAGAGAAGCCCACGCACCCCAATGAAAGACCCACATGCCCCAACTAAGACCCGACACAGCCAAAAAAAATAAATACTAAAAAAAAAGGTTTAATCCATCTACCCTAAACCTTTTCTTTTCCTCTTTTATGTATGTAAGGTACCAGTAGCTCAATTATATAGTCTTGAAATTCTTCAAAATGCCCAACCATTTCCAGTGGTGATTCACTGGGCCAAATAAACACCCTCAAAGTCTTTAGGTGTATTTTAATTCCTTTCTCATGGTGCTCTAGGACTCTCCAATTTATAGTTCACATCTCTAGAAGATGTTGTGATGCCACTCCTCTTTAGAAATATGGAGGGAACATTCTGATTGCTGTGCTACCCACATTTAGTGCTGTGTGTGTGCTACAGATGCTAAGCATCGTGCAGTGCATACACTGCCCCACCTAAAACACCAACAATGCTCCAGATGAGAAACTTGATTCATGTAGTAAAATAACCTTAAATATATTCTTAAGGCTCCTGTTCATAACTTTCTCCAAAGGTACTGGCAAAACATTCCATCTTTTATCGTATTTAAGTCTCACGCTTCAAAGTTGTGATGTTCAGTATGGTAACTACTAGCCACATGTGGCTAATGAGCATATGAAATGTGGCTACTATGAACTGAGACGTGCTACAAAATGTAAAATATACATCAGATCTTGAATTCTTAAGCATGAAAATGTAAAATTTTATCAATAACTTTTGTATTAATTAATTTTGAAATAGCATTTTGATGTAGTGTGCTTAATAAAATATATTATTAAAATTAATTCCACTTTTCCTTAATGTAGCCACCATAAAATTTGAAATTACGTATGTGGCTTGCATTACATTTTTATTGGACAGTGCCACTCTGAGGAGCCTAAACCAGTTCCTAAAAGCTCACTGGGGTCACAGAAACCCATTCTTTGTTATCAGGCATCCTGAGAAGAGAATTAGTGAGAAATTGAGGCAAAATGCCTAATGATCACACAGCTTCATGGATTTCACTTTTCAAGCTACCTCGCCTATGCCTGTGTGTCTAGTTCTACTTATTCCAAAGGAAAGAATAACCTACTTTAGCACTTCAACATAAAGTCAGTTACTGCCTAATTCTGAATAGTCAACACTTCAATACCATTCTTAAAGCTCATTGACCTAAAAAGAGGGGTTTTATAATAATAAAAGATAAATTGAGAGATAAAGGGATAGATTATATTAAAATGTTAACTGTAGAAACTAGGTGGTATCTGAGTGTTCACTCAATTTCTTTTGCCTCCGCTGTATGTATATTTGAAATTTTTAAAAATAAATATTGGGGGGAAAATGAGGTCTCAGATTTAAGTCTCTCATTAAGATGAGTGTTTCATCCTAGGACAATCTTGAAGTCCAAGGATCATTATCGAAAGCTATGGGCTATGGGATCAACTACGACTTCTTCTGCTTAAATGTATGTGTTTTAGCTTAGTTACATCCAAAGGAATAGTAACAGCAGCAGTTTATACTTACATTGAGCTTATGTGTCAGGCTCTACACATCTCCCCAGTATCTCTATGATGTGTACTATTCCTAATCCCTATTTTATCGAGGAAGAAAAAAGATTAAGGAACTTCACCAAGGTCACCCAGCTCATATCATAAGTGGTAGGGCAAGAATCTGGACCCAGGCAATCTGGTCCCCAGTCTATGCTCCTAACCAGTTCATTATACTGCCTCTCAAAAGCATTCTCATTACAACATCAGCTCCAAGAAGGGGGAGATTTTGCTTAGTTTACTGCTGTGTCTTCTGACTCTTAGAAAGGAGTGCAGGTGGTGAAAGAAAAAGATGGTGATGGTTCGCAGGGAAATGTCTGTGTCTGCGTCCACCTGCGCAGAGTCCCAAAGCCTGAGAGAAGGCACTTACTCGGAAAAGCCTTTCCACTTCAGTAGATACTCCACTTGCCCCTTAACCACACGCCTGTCTAGCACCTTCTCCACGACATACTCCTCCTCATCCTCTGAAGAAGAACTGTCAGCTGTCCGCTTGGTTTTCTTTCCCATGTCTCACGCTGCTCCACCTGAAGGACTAAGGCCACCGGTTCCTGCAAATGGGAAGGACAAAAATGGTCAGAATCCATGTAAGCAGTTAAAACTCTGTCTCTTCTGGATGGGATGCAGGGGGTATAACACAAAGTTGCCATGTACCTTTTTCTTGCATCTTAAAGCATCCTACAGATGAGGCCTAAGAGTTTAATCAAAAATGGGCAGATCCCCACTTTCCCAATTACCACTTTCTCTTCAGCTAACAAGATCAAAATTATTAGATGGCACAATTATCTAACTCCTCTAATTTCAGA
Organism: Neophocaena asiaeorientalis asiaeorientalis; assembly: GCF_003031525.2. Classification (NCBI taxonomy): domain Eukaryota; kingdom Metazoa; phylum Chordata; class Mammalia; order Artiodactyla; family Phocoenidae; genus Neophocaena; species Neophocaena asiaeorientalis. The sequence continues at coordinate 25,120,328 of NW_020185339.1, read as the reverse complement.
TTCCATAAGACAAGTAATGTGTGGGATTTTACTCCTAGCTAATTCTGTAACTGTTTACAAGTCATAAACTCAAAGACAAGTATGGAAAACCTTCAGTTAAAAGAACCGTGATAGAATTAACACATTTCCCTCAAAAGTTAATAAGGTTTTTTATAAAAATGGAAAAAAAAAAAGTAATAAGAAAAGCCACCAAAATCTAACTTTCCTCTGCTCTGAGCATCCTGAACAGTCTCTTAGCAGCACAAAAAAAGTCCTGCTCAGGCATCTTTCGCCACATTTTCAGTGACTCAGTACATTTCCCTTAAACAAACTGAGCTTGTCCCTTCTGAGCATCCATCAGCTCACAAAAGCAAGGCTGACATCTCAAACACATTAAGCCTCCCCTTTCATTTGGGGATGGGAGGGAGGCAGGAAGGAGAAAAAGATTTTTTAGTCCTAAAAATCAAAATTAGTCATTGAGTTGTTCAATAATTCTTAAGGCTCAACTAATCCAACTATTAAGGAGGTACACCTCTCCTCTTAACTGGAGTTGACTTTGGGCCAAAGGAAGAGGAGGAGGAAAAAGAAGTCTGGTCCCAGACTCACATCAACATGAAGCCTCAAAACACAGAGGAACCATTCATAGGCCCAAGGAAAGCTGAAGCAAGGCAACACAAATGGAAATTGAGTTAAGCTCAGAAATATGCACAACCAGGGGTACTCAACAGAGAATCTAGTTTTTTAAATTCCCACAATCATTTTTAAGAATTCTTCCTTAACCATGTTAAATGGTGCCTAGAGTCTGGATTACAGAGTAGCAGGAATTGTTTTCTTAGCTGAACTCTATTTTTATTTTGCTGTAACCTTTAAAGCTTTTTTTCAGCGCTAAAAATATTTCCATCCTGATCAGAAGACCACCCCAGGAATAGGGAAGGTCGCTACTGATCTCGGAATTTTGTTTGAGTAGCATAAAAAGTTGCATTTATCAATTTACTTCAAATTAGCAAATTTTAGGGAATTATTCCCAGAATACATAGTTGGAAACCATACCTCCAGAACTTACTAGCAATAGGTCTGCCCACCCAAAAAACTGTTTGTACCCATTACTGCCTCGTAATAAAACTATGTCTTCATTAACATACTTTATTTGGAAGAGGGGGTGGGAGGATGGGGTAATGTAGGTGAGGGGTTTCAAAATAATTTTTCCATGAATTCAGGGGAAAGTCCTAAGCTTCAAGAAAAAAAATCTGATTTATTTAAAATAAAAGCAGCCTCCAACCTCACCAGAGACAGGAAATGTCATATTCCAAGGAGAGTAACCCACCCCCGCCCCCACTCACCTTGGAATTTCCGGGAGCTGAGCAGCTTAGGTCAGAGCGCCAGGGTTAAAACCAGCCCCGGGTTAGATGCATGCAGTGAAGCATTGTGGCTATGGCCTCCCCTGCCTCACAAGGAAAAACAAGGATTTACATATGTGCTCTTCAGTTTGAGGGAGAAAAGAGGAAAATCTACCTTTACACCTTCATGCAGAAGAGGAGCCCCAGAGGCAGCAGATGAATGGGGGTTCCCTCCTTTACCTACCGGATCGCCCCAGTTCTTTCTTTCCCTCTGGGTTAACAGAAGGGGCCTCCCCTCCCAGGTCTGGGGCTTGGCGGGCTGGCAGCTCCCCCGCCCCCACCCAGCTGCCTAGGCGCCACTGCGCAGCTGTCCCAGTCCGTTGCCATGGCAACTGGCAGCCTTACTAGACTAAGGGAGGGGCGGGGGGAGAGGCAAACGGAAAAGTTAAAAGGCTTAACTTTTCTTTTCAGTGAAGACTGGGTGGAGAAGTTGGAAGGTACCTCCCTTGGCCTCAAGGCTAAGGCATTCAGAGCTCTAGGGAATTGGCGCTTGGATTTTAAACCCAAAACTTGTGCTTATTCCTCTAAGAGCACTGGGAATTAATCAATAGCATTTTAAGATCTAACAGGATTATAGCTCAACTGGGGGGGGGGCGGGAGGCGGGGAAAGGCTAGCTCCTTCTTCAAGATCAGTACAAACTACCCACCCCCTAATCCAGCCCACCAGAAGCACTTTAGACAAGGCCTTTTCTACCATCTGTCACTGAACAGTTAGTTAAGATTGCTGGGGTGGGGGTGGGGTGCAGGGACTAACCGGAGAGGGGGAAGGGAAGGATTTCAAAGATGCTATACAACTTTCCCTTTGGGGGGAATCACTGAATACAGAAACAGAATGTAGCGACTTGAAGCACTACCAAAGAACCTTTCAGCTGAAATTATAGATAGAAAAAAATTTAATTCTTAAGTAGTTTTAAAAAAGAGAAGGGAGGGGGCAGTCCAGTCACAACCATTACTATTAAAACCACTTCTCATTAGTTGTTCCTGTAATGTTATAAAACAAATTTTCAAATAATTACCCACCTGGAACATTAATTATACAGTATAGTAATTTAAAACTTTGTATATTAAGAATTCCTAATACTTGAAAAAAGGAAGACTGAAATAAAGAAAAGAGAATTAAGACTCACAGTCCCATGAATTCCTTTCTCCTGGCCCTAAGAACATTTTAGAGAGCTCCAAAACTCTGCTCTCTGCTTTACAGATATGGGTCTTTTAGAGATAGAGGCTGCTGCCATAGGAGATTAAGAAAAAGGGACAATCAAAAGCAAAGAACCCGACTGAGGAAAAAAAAAGAATGGTGATTCTTTTACAGTTTAAGGGCTAGATCCTGGGCCAGATAAAGCATCAAGACTGGTTATTATTTTGGTTATCAAACAGAAAAAACTGTAGGGTATGAGGGCAAAGTGGACAGTTTTCAACTACGAGGATTTCTTCAACCTTGAATAGACCCATCAGGAAATCTGAGTAAAAACTGCCTTTCTCGATTCTTCCTAACTTTTTTAAACTTTTTGTAGTTAAGGGATATGAAAACAATGCCAAAGGAATTAGATCAGGGTTGTGATTCTGTGATTAACTTGCCATGTGTGATCTTGAGTAAATAAATTTTAGCTCTAACCCCAGAATCACTAAAGTGGGCCAAATAAATCCCCACTGCCTACCACCTAGGGAAAGAGTGAGTTTATGTTGAAACCAAAGGGCTGTTAAGTCTCCCAACGAGAAGCTTTTGTAAAAATATTACAGGGCCTAATACAACAGCAGCAGGAAATATGTGACCTTCCAAATTCCTAAGCCATTAAACCATATCCCATGCAGTAACTCCTGCAGTTCAACATGTTAGAGAGCAAGAAAGGAGGAACTGTGTCTTTGTTAACCAGGTGCTGGTAAACTAATAAACCTTCAGAGAAAAGGCAGGTAACCCTTTCTCTCAAGGGCAAAATTCTTACTCCTTAAAATTCAGGAAAGCATTGGAGATGGCAGAATGAAAAGACTTAACAGCAATTCTGTAAAGGGATAAAGGACAGGAAAGAAGGACAGCAATGCTAACATTTTAGCGAAACCTTTCAGGCGAAACAAGGGAATTCAAGGAGAAAAGGGACAAAAACATTCAGGTGTCCATCCTTCTCCTTAAAACATCAGGAAATAAAGAGCCAGATCAATTCCCTCCTTCCCACTCTTTTAAGAACTGCCTAAAAGGCACATGGCTAAGATCCCTTTCTCTTTGGGAAATGGGTTTTGTAACAGCTGACAAATCAAATTGGGCCTTATGCCAGGAGTCAGAGTCCAACCATAATATTCTGTAAAGAATGGCATGCAATTGTCTTGTAAATCTCCTGGACAGTCACAGACCAGAAGCTGGCAAGGATGACGACATAGTTCTGATGGAATGTGTCTTATCTTAACCTTGAAGTTACAGATCTGCTCAGGAGCAGCAGTAAATGAGAAATGCACTCAGACACTGGAGGGGACGTAATTCTCTTTTAGACAGTGCGACCCAGTGTATTAGGGTCAAATGAAACACAGAGTCAGACGGACAATTTAAGGGCTAGAGCCTGTACCAGATAAAGCATCAAGACTGGTGGTTCACACTGAGCTTGGACAGAGGGAGCATTCCAGTGTGAGAAATGAGACATGGCTGGCAGGATGATGGCTTGATTAAGGTAGAATCCCGATACCATGACAGAGAAATAGAGGCTAAGCCTCTGAGCACAACCTTATTATCCTTATGGAAATCTCCATGGGAAGGGGTGAGCTTCTCAAGTTTCTAGAGTCTTTCAGACATAACAGCTCTCAGCCTTTTCTTGAACATACACAGGAACTCTCTGGTAAAGACATCACCAACCACAGAATCCAGCAATTTAATGGCCCATCGGATCACGAGAAAGAGCAGGCCCACCAACTCTTCATATCAACGATACAAGGCAAATTCACCTTACAGGCCTCTGAGTGCTGGGGGAAAAACACCTAAACCAGGGATCTGGTGAAAATTCAGCCTTGGACAAACATCAAAGAGCTTTGCGGCCAGGTGCAGTCAGAACCCACATTCCAAGTCGATGACAGGAAACTTCTTTAACACATGAATCTTCCAGAAAAAAGTGGGGGGGGGGGAAGAGGTGAGGAGGTGAAGCAGAAAGAGAGGGACAAACGGGTAAAAGAAAAAAAAAAAAAGGTAAAAACTGCCAGTGCCCAGAAATTACAGAGAAGGCATTACTGAGAGCCGGAGCAATTCAGAAGAACAAGGGATGTAATGATTAGCTGTTTGCATCAACCAATCAATCCTGGAAACAGAGAACCACCCACGTGAGATCCCTGGTATCTGTCTACTCTGTCTAGTTCAGGCTCTGGTCTAGTCCCTCCAGTCACTACTTTTCAATGTCAACTGTCCTGGTGGCTTTTCTTAGATCTCGGTGTAGCACACTGTATTTTCATCACGACTTACGAGCAAAAGCATATATATGTATTATATATATTCTAAGTTTTTCTCTAAGTTTTCTTTGTATTGTTTAAAAAGTAATGAAACCGACGGCTCAGCTGCCTCACTGAACTACCTACTAAACTGACATTAGTGAAACCAAATGTCAAAATGCATAATCAATGAGCTCTTTATTTTAGAGTTTCAATATAAATTTTATAAGCCCACTAAAAAGGCAAAATCTTCTATAAAGAAAGTCATTCTAAAGAGTAGGAAAGGGCGAGGGCATATGCAAAGGTCCCTATCACATGTATTAATATGCCACTGATGGGTGACTTCAGTTGGTCTAGGCTTGAGAAACTCCCATTTCTCCCCTAAGGCCCTTGGGGAAAGCTGGTGGCTTATGCGAAGATTAAACTGTCAGCTACAACATTGTCTTCAAGGCATCCTCTTTATAGCTTTATTGCAGCAAATAAAACAGATGAAAAGCAACCAAATTTACAGAACCATTTTAATCTGGTTTGTGTTCTTTGCTCTTTATAGATCTAGAAGTACCAATGGTTTTAGGTTTGTAACACATACAGCATAAAACTAAAATACCCTCTATAAAGATGTTTTCTTCCACTAGATTTATGATTTCCAAAGTATAAGCCATGTGACATTTTAACAAAAACACAGCATAGGGATGGCACATTACAGCTGTCCCGGCTGTCTCAGGTTTTGTTAAATGGGCTGCTAACTATCACTCAACCTCCACCAAAAGCCTATGAGCACCCAACTCAAGAGAAGTTAAAAGCTTTCTAAATGTCTATTTAAGAGACTGGATTAGGAAAGAGTTGAGGAGGAAGATTAACTGTGGTCGTTAACACCCCTGTCATTAACAAGCCACATACAGAGAACACAAACTTTATTAATAGAGAGGAGTGTGGAAAGAGCAAATGGTTCTCCCTTGGCTAGCACAAGCTCCAGTTCATGATCCTTCAAAAATCAGGCCAAGGCACTGCTTCAACCAGTCACAGAATTATTCTGGGGGCAAAGTATCCTGTTTGTTGATTATCTAAGCCTCCCGCTCCAGCGAGCAAGGGAGTAAAGAGACTTTTGTTCTTTTAGATTAAAACATCTACATTATAAATGGAGATAAAGGGTGCCTTATAAATTCCATTTGACTGTACTGTCCTCCAAGCTCTGAATGCCATTAAAAAATATAAACGAACGTGTACTATAACAATTCTCAGAACTGCTCAAAGCGTTAAGTCTGGTGCATTGGTGTATTTACCACTAACACACAAATTCTTGATAACTCATTACCAGATCACAATTCCACAGAATAATAATTTTACATGAGATTTGTCTTTTTCCTTTACTCAAATCTACCGAATTTCTTCTCCCAAGTGTCCATCTTCTCTAAATTTAGTTAGGGCACACCTAAACCCATCGCTGGGCAAGAGGTTAGATAGTCAATTGTTCCAAGATTCATGAGAAAGTAGAATTTGTATCACTATGGGCAAATGTCTTCCAGATGGTGCTTCCAACAACTCTATCCTTGGAATGTACTGAATTCATCTCAAAGCACCACAGTCTCTAGTGAGTGTTAATCTCACACCCACTCCTCTCTATTAATTAAATGTGATGAAGCATGAACTAGTAGATCTTGTCACCTTTCATGAAGAACCTAGCAATTTCATCATAAATCTTAAGAAAAATGAGTAAGAGCAACGTTTGAGTAGATTACCACGAATCTTAGATTTTTACATACCACTTTGGCAATTCATGTTCACAAAATATGGAAGGGTTAAAAGAGAACTGAAGTATCCACCACCAAATAAAATTATGGTCATAGAGCAGTTTCTAAACAGCCATAAAATTAAGACTCACACTTATCTAGCTTATACAGATTTTGGCCATCAGCAGTTTAAGGGTTACAAGGGCCCCTTCAGGTCATTTCAACAAAACCTCTATTTGAAGGAAGAGCTTCTACTATGGCAAACAATTTACATTCTAACGTAGTCTTAGTTTTGCAAAGACATTCAAGAGTCATAAAAATTAATTTGCATAACCAAACTCTCTAACTGTTGAGATGGTATTAGACTTTAAATCAATATGCTAAAACCTGATTAATACATCCTGACAAAAAAAGTAGTTTTTATATAATTAGAATAAGAAAGATATCTCAGACTGTACAACTTCAGGAGTAAAGAGAGCATTCCTTCAACATATGGCATAGTTTTGTGCTCTGCCATTACCTTGGTGTATTAGCAACATGAATTATATTGAAGTCACAGCCTACAATTTAGATAAATAAAATCAAGCCAGTATTGAACTTTCTCCCATCCCATACAACGGTATCCTTGGCAGCTCCTTGGCCATCTATTATGATCCTGACCAGTTTCTCTCTGTGGCAATTTAAAAGCTGTAAAAAAAATACATAATGGGTGGTGACAGGAGAAACAAACCTACACCAGAAATTATTGAACCTTGTACGTCTCTGCAAGCGTCTCTATTGACATTTAAGTGTGAGTTACTATGCCACAATATCATAAAAGTGTGCTCTACACTTCAGATATCTTGATAGTTAAATGCAAAGAAAGGCCATCAGATAAACAGCTAAAGGGATGGCCAATCTCAGACCACCCAGCTCTTCCACTGAGCACTGTGACACACTGCTTATGCCAAATAAGATGTTTCTCTCTTTCTGTCTAGCTTCCAACCATCATCCCAATTCAGATCCTATGCCAAAAGGATGATGCAGTAATACTGATCCTTGCTCTAAAATTGGTTATGGGACATTTATTGAGGGCCAAGTAGGTGTCAAGCATTGTATAAGCAGTGAGTCTAGCCCAGTCTTCAACTTAAGGACTAAGGATTTTAAGATTCTCCTTAGTTAAGTCAGCACTGGTTAGCACCATCCCCAAAGGTTATTACAAAAAAGCTACTAAAGGGGTAACTAGTTAACAGTGGCAATATCAGGACTAGGAATAAGGAGATGTGGGTCCTATCCCAACTAGATCACTGAAAAGTTGAACTGGACAGTTCACTTAACTTTAAGGGTGTTAGCTATTTGCCCTACTTATCTCATAGGTCTGCTGTGGGGGTAAAAAAAACCAAACACTTTTAAAAATATAAAGCAGGGGCTTCCCTGGTGGTGCAGTCGTTAAGAATCTGCCTGCCAATGCAGGGGACACAGGTTCGAGCCCTGCTCCGGGAAGATCCAACATGCCGCAGAGCAACTAAGCCCATGCACCATAACTACTAAGCCGGCGCTCTAGAGCCTGTGAGCCACAACTACTGAATCCCGTGCACCCTAGAACTCATGCTCTGCAGCAAGAGAAGCCACTGCAATGAGAAGCCCGTGCACCGCAACGAAGAGTAGTCCCCGCTCGCCACAACTAGAGAGAAAAGCCCGCGCGCAGCAACAAAGACCCAACACAGCCATACATAAATAAATTTATTTATTAAAAAAAATATATATATATATAAAGCAGGGAAGTTAATAGTAGATGAAGTTAAAAATAATGAACATGTAGTTAAAAATAATGAACACGTTGGTGTTTCCTCCTCTTCTATTTTCTGGAACAGTTTGTGTAGAATTTGATATTATTTCTTCCGTAGAAGTTGGGAAAATTCAACTGTGAAGTCATCTAGACCTGGAGTTTTCTTTGTGGGGAGGGTGTTAACTACAAATTCCATTATCCTTGATACACATACGGCTAGTGAGGTTCTGAATTTTTTCTGAAGTGAGCTTTGGTCGTTTGTCTTTCAAGGAAGCCATTTATTTTACCTTAGACATTGAATGTATTGGCATAGTTGTTCATAATACTCCCTTATTACCCTTCCACTGTCTGTAGGATCAGTAGTGATAGCCCTTCTCTTATTCCTGATATTAGTAATTTGTGACGTTTTCCCAGATCAGACTTGCTCGTTAATTTTATTTATCATCTCAAAAAACCAACTTTCAGTTTCATTGATTTTTCTCTACTGGTTTTTCTTATACTTCATCAACTACTTACTGCTTTTACCTTCACTACTTCCTTTCTTCTGCTTACTTTGGGTTTAATTTGCTTCTTCTTTTTTTAATTCAATAAATTTGACACGTAACACTGTAAGTTTAAGGTGTACAGTGTGTTACTTTGATACATTTGTGTATTGTAATATGGTGGACAATGTAGTGATATTTATGTTACATAATTGCAGTACAACATTATTGTCCATATTCACTATACCATGCATTAGGTCTTTAGGGTTATTTACTACTTGTTACAAGTTTGTACCCTTAAACACCATCACTCTTATCCCTTCTTTTTCTAGGTTCTTAAGATAGAAACAGACTCTAGATCTTTCTGCCTTTTTAATTAAAGCATTTAATACTATAAATTTTCATCTAAGCACCGCCTTGGCTATATCCACAAATTTTGACGTTATCATTTTTTTTTGATGTTATCATTTTTATTCAGTTCAAAATATTTTCTGTGTGTGATCTCTTCTTTGATCCATGGGTTACTTAGAAGTGTGTTTAGTTCAAATACCTGGGGATCTTCCAGATGTCTTTCAGTTACTGATTTCTAATTTAATTCCATTATGGCCAGAAAACATACTTGTATGATCAAATCCTTTTAATTTTGAGATTTGTTTTATGACAGAAGATGGTCTGTCTTGGTAAATGTTCCCGTGCACTTGAAAAAAAATGTGTATTCTGCTACTGTTGGATGGAATATCCTATGAATGTCAATTACATCAGACTGGTTAATAGTGTTGTTCAAGTCTATTCTGTACTGACTTTCTGTCTACTTGTTCTGTTAATTACTGAAAAGGGGTATTGAAATCTTCAATATAATTGCAGATATCTACTATTTCAGTTCTATTGTTTTTTTTAATTAAAAGAGGGTGTTAAAAAAAAAAAAAAAAAAAGAGGGTGTTGAAGTCTCCAGCATAATTGCAGATGTCTATTATTTAGTTCTATTGTTTTTTTCTTTCTTGTACTTTGACACTTATTATTAGTTGTGTAGAATTATTGTGTCTTTTTTTTTTTTTTATTGTGTCCTCTTGATGAGTTGATCCTTTTATCATCTAACCTAGTGTTAGCTATTTGCCCTACCTACCTCATGTCTATTATGGAAAAAGAACAAGAAAATGAGAATATACAGGAAACAGAAGGTAAAATGTTGGATGTTAAAAATAACTTTAATGAATTTGCTGAACTATCTGTAAGTTTCACCTATGCTTGTCTCTAACTACACATATGAGGTTTGCCTATGTTTCATCAGATTCCTAGATATAATTTATTGTTGTGAAATACTGAACAAATTAGCAGTATATTACCCTCCACAACTCCCTGTGAGGTAGTAAGTGAGTCTTACTGATTTAGGGATGAGAAACAAGGCACAAGGATTTGCCTCAGAAACCAAACTTAAGATAGATTTCCCAGCCTATTGGCTGACCTCTTTAGCAGAGGGCATTTTATTCCAACATAATTATGCCTGCTGGCTCAGATATGAACTTGCTTTATTCTAAGAATTGTAGATTACAATCAGAGAAATACTTGAATTCAATTTGATTCCTCCTCTCCATGGAAGAAATAAATAATGAGTGTGTTATGAAACTTGATCTTAAAGTAGTCCTTTCAGTGACACCATCTCAATCCTATGCTTTCTGGTGTCCTTCCTAGCAATGAAACACAATGCAACAGGCACTTAATAAGTCTGAAGAATAAGACTGCATGTTGGGACTTCCCTGGTGGTCCAGTGGTTAACAATCCGCACTTCTACTGCAGGGGGCACGGGTTCGATCCCTGGTCAGGAAACTAAGATCCGGCATGACAATTGGTTTAAAAAAAAAAAAGGACTGCATGTGAAAAAATTTTAAACTAGGTCCATGACCTATTTTCAGTTAGAAAAATCTGTCAGTGCTATTTTCTTTTCTTAAAATTCTGCTTACTCCCCTCTCTTTAAAAATAATTTTAAATTGAGGTATAATTGATTGTAAGTGTTTAAATCTGATGAACTATTCTTACTGGATAGGAAATCCAGACTACACAGTCCACAGCCTCATTAGAAAGAGTGAAAAGTGGCCCAGCTAGTCCATTACATTCTTTTTAGAAAATCACACACAATTAACAAGTACAGTTTGTTATCCTGTGTTAACATCCTGAGAAGTTGACAAGCAGCCAACGAAGTCTTCTGTCCCTCAAGTCCTAGGCAAAACCACCAGTGGACTACATTGGCCCAAAATATAAGAATGAGTTCTTGATTTGCATTTAAAATTAACTTCAAAAATAAACTCCAAGACAATTTAGGAGTCACTTCATAAAAGTCCTAGGTCCAGAAGGCTATTAGTTCTCACCTATCCAATTTCTTCCATATAAGAAACTAAGGACTGGGACTTCCCTGGTGGCACAGTGGTTAAGAATCCACCTGCCAATGCAGGGGACATGGGTTTGAGCCCTGGTCCGGGAGGATCCCACATGCCACAGAGCGTCTAAGCCCATGCGCCACAACTACTGAGCCTGTGCTCTAGAGCCTGAGAACCACAAGTACTGAAGCCCGCGCACCGGAACGAGAAGCCACCGCAATGAGAAGCCCACGCACCGCAACAGAGTAGCCCCCGCTCACAACTAGAGAAAGCCCATGTGCAGCAACAAAGACCCAACACAGCCAAAAAAAAGAAAAAGAAAGAAAAAAAAAGAAACTAAGGACTGAAGAGGGCAATTGGCTCACTTGGGTTTCCTGAGCCTTCCCCCGCCCCCCAGCTGCCCCTCATTTTTAAAAATAACCTTTCCTTTTTGAATTAGGTAAAATTTATTTGGATAGGGGTTAGAGAACCAGGGTATAACAGTCTGAATGATGGCCCTCCAAAAGTTATCCATGACCTAATCCCTCAAACCTGTGAATATTACTTTACATGGCAAAATATGTGATTTAAAGATGTGAAAGGAGAAATTTATCCTGGATTATCAGTGGGTCTTAAGTGCAATCACATGTATCTTTTTAAGAGAGGCAGGAGTTCTGAGACAGACACGCAGAGAAGGCAACATTAAGACAGAGCAGGGAGAGATGAGGCCATAAGCCAAGGAAAACTGACAACCACCAGAGGCTGGAAAGGCAAGAAAGGGACTCTCCCCTAGGGCCTCCAGAATGGGCTCAACACCTTGATTGCAGACTTCTGGCCTCCAGAATTGTGAGAGAATAAATTCCTGTTGTTTGAAGCCACCAGGTTTGTGGTAATTGCAGCCACAGGAAACCAAGACACAGGGGAAATAAAATTTAAAAAATCATAAACCGGACATATATAAAACCAATTACTGATGCAAAAAGAATTGTGCTTTAAATGACCCAAAGAATGCCTAAACCCTTCAATCTTTCATTTCAAAGGGTAAGTTGAGGCAATCACAGGATGCAATTTATCTAAAATTATGGCAGATCTGAGAAGATAAATTCAGAAAGATCTAATATTTACACAGCTTCCAACAAGAACAGTATAGGTCTTCTCCCAAACATGCTAACTGGTAGAGCTCCCGAACAGACTAAACATGGGCAACAGTTGTCACTGTGGGTGTTCTGCCAACACAAGTGTAAAGCTGTCATCAGAAATGAACACGTGGTTTCGAGTGGCTTACAGAAATCCAACAAATCTGCGTCCTGGACTCTGCACAAGCCAACTCTTCTCAGGATGACCTGGACTCCTTCCCATTAGTACGATGATCAGCTAAAGCCATCCTCTACAAGGAGGGAAGGAAAATCAAAGTTTATGTCAGGGAAAAAAAGACAACTGCCCAGAGTCCAAGTTCATAGATAACAATGTGTAAATATCAGCCATACTAAGTCAGTTGTGATATCTCACACTGTAATTTATTGCTTTTTAAATCAACATCCAGAGCATTTAGGCCCAGTTTCACATAAGGTAAACAGAAATAAAAATAGACCAAGTAAAAGGACAAGAAAAAATGTTTTACCAGGGGATGTTAAATGGGCTATTTCAATAAGATATATAAATCATGCTATATGGTTAAATAAAATACCTTGATAAAAGCAAAAAATAGTAGTCTTCCTTGGAAACCTTTGTACCCTGGATACCTTTCTCTCTTTTCCAGAGGTACTGTCAAGGGCAGTGAAAATCACCAGAACTTCCCTAGATAATATAAAAATCCAGTCACTTCAGAGGTATGGTCTTTCTTTCTCTTTCCCTAGTTATCATCTTGCTCACCTCCCGCCCAGACAGAAGCTTTCTACTTACTGTATTTCAGACAGACCAGTGAAGATGTGTTATTTTCCCTTTTAGTGAATAATATTTCATGTTTGGATGCAATAATATGCTTCTAAATTCTAAGTGCAACTGCCTGAAATTTAATTTTTGTAACAAAGGCTCAGCATTTTATATTGTTAACAGAGAGGAACAAATTAACAACCAAACCAGGTTCTCCAAAGGTAAGAAATAAGTCTAAACTTAGGATTTTCAATGTGATAGTCTCAGAATTTCAATGAAAAATTACCCACCAGAAAGAAATGCTTATCAGACCTATTAACCGTGACACTGTAAGGGAAGCTACAATAAAACAAACAACTTTTATTTGCACACCACAGTAAACCAAAAAGTCTAGCTTCAAGTCCTGAAATTTTTCAGATTAAAATATACCATTAAAAACATCAAATAAGGGGTCACTGATTACAGCCAAGTAGGTAGGGCTGGAAATGAGATGAATCTACTCGGAGTAATCTAGGGTGGCATGATTTGGTTACCTGTTTTTCAGTCAGTATTTCTTTTCCCCCAGTGTACAGGTCTCTACACAGCTGAAAAATCAGATCAGCAGAAATCGACCTGTGTTTTTAAGAAAATGAAATAGAGTACTATAGATGAGAAAATGTCAGAGAGGGGCTTCCCTGGTGGTGCAGTGGTTGAGAATCCGCCTGCCTATGCAGGGGACATGGGTTCGATCCCTGGGCCGGGAAGATCCCACATGCCCAGAGCAACTAAGCCCGTGTGCCACAACTACTGAGCCTGTGCTCTAGAGCCCATGAGCCACAACTACTGAAGCCCGCGTGCCTAGAGCTCATGCTCCGCAACAAGAGAAGCCACCACAATGAGAAGCCCACGCACCGCAATGAAGAGTAGCCTCCGCTTGCCGCAACTACAGAAAGCCCGCGTGCAGCAACAAAGACCCAACACAGCCAAAAATAAATAAATAAATAAACTTTATTAAAAAAAAAGAAAATGTCAGAGTGCTTTGCACATTTATTTGCATAATGAAACTTTAAAGGAAACAGGATTAAGTCAAATGAGAATGTATAAGCACCTGAAGCAAAGTCTACCTTCTTCAAGAACATATTTGCCATTATTTTAGGAAGCCAAACGAACACAAGATGTAATCAACGTTCAAACTGCAAGAAATGGTAAAAACCTTAATGAAATTTTCCTTTTATCCAATCAAACAATGATCATGCTATATCTGAAGACATAATCATGAGGATTTAGTGATCCATTTACCAAAGGACACTTCCTAAACACTTCACCCATCTTCTCCCTCTAAATTCCAATTGGCAAAATAAGATTTTGTCAAGATAATCAACTCTACCATCTGTCATTTCAGTCAATGGTTTTCAAGTGGAGATTTTGCACCCCTCCCTCCCAGGACATTTGGTGACATTTTGATTGTCACAAGTGGGGGTGTGGGGGGAGGTGAGATGCATTTATCAGGCTCAAAATATCAATAGTGCTGAGCTTGAGAAACCCTGTAGTAGATCAAGATTGTATTCCTTTCAGACCTAAATAAATTAGGGACAGATACCCTTAATCTATTTCACTTTAGTTCTTATAAACTAAGTAGCTGCATTATTAGCATACCTACGAATAGTTTAGAAGCAAATACAAAATAGGTTTTCCTTTTGCAAGTGCCAGAGAACATGAAAATCTCTCCTCTGGTTCACGATAAGCTCATCTAAAATCATCTTCCTTTTGTACAATGTCAGAAAGGTCTCTACTCATAAGAGAACTTCATATGTATTTGAACTTATGACAGTATTTTAAAATTTTCCCTTGACACTAAATAAATCAGTAAATATTAGAGCAGTATAGACTCTGATATAGCCAATCTGCAATGAAAATTTCTGTTTTACTAAAATACACTCGACTGATACAAATGGGCATTACTAACAAGATATGAACTGCATATAAAATACTTTGAAGGAAATATAATCAAAAGGCAAAAATATAACCCAGGTGATGGATGAGTCCTCCTGTCTCCAACACCCTAAGTATCATCCTCCTTAAGCAACTTCCTTTTTATCCAAATCCAGATATCCTCAATGGAACAGCAGAAAGGGCTTAGGAGATCTGTAATGGTGTAAAGAAAGAGATATATATGGAGAGAAAAGTTCCACAGAGAAGAGCCTAAGATAAAGGCACTGGGGACATGGACAATACTTGCAAAGCATTTAGCATAATGCCTAGCAGGTATCAATACTAAGTACTCAAAAAAAGCTACCTTTTTAAAATTTGTATTTTTAAACAGAGGATCACCTTAGTTCTTAACTGAAAAATAGAACTTTTTTGAGGTGTAAGGGGGTGTTGAGAAGTACTTGCTTATAACTGAAAACACAAAAACAATTGGCTTTTAAATTTAACTTGAATCACAAATTATTATCCCTGAAAAGATTTAAACATTGGAAATCGGACCTGTCTCCATCCCACTGTATCCCTAGAGGTAACACGCTCTGGTATGTAGCTTTCCAAAACTTTTTCTGTGGATTTACAAATCTCTTTGTCTCTTTGCATTATTACAATTACAATTGTGTTGATTTTTCTTGGGTACCTTTCCACAACAATACAAAGAGATTTATCCTATTCGCTCTAACATTTCAAGTCCGTCTTCCTAAAGAAGCGAGTTCTCAAAGTCAAAAGACCTCCCTTGCTGCCCCCCCCCGCAAAACCTAAACATTGCTGGATGGTGCGATGTACCTACATGGGGAAATAAAGCCAAACTCGAGAACTATAGGAGCAAACGTACAGGTTCCCTACCAGAGAAGTGTGTGGCCTAGAGACCCAAAGGCTTCGTTCAAGTCATTGTAAATAAAATACCCACCCCCTCGCGCCATCGCAGGCAGTGACTCCCCATCCTTGCATCCCCAAATCTAAGACCTCCCTCTTTTGGAGCGCTGATTGGACGGCCAGCCCGAGCGCTTTCCGTAAGCTGTCCGCCTACTGGCTCCAGATTTGGTCCATCCACTTAACCGCCCGACTGCCGCATCCCCCATTGGAGTCAAACCGCTGCCTCTTGGAGGAGCCCAACCTACCGCGCGCTTCGTGCTCATTGGCTCAGTGAGCCGCTGCTCAGGAAGAGAAAGCCCGCCTCCCACATGCCGATGGCCCAAGGACCGGTCAGTCGGCAGCTAAAGGAGGACCCAATTGGCCTATTCACTCGCCAGTCAAACTCTTCGGCTGCAAAGCTCCACAGAAACTACGGGAATAAAACATCCCGCCCCTGTTCTTCCATTGGTTGCGTGGACCCACCGCTCCCCCTTCACTAGCCCCCACCCCGCGGTCCATTCATTTCACACAAAAACGGGGCCAACTGGAGTCGGTTCAAGACCTCGTATGCGTAGGCAAGACTGTCCGCCACTTACCCGGGATCGAGACCGATCACTCACGCTAACGTCTCCCCTGTTCCTCGGTGGTGAGGCCGGACCACAGGCCGCCGCTGCCGCCGCGTTCTGCGTAACGCCAACCGCCCGCCAAAACGGATCCTTCCCTGCGCCTGCGCGACCAATCCTGGGACTGGACCCTTTCCCCGCCCATTACGCCTGCGCAAAAAGGGGCCCAACTCCCGCCACTACGCAGGCGCCTTAGGTTCGCCGCTGTCTCCTGCCCGCCATTTCACGTGTTCCAAGCGCCAGGCGGAACTTCTTAACGCGCCTGCGTAAACTCGCCATTTTACTACACATGCGCTCAGCAGGCAGTCGCTGCCAAAAAAAAAAATTGCTACATGCTGACTACTTTTCTGATACATAGTATCAATCATGGTTTGACAGATGAGCTGAACGTAAAATTCGTAACGTAGAGAATTAAAAAGTTACCTAAATAACCTAAGTGCATTCAAACATGAATGATTGGTTGACTAGCCTATCAGACTAGTTAATAATATTACTCCGGAACCCATAGACCCCCGTCGAGGGGTGGAGACTGCGTAGAACGCCCAAACGGATGACGTTACACAGCACTGCAGTACCAGAGGCCAATAGTAGGGGGCGAGCAATTTCAAATATCCAATCAGAGCTACTCAGGGGCGGAGTCTACCAATGCTGAAAGCGAGGAGGCGGGATAAAAGAGCGAGGCCGAAGGTAGGCTGGCAGATGCGTTCGGTAGATTACTCCTTTCTGCTCGTGGACGCCGCCGAGTAAGCATCGTTGACGTCTGCCCCCCACCCTCCACTGCCGTTATGTCTAAGTCAGAGGTGAGTAGGACGCTCTCTCCACCTAAATTTTCTTTTTCGCGCCTTCCTGAGTTCAGTAGGGTTCGGCCTGGTTTGGCTGCTTGCCCCAGCCGGTTCAGCAGTTCTTCGGTCTCTGCCAGGGCCTACCCCTCCCTAAGTTGAGGTCGCCATTTTGTCCTCTTCGCCATGAGGCTGCCGTCCTGCAAGCCTTAGCTATCACGCAGGCTCGGTCCACCTTGCAAAACTCTTAAGTACATTCAATATGTTTTTTTACCTTGTCGCAGTGGGCGATTTTCTTAGAGAGCATTTACAGTCGATATTGGCGATGTACTTCTCCCTCCTAGTCCTTTTGTTGCGCGTGCGTCGAAGGGAGTGAGGGACGCATGCGCTCGGCGCCTCCCGGCCCACCCAGCACCCAACAAACCGCCTCCCCCAGTGCGGAGAAGCACGTGGCTTGCTGCGACCAGAAGGAACAATAAGTGTTTCGTACGTTGCTATCTAGTTTTAGTTTTGGTTCTTGTAGGTGGAAGGTGTTTTGCGTTATAGCCCCACTTACCGCTTTTTTTTCCCCCTACTCATAGTCACCCAAAGAGCCCGAACAGCTGCGGAAGCTCTTCATCGGAGGTTTGAGCTTTGAAACAACCGATGAGAGTCTGAGGAGCCATTTTGAGCAGTGGGGAACGCTCACAGATTGTGTGGTAAGACTTGAAAGAGACAAAGGACCGTAGAACTCGTTGATTTCTTTGGCTTCGCTTGCTGTAGTTACCGTCTGAATGTTAATGGGATTATAGTTTCGAGTAAGGTGTGGCTTTAACTGATTAAAAAGCTCCCAATTGATTAGCTTTAGATGGTTAGTGGGAAATTGAAGGGCTTCAGACAAAGGGTTGGTATAAAGTCTCCTATTGTCTTACTTAAGGTGGAAAAGGCAATAGTTTCTGGGGGCTTACCACGTATTAAACATTAAAGGTAATGAGGGATCCAAACACCAAACGCTCCAGAGGCTTCGGGTTTGTCACATATGCCACTGTGGAGGAGGTGGATGCGGCCATGAATGCAAGGCCACACAAGGTGGATGGAAGAGTTGTGGAACCAAAGAGGGCGGTCTCAAGAGAAGTAAGTGATTTCCCCCCCCCTTCCTTTAGTCATTTGGAAGTGTGCCACTAGGGGGACTTAACATTTAGGGGTGTAACAAACTTAAATTCTTAACTTGGGGATAGGTTTTGTTAATATAAGTTAACTTGATTGTTTTCGTGTTAGGATTCTCAAAGACCTGGTGCCCACTTAACTGTGAAAAAGATTTTTGTTGGTGGCATTAAAGAAGACACTGAAGAACATCATCTAAGAGATTATTTTGAACAGTATGGGAAAATTGAAGTGATTGAAATCATGACTGACCGAGGCAGTGGCAAAAAGAGAGGCTTTGCTTTTGTAACCTTTGATGACCATGACTCTGTAGACAAGATTGTCAGTAAGTATCAGGTGGCTGGCATTTGCTAAGGGTTTTGAAATCCATGCTGTATTCTAAATGCTGTGTTGGTGTTTTCTTTATCTCCAAATTTTTTCAGTTCAGAAATACCACACTGTGAATGGCCACAACTGTGAAGTAAGGAAAGCCCTATCTAAGCAAGAGATGGCTAGTGCTTCATCCAGCCAAAGAGGTCAGTTTGTTACTTACTTAAACCTTAAACATAATTTTGAGCAATTCCAGTTTGTACAGCCTAACACTTAAAACTCGTCTCTTCAGGTCGAAGTGGTTCTGGAAACTTTGGTGGTGGTCGTGGAGGTGGTTTTGGTGGGAATGACAACTTTGGTCGTGGAGGAAACTTCAGCGGTCGAGGTTTGTGTGGTTTTAGTTTACTAATGAGAGTTTATGGTAAAATTATAATTAACCCCAGATGTCTTATTCGAAGTTACATTTTAATCCAGATGTAGTTCTGGCTTCTCACTAACCGGTAGTTAGTCTTGCATACGGAAGTAATTTACTGATTTAACGCTTCCTAAAATTTAGACTTAGAAGGGGGTGACTTGTAGGCGATCCACATACTTCAAACCTGGTTTTTGTTTGTTTTAATTCTGCTTTTCTCCAGGTGGCTTTGGTGGCAGCCGCGGTGGTGGTGGATATGGTGGCAGTGGGGATGGCTATAATGGATTTGGTAATGATGGTAAGTTTTGTTTTATTTAAGGAACCACAGATTAAAAGTTTTGGCAACCTTTAGAATAGGCTAATAGAGATTAAAACTCTAGTGCATGATAAGCTCAATTCTGACCTAATAGCATGTTGTGAGCAGGCCTTTAGCTGTCATGCTATCACAGAATTTGACTGTTGAATACTTTTGTCTTATTGAGAAGAATTGTATTCTTGTAGGTGGTTATGGAGGAGGCGGCCCTGGTTACTCTGGAGGAAGCAGAGGCTATGGAAGTGATGGACAGGGTTATGGAAACCAAGGCAGTGGCTATGGCGGGAGTGACAGCTATAACAACGGAGGAGGCGGAGGCGGCTTTGGCGGTGGTAGTGGTAGGTATCCAGTGATCCAAGTACTGGTGCAATAGCTAGATTAGCCTTTTAGTATGGGGACTTGATGCTTTTGTGTGTTAACGCTGCATGGTACTTTTTTAATTAACGGGCTTGCAATGCTACCTCCTCCTAGCTTTAAGCTGGGGCCGCCTCACTCCCAAATAGATAGATGGATAAGTGGATAGTGGTGTCTTCAGATGGAATTAGATTAGATTCGAGCAGGATTTAGTGTCTTAACTCTTGGGGTCTTAGGCACTTAGTTGACGTATCCAGCATGTGTTTGCTGTGCCCCTAAATGAGTAAAGGTCTTCAAGGCAAGGGAATATATTATTTGCTATACCGTTGTGAGTTGGGTAAATTTTTTTTAATTATTGGATTATTCAACTGAATGCCTTGCCCAGGAGGGATAAAATACAAAGATAAACATTGGAGCCACCAGTTTTGGGAGCAAGGCAGTTTTTTACTTTGAACACCAGAATTTATCATTTTCCCCGAGTAACAGATAAAGGTCCTCTTTTCCATTCTTAGGAAGCAATTTTGGAGGTGGTGGAAGCTACAATGATTTTGGCAGTTACAACAATCAGTCTTCAAATTTTGGACCCATGAAAGGAGGAAACTTTGGAGGCAGAAGTTCTGGCCCCTATGGTGGTGGAGGCCAATACTTTGCCAAACCCCGAAACCAAGGTATGGTGTATATGTGGTATGGGAGGGCTAAACTAGTACAGTTGAGGAAAATATTAGACCTTTAGTCAGGGTAGGTGCAGGAAAATGGACAATTTAAAATCTTGAGGAAATTTTAAGTGACTGGTAACTTGTTCAGTTAGGAAAATCATGTGAGCCCAAACTTGTGAATTTGAACTTATATAATACAAATATGAAAGCCCCAAATATAAAAAGTATTACCGTTATTATTCATACTCCTAAAGCTTAAGGGAACAAATTTGTTCTTAGGTGGCTATGGTGGTTCCAGCAGCAGCAGTAGCTATGGCAGTGGCAGAAGGTTTTGATTACTGCCAGGTAAGTGAACAGCTTTTTTTGTTTTCACTTAATTTTCTTGTAATTGATAATGAACACAGTAACCCTAATGTAGCTGAGCAGTGAAACATAGTTAACATTATAATTACAGTAAAATTGTGGATATTAAGTTAATATTCAGATCAGCAAAATTTGTGGGAAACAACTTGCTATTGGATTGTAGCCTTGAGTCTTAATATGTTTAGATTAACAACTTTATTCCATATTGTTCAACAGGAAACAAAGCTTAGCAGGAGAGGAGAGCCAGAGAAGTGACAGGGAAGCTACAGGTTACAACAGATTTGTGAACTCAGCCAAGCACAGTGGTGGCAGGGCCTAGCTGCTACAAAGAAGACATGTTTTAGACAATACTCATGTGTATGGGCAAAAAAACTCGAGGACTGTATTTGTGACTAATTGTATAACAGGTTATTTTAGTTTCTGTTCTGTGGAAAGTGTAAAGCATTCCAACAAAGGGTTTTAATGTAGATTTTTTTTTTTTTTTTTTGCACCCATGCTGTTGATTGCTAAATGTAATAGTCTGATCGTGACGCTGAATAAATGTGTCTTTTTTTTAAATGTGCTGTGTAAAGTTAGTCTACTCTGAAGCCATTTTGGTAAACCACCCCAACAGTGTGAAGTTAGTATTCCTTCAGGGTGATGCCAGGTTCCATTCAAAATTTATTTACAACCTGCTTTGGTGGAGAAGCTACTGTCTTCTGAAACCTTGGTGTAGTTGAACTGACAGTTACTGCGTTGTGACCTTGGAGTTCACCGTGAAAAAGGGTCACCCAAGCCAAGTCATGGAGTTTTTTGATTATTAATATATGATTGTTGGCACATCCTATGCAATATATCTAAATTGGATTATGGTACCAGATATAGATGGGAATGAAGCTTGTGTATCATCCATTATCATGTGTAATAAATAAACAATTTAATACCCTCTTGAATGGAATGACAACTGTATGGATTTGGGACTGGCAGAGCTTTGGACCTTCCCTACCCACTACCCCTGATAATGTTGAATGCTTCTATCACAATTCAAGTTCAAAACTCTGCCAGGGAATAGAGACCAGATGCTGGCTAATGCCACCCCATAAATCCACAAATTAGAAGTTTTGGGGAGACCTTTTTAAACTGACCAGTACCAGTAAGGAATTTACTCTTGACACAAAAACAGGTTTACATTAAAGGAAAACTGCAGTTTTTGTTCCGGTTGGGTGGGTATATATAGGTTATGGATTGACACACTAGTAATTATCTGTATGGAGATAAAAATTTGTTAATGGTGAGGAGCCATGTTACTTTTTAATTCATGCTAACTGCAGTTTTCCTTTAAATACGGCACAAGATGACACAAACATTCTAAAATGTTGATTGTATAGAAAATGACTTCTAAACCTTTATAACAGTTTACTTAATATCCAATCATTGTTATTTGTACATAGCTTCCTTTGAGCCCTCCCTTTGGTACCCTCAATTTCAGTGCCATTGTACTTAGTAGAATAGAGATTTGTTTATCACTAGGACTGTGTATTCCATCCCATGGGTGTGTTACTTGGAAGTTTGGGGAGGGGGTTGGGTGGGGTTGGGTGGGAGGTGGAGGTGGGTGGGAAAGCGTGGGTAATAGTTCCATGGGCTTGATACTGGCTGAGTTTGCATATGGCAGGTGGAACCTTAACTATTGAGGGAGTTTGCAGATACCTCAGGATTCGTGACAATGCCTTTAAAGATCCAGGAGAGATGTTCAGCTACTAGGAACTGCTAGCAAGTATAGCGCGAATGGCTCCGAGGCCAGACACTCTACAGCTGAGAGTAGACACTTGTGGTATGTGGAGTACAGATAAGCCAGGGGCAGGCCACGGCACGCTCCATGAAAGCTAGGAGGGAGTGAAGTTTCAGTGACCATCGCAAGGAAGGAGGCAGACAAGAGTAAGGCACACCTGACTCTTAGGACTAGCAGTCAGAACCAGGAGAAAAGGTTTTAATTGCTATGCTGGTAGGTAAGAACAGATTTTACTTACATCCATATAGCTCTCTAAAATCCAGCTTTCTCTTATATTTTCTTTAATATATTGAGCCAAAACTAGTCCAGTTAAGCTGAACTTGGTTTTTCTGGAAATGAATTGCTTAAGTTGACACCCTACTCTTGGTGGCTCCCAACTGAAGGAAGTCAGCACTTTAATTACTTCTACAGTGATACATTTTTACCCTTTAATTTCTATACTTCCTGTCTTTTGACCTATTAACTTAAAACAATGGCTCAAAGTAATATATTAGAATCTTCCCCAGAATGCCGGTGGGAGGGTGGGCGGACCATTAGTGGGGGGTGGGAGGGTTTAGCCTGAGATGGAACTTGTCTCTGAGAAAAGCTAGTTCTTAAAGGCTGTTTACTTTTCTAGGGAGGAGTGTGCTACCACAGGCTTAGCAACTCTTAAACAAAATTCCAGTTCAAGCTCATGGCTAAAAGGTAGGTTTTTATAAAGTAACTGCTTAGTATTCCTAAAGTAAAATGCCAGGCTGTGCCTCAGAACTAAAAAAAGTAAGATCTATTGTTCTATTACCTAACAGACTGTAGCCAGCAAGAAGCTATTAAAGCAATTGGATTCTCAGTAAAGAGAATGGATGTAGTTGTAGAATCTTTCACCTGCTTATGTATATGCTTTTTTCTTTTTTGCAGGACCATCCTTATGAGGACCTTTATCTGAGCCACTGTGCACTCATTTTCACTGCCATGCAGTAGTCATTAGCTGCTGCGCAGCTTGAATTAATCATTCAGTTTTGTGAATGGACTTTTTAAAAATAAAATGCATTTGACTTGGTTTTGGTTCTTGTTTTCTATGTCTTCTTCATGACGTTTATGGTAAATAACTTGAGATCGTGCATGTTCTTTACTAGGTCAAGTTTGAGAACGGGAAATGCAGGAGTTAATGGTAAACCAGAAGAATTTTACCCTCGTTCTTTACCAGTGTTTCCATGTAGTCACTGTAAGCTGTTTAAAGAAAACTGCATTATAAATGTTTCAAGCATAGCCATGTGTTAATTCAGATGGAGGAAGTACTGGGTTTGTTGGAAGTGATTCTAATACTATGTATTACTATTTTTTAAAGTTTGTCCCATCAGCATCCATGGTTTAGTGAAATCAGAGAAACTGGTTTAATTTCACTGCAGGAGTAAATCTTGACCCAGAAGTGAGCTGTTCGCTACTGCTCCTCTTGAACGGGTCTTTTTTGTAGCTCTGGCAAGGGAAAATGGAGTTGTAGTGAAGGCTGGCAGATGCTGTTGAGTTTGAGTCTCTTCTGGAACTGCTTATCTGTTCAGTTCCTGAGGGGCATAGTGGATCTCATCTTGGGTGAATAAACATTTAATTGGTCTGCTATTTCAGGCTTCAAAAATACTGAGCCAAGGGTAAGAAGGTAAAGGAAGTCCATACAACAATGGTTTGGAGGGATAGAACAACTGAGACTACCAGTTTGCTAAAAAGTAAATTCCCTATTTTTTAAATGAGGAAATAACCTGTAGGAAGATTAATACCTTGTTCAAATTCTTGTGACCACCCTTCCATCTTTGGCCTTAGGTACTGTTAAATATGTGTATCTGAGAGTCTTGCCTGCTGTGGTGTACTCCATGAGAAGTGTCTCCTGTTGACTATCCAGTGCCTAGAATGATACCTAAGCTTATTGGGTGCCCAGTAAATATTGGTTGAATGAATGTTTAAATTTGCCTCTGAATTAACCATCTTTGTGAGTTTGGTTAGAATGAAAAACTTCATTCTGATATCCCTTAAGCCAACTAGTCAAATTGAACAACTAATCTCATTACCACTTGATCTCACATGTTCAGGTTTTTGGAAAGTTGACAGGTTGGACTGTCTTCAGATCTATTAGGAAACTTTCATTTCCTAGAGACTTTTTTTCTGAATCTGTAGGCATGAAGATTCCAGTTTGATCACTTCTGTCTGCTTTTTTGTCTCAACTAATGAATATCAGAACTTGGAAGTAAGGTTTCTCTATTGAAATGGAGCCAGTAAAATTGAATAGAAGTGTAAAGAAGCAAAATGTAATTTATATAATTCAGTGATTGGGAAGAGTGGGAACCACCGCAATTCCAAGCAAGGAGATGAAGGTGTGTGGAGGTTTGACTGGACTTTGATCCACGTGGCTAAGAATTCTGAAACTTAGTCGTGTTCGAAGGAAAAATATACTAATAAAAGGCCCTAGATCTTCAAGGATCTAGAGAGGGGGGCGGAGGCACCAAAACAAGAATTGGGTAACTTCTATCTAATGTAACCAGGGAGATGGAAGATCTCACTGAAACGCATACTGTGCTCCACTGTGGAGCAGACTTGGTACCCAGACCTGGGTGTGAAATCCCCTGAAACTTGGGTGTCCAATCAAATTCCAATCAAGAGCAGCTCACTCAGTCTTCTGAGAGAGCTCTGGCATCAGGGCCCAGGCTGAGGGAGTCCTGTAGAAGTAGGCATGAGGAGGGGAAAATGGCCTGTGGGCGTTCTAGGATTTCCAGTGCCCCAAAGTTTGTAAAAGGAGTGGCCTAACCCTCAGGGACCTCTCACAGGATCTAGCCGGCTCTGGCAACAATACCAGCTCTATAAATAGGGGGCCACCCGAGAAGGTGTGGTTCGTCAAATCATCCATGGCCCCTGGCTGTGAGAAGGGGAGTGAAGGTGGTAGATATCACACTGCTCAGGCCCAAGCGTCATGTGTCCACATGTCCATACAGAGCCGTAGGGGAAAGAGCAAGCTCAGCAGAGCTACCTCCCTGCCAGCAGCAGGCAGTGAGCTCTGAGGGCACCCCCTTCATCACCCTCCCTCGAGAAGGAAGACACAGCGGAAAGCTGTTTCTGTAGAGTGCTTTATATACCAAAGCTCAGACAAGAGATTGGAGCCCTGGGAAACTGATTCACGGAAGAGAGATTCAAGCCCTCCCCTCACGTCCTCGCCTCCGGGCAAGCCTCACTGAGCACACCTTGGACTTTCCAAATGCCAGGTTTCCCACTGTGGTCCCTCCTGGTCTACAGAACTCAGCTCCTTCTGGGCCTCACGGTTGGGGAGCACCTTTATCAGAAGAGAATGAAGGAAACCTCCATCACCAGCCCCAACCCTCCGGCCAGCTCAGTCTGTGGCCTCCATCTTGGTCCCCCGGGGCACCAGGAAGATGGCGCCATCAGCAGCCTGGTGCAATGCATACTCTTCAGGGGAGTAGCTGTTGCCTGCCTCATCCCGCAGGTGCTGGAAAATGTCACGATACAGCTCCGTCAGCTGTTGGCGCATGACCTCCAGGGTCCGGTCGGCCTCGCCTCGGGCCCGGAGGAGGCGCTCCCGCTCACTGCCCAGCCGCTCCAGTTCCCGCTCCAGCTGCACGATGGTCTCCAGCTTTCTCTTGCGACAGTTCTGGGCGGCCACCTTGTTCTTGCCCCGCCTTCGGATGTCCCGGACTAGTGCCAGCTGGCTCTCCGTCAGCGGGTACCGTGCCAACAGCTCGTTGAAGTCATCTACTGGCAAGTTGACGATCTTGTCCGTAGGGAAGGGGATCTTCATGGCCAGGGCTCGACGCTCATCCCGACTCCCCGCCTCCCCCCGTGCAGTGGGCTTGGCCCGCACGGGGCCCGAGGAGGGCTCTAAGGCTAAGGGGGTCTCGGCAGGTGGCAAGGCATAGTTGGGGTGGGCCAAGGAGTTGGGCATTAGTGAGTAGGGGTACTCCACTGGGTACATCTCTACGTACTCGCTGCGACGCCGACCAGCCTCCGTCCCCTCCAGCTCAAGAGATTCAGCGTCACTGTAGTTGAGGGATAATCCTGAGTCGGACTCTGGGTCTTCTTGGGGCTTGGATGGCCCCGCTGACAGCCCAATGTCCAGGAGGGCCAAGGGGTCTGGGAGGGGCTCACTGAGCAGGCCCGAGAGGGTCAGCGGCTTGGAGGCTGGTACGGTCATGTTGCCATAGGCGTATGGGGGGTCTGGGACGTGAGATGTGGGTGCTGGGAGCTCATAAGGTGGTGAAGAAAGGGGAAAGCCAGCCTCCAGGTGGATTGAACAGGGGCAGTAACTTGGAGGCGGCGGGGGCCCAGGGTATGGGGCTGGGGGCTCGAAGGATGTCTCACTTGGAGCATTTAGGCCCTGCAAGAAAAGACACCAAAAGGTTTGGAGACAGGCTGAGAAAGAGAAGAAACCAGCTGTCTCTCAGAACCAAGCTGGGTCCAGCTGAAAGACCCAGTGAGATAATCACGAGGGAAGAGAACGGTGCTGAGTATCATTGAAAGCTGGCAAAGTTGTGATACAGTTCGTTCACGAGGAAAGCGGCTTAAACAAGAAGGGAAGTCACGCAACAGTTATGGAATCCCCTCCTCTTCAGGATTAGTTCTTACTGTATTGAAATGGCTCATGTCCCTTTATTTCCTTCAGGAAGACAAGGAGTGTCTCCAGCTGCCACTATCTAGGGTCAAAGGGTCAAGTTCAGACCCTGGCCATGCCCTGGGTGCCCAGCAGAGGGAGCTGCTGTGTGGGAAGAGGGCTTAGGGCAGATCCTGAGGGCCCAGGCATGGTGGCAGGGAAGAGAAGGGGGTGGGCACAGAGCCAGGTCTGGGGCTGAGAGTTACCTTGGGGAGCCGGCACAAGCTCTGCCCTCTCCCCTTCAGTCCCTCTGTCCCTGCCCAGGTGCAGAGAGGAGGAGAGAACGTGCTGGAAAAGGGCCCCCAACCCACATCGGAGAGCCACCCTGCTCCAGCCCAGCTGGGGACAAAGGCATTATTGTTAGGCCAACAGACACCCCTTTGTCCAACTAGCAGGAGGAGAGGACCCCGGCATAGTCTGACCCCCCTTCCCAAGGTCAGAACTACAGCTCTGTGACCTGA
>NW_020185339.1:25042994-25092716 GCF_003031525.2 Neophocaena asiaeorientalis asiaeorientalis | reverse complement strand
ATGGGCAGGATTGGAGGAGGTCAGAACAGAAGAAGGTGAGGAAGGGAAGGCGGGACAGGAGGTGGGGCAGAGAGACGTAAGCAGAGTGACTGCCAAGAGAGCTTACACCCCCAATCAGATCCTTCCTTCCCCACCACTCCTATCTCCTGCTCATCCACACTCCCTCCCCTTCAATGCTCTGGTCTTCCATCCAGATCGCCCTCTGACTCCAGCCCTTCCTTTCACAGTGCCTGGAACATTTCCATCTTGAGACCCTGGGCTCTGCTTGCTCCAGCCCCCGGCCTCAGTCCCAGCCAGACTCCCTGTTTCTCTGCTTTTCCCTCCCCCCACCCCTGCCCCCTAACCCCACTCACCTGCAGCTCAGTGATGGACATGATCTCTTGCCAAGTCAATTCCATCTCACCCAGCTCCAGAGTGGGCAACTGTGTCACCCTGTTCCTGCTCTGCTGGGGAGGACACGGGGGCATCCTACTGGGCCAGGGCCTGGTCCAAGGTCCCGAAAGCCCAAATGGTCCCAGCAATCTGTGTCAAAGGAGAAACAGGAGTTAGGGCCCCTCTTGCCACAGGTCAGCAATTTTGTCCTCCTCCATGGAGAGGCTCCCTCCAGCTTCACCTGAGGGAAGGAGATGCCTCATTCCCCGCCCTACCCACCCCCATTCATCGGGCAAACTCATCATCGGACAAACTCCTTAAGCTAGAAGGCCTTTTTCTGCTGTGTTGTCTCTATCTCACCTGCTATGGCTGTAGGCAGTTCGTTTGGGAGCACAGTAGGTTTTTATCTTCTTTTCAGACAAGATGCCTTCACTTTCCCCTACTTCTTACTCCTCAAAACTGTATCACTGGCCAGGACAAAAGTCACATCATCCAGTGTTTTTTATTTTTCCTGTTTCCTGCAGCAACATCAGGGATCACTCCTGCTCTCCTCCTCTGCCCTCACTTTTAGGATCTCAGGCTTTTCTTTCCAAGATGAGAGCGAGTGCTTGGGGATCCCCAAGGAGTGTGTTGTGGGAAGAGCCAAGCAGACAGCCCCTCCCCTTCTCTAAGATATGGCCCAGGCCTGGTGACTGATAGCAGCCCTGCCCTCTCCTCCTATCCTGGCCCGGGGCTCCCCTGCCTGGGCCAGATAAGAGGTTTATCAGCCAGCAGGCAGCAGAGGAGGAATGGTCTCCGGAGACACTCGACCTCTGCCCTGTGTCCCACAGGGTCATCTTGGCTATACCCCACTCCACACAACCAGCGGTCTTTTCTCTCCTGAGGTCATATAATAACCACGGCAAAGACTTATTTGGCATTTGTTGAGAACCGAGCTGGTGGTTTATAAGCACTCGTTTATGAGATTGCTTTCCACAAAGATCCTGTAAGTTCCATTCAGAAGTTGAGACTCGGGCTGATAAGTAGCAGAGTCAGGTCTGGTACCTAGAGTCGCGGACTCCACTAGCCTATCCCACCTTCCAGGCGCCTTCCCAATCCTGCTCCCATGTCTCCTCCATATGCCGAGACTCTATTGGCGGTCGATATCAATCAACTCTTTCTGTGGAATCTCAGACTCTTTTTTTTTTTTTTTTAATTTATTTTTGGCTGCACTGGGTCTTCGTTGCTGCGCACGGGCTTTCTTTAGTTGCCGCGAGCGGGGCCTACTCTTCGTTGGCACTGCACGGGCTTCTCACTGCAGTGGCTTCTCTTGTTGCGGAGCACGGGCTCTAGGCGCACGGGCTTAGGTGCTCCGCAGCATGTGGGATCTTCCCCTATCAGGGCTACGAACCCACGTCCCCCGCATTGGCAGGTGGATTCTTAGCCACTGCGCCACCAGGGAAGTCCTGAATCTCAGTCTCTTTTCTCTTCTAAGGAATATTTCTTTAGAGGCTTGAACACACACTTCCCTCCAGCCCCCTTTCTTTGGATCTGGGCTCTAGCTGCAGCTCTGCCACAGGGCAACAGCATGATGTTGGGCAAGCCATCACATTTCTCTGAGCCTCTGTTTCCTCATTTGTAAAACCAGGGAGTGAGACAAGTTGAACTTGGAGGTCCCTCTCTGCTTGGATAGCTCAACATTCTCGGTAACCCCTCACCCCACCTTCATCTTCTCCTCTCTGTCAACCTCTCTCCTCATCCCACCTCCCTATTCCCTGACACCCATCTCACCCTCATCTGTTCTCCCTGCCTTCGGCAAGAGACTTCAAGTAGATGTGACAGGGACCTCCTGATCTCTTAGGGCCAGACACCACACCCTACCTTTGCCATGTAAGTGAGGGCAGGCAGGCTGGGTGGGTGAGGGAGACTTATAGAAGGACAGAGCATAGGACTGGATGACCTTAGATCACCACAAGGTTGGCCTATCACAGCTATTTAATATGGGATCCACTCTTTGACTCACCACAAAATTGGTGAGAACTTTAAATTGTCCTTTCGAAGGAGGATCTCCCCTAGCCCCTGCCCCCTAACCCTAACCCTAACCCTTGTTATATTGCCATCCCCAGAGCTGGGAGTTGGTATAGGCACAGGCCCTTGGCAAGTGGGCAGAGGGTGGGGTGTTTATGTCTGTCCAGGATGCCATTTCAACACCGGAACCCCACCTTCCCCCACCCAGGTTCTGGCGGAAATTGCCCAAAGGCGAAGTGAATGAAGAAGGGGTTTAGGGGGCAGGGACGATGACTCTTGCCTCACAGTCCTTCACACACACACACACACACACACACAATCCCATTTTGTCCCTCCTAGTTTCCCGGATCTGACTCTTAGGTGCAGTACAAAGATCCTGTCCTAGGAGGCAGGAGACCAGGTTCTCTAGCCTTCCAGATGCATGATCTGGGGCAAATCGCTTCTTATTCATACTCTCCTATTAAATGGGGACAGACTTGGAGAACCTCCTCGCAGTAGATTGCATCTGGCTCAGGCAGTCACAAACTTTACTGTGGCCTGCCTTCACCTGGGGTGCTTGTGAAAATACAGAATTCTGAAAGCCACCCTGGACCTATCGAATTGAATTCATAGACACAGGTACCCAGCAATCAGCATTTTAACGAGTGGCCTCGTGTTTTTGATGCCAGAGGCCCACCCTACTTTGAAAACTACTGAACTGGTCCAACAATGTGGACTTAAAAGAATGCAAGGGCAGAAGAGCACCTGGCAAGTAATCGCCAGACTTCTCCTAGCTTCACACCCTTGACCCAGGCGAGGCTGGGTTCTAGGCTGCCCTAGTCTCTGAGACTAGATATCAGCCCCTCCTCATAAAGACCAGGAATTGAATCTTCCCCTCACCCTGGGACAGGGAAATGAGAATCCAGAAGGGCTGCTGGGGGAGGTGGGAGGTTAGGAAAGAGGCAGTTAAGGAGAGCCTCAGGACCAAATCCAACCAGCTCTCTGGTGCAGTGGCAAGTTTGCACCAGGCCAAAAAGGCGTAGTCTGTTTTTCCCTAGACACTCAGAGATGGGTGGTGGTCTATACAACAGGCAAGGTCAGGAAGTCTACCTTCAACAGGTCTTAGGAGTCTCCCTTCCTGAAGACGGGCCAGGGGGCTGGCAGCCAGAGGTATGAGGGTATTGTCAGAATTGGATCAAATAGAACATCACAGAGGGTACAGAAGCTGGAGAGATACTGGGAAAGTGGAACATGCCTCCCTGTGTCCCTTTTCTTTTACAACAGACGGTTCCCACTTTCCAGTTTAGCCCACACTTTGAGGTCACACAGACATCTTGCTCCCCAACATTGCACATCAGGTAGGACGGACACCATCTCCAGAGACTATAACCCACGCTCTTTACTCTCATCCTGATGGGATTATCCGGAAAGATCTTATCACAATCCCTGAGTACACACAGAATGACGTGGAGCTTTATGTTTCAGGATACAGAATGAGGGCCATTTGGGGAGGGATGCTGGGGAAAGGAAGATATTTGGCCCCATCTGCTGCCCAGGGCTCTGTAACACCTTGACAAGGGGGAGAGACAGAGAAAGGGCTCGCCTCTGGGACGCTGTTGTTGTTGTTTGTCTGGGACTGTGTACTGGGGCTTACTAGACAACCCCTCCTCTCCAGGTGTCAATAGAGGCAGGGAAAGGATGGGGAGGGATCAGTAAAACTTGGGGTGTGTTATGGCAGATAAGCAGCCTATTTAGAAAGATTAGGAAGAATCCCCAAGGAGGGAGAGGCACACAGAAGTGAGAGAAAGAAATAGCCTGGAGGGAAAAGGGGCTGGGGAGAGAGGTGGGGAGGGAGAGTGAACGGGGTAGGGGGGGGCAGTTTTGATCACAGTAAGGTTCAGTCTCCTGGGGGCATACATGACTCAAACAGGTGCATGGAACAAGGGAGAGACGGACAAGTTTCTGCCATCCTGTCACTTGGTCACTAGACCCCCCAACTCCAGTCCTTTGGGGGCCAGTGACTAGAGAATCTCAGCCCCAGCAGATGTGATACCTGACCTCTTCTCTTCCACTGTTTCCCAGCCCTCTACCTCCCAAGCCGCCAAGATTTCCAGTCAGGAGAAACTATGCTGGGGTGGGATGCCTTCCTCTCCCTTCCAGTTCCAGCTACTGCCCTAGGCCCAGAGAAGAGAGCGGGCAAAGGGAGGTGAGAACTCAGCACCCTCTACCCCTAGCAGCCCATCCTGCTGCAACGACACCTCCCAGCAATCCAGGCATCCACTGTCTCGGATTCCTTAGCATTCCCCAAACCTCCCAGATGGCTGGACAGGGCAGTGGGATAGGACGGAGTAGGGGAAAGGATGGTACCATATACCTGAGAGTCTATTGGCTGCCCCAGGGCAGCCAGCCTGCTGAAGGGTTACTCAGTGTCACTCCCCAGCCCCTCAGGCATGCCTCAGGGGACCACTGTCTGGTCCCCATCCATAGCCTTTCACCCCCAGAATCCCAGAGGACTCAAAAAGCCATCTAGGTCTTCTCCCAGAGAAATTCCCAAAGATGTCAAATTCCTAAACCAGGGGCAGCCTGGAAAGGTCTGAGATCTCCGAGGAATGCACGGCAAGTTGCTTATTTTCTCCCGCTGCCTCCTTCACCTCCCCAGCTTGCCCCTGGGTCCCCCTGGAATCCTCCTCCCACCCTGCCCCTCAGGCACCTGTGGCAGGGTCCAAGCAGGGTGAGGAGAGAGATGTGGCTCCGGGTGCTGTCTCTGGGGAGGCTGGGCCTGGGCTGACACCTTCTGGGTGAGGATCCCTGCTACCTCTGAGAACCGGGGAGGGCCGTGCCCTGCCCCCAGGCCATCGCTGAGCGCCCAGTGTGTAGGCTCAGGCCCGAGTGAGGGGACCTCAGGGGCCGGCACACCAGCCTCCTCTCTGAAGCCCTCAGCCTGAGTTCTCCGTCCTTCCTCCAACCCTCCCCTTTCCCCGTGGCCCTCCTCTCCTCCTGCCCCTTCTGGCCAAGAGAGGAAACTTGAGCCCGGTGTGGTTTCTGCCCGCACCCCACCCCCACCTTGCTCCCAGCCAGCGGGGGCACACATGGCTCCAAGCCTCTCCCAGCCCTCCTTTTGAGCCCAGGAGTCCAGCCAGCTCTGCGTTTCTCCCATGCATCTGATGGATTCCAACCTGATGATCCGTGGCAGAGTGACCTCTAGACTTTATACAAGTTGTAACCTCCTTCTCTTTGCCCCCTTGACTCTCTGAGGGGCAGGGAAACTGAGTCCTGGCAAGGTGGAGGGCAGCTGAAGAAAAGGACCAGATGTCTAGCATCCCAGCTGTTAGGCAGGTGGGCATTCAGGGCACTGCTTTAATTTCAGGAAAGCCTGGGCTCTGGGCAAGGGGTAGGGGAGCTTTTGGGGGGAGGAGGGGCCGGCTGCTTTGATGTGTCCTTTCACCTGTAGCCTTCTCCCCTCCCCCTGCAGCCTCAGATGTCCTAGGACAAAGGCCTCTTTCTTGGACAGGTTTGTTGTCAGTGTGTGAGGGGAGTTGGGGGTGGGGGAGGCTACCGGCAGGGACATTATTCACCTCCCTTAAAGGGGACCCTAGATGCCCTCTGTCCTTTCTTCCAGGCAAGGCACCCCAGCCACATGGCAGCCACATACACTGGACAGACCAGGACACGTGTGTAGGATATCAGGTCCATCCCCCAGCACCCAGGGCAGCTCTGGGGCAGGCCAGTAAGTACACCCCAGAAGTCACTCATTCATCCATTTGCCTCAAACTCACAACCCAAGTCCCAGGCCAAACGGATCTCTCTGCAGAGACTAGGAGAAAAGCCTTGCTTCCTCCTAGCTTTTAGTGGTTTTCAGCTCTAAGGAAAGTCCTTCCTATGTCTAGCTTCACTCCTTATAGCTGCAGCTTACACTTTTTTCCTATTTTTTCTTCTTATGATGTTCAAGTTAAATTGGAAACAGTTAAAGACAGGGGAGGCAGGCAGGTGCCACCCTAAGGCAGAGCTGGCATTCAGCCAGCATTCTCTTATAGGGTTGCGTTCACTATTAAAATAATGAAAATATTCTGTCCCTGTTGGTGAAGAATAGCTTCTGGGAGTCTTCCAAGTGTCCCCACCATTCCACCACTATGTCAGCCACCCCGATTCTCTCTCAGGACCACCCCCACAACCCAATAACCCAACCAAGCAACTCAAGAGGCAATGTGATACCCACCTCTTTGCAGCCTCCTTGCAGCCTGTGTGTGGGGGTTTGATCAACACCCATGCCAAACCCATGGTTCAGTGTTTTGAATTCCATCCCCATCCCAGGAGATCATAATTCTACAGGCATGATCTGTGTAGGGCAGGAGGTGACCCCTGGCTTCATTGCATGTTACAAGTGGGTTCAGAATCTCTTGATGACCTGGGTGTGAATCTGGGTCACATACATGAGCATTCAGATAGCTTTCTCATTTATATACTTATTTGGGCCCCTCAGAGGGGATGAGGGGTGGAGATAGTCACACTTGTGACTGATTCAGTAATGATATCGGGTTACAGCTAGTCGACAAACATTTACTGAATGAAAGCTACCAGTTCAGGACGTTATTTGTGGCATTGCAGATACAACTATGGATAACACAAGTTGTTCAATGAATGAATGGATATTTACTGAGTGTCTACTCGTTCATTCATTCATTCAACAAATATTCATTGTGTATCTACCATGTTTCCTACTCCAGGAACACAAAGATGAATAAGACATAGTCTGCGTCCTCATTAACAGTCTAGGCAGGGAATTCCAGTAATAAAGGTCTATATAAAGTGCTATGGAGCGGAACTGCTGCTGGTGAAATTCACAGCCGGCTTCACAGAGAAGATGACAATTGAGTTGGGCTGTGGAGAATGACTCAGGGTTCACCAGGAAAAGAAGGGGAGAAGGGTATTCCAAACAAAGGTGTGAAGACATAGAAGCATCAAACACAGAGGAGTATTTTGGGTTTCCTAGGATGGGGTGTGGGGTAGCAAGTAGTAAAAGGTAAGCCTGGGAACTTTGACTGGGGCTAGATAGTAAAGTCCTGAAAGTTAAACTAGGGAGGTTGTATTTCATCCCGTGCACGGGTCATAGATGTGTTTGAAGCAGTTTTCTTGTTTGCGGGGACAGGCATGGTCGTGCAGGCTGAGCTAAGTGAACAGACAGCCCTCATTTAGGCGACGGGCCAGAGTGTCTCTCCCACCTCACTCCACTCCCCTCCCATAGGAAGAGGCTGTTACTGCGGTTCCCGGGCTCTGTCCTGCCTCCAGAACGCTCTTTATAGCCCTCGGGGGTGCGGATGATTCCTTTAGCTCCCTCCTCTCAGATCCCTGAGGTCCAGAGTCAACCTCCTTCTATCTTAAATCTCTTTCGCTTGATGTAAGATGAGCAGGGGATTAGGAGCCTGAATGGGTTGGATAGTGTCTGCGGCTGGGCGAGCCAGGATACCTAAGATTTTCCTATCCCTAAGATGGGATACCTAAGATTCTCCTGCTTCAGCAAAGGTGGCAGAGACAGAACATGGAGAAAAACATGACCACGTATCTTCACTGTTATACCATTCTCCATCTGTGCTGCTCAGGCACCCCCAAAAGGCTGACTTGTCATCACCCCCCGTCAATCCACCCCACCCTCACCCCAGCGCGTGTGCACACATCACCACCACCACCATCAGGGCAAGCCACAAGCAGTGTTGCCAAACACCCCGCTGGGTTATGCAACCAGCTTCCCGAGTAGGGCGGGGTGGCTAGAGGTGGAACCTGGGGAGGGCCACAGGTCCCGGAGGGAGCTGGCTGCCTAGCCTGCTTGCCTGCTGGGCTGACCGCAGTGGCCCCAGGGGGCGGGGGCAGGGCTGCCCTTTTATCAGTGCCCTGCAGGGTTGCACCCGCCACCCCCTGGCTTCCTCTCTCAACAGACGGAAAGGGAGGCAGCCACAGGGTGCAAGGGAGGGCTGGGCGTTATCCTAGGCTGCAGAGCCCGGCGGTTACCCCGGATGGCTGGGGGAGGTGTTGGAGGGGGTCTGGGACCAGGGAATAGTGAGGCCCCTCTTACTAAAGTAAGAAAAGGGAGATAAAAACTGAGGCCCAGATGGTGGAGACAGATCTCCTAAGCCATCCACTGGTTTTTCCTTGTGTTCTGGTTTGGGTGAGGATAGAATAAAAAAGTCTTTGAAGAGGTTCCTTTCCACAGATAAGAATTCTTAGAGGATTGACTCAGGAGTTGAGGACACTGAGCCCTACTCTCAGGCCAAAAGGGTCCAGAGAGTTGGGTAAGATTGAGGTTCCCAGACCTGGGCGACTATGAGTTATGCCCTGCTAGCAGAGCCCCGCACTGAATCCGAAACAGATGAAGGCTGATAAATGAGTCCAGAATAGTCCAGAAGAAAAAACCCCTGGAGCTTAATTCTAAATCTAGAGAGAGGAGCAGGTTGCATGGTGCAGAGGAGAATGAGGGAGGGTCAGATCTTGAACCTTAAAACCTGGACTTGAGTCCCTGCATTCATGGTCATGGGTTACGTGGCTTTGGGCAGCTCAACCTTTCTGAGCCTTGCTTCCTCACCGGGGAAATGGAGATAATGGAGTTTTGGGGAAGATAAAGGGAGTTTTGGGGAAGCTAAAAAGAGATCAATAAGAAAGTGAGTCTGTTATTATTAGGAGATAGAAGCTTAGAAACCTGGAGCCCAGAGTGCCTCAGGGGCTTGGGAATTGAGAACAGTCTATCTGGAAGCCAGACTCTGGTGGAGAGATACCTGGGCCAGAGCTGAAGCCGGTAGGCAGCCTGGTTCTGGGAGAGAACCAGGACCAGGATGCGGCAGTGTTTGGGGGGGAGGGGTGGTACACTTCCAGGAACTAGCTCTGGGACCATGGCTCTCCCACCCCAGCACTACTGGGCGGGGCCAGTTGTAGCCACACCATGGGCATGGTGCCAGCCTTACAGGCTTCAGTCACCTTCCAGGAACCCCAAAACCCCCACCCCCACCCCACCCTGTTGCAATCCTCTGCAGTGGGCGGAGCTGCCTAGGAAGTCCCACCCTCTGCTCCTTAGAGGATGGAAGGCTTGATGCCTGACTGTTTCCTGCTTTAAACAGGCAGCCTGCTCATTCCAGCCTCCTGTCTTTGCTCTTCCTGCCCCCTTGCACCAGAATGCTCTCCTTGGCCCTTTTTACCAAGCAGGGGGCAGTACAGAGTGGAAACGAGATCTGGGTTTGAGTCTCAGTTCACACTTAGCAGTGTGGACTTGGGCAAATTATATAGCTTCCTTGAGCCTCGGTTTCCCCTTGGTAACTGGGGAGAACAGAGCTTCTTGTTAGGGATCAGATGAGACAATGTACACATCGTGCTTATACACAAAGGACATTAATGTTGGATCCCTTCCTCTGATCTACTCTCCAAGACCCAGCTCAGTTCAAGTTCTGTCTCCACAACATTTTCTCTGGCTACCTCAACACTTACACATATTTCTCTTGTCTAACTCCTTTTGCAATTATTATATGTACCAGAGAATTAATAACCTCATTTAAATATTTTCTTTTCTGGGACTTCCCTGGTGGCACGGTGGTTAAGAATCCGCCTGCCAACGCAGGGGACATGGGTTTGAGCCCTGGTCCGGGAAGATCCCACATGCCCCAGAGCAACTAAGCCCGTGCACCACAACTACTGAGCCTGTGCTCTAGAGCCCATGAGCCACAACTACTGAGCCCACGTGCCACAACTACTGAAGCCCGCGTGCCTAGAGCCCGAGGTCCACAACAAGAGAAGACACCTCAATGAGAAGCCTGCACACCACAACGAAGAGTGGCCCCCACTCACCGCAACTAGAGAAAACCTGCACGCAGCAATGAAGACCCAATGCAGCCAAATAAATAAAATAAAAAATATGAATAAATTTATTAAAAAATTTGTTTCTGGGCTTCCCTGGTGGCGCAGTGGTTGAGAGTCCGCCTGCCAATGCAGGGGACACGGGTTCGTGCCCCGGTCCGGGAAGATCCCACATGCCGCGGAGCGGCTGGGCCCGTGAGCCATGGCCGCTGAGCCTGCGCGTCCGGAGCCTGTGCTCCGCAACGGGAGAGGCCACAACAGTGAGAGGCCCGCGTACCGCAAAAAAAAAAAAAAAAAAAAATTTGTTTCTTTTCCAATTGAACCATATGATTTTGTGTTTTGTTGCATCGTCTTGTAATAGTGATGACATAAACAGTATTATACACAACTTATCATGAGCATCATAGTTTAATGGTGAAGAGCACAAGTTTTAGAATCAGAAATGCCTGCATTCAAATCTTGGCTCTGACAGTCACTTTGAGATCTCAAGCAAATTCTTTAATCTCTCTGAGCCTAGTTTTACCCATCTGTAATTTAGGGATAGTAGCAATACTTACCTTACATGTTATTGTGAGAAGTTAACAACTGGGTATGTATGTTTAATTTAGTGATTCAGTGTCTGGGATATAGTAAGCACTATTAAATGGCACATATATGGTACATCTATTATTATCAAATAAATATATTAAATTAACTTATTGTTAACTAATGGGTAAATTTCTTGTGAGGGGTTGCATTTTATGTTTTGTCTTTTTTATATATACCTCAAGGTGTCTAGTTCTGAGTACAGTATACGTCACTCACCCAACAAATATTTATAGAGTATTTAACAGATTGCTAAATTTGGAGGATACCAAGATGACTAAAGAGGGAGCTTTGGGGGCTTCCCTGGTGGCACAGTGGTTGAGAGTCCGCCTGCCGATGCAGGGGACACGGGTTCGTGCCCCGGTCCGGGAAGATCCCACATGCCGCGGAGCAGCTGGGCCCGTGAGGTCCTTCCAATGCAAGGGACACGGGTTCGATCCCTGGTTGGGGAACTAAGATCCCACATGCCGGGGCGGGAGCAGCTAAGCCTGCGTGCCACAACTACAGAGCTTGCGCGCCTCAACGAGAGGGCCCACGCAGTTCAAAATACAGAGCCCGTGCACTCTGGAGCCCTCTCCACACCTAGGGAGAAACCCGAGTGGACCGCTTGCTGTAAGGAAAAGACCCCGCATGCCTCAACAAAGATCCCGTATGCCGCAACTAAGACCCTACGCAGCCAAATAATAATAATAGGGAAAATAAATAAGTAAAATAAATGTCACACCAACCAAAATGAATAAAGTGCTAAATTGGTTCAAATAAATAATATTAAAAAAAAAGAGTGAGCCTTGCCTTTGGGCAGACTCATGTATAAACATGTGATGTGATATGAGAATGAATAAGTTACATTCCGGGAAACAGAGAAAAAGGAGTGACTAACTTTCTCAATGAAGGCCTCAGGGAGGAGGTAACCTTTCAACTAGTCTTGAAAAAAGAAGAATCTGAATTTTCTAGGGAGAAAAATGGGGGACAGAATTCTGGGAAGAAGAAACAATATGTGTAAATACATAGCTGTGAGGGGAAAGTCTATAAAGGTTTGATCAGTTACAGAGTCTGGAAGTCCAGGGGTATAAAAGGAGTTTTGGGTGGAGGGGAAGTTTCCCACACTTTCCTGGGACAGTAGGGTAGGTCATGGTGACCAGGCTCAGGGCCCACTCCCTGCCAGGAGCCTAGTTGCCTATCAAAGTTCTCAGATAGTCCTTTCCTTCCAAGGACCCTGGGGCAGGTTGGTCTGGCCCTCCCTGGGAAGACTCAGGGCTTTCCTGAGGTGCTTCCAGTCTCTTGGAGTGACCATCTGGGCCAAACCAACAAGAAGGGAGCATCCTGGGATTGTCTTCACTGTGTGAGTCCGGGTCCCTTTGATTCCCCAAGTCTCATGTATGGTGATGGAGAGCCAGGATGAGGGTTGTCTAATTTGCTCAGTGTCTCTGGGCCACTGCTCAAATTCTCTGGTGTTGAAAGTTCTTCCCCTGAAGGCTATCTCCACACCAGGGCCTCCCAATCTCCCTGGTTCTCGTCTGTGCTCTTTCTGGTTGCAGCTGAAACCACGTTCCTAGCCTGGTTGCTGCTATCTCTGGCCTTGTTTTCCCCAAAGAGATCATTTGCCAGAGAATGAGATACCCATGGGGAGGAAGGTCAAGGGCTCCTGGGCCACATCATCCCCCAAATATCAGCTTCCCTTTTCCAGAATGGAGAGAGAGAAAAAGAGAGATCCATCTGAGGATTGGTGGAGAGCCAGCCTCTCAGTCGTCCAGACAGGAAATGAAAAGCAGACTTCATTGCCTCTCTCTCTCTGGTGGGAGGAGAGATGGAAAGAAGGAAGAAGGGAAAACCAAGAGCTGGAAAAGAAGAGTGAGCTGGAGCAATTCAATCCAGATAAAATCCTCTGAAACTGAAAGTATGTATTCCCTTGTTGTCCAGTGTTTAGGACGCGGCACTTTCACTGCCAGGGTCTGGGTTTGAACTAAGATCCTGCAAGCTGTGAGGCATGGCCAAAAAAACCCATTCTCTGTTTACCATCTGCCTTTCCTTCTCATACCCTAACACCCCTCCTCCATCCTAATACCTTCCTGCCTCAAGGACCTCTAAACCATTTGTACTACTTTTAATTTTATTTTTAAAATAATCCATCCACTCCCCTTCATAGCCAGAACTACAAACTTGTAGACACTGTAAATTTCCTTGCCCCTCTCCGTCTCCACTGAACTTTCCTGGAAAGCAAAACAAAACCAAACAAAACATTTCTGGTTAAGTCCAACAATTCAGCTTCTCCACATCTATACCTGGGCAGCTAAATATTAATGGAGGAAATCTCAGAATCTAGTATACTTCAAATTTATGCCCCCCAAACTCAACATTGACAAATCATTCTATAGTTCCCTAGTAAATTATTTTTTCTACTCTGCTCAATAACTATTTCACACTTTCTCTCTTCTAAAATCTCCAACACCCCCTCCACTTCCCTCTCAGCAGATGACCTTGCCCATATTTCATTGATAAAATAGATGCGATTAGATGAGACTGTCCTATCTTTCCAATACCAAATCTACCAGCTTACTTGCATCTACATGCTTGACCTTCTACCTTATTAAGATGAAAGTAGTATCCCTGTTCCTAGCCATACCCTCTCAGCTCTGTGAAGAGCTGAGAAAATTAGATTCCTCTGAGTGCACAGCTAACATTCAATTCTGCACCGCAGCAAAGTGATGTCGACTGCATGGATTCGGTCATGAGCAAGAATGATAAAATAATTCAGAGGTACGGCTGAATCACAAGGTGGCAGTCTTAAGAGTTCATCCAGGTAGAACTCCCCGCCCATTCCCTCGGATGAAAACAGCAGCTATATAATCCCAGGAAGCTTCCTCTTTACGTCTTAAGTTCCATCATAGCTGTATGTTGGGGAGACACTTCCTATACCTCTGAGACAAAGCCAGACTGTTATTAGGTCAGAAAGATGCTACCTTCTTCTGTTTCCTTAAGACCTGCTTCACTGTCAGGGAGTGCCCCACTGAGCACCCAAGACTTGAGGGAGGTGTCCTCACCAGTCATCCTGTAGAGGGCATATGCCCACATCTCCAGGCCATAAGCTGTAGCTGCCAACACTGCTGTCTGTGATTACCGCTGTTTGTGCTGTTTCCCATTCTGCAGTGGCTGGAGTAGAAGCAATCTATGATTGCTTTAGCAAGAGGCAGAGCAAGCCCTGGGCTAGGAGTTAGAGTGCTCAGCTAATAGAAATGCATTCAACTCCTTTGGCTTTTTGTTGTTTTTTGTTTTTGGCTGCAGAAGGCTTGAGAGATCTTAGTTCCCCAACCAGGGATTGACCCCGGGCCATGGCAGTGAAAGCGCCGAGTCCTAACCACTGGACCACCAGGGAATTCGCTTATTTTTATTGAGTAGAGTTCCCTGTGCTATACAGCAGGTCCTTGTTGGTTATCTATCTTATATAGAGTAGTGTGTATATGCTAATCCCAAACTCCTAATTTATCCCTTCCCCCACTCCTTTCCGCTTTGGTAACCATAAGTTTGTTTTCTGTGTCTCTGGTTCCATTTCTGTTTTGTACATAAGTTCATTTGTATCTTTTTTTTTTTTTTAGATTCCACATATAAGCGATATCATATATTTGTCTTTCTTGGTCTGATTTACTTCACTTAGTATGATAATCTCTAGGTCCATCCATGTCGCTACAATGGCATTATTTCATCCTTTTTTATGGCTGAGTAATATTGCATTGTATTTATATACCACATCTTTAATTATTATTATTATTATTAGCTGTGTTGGTTCTTTGTTGCTGCACGCGGGCTTTCTCTAGTTGCAGTGAGCAGGGGCTACTCTGTTGCGGTGTGCGGGCTTCTCATTGCAGTGGCTTCTCTTGTTGCGGAGCACGGGCTCTAGGCGCGCGGGCTTCAGTAGTTGTGGCGCACGGGCTTAATTGCTCCGCGGCATGTGGGATCTTCCCGGATCAGGGAACAAAGCCGTGTCCCCTGCATTGGCAGGCGTAGTCTTATACACTGCGCCACCAGGGAAGCCCTATACCACATTTTTTTATCCATTTATCTGTCGATGGACATTTAGGTTGCTTCCATATCTTGGCTTTTACAAATAGTGCTTCAATGAACATTGGGGTGCATGTATCTTTTTTATTATTATTTATTAAATAATTTTTGGCTGCGTTGGGTCTTAGTTGCAGCACTCGGGCTCTTCGTTGTGGTGCGTGGACTCCTCTCTAGTTGTGGCGCGTGGGCTCCAGAGCGTGTGGGTTCTGTAGTTGCTGTGCGCGGGCTTAGTTACCCTGTGGCATGTGGGATCTTAGTTCCTTGACCAGGGATTGAACCAGCGTCCTCTGCATTGCAAGACGGATTCTTAACCACTGGACCACCAGGGAAGCCCCTATCTTTTTAATTTATTTATTTACTTTTTGCGGTATGCAGGCCTCTCACTGTTGTGGCCTCTCCCGTTGCGGAGCACAGGCTCCGGACGCCCATGCTCAGCGGCCATGGCTCATGGGCCCAGCCGCTCCACGGCACGTGGGATCTTCCTGGACCGGGGCATGAACCCGCGTCCCCTGCATCGGCAGGCAGACCCTCAACCACTGCGCCACCAGGGAAGCCGCCCTATCTTTTCGAATTATAGTTTT
Organism: Neophocaena asiaeorientalis asiaeorientalis; assembly: GCF_003031525.2. Taxonomy (NCBI): domain Eukaryota; kingdom Metazoa; phylum Chordata; class Mammalia; order Artiodactyla; family Phocoenidae; genus Neophocaena; species Neophocaena asiaeorientalis. The sequence continues at coordinate 25,077,303 of NW_020185339.1, read as the reverse complement.
CTTAGGATATTTGCCCAGGAATAGGATTGCAGGATTATATGGTAACTCAGTTTTTAGTTTTTTAAGGAACCTCCATACTGTTCTCCATAGTGGATGTACCAATTTACATTCCCACCAACAGTGTAGGAGGGTTGCCTTTTCTCCACACCCTCTCCAGCATTTATTATTTGTAGACTTTTTGATGATAGCCACTCTGACTGGTGTGAGGTGATACCTCATTATAGTTTTGATTTGCATTTCTCTAATAATTAGTGATTATTATTAGTTGAACATCTTTTCATGTGCCAAACAGAGAATCTTCTTTCCTAAACATCACTGGAGAAATATTGACAACTTTTTGTTGTTGTTGTTGTTGAGGAGGGGAATTCTTTTTTTTTAATTTATTTAATTTATTTATTTTTGGCTGAATTGGGTCTTCATTGCTGCGCGCAGGCTTTCTCTAGTTGCAGCGAGTGGGAGCTACTCTTCGTTGCGGTGCGCGGGCTTCTCACTGCGGTGGCTTCTTTTGTTGTGGAGCACAGGCTCTAGGCGCACAGGCTTCAGTAGTTGTGACTCGCGGACTCAGTAGTTGTGGCTCGCGGGCTCTAGAGCGCAGGCTCAGTAGTTGTGGCGCACAGGCTTAGTTGCTCCGCGGCATGTGGGATCTTCCCAGACCAGGGATCGAACCCGTGTCCCCTGCACTGGCAGGCGGATTCTTAACCACTGCGCCACCAAGAAAGCCGAGGAGGGGAATTCTATGCAGACTATCTCCTTCTATGAAGACAAAGTATAATTCAAATGATTAGGTTTCAGCTTCAGTCAATCTTGTGAACTGCGTATGGCCCTAGGCAATTTGAGTCACTTTTCTGAGTCTCTGGTTCCATTCTAGAATGGAAAAACAGAACAACAAAAACTCCTCTCACTATCTCTCTCTGAGGACATGAAATATGGCTCCTTCCACACTTAGGTTTATGTTAGAGTGGCAAGAGATAGAAACATAGTTGTTTTTCATTTTTGTTTTTTTCTTTAAGTGAATCCAAACCTCAGCGTGAACTCCCAGAAGCTGATTTTGGTCAATTAATTCATCTTGGGAGAGCCCACTTATGACTAAACTTAAAAGAGCATGATATATAAGCCATACAGTTCATTTACATAGTTCGACATAAAACTTACAGTAGCCTAGGCAATTCTATTGACTGATCGAAATAGTTGGCAATTTTGGAAGTCAAATATTATAATTAGAAGGTTGTTTAGTGAACAAGTGATTCAAATTAGCTGGATAATTTTAATGTCTAATAGAACTGCATCCCTCACCTTTGTAAATATATAAGATATTCACTTGGCCAAACGGAATGCTCTTCCCTAAACATCGCAGGAGACATAGTGACAAAAAAAATTTTTTTTTTTTGGTTGGAGAGGGAGAATTCTATGCAGATTATCTCTCCCATCTATGAAGACAAGCTACAATTCAATTGATTGGGTTTCAGCTTCAGCCAAGTTAATATAACTGATTCTGTTTATGTTCACTTCAGCCATTTTATTATAATTGATCGGGTTAGAGTCTGATTGTGTTAGGGCTTCAGCCATTTTACTTTAAGTGATTAGGCTGCTAGAGCTTTAGATATGTTGATAGAATTATGCTTTCCTGGCCTTCCGTGGTGGTGCAGTGGTTAAGAATCCGCCTGCCAATGCAGGGAACACGGGTTCGAGCCCTGGTCCGGGAAGATCCCACATGCCGCGAGCAGCTGAGCCCATGTGCCACAATTACTGAGGCCCAGGCACCTAGACCCTATGCTCCGCAACAAGAGAAGCCAGCACAGTGAGAAGCTTGCGCACCACAACGAAGAGTAGCCCCTGCTCACTGCAGCTAGAGAAAGCCTGATGCAGGAACGAAGACCCAAAGCAGCCAAAAATAAATAAATTAAATAAATTAAAAAAAAAAAAAAAAGGGCTTCCCTGGTGGCGCAGTGGTTGAGAGTCCGCCTGCCGATGCAGGGGACACGGCTTCGTGCCCCGGTCCGGGAGGATCCCACATGCCGCGGAGCCGCTGGGCCCGTGAGCCATGGCCGCTGAGCCTGCGCGTCTGGAGCCTGTGCTCCGCAAGGGGAGAGGCCACAACAGTGAGAGGACCGCGTACCCCCCCCAAAAAAACAAAAAAGTGAGGGCACTTCTCCACAATGTGAGTGGTAGCACTCCAAATTGTGCAACATAGTGGAATTGCCCCCAGCCTCCTTTTCAGTTTTCATTTTCTCCATGACACCTATCACTACCTAACCTTCTATAGAGTTTACTTATTTCTTTGGTTATTGTCTGCTTCTGCTACTCAACTAGAATGCAAATTTCACGATACTTGTTTGTTTTGTATCCCAGAATGAAAGGCTGGCCCACTGACGGCATTCAATAAATATTTGTTGAATGAATAGAAAGAAACATTTACTCATGATTAGAGTCTTACTTTTTTAATGAATAAAATGGAATCATACCACATAAATTCCTCTGCAACTTTTCTTTTTCTTTTTTTTTTTTTTTTTGACTCACTGCTAGGCATGTGGGATCCCCCAACCAGGGATTGAATCTGTGCCCCCTGTAGTGGAAGGGCAGGGTCTTAATCACTGGACCACCAGGGAAGTTCCCCTCTGCAACTTATTTTTGTCATTTAGAATGCCATTGCCATTTCTCCAGGTAAATGCAACAGCTCTAACATACATTTTTTATAAACTGCATATTATTCTACAGTCCGGGTGTACAATAATTTATTCAGCTATTCCCCTATTGATAGACAATAATTTTTTTTTTACCATTATAAACAATGTTGCAATATGTGTTCTTATGTATGTATCATTATGTGCTGGCTGTGTTTTTAATTCTCTAGGAGAGGATGTGTCCACGTTTAATTTTACAGGATATTGCCATAATACTTCCCAAGAGAGCATAACAGTTCCAACTCCCACAATCATCTGGTCCCACTACCGCAGCTACCTAAGTTTGCATTCAAGGTGTTTCACAATCTGGCTACCTTTCCAGTTTCCTCTCCAGCTTCTTTCCCATTTCTTTATTTGAATCCTCTGTCCCATGAAATCAATCCCTCAAAGATTTACACAACCATGAAGACATTATATTAAGTGAAATAAGCCGGACACACAAGGACAAATATTATATGATTTCACTTATGTAAGGTACTAGAATAGTCAAATTCGTAGAGACTGAAGTAGAATAGTGGTCACCAAAGTCTGGGGAAGGGGAGGGAGAATGAAGGGTCATTGCTTATGGGTTCAGAGCTTCAGTTTGTGATAATAAAAAGTTCTGGAGATGGAGAGTGGTGATGGTTGTGTAACAATATGAATATACTTAATGCCACTGAACTTTACACTTAAAAATGGTTAAAATGGCAAATTTTATGTTATTAATAAAAAATAAATGAAAATATTTTAATTAATTTTACAATTTAAAAAGTGAAAAAAAATGTCTTACACATCCCAGCCTCTATCCCTTTGTTCATACCAAACCCTACCTATCATTCCATCAATGCGTGAATGAATCAAGTCCTAACTCAACACCTCCTTTTCTCCTGAACTTTGACATCTCCACCCCCAGATCCCCAGGGATCACTTCCTTCTCAATATCTGTGCCCCTTATCTGGCATTTAATCCTAAACTCCCCTTTGATTTGCTCATTCTTCTTTATATTTTGCATTTTCACAAATATTCATTCCATTCAGTAAACACTGTTTGAGTATTTACGAATTGAGGGCTAGGTGCTAAGGAAATAAAATGAATGGGACAAAGCATTGCCCCAGATGGCAAGTCTGATGACTTAGATTGATGTATTACAACATGACTATGACCAGAGCCATGGATGGCAGCAAGGAGGAAGTGTCCAACTCCACCTGGGGATATCATGGAAGGCTTCATGGGAGAGGATATTGATTGATTTTATCCTTTAAAAAAATAGCTTATTTTTCTCCTTTTGAAATAGCACCCACACATTTTTTTTTTTTGCGGTATGCGGGCCTCTCACTGTTGTGGCCTCTCCTGTTGCGGGGCACAGGCTCTGGACGCACAGGCTCAGCGGCCATGGCTCACGGGCCCAGCCACTCCGCGGCATGTGCGATCTTCCCGGACCGGGGCACGAACCCGTGTCCCCTACATCGGCAGGCGGACGCTCAATCACTGCGCCACCAGGGAAGCCCTACCCACACATTTAAAAAATTTTATCTATTTATGTATTTATTTTTTGCTGCATTGGATCTTCATTGCTGCGCGCAGGCTTTCTCTAGTTGCATTGAGCGGGGGCTGCTCTTCATTGTGGTGCGAGGGCTTCCAGGGAATCCCCCAGCATCCACACATTTTAGGACACCTGTAAAACATGGAAACAGGCTCTTACTGAGGCTGCGCTCTAGAGCCTGTGAGCCACAACTACTGAGCCCACACGCCACAACTACTGAAGCCCGTGAGTCTAGACCCAGTGCTCCGCAACAAGAGAAGCCACCAAAATGAGAAGCCCTCGCACCGCAACGAAGAGTAGCCCCCGCTTGCCGCAACTAGAGAAAGCCGCTCATGGCAATGAAGAAATAAATTAATTAATTAATTAAAAAAAAAGAAAATATGGAAACATTGAAAAAAGTCCTAGCACTTCAAAACAGCCACTGGTTACATTTTGGTGTATTTACTTCCAGTCTTCTCCTCCACATATTTTTAATAAACTGCTTGTAACCATATATACATGATTTTATCTTATGTGGGTATATAGAGACAGTAGGGGGAGGGCAACATGCATTTTCCATTTGATTGGTTCTTAAAGGTTTTCCAGGTGAAGAGGAGAGGGAAGCAGGAACAGCAATGACCGTAGAGCTTTAACGCTAGGTAGGACCCGAAAAAACTGTCGTTTGGGGTTTCCCTGGTGGTGCAGTGGTTGAGAGTCCGTCTGCCGGTGCAGGGGACACGGGTTTGTGCCCCGGACTGGGAAGATCCCACATGCCGCGGAGCGGCTGGGCCCGTGAGCCATGGCCGCTGAGCACACGCGTCCGGAGCCTGTGCTCCGCAAGGGGAGAGGCCACAACAGTGAGAGGCCTGCGTACTGCAAAAAAATAACAAAAAAAAAAACCTCTGGTCTGAGCCTCTCCATTTTCCAAAAGTGGCAGCTGTAGTCCAGAGAGGGTACAAGGACTTTATTAAGGCAAAGTCACAACAAGAACTAATGTCTCTTATCCAGCCAGTTGTCTTCCCTCCACAGCACATTTACTCAAGAGGTTGGAGAGCTAAGAATCAGCCATCTTCTGGAACAATGTCTGACTGTTAAAATTTGTCAGTTACTCCACAAAGAAAGAGGAGCCAACCCCCTCCCCCAAACAAACCACATTACATATTTTTCCTCCTCGTGGTCCCTATAGAACATCTGGCACTGGTATAGGGTATTTCAGGTAGGACTGGGATACAGGGAGGCTGTATTACAGGTCAGAGGAGTGGATTGTGGGTTAGAGCATGGTTTTAGAACCAGACCTCCTATGCCCAAATGTATAGCTGTCAATTAATAGTTGTATGGCCTAAGTAAATTATTTAACTGCTCTGAGCTCCACTTTTCTCATTTGTAAAATGGGAGTAATAACCATCTACTTCATAAGTTTTTTAAAAAATATATTAAATAATGTATTCAAAGATTTAGCATGTGCCTGGTACATAGTAAGTGGTCAATAAATGTTGGTATTATCATTAAACTGCCAAGCCAAGGACTATCTTGTGATTCCAGGCACAATGCTAAATGTTTGAATGACTCCTCATGGGAATAGATAAAGGATATACCCTTGCTTGTTCCAGATTTGGGGCTTGTCACCTGGAACTTTACCAGAAAATCATATATCTTCCTTCATAGCGTATGTTAGCTCTGTAGTTTGTTTTGTATTGTTCTATACTTTTCTCTTAGGCACTCTGACTCTGCTCTGAAATTATTAGAAAGACTCCTGGGTTTGGATGCTCGTCTTGGAGAGTTCCTAAAGACATAATTTTTAGAGATGGAAGAAAAAAAAACCCACAAAAACCTTTGGGGGACAATATAACGCAATAGAAGGTGTCGCTGACCTAAGCGGGGGTCAGGGGCCAAAGAACTGAGGGGTGGGGGAAAGCTAAACTTCATCAAAATTCTTCCCTATTGTGAAATCTCTGCATTCAGTAAACTTCTCTTTTCTCATTTTGCAACGGTTTGTCCCTACTGGAAAACCGCAGGCCTTGTTCCCTATACCCTTCCTTATCCTGGACTCTTTATCCCTTTGTCCTTCCTACTCTCCCCTCTCTAGTCTCCAAGGCTCTAACATCCCGTTTCACGTCCGGCCAAAGAAAATCTGCTTTTAGAAACTCCCTGGGTCAAGCAAAGTCTAGGCCTCCACCTCAGGAAGATTGTTACTGTTAGCAATCAACCTCTAGAGGCCTTGGTTTATCTAAATAACACGCTGGGCATCTTGTGCCTTTACTCTATGGCTGTGCAGACTTTCTGCGAGTATGCTGAAGGGACCTGAGCGAGTCTGAAGGAAGAGCTAGCAGTGTTTCCCAAAGCAACCGTGGACATCAGGGACCTAATGGAGGCTCTGGAATGGGGATTAGGGTAGGATTCCGTCGAGAGCTGCCTGTGTTAAGGGCTAAAGAGACACAGCGCTCCCTACAGGGAGTGCGAATTAAAGTTGCTAAATCCGGCCGACGATATCATGTGCCCTCAGCCCGGCCAATTGAAAATTAATAATCGCTTCCTCTGTTCCCCATGGAAACAACCCCGCCCCACTGACCCTCCCGCCCCATTTATTAGTGAGGTTTTGTTGTTTTATTGAGTGTTTAAACTGACAATCAAATATCTGCACCTTCTGGCTGGACACCTTGCTTCCGCTAAGTAAGCTAGTACACTGATTGGTTAATACCGTAATAGCTGACACCTGGGAGCCCAATAACCCTCATTGTGGGCGGGATCTAATGAGGATTTAGGGCCAATCAGCGGCGGCGTTGTCTCTGCGGCTCCACGTCGGCACCAGCTGCGGGGCAAGATGGAGGCGCTGATTTTGGTAGGAGCTGGAGGGGTGGCCGAGATGCTGCGATGTCCAGAGGGGCCGGGAGTCGGGGTTCAGCCTGAGTGGGAGGGGGGTAGAAGGGGAGTTCCGGGTAATCCTCGGGGTCCGAACGTTCTGCCGGTCCCTGGAATAAGCCTGTGGCCTAGTGCAGGAGCTAAAGCCTCGGTTTAGAGTAGGAAGCTCTGCCGGGGAGAGGGCCGAGTCAGTGGAAAGTTGAAGGGAGCACATGGAGTCCTTAGGACACATAGGATCATGAGCGTACTGGATTGGGGTCCTTCAGATTCCCTCTGATTATGATCATTGTGGATGATATCCTGATTTGAGTTCCCCCCAAACTCCAAACTCGCCTCAAATTGTCAGAGTAGGGTGCAGGTGTTTGTCATCACAGGCTCCTCCTGGCAGTTGTCACAGTGTGACTCTCCGTTGATAATTCCCTGTCATATTCCTTCAAAAAACACGATTTTCTTCTTCGGCTTCCTACTATGTAGATTTGGCATCATGAGGAATCAGTATTCCATCAGAGTTCTGGAATACCTGGTAGAGTCAGCATGGATTGTGGAATATTTTTCCTTATTCTCGACTCCTTATTCTGTTCTCCTTTCTCTCTTCATTTAAACTTTGGGAATTCTTATTGTGGGATCTGGGATGCCCACTATTCCTCTGGTTATATAAGAATTTTGGGGGCTAAAGGGCGCCTTTTCGCTCCCCTGTCCATGTGACCCTTTTCTCTTGTTCAAAAAAATAAAATACTATTACCCTTTCTTTAGAACTGAACCAGAGCGTTTCTCTCAAAACTGTGCCCCCCCGCCCCCGCTTTTTCAATTTGGGGATTTTAACATATATATATGTGGGTGTAGGAGTTTTGCTCCCAGCTCCTTCCTTAATTGAGTTGAACTCTAGGCCTTTTTTTTTTTCCTTCAGCTCTTCACATGTACACACCCAGATCCTCATCAGGTAAAAGAGAATAACAGGTTTCAGTTCCCCTCTTTCAAAATGGCAAAGATAGGGATAATTCCTTCCCATCATATGGGTTGGTTAAGTCTAGGTAGAAAGCTTTAAAATCTTATTAAAGACATTTTCTGTACCAAGCGGTTAACCAGTATTCTTTTTTTTTTTTGCACATGAATATTTATAGCAGCTTTATCACAATAGCTAAACAGTGGAAACAACTCAAATGTCCATCTCCTTCTGAATGGATAAACAAAATGTGGCATATCCATACAATGGAATACAATTTGGCAATAAAAAGAAATAAAGCTCTGATACACGCTGCAACATGGATAACCTTGAAAACATATGCTAAGTGAAAGAAGCCAGTTACAAAAGACCACACAGTATATGATTTCATTTATATTAAATGTCTAGAATAGGCAAATGTGTAGAGACAGAAAACAGATTAGTAATTGCCTAGCACTAATGGGAGGAGAAGAGTGATGGGGAGTGATTGCTAGTGGGTATGGGGTTTCCTTGGGGTGATAAAAATGTTCTAAACTTAGATTATGGTGAGAGTTGCATAACTTTATGAATATACTAAATACAGTTGAATTGTACATTTTAAATGAGTAAATGGTATGTGAATTATATCTTTTTTTAATTTTTGAATTTGATTTGATTTATTTTTTTATACAGCAGGTTCTTATTAGTTATCTATTTCATACATATTAGTGTATATATGTCAATCCCAGTCTCCCAATTCATCCCACCACCCCCCACACCCCCCTCCCCCGCCATTAACCAGTATTCTTAACCAGTTAACAGACTGGGATAAATTCTAGGGAATTAGTTTCTTTGGAAGTTTAAGAAATTTTTAGACTGCCCCCTAGATCTGTTTAGAAGGGAGCCTGCCTAGAGGTAAAGGAGTGAGGGCGATATTACTTGAGGAGCCCTTTTAACAAGGGATTTGTGTGTAGTGCTGAACCGAGGGAGTTACATGTGAAAGTCTCTCTCACATTTTCTCTTACCTCAATTCTTGTCTCTGCTTCCTCAGCGAAGTCTGTTTCAACCTGCTTCTTCCTTATATCCATTTTAATCTATACCTAAGATGCTGCATTTACAGATCCTTGCTGACCTGGTCAGGTACCTCTGAAGTTTGCTCTAGAAACCTTACTGATTCTTTGTCATGAGGAACCTGTTCGATGGGGTAAGGGGAAACGAAGGTTTAGGGCAAAGGGCTTCCTCAAGGAAGCACAATCAAGACTAGGATTAGTTTTCGACTCCTAAGCCTCCCAGACCAAGTGTCTCTCTGATGTTATCTCATCATGGGCTTTCCACGTCTTCAATATGCCAAATTGTACTTTCAGCTATCAGTTATATAAAGCTTTTGTTGGGGACAAAGTACCAATAGGTATCATTTCTTGTGCTGGTCACCAGAGTTCTTAGGATATTAAATTAGTATTTTCCTTCCTCTGTGTCAGCCCTTCCCAACGTGTGTGTGTGTGTGTGTGTGTGTGTGTGTGTGCTGTTTACTATTTTCAGTATATTTTAGGCCCCCAATTAAGAATTTATGTACCTTTCTCACCATTCCAGCCCTTCTCAACTGGAGTTCCTGGGGAGAATTAAGCCCTAATGCCCTAAGGCATCATTGTATGTAATGGATCAGCTTCTCTGTTTACACAGTGACACTAGTTTTGTACTATCCTTGGGAGAAGTGACAAAATAATATTTAAATAATTTTCAGTATTCAGTGGTTCAGATGAGGAACCGTGGTTGAGAATCAGGTGGTATTTCCTAAATTTTTATTTCTCTTCTCACTACTCTCACCTACTGGCCCACGAAATTTAGCTCCATCTGGTTCACAATCACCTTTCCTTACTGTTCCTTTTTATCTCATCCGCTCTGTGTGCTCAGCGGCATCCCCTAATTCTTAGGTCACCATCTTTGTTATGAAAAGTATAACGAATTCCCTGGATTTTACCTTAGCTCTCCGCTGAGCTAAAGAGTTTACTGTGCCTGGATAGTATTTAACAAAACACTCCTTAGAGAGGGCAGATACCTTCTAAAGTTCCTTTAGGCTTCCTCCTCTCACATTTCTGTTTCCTGGTTTGGCTGGCCCTCTGGGGAAACCTGATCAAAGCATGTTCTTGTCTCCTCACCTCTACAAGACACGTAGCCACAGGATGTTTAGAAGAAGGGAAGAGTAAGCTAGAGGGGGGCAAGAAGAGCCATCATTTGAAATTTGATCTGATTATGGGAATTTCTAAATGCCAATAGGTTCCCTTCATTTAGGTACTTTACAGTGGGTGGTGTTTCTTGCTTGAATTAGGTAATCCAGCCCTACCTTTCAAGCAGATTTGTCTGATCTTTCTCAGGTCTCTTTTCATCTCCTTCCATTCCCAGTGCTTGATAATAATGCCCCCAGCCCGCATCTTTGGACTCAGCTTTCCTGCTGTCTTCGTACTCTCTTAGTTGTGAATAGAGAGGGATCTCTGCAGGTCACATTCTCCATTAATAACCTATGGAATCTTAAAGATAATGACTTATCCCCTTCCTCCTTCCCCTCTTTACGCTTTTTTTCCTCAAAACTGAATTACTCTAGCAGTCTAGATCCTTACATCTTTCCTCATAGGTTTCACTTTTCCTAATCCTCTCTGGATTCACTTTCTGAGTGCTTTTCCAGTGCTTTCCGGACTAGACTTCTTAATTTTATTCTTACTCTCCCCTTAATAAATTTCTATCCTAAAACAATGACCAGATCCTGAATTCTAAGCCTCATTCAAAAATCAGGGCATCCAGAGTGCACAAGAGTATGTGTATGTATGGAGGAAGAAACTGCAGAATACAATGACTCTTAAAGGTTCGTATTGCTCTGTGGCCTTTGCTTCCTGAATCATCTTAATGGGGCTTTTGTTAAATTCTTTTGGCACTAACAGTAGAGGTACTTGGCCTAACTGCCCCCTCCCCCTGCTCTGGGCAAAGGTATCAATTACATTAAGCCCCCAAAGCACTCCCATCTCGTTCCTGGCAGTCCCCTGTGCCCCTCTCCCAGCTGCGTCCTTGCCGGTGCCTGGCCCGTCCATTTCGTTAGGAGAAGCAATCTCCTCGTTCCTGCACTGTGGAGATATATTTCTCAGCTAGGGCGCGAGCAGTGCCAGCACTGCCCCCGGTGAGGTCCCTGGCAACCATAAAAATTTTTATTGTGATTATGTTGGTGTTGGGGTGTCCATCTGGGTTATTGCACACCTAGTTTAATTGATTGAAGTTTAATTTATTGACACTTCAAATTAAATGATCAGAATAAACTGTGCTGTTACTCTGGCCGGCTTGTTTTAATGGTTGATTGCTGGAAGCAGACCTCGGCTTGAACTAAAACCCCTAAAGAGCAATTGACGCTGCTTCTAACTCTCCCCATGTCATGCCCTCCAAGAAGACCTCGTTATAGATTTCCGACGTATTTATATATTTTTTTTCCCTCTCCTTCACAGTGGTGGGAAAGAGTTGGTCCCCGGCAAGGTATAAATTATATCAGAGGTCTGGGGGAGCTGTCACACAGTCAAAAGAGGAGGAGGGGGCCTCCATGTGAAGAAAGCCAGACCCTTGAGAAGCCAGGTCTTCCCTGGGAGGCAGAGGATGAATGCAATTATCCAGATATTTGAGGGAGCCTAGCGGCAGATTTAGGGTCTTTTTCAGCTAGATACTTGCTACTGTTTTGTTTTTTTTTTTTTTGCGTTACGCGGGCCTCTCACTGCTGTGACCTCTCCCGTTGCGGAGCACGGGCTCCGGACGCGCAGGCTCAGCGGCCATGGCTCACGGGCCCAGCCGCTCCGCAGCATATGGGATCCTCCCGGACCGGGGCACGAACCCGTGTCCCCTGCATCGGCAGGCGGACTCTCAACCACTGCGCCACCAGGGAAGCCCTACTGTTTTTTACTTTAGTCCATCACTGTGCCTTGGTTAGAGTCAGGATACTGACAAGAAAACTGGTTATGGAAAGGGGAGCTAGAGAAGCAAGTAAAGGTTGGAATGGGTAAAGAATTAGTGCCTACCTACCCACTTCTGCTAGAGTAATTAGGAAGATGGAAGGCAGAGCGCCCATGGGCATCTGATGAAGCTGGATGAGGAGGTTGGGTCCATGCACATTATAAGAGATCCGTACTGGCAAGGGCCCTCTCACATTCTGCCTCAGCTGATTCTGCACAGAATAGGCTTTTCCTCAGATCAGATTATTAGAGGAGTTCTCCTGTCCTTAGGTTCCCTGGCCTGTGTCACCTCTTCCGGTGTTTGACTACCCTCACCTCTTCAGGAAGTCTTTCCTGTTGTGTAACCTAAGTCTTACATGCTGCAGATGAAGCCTGCATCTCCTGTTTTGGCTTTTTAGTATTCCCACTGTTAAGGCAGATATCCCCATCCACAGCCAGTTGGCCTGGACAGCTCTGTCTACCAATTTTCTCCAACTCCTTTTCTACTATTTGTGTAGTTTTTAGAGGGAGGCTGAAACTAGGGGAGAGGAGAGCAGTTCTGTCTCGGGGGTTGATTTGGGGGAGCAAGTAGACTGAAAGATGAACACAGAGGCTGTCAATTCAGTCTTTCAGAGACTACCTTTTTGTTTTCAGAAGCAGATGGAGGTTGGGGTGGGGAGTAAATTATGATACAGATCACGAGCAAGGACTCATCAGAAATAGATCTAGCCCCATTTGATTTTTCCCTTTGCTGCATGATATTTAAATGAGAGCTCTTGGATTACCGAACTGGGCGGGCAGGAAGTTCTAATGTTGCTCTCAGGCCTCAGGTGTGGAGTACGGTGATTTCCGCTTGTTCAGTTCATCTCTTCCCAGCAGTGCTCCTCGCTTTGTCCCCTCATTTCTGTAATGCTCTCATTTCCAGAATAGTTGAAGAATTAGGGACTGTGTGACCCCCTGGGCAAAAAATTCTCTAGCAGACAAGCTTTTGGAATTTTAAGAAAGGACCTGAGACTTTGCATTCCTGAAGAGCTTGGGGCCTGGTTATCTTTGTCCTGCCTGTCCCACGGCCGCGAAATTTAATAGTGAAAGCTGGAGGGGTGTGGTGCTGACCTTAGCTCCCCCTGCTGGCTGTGTTAGTTTTCTCAATCATTTATTAATTTATGAAGGCCACACACATACTTCTTGAAGTCATTATTTGGTGCCTGGCAGAGGAGAGGGGGTGATTTACAAAAGTATCACTCATTTCCCCCTTTTCTCCTCCCCTCCCTGCACTGTGTTTTTGTCTTCAGAGAGAATCTCATTTAATTCTAAACCTAGGTCTATGAACTCCTTGAAATCATAAAAATTTGTGAATGTGTATTTTTTCTGGTAACGAGGTCCATAGATTTCGTCAGCTTATCAAAGGGGGTCTGCTGTAACTCAGAAAAGCTATTAACTTATCTAGCTCAGGCCTCTCATTTCACTGATGAGAAAGCTGAGTCCCAGAGAAAGGTGGAACTTGAGTTAATGGCTGATGCAGACTATAATACAGGATTTTAGGAATTTAGAGACATTTTTTCCTGTAGTGGTATGGCAGACTTCTGGTGACCGTGCTTTCATGGTTTGTATCTGTGTCAGATAGGAAGATTCTTTCTAGGTGGCTCTTCCTGCCAACAGTTCTTCCTTCCTAAGACTTGTGTTCAGTTTCCTCTTGACCAATATTTGGTCTCAGGTCAGATGGGTAATGTTCTGTGGTACCTGTGGCTCCTGTTCTTTCCTGAGCTGCGCTGTCTCAATCTAAGCAAACCCCTGGGTAGTGTGTGAAAACTGTCCTCCTCTGGCAAAACCTTTGCCTCATTCTTCTTTTCTTTTCATCTGAAGTCCCCAGGCTTGTGGCTGGCAAATTGGAGCCCTCAATCGCAGAGGAGCTTTTCATTTTAAAGAAATTGGCACAGAATCAGGGAGCAAAATACCTGCTTAGCCATGTGGGGCTGGGAGTGGTATCTAGAAATTTCTCTTGGTTTTGGTTTTGTCTTGGTTTTACTTTATAAATCGGGTTGAGGGAAGAGCATCTTGTTTCTAGTTGATGGAGACCCATTGCCAAGCCAGGGTACTACTTTTTGGCATGGCCATAAAGATTTCTTTACAAGTGGGGAATGAACTTTCTAGGAATCTCAACCAGATTCTTACTTGTGTCCTTTCAGCTTTGTGGATAGCATCCTCTAACTCCACAAAGACTTCTTGGCTCCCTCCCTCCTCCTCCTCCATCCCCCACAAAGGATCAAATAAAATAATTAATCATAGGCCTCAAATATCCTGTCTACCTGCTCCAAACACTACCCTAGTCCTCTTCTGGTGGCGTATCATGATCTTACCCCAGAGTGTCCTCTTACTGTATACATTGTGGATAGACTTAATTCAGTGCTTCTTCAGGGCCCATCTCTCCTAGATTGACTTACAAGACACACAAATAGAGAGCTTTTCTCCAGAGCTGCCTTTTTAATGTTTTTGCTAATGACTATAGTCCTGAGGAAGCTGCAGGTCATCCGAAGGCCCACAGGGGGCAGCACGAGGAATGACTCTTCCCTTCTAGTCCTCTGTGTGCTGGGGTAGGGGATGCTGGGAGATGTTGATGTTTTTCACCAGGCTTCAGAAGCCCGTGATTGAGATAAAAGACTTGTTTGCAGCAGGCTCGTTGCTCATTCGGTGTTGTTTCAGCTCTCCTGAGGAGTCCAGTCTAGTTTTCTTGATAATAAAAATGGACATGAAAATCTATCCGAGCCACCCACCGTCCCAAACACCAGTCTGCCTGCACATCATTTCCAGGCACCATTAGCATTTGAGGTGAAGTTCTGTTATACACTCAGGCTGTGGCTCTCTGAAAGTCAGTGCATCACAGAACTTTGTCTCGAAAGCTTTCTAGCAGCTACCCATTTGGGAATGGGAGGGAAGAACAGACCTTTTAAATACTTTGAACATGGTCCTGAGCTTGTGGTGTCTTTCTCAATAATCAGCGTTTAATGTGTTACAAGGTTAAGCCTAGTCCATTGTCCAGGAAGCCCATTTCTCAAGAGCTGGGAGTTATTTATAAACTTGCCCTTTGTGAAAAACTTAAAATGAAATTACATTATCAGTAATGGCTTCTGGGCCCTTTAAACTGGCTGGTTATGATATGAGAGGAACTCCAGGCCCTCCCCACTCCTGAGAGGTAAAGGCCCCAGGCTGAAGTGGAACCAGCTGCAGTCAGGAGGTGGCAGGAGAAGTAAAGGAGAAGCTGCCAGTTCTGGCTGTAGCAGAGTGGAGAATTAAAGCAGCATTTAAGCTCTTGCCTAAGTTCTCAGCTTTATTTAGTGTGGTCATTTCTTTGGAAGTTTGAAATGACCAGCCTTTTCTCTAGTGCCATCTTACCCTTTTCATACTTACGGTCCCTTCTGGTCTTCTCCTTGCCTGCCTTTGCCTGTATTTTGTCCTTCCCAGGAAGATCCAGGTTTCTATTTTGGGGGTTTCCTTGATTGCGTCTTCTAGGAAGCCAGTGAAAAGAGCCAGGAGCAGGACCTAGGAATCTGTCTCTCTCTTTGCTGGCTGTTTTAGGCACTCTCTCACCCTGTTGGCCACAGAGGACTGTCTGACTGTCCTAGTTGGCTGGCGGCCATGAGGTTTTTTTTTTTTTTTTTTTATTTTTTTGGCTGTGTTGGGTCTTCATTGCTGCGCGCGGGCTTTCTCTAGTTGCAGTGAGCAGGGGCTACTCTTTGTTGCAGTACGCGTGCTTCTCATTGTGGTGGCTTCTTTTGTTGCAGAGCATGGGCTCTGGGCGCACGGGCTTCAGCAGTTGTGGCACACGGGCTCAGTAGTTGTGGCTCGCGGGCTCTGGAGCACAGGCTCAGTAGTTGTGGCGCACAGGCTTAGTTGCTCCGTGGCATGTGGGATCTTCCTGGACCAGGGCTCGAACCCATGTCCCCTGCATTGGCAGGTGGATTCTTAACCACTGCACCACCAGGGAAGTCCTGCAATAAGGGTTTTTCTTTGCTCTGGGATCCCATCCTTTCTAGAGATGCCAGATTTTGTGGCTGCAGGCACGAGTTACCTGCGCCAGATCAATGCCCGGCTTCAACCATTGGGAAGCTCTCTAAGGTTGCTGTGAATGCGGATAGCGAAACAGAGCCAAAGATTTCTAGGGAAAATGTTGTGGGAAAAATGATTTCTTCTAAATTTCCTTCCTTATGGACTGCTTTTCCTCTATTAAGAAAATTCATTCCCATGACTGTCTCCCTGTTGGTGAATCGAGGATCCAAGTTGCTATAGAACTGAGCCTGCTTTATGGGAAGATCTTTCTGTGGCGAATTAGGAGTTAGGAAAGCTGCTTTATTTGTGACTTTTCAGATGAGACTCTAGAGGACGTGCTTCTGCTAGACAGAGTCCCTTAGTTTGAGAGAGTGTTCCATAGAGGAATGCGTGTAGCATGGGCATCTTTAAGGAATGCCTGTCAGAGGATGACGACTTGGTAGTAATATCACCCAAAATGGCCACACCAAAAAACCTGCCTGTACGTGGATGTCTAATTATAAGAGAATCCCCTGCATGCTTACTGCATCAATAAATTTCTACTTTACTCTCAAACTTCATTTATTCTCATAATCATTCAATAAATATTGAGAGTTTAGTATATGTCAGGCATTGTTCTGGACGCTTGTAATAAATCAGTGAAAGAAACAAAAATTTCTGTCCTCAAGAATCCAAGTGGGGAAAGCTTACCTGCTTTATCACCCTGTTCTCAAAAGACTGGGTTCCCTTTACTCTCATTCTTAACTCCTTGAGCTAAGGTTGGTTCTTTGCATGGAACCATAAAGCTCCTGGAGCCTTATGGGATAGTTTACCTTTGTAGAGGCTGCAGATCCTTGGCAGTGAATCTTTCCTGATCACCTTTGGGTCTTTGTTAAACATACGCTCGGAGAATATGTTTGGCCCTGTGAAGGCTGTGGGTTTCCTAAGTAGGACCAGGAAACGGAGGTAGCAAAGCAACACTCTTGTCTCAAAGCACGGGAGAAGGATATCCACGGTAAGTAACGCTGATGAGAAAGTCAAGGGATGTGAGCCTGCAGACACCTTCCGTACACATCCCACGGGCTCCCTTCCCTCCCTCTTCTTCCTTTCCTGTTAGCTGGTTCCCTGGAAGTTGCCGGAGTGAAGGAGCTTTTGCAAAGTGATATGCTTTGAGTTTTAGTGTAACTGTTAAGGCTGAGACTCTGATTTCTTTTTCTTTTCTTTTTCTTTTTTTTTGTGGCTATGCCACACAGCATGCAGAGTCTTATTTCCCCGACCAAGGATCAAACCCGTGCCCCCTGCAGTGGAGGCACGGAGTCTTACCCACTGGACCGCCAGGGAAGCCCCTGATTTCTTTATGGAGCCAGTTTCCTCCAAGGTTGCTTTTTGGTTGTGAAAGAACACTCCACCCCTGCTTCCTTATCTCCAGGCTCCAGAGTGTTTCTTAGACGGAGCCTCTTCTTACTGCTTCTTAACTACCACAAATTCAGATTGCTTTTTGTCTTGGCAAGTTACGTGGTGGTCGTCAGGGTATAGTAGAGGAGTTGAGCTCCTCGGGGAAGTCTTGGAAGATGGATGTCTCGCTGGGCTGCATTCAGAACTGGTGTGTCTGTGTGTGAGTGTGTGCGTGCACGCGTGCTTGTTTCCTTCTGCTCAGTGTGTGGGTGCTTTAGGGAAGGCTTTCTTTATACCTCTGCATTGCTACTGCATCGGGACTGCAGGAACTTCCAAGTACACTAGGGCAGTCAACGCTATTTTCAAAAAGTCTCGTGCAGTGCCTATTAATTAATCTGGTTACATTCCACATTCCATACCCACCTGTGCCTGGGAGACCAGGGAGGGAGAGTAATTTGGAAAATAACTGTAGCATAATATTTGGAAATAACAAATATTAAGCCCTCTGTGAGTCTGGCTCATAGAAATTGTTTCTCTGGTGCTGCTTTGGGTCCTTTGTTGAAATGTCCCCTCCCTCAATTCAGTTCATTTACCACTTGGTCATTCTCAGCGGGAAATGTCTAACTCTAACCAGGTTGGGATAGGGGACCTACAGAGGCACCTCTGTATCCCCTTGCAGCCCCAGTGGGGCCAGGGGAAGGTATCTGGTTTGCTAATGGTGGCAAGAGCCTTCAGGACTGAAGGTATGTTCATATCTCTTCAGGAACCCTCCCTGTATACTGTCAAAGCCATCCTGATTCTGGACAATGACGGAGATCGACTTTTTGCCAAGGTGAGATTCCCTTTCAGATTAGTTTAGGAGCAAAGACAGACTTTTTCTGAGCTTTGGATCTTGGGACTGGCCCAATTAACTCATATTCACCCACACATAATTTTGAGAATTCTTCCATCTACCTCTGACTACTCCAGATAAAACCTAAACTGCTCCTGTCTCTTAGTTGCCCTGCTTCCCTACTTGCCATCCTTAGACTTTGTCATCAACATCAGAACAGGAAAAAACTTTGGAACCTTGGTTTCTGAACAAAGCAGTGTCTAGATGTGAGAAGCAGCCTGCCCATGCCCATCACTCCTGTCCCTTTCTCTTCTACCTCATCATCCTGCCTGGGTTTTTCCAGGGAATTCTCTTGCAGCTCCAGGGTTCCAGTCCTAGGTCTCCAGTCACCACCAAGCTTGTTACCTGCTGAGTTCCCCAGTGGGATGTTCCTAACTTTGGATCTATTGAAAGAGAGGAGAAAGGACACCCGTCTCCTCTCCCTCCATATTCTCCCCCTCCTGGAGAAATTTTTTCTGTCCCTGGTGGATTAACTCCGGGCGAGCATGGCATAAATCAATCAGCAGGTAGAGATTAGTTCAGAATTCACCAGCTGTTCCTCCCTGTAATTGGATGTAACTATGCAGGACACCTTTTGAAACAGTTATCCAGTTACTAAATGCCAGGCCTGTTATAGGTCTTCAGCTGACTGCAGCGGATTAGCCCCTAAAGAGCAGAGCAAGTTAGCAGCCTGCATCTCCACCCCCTTGCCAGGGAGAGCTTGCGAGTGGGCTCCACAGTGTGTTAGCTTGCCTCCCACTTCTTTCAGTTTACTGGAAAGGAAGCTAAGATACAGGAGATCAGAGAGCACAGGCAGGGCTTGCCCTTCTTTAGAGGAGGCTTTTGCAGGCCTTCCCCATTCCTCAGCTCTGCACAGTGAGGGCCTGGTGCCTTTTGTGTTCTCTAGCAGTGTTCCCTGACCTGGGGTGGCACCTGGGAATGGCCTCGGGGTTGCTGCCCTAGAATGTAGATGGGGCAGAGCCTCATCACAGGGCTTCTAGGCCTCTTGCCCTTACAGTCTGAGAACCGTGAGGCGGGGTGGCTTGTAGCAGGGTCCTTAAAAACCTTGTTTTGTATCCGATTACTCACGGCCCATTCCCTGCCTCTGTAGTTCTCCCTTCTTCGTGTCAGTATTTCTCCCTCACCCCACGCCTTGAAGGAGAGAAATCCAAGATCCAGGGCAAAACAGTCGCTAGTCATTCTGGGCTCCCAGCTCTAATGACCCAACCCATCTCCTTTCCCTCTGACCAGTACTATGACGACACCTACCCCAGTGTCAAGGAGCAAAAGGCCTTTGAGAAGAACATTTTCAACAAGACCCACCGGACTGACAGTAGGTCGTCTTCCTTTCACTACTCCCTGCAGTGGGAGAGCCACAGTGGGAAGGGGGCGGCGGCGGGCGGCGGAGAAAGGGCGAAATGACTCTGCCTCTTCCTTCTCTTTCTTCCTCCTCCCCTCATGTAATAAACTCTTCAGAAATGTAATGGGGAGGTGAGCGTACCCCACGCGGGAATACCGTGCTAGAAGGTTGGCTGTTAGCTACCTGTCTAGTCCCCGGATTTATGAGCCTCACTTGACAAATTTAACTGCAGCTCTGCTTGTTGTACCGCGTCCATTAGGTCAGGGAAATGGAAGTCTGTAAAGGTGACCGCTCTGCATCTCCTCCTCCGAAGGATTGACTAGTATCCTGTCTCGTACACGAGGAGGGAAATAAGGCTACTGGTGGCTGGGGGGCAGGAGCAGTTAGAGGAGAAGATACTTAGACTCCCCCAAGTGTACCCTTGCCGCGCTCTGCTACCACCCAAAAAGAAAAAGCAGGTCCGCTTCAGTCTTTGGGGGTCATTAAGACCTGCCTCACCTCAGCCCCACACAGCTGGGTACCAGGAGTTCATGGTAACGCCCTCTTTCCTACTTCTTTGTCTCAGGCCACCCACCGTTTCCACCTTTGTCCCCCCAACAGGTGAGATTGCCCTCTTGGAAGGCCTGACAGTGGTATACAAAAGCAGCATCGATCTCTATTTCTATGTGATCGGCAGCTCCTATGAAAATGAGGTGAGAATCCCCACCCCTCTTTGCTGTCTCTGCTCTCCCTTCCTGAACCTCCGGCAGGACCTCCTGACTGGTTCTGGGCCCTAGGACTGCCGCGTCCCTGTGTCCCTCTGGCGTTGACTGGCTAACGCAGTTGTCGGAGATCCCTGTCAGCCTCACAGACACGGCTGAGCACCGGAATCAACCTAGAGTGGAAGCTTTCCCAGATTCCTGTGTCCGTGTAGGACACACCGTCTGTGTTTTGATCCATACTAACGTATAACGTCAGTGGCCTTCCCCGGATAGGGTTTTTGAGATGGATTTCTGAGGTGTGGTCAGGGCTCAGGGGATGCTTGCTCCTGCTGTGAAGGGTCCACACCTGACTGAGTTTGGGTCAGTTAGGCAACATTGTGGGTCACGTCAAAGCCATATGTTCTGAGTGGCTCTCTGAAGACTGTGGGTGTAGTCCTAACCTGCTTCCTAAACTCAGGAAAAGCTATTTACCTCAGGTCACAACTTCTAGGAGAGTAGATAGGTAAAAATAAGCCCCTGCATGATTGGAGGCAAAAGTCAAAGTTGGCGAGAACCAACTTCTCCTGAGTTCTTATTGCTGTCAGTGCTTCGTAGAATACATTACAGCACTTCTGTGAGTTTGGGGCATTAGTGCCCTTGTTTTATAGGTGAGGAAACTAAACCTTGAGGAACCATATGAAATTACTTACATCTGACCACTGTTGGACTACAAAAGTGGCAGTTTCATGTGGTTCAAACTGACAGCTTTCCCAGGGTCACACATCTAGAAATGGCTCGGCTGGGATTTAAGCCCAGATCTGCCTGACTCCAAAGTCCATTCTCTTTTGACAGCAGTCTGACCTCAGCTATTGCTTGGTTAATGATTTTTCTACCAAAGACATAGGGTAACACATATACAGTTGGTTAAGACATGAAGAAGACTGCGACAGGAAAGTTCTGTTTGAACAGTCTGGTCAGAGAGAGACCTAAAATTATGGGGTCATGAAGCAGAATTTACTTCTGTGGGAAGCCACGGGTCGTGTTCCTGTGTTGCTGTCACTTCCACCTTATGCTGTTGGTCCTTCGTGAAGGCCTGTGTCTTTTGATGCTTAATGAGTTCGAGGGCTTTGTTTTCAGGTAGCAGCTTTCAGGGCCTTAAACCTTATCCTCCTGCTTCTTCTGTCTCCAAACAGCTGATGCTCATGGCTGTTCTGAATTGCCTCTTCGACTCACTGAGCCAGATGCTGAGGTGAGCAGGCCGTTCTTGACATCTGTTTGCGAGAGACAGTCACTGTTCTTCAGGTCCAGGGATTTGTGGGGGATGAGCAGAGGCTCTGGGGAGTTGATTTACCTTGAGAAGTCGGGCTTATTATTTCAGAGTAATTTGCACTGATGGGGAGGACTGGATGGGAGAGTGTGTTACTCCTGTAGAATAGTTCTCCTGAGAAAAGGGACTGGGAGGGAGCAGAATCTTTGCCTCTGTGTCTACTCTCGCATCCCCCAGTGGCTCTGTCGGAGTTCCAAGCACGCTCAAGGTGCCTTCCCGGGCTTCATTCTTTACATTCGAGGTAGAGAAAGGGCAAGCATTGGGAAATGTCCCAGATGAAACACCAGCACCCTGGGAACGGAGGCAGCACTCACAGTTTTTCACGTCCGGCCCTTAGTTTTTCCTTCTAGAGAGCAGGAAGAATGTGCCTTTTACCGTCTCCTCCCCGTCCACCTCCCCTCCAGCCCTCTGTTCCCCATGCAGGTGGGCAATAGAAGAGAGACGAGATACTTTTCCTGAAAACATCCAGGGCTCCCAAGTGAACCCAGTACGGACAGCCATCCGGACAGAGCAGAACAGCAGGCACTCCCAGCCCCACAGAATCAGCAGGGTGAATGGCTCAGATTTCCTCAGGAAGGGGATGATTTATTTCTTAGCCAGGTGATAGAATAGACTTCATTTTGGTGATCTAGTGAAAGAGTCAAACTGACGGATGTGACTGGCCATATGCACCAACCACCAGATCTGAGGCTGGTGGATGCCGGGCCCTGGCAGTTCCCAGCCCCCTAGCTGGGCTTCTTTTCAAGGCCTGAGCAGAGCTGGGGGAGCTGGTGGTAGGAGCAGAGAGAAGCTTGGAAGGCTTATCAGAGCTTGAGTGCAAACAGTTTGCACTCAGCCCCTCCTCACCTCCCGCCACCTCCAGATTGAGTTTTAGCTCTGTGTGTTCCCTCTTTTCCACCCACTGATGTCAGTGTTCATGAGCAATGTCGTGAGCAGCGTCCTGGCAGGTAGGAAAGAAACAATAGCTCTGGAAATCAGCCCTTGAATAGTCAGAAGTTGACTGTATGTATATTTTGAATCTCTTTCCTGGCATCCCTGATCGTTACTCAGCAAATAAGAGTAGGAAGGGGGGATCTTCCCTGGTGGCACAGTGGTTGAGAGTCCGCCTGCCGATGCAGGGGACACGGGTTCGTGCCCCGGTCCGGGAAGGTCCCACGTGCCGCGGAGCGGCTGGGCCCGTGAGCCGTGGCCGCTGAGCCTGCGTGTCCGGAGCCTGTGCTCCGCAACGGGAGAGGCCACAACAGTGAGAGGCCCGCGTACTGCAAAAAAAAAAAGAGTAGAAAGGGAGTTAGAATGGGTTAGTCAGAAAGTGCTTATTTACTTCTTTGTGTGGTTCGTGGAGACACATATTGGTCTAATTTAGGCTCCCCAGCTCAGACAATGTCCTAGGATCCCTTTCACACTCAGGCTGGGTTTTCTCTTCTCTCGGGGACTCAGGAAAAATGTAGAAAAGCGAGCTCTGCTGGAGAACATGGAGGGGCTCTTCTTGGCTGTGGATGAAATCGTAGACGGAGGGTGAGTGCTCTGACCTCCCTGGACCTCCCTGGATCTGGGATGAGGGGTGGGGCCACTGCCCCTGTCCGAAGGCAAGGGGGCCGAGTGACCAGTTTCCCCACACTAAGTTGGTTCTTCAGGACAGAGTGAACAATGGTCTCTTCTTTGTCTTTTCAGGGTGATTCTGGAGAGCGATCCCCAGCAAGTGGTACACCGGGTGGCGTTAAGGGTAAGCAGGACTGTCTCCCCCCTACATCCCCCATCTACTCACCCTCCAGGGCCAGACCTGCTAAATGATCTAAGGGTTGGGGCTTGTAGAATACATACTTGTGGAATACTGTCTCCTTCCCTTTCAAATTCTCATTGTCTCAAAGAAGGGAAGCAGGAGGAATATATTTCTGCCCCTCGCCTGGTACCTAGCATCTCATACAGTCTGCACAGAGTGGACATTTAATACATACTTATTAAATCAAAGATGAAATAAAGGGAACTTTAATATTGATGGTTCTGAAACGATAAAGGAATTTGAGGTTGGCTTCTTCTTCCTGTGGGGATGAACCCCAATTATCTGAGGCAGAGGAATGTCTTCCTTGTCTTTTAAAGTCTTTTAGGACTGAGAACAGTACCTCTCCATCAGGAAGTACTTATTTGCCAGAACCTCTGTCCTCTTTGGTGCTAGTGATAGCAGAAAGAGGCCTCTGAGTTAACCAGAGAAAGCTCCAAGTCAGCTGGGTGCAGAGAGAGCCTGCCAGCAAATTGTAGGGGTGCAGAGATGCCTGAGCAAAGCCAGTCTCTCCATTCACAGAACGTCTCGGCTCTGACCTCCACAGAGTGAAGGCTGACAGTGCCGGGTAATGGGAAATCTTCTCCCTTAACTGCCGTGGGCTCCATTTGCATAGTTTAATCTTCTCCTCTAACATACGTCTTCTCAGGCTGCTGTTGCAGCAGTTTATTTCTTCAAATTAACATGCTGTCGTTACCCATCAGGCCTTGCGGGATCCATTAAACTACCCTGGGCTCCCCCTTATCCTCTCCCTAGCGATATTGATACTCGGGGAAGGTCTTCTCTGACTAGGGAATCTGGTCTCCCATCCCCAAGTTGAGGATCAGACAACCTGCTGATTACCTGGAATGGAAGAAATCTTTTAAGAAGTCCTCCTGCCTTAAAACAGAAGATGGATGAAATGACCCTTTTTTGCTCAACAGTCCCTCTGGCCAAGTAAAACTGTGGCTGTACTAACTAGTCCCTAGGAGGGACTGAGAAGGTTAGGGCATGTGCCCTTTGCTTCAGTTTAAAGGACCACCTCTGGGCTTCCCTGGTGGTGCAGTGGTTGAGAGTCCGCCTGCCGATGCAGGGGACACGTGTTTGTGCCCCGGTCCGGGAAGATCCCACATGCCGCGGAGCGGCTGGGCCCGTGAGCCATGGCCGCTGAGCCTGCGCGTCCGGAGCCTGTGCTCTGCAATGGGAGAGGCCACAACAGTGAGAGGCCTGCGTACCGCAAAAAATACATAAATAAATAAAATGACATTAAAGGACCACCTCTTCCTTCTCCATTGTCCCACCTCAGTCAGGTCTTACTCCAGCTTTCTTCCACGCTGAATGCTTGTCTCTCTGTGCCGTAGGGAGAAGATGTCCCCCTTACGGAGCAGACCGTGTCTCAGGTATGACTTTCTTCCTTTGTCCTCTCCAGATGGACTGGGTCACTAAAGAGGCTAGCGTAGTATTCCACCCCAACCCACCAAGCCTGAATTCAGGAGACTAGAGACTGAAGACATATCTTCTCGGGCTCCCTCCTAGTCCAGAAAACTGGGGCTCATATAGCCCGCCGCTCCCTACCCCACTCCAACTCCTATCCATTTCCTGTGAGCAGTAGGCTGTCAGCCTTGCTCTGTACCCTTCAAACCCTCCCTGCCTGGTGCCTCATTCAGTGATTTATTCCCCAGCAGAGGCTTGCCTTAAGCAGACGATCTGTGTGCGTGCACACACACTCTCTGTCTTTCTCTTACTATTCAAATGAGGGCTAAGCTGGAAGTGCACATTCTAGAACATGCAGCTTTTGCAGATCGATCTTGCTACTTTGCAGAGAGATTGTCTACCTGATGCGGAGGGGGGCCAGGGAGGGATTCTGTTTTCTACCCACTTGGAATTCTTACCAAGAGGTCCATCTGGATGTGGTAAAACTCTCCCCCTACCACCCCGCTTCAGCATATGTCCGGTAACCCCCAGTTTTTTTTCTCTCCTCCCAGGTATACCTCTTCTCTCTTCATCCCCCCAGTGGACTTGAATTTTTTTGGAATTTCCCAAACTGATAGTCCTCTAGGGCCTTAGAGAGCTTCTTCCCATCCCTCTACCCTTGGGGATTTTCTATTTGCCAGTTGTGCTGCAGTCAGCCAAAGAACAGATCAAGTGGTCACTCCTTCGGTGAAGACCCCACTGTTCCTGGCTCCTCACCCACTCAAAAAATCCACGTCTGCTGTGACTTCTCATCCAGCCCCCCAACTGATGCTCTCAGGGTCATCTCGGGGATAACAGGGATCCTTAAATCTCCATCCTGTCTGTGGTTGCCCCCTCGCAAACCCGTATATGCTTCCTGTTCCTTCTCACTCCTTTTTGCAGTCCTGGGAGTAAAGCTCTCAGCAGATTTGGACACAGGGCAGGGGGAGCACCCTCTTCCTTGCTCGACTGGATTATGCTCCCATGCTCTCCTATCCCCCATATTTTCTCCTCCGCTTCTGTGCCCTTTGCTGCAGCTACACTTCAGATCAAAGCAGGAGAAAGAATGTGCTGAGTGTTTTCCTCCCTTTGCCTTTACCCGGCCTTCATCCCAACAGTCCATATGTCCAGCAAGGGGAGGGAGAGAGAATTCTTTTCTATAGAAGGAGTGCGGGTGGGGAGAGGCAGATGAAGTCTCAGCCACAGCCCCGCTTGCTGGACTCGGAATTTTCTCCCATTCCTTCTTACTGCCCAGGCCCCCAGCCTTGGAAAAAAGATTGGGAACAGCTCGTAGTCAGGGGACAGAGTGGAAGGAGCAGTGATTAAATTTTATTGGACAGGGCTTATAAAATTCTGTATTTCAGACACAGCTGCATTTTTTACCCTGATCCTGGCTTATAGCTTCAAAACTGCTGTGGTCTGTGAGTGTTCGGTGTGGGAGTGTCTGCCTCTCAGTTTGATACCTTAACTTTCCACCTTCACTACCCGTGCGAGCTCTGCCTGGCTTGCCCTGTCTGTGCTCTGGAGCAAAGCCAGTCCGTGATCTAAAACTCCATTCCAGTCTTGGGAAGAAGAGTTTCTGCTCAGAACTGGGGACAGGGTGGAATTTATGACTTCGGCCTCTGGGCTCTCGCAGTCCCCTTCTCTCTCCCACATGCACCTCACTCCTCTGCCTTGGGTCTGCGATCTCTGCTGCTTAACCCTGTCCTCTCTCTGCCTCAGCCTTACATCCGGGCAGTAGGTCTGGGCGCCTCCCTTCCCTAGGTCGCTGAGAGAGGTGCCTTTCTTCAGAAGACCTTTGGGATTTGGATTTCCCCAGGAAGACGGAGGATGGGACACCCACTGTTGGGTCATCTCTCCCCTTGACCCAAAACTTCCCACAAAAATGTCTCAAGAAACCTTCCTGAGACTTAGCGTCCTGCCCGCACCCACTAAGTGCCCGTTCTCCAAGTGGGCGGGTAACTGGGCATCCTGGACCTGGAGGGGGCATTTTTGTGTAAGAGATGTGCGGAGTCAGCATGATAGCCACCTTCATATACCGCTCTGTGCAGAGAGGAATAAAACATTTCTTTTTCCAAACTGCCTTTGTGTGATGTTTCCATTCCTCTTCCTCTCTTCTTGGCAGCTGCTCCTATTCCTCTAAACAGCTCCCCCCACGCCGGCTCCCCCTCTTGTAATATTCCTTCCCTCCCACCTCAGAATCCCCAGCATTCTGCCCCCCGCCCCCCATCCCTAATTTACGGGGCTCTTTGCCTCCTTGGCATCTCCCCGGCCACTCCCCTGGAAATCGGCGCCAGGGGTGGGGTAGGGATGGTATTTTCTCAGTGGGAGTCCCAGGGAACTGAGTGCTACCCCACCACCCCCGAAGCCAGCTGCCTGCGCCGGCCTCAGCCATTAGTAACCTGGAGACGCGCACCTGCGTGGGGGCCGCCTGCAGCCCCGGCGCCCTCCCTGCACCTCCCTCTCCCGCTCCGAAATGGGGCTGAGCGGGTTATTTATCGGAGCCAGTGGTGCTCCAGAAGGTCAGAACAGTGGTGTAAATAACCTCTCCTCGCCATTTCCCCGTCCTTCCAGAGCCTGCTCCCCTCCCCCTCCTCCACCTTTCTTCGCACAAATGAATGTGGCTGGGCTGGCGCGGAGCCTGGCCCTGCATCTTAATGGGGCGGTGAGCTCACAAGATGGATTTAGCTGGGGGTTTTATGGTTGCCGCGGCGACAGGAGAATGCTTTGGTTTTCTTTACCCCTTCCCCTGCAGGATTTGAAGCAGAGGGGGAGCGAGGGGAGCCCTTCTCTGCACTGCAATCTGAAGGGTCTCTGTCACCTCTACTGCTCGTGAGGTAGGCCTGTTAATTCTGGGGTTAGGCAAGAGGGACTGCATTAGGACCTTAGATAGGAAAGGATGAGGGAAGAAAGGCAACCAGAGGGGGAAGCCTCTCCAGCATCAAGGCATGAAACCTACAGTTGTCCAGTCTTGCCTGCCCTTTGAGAACCTAGCAATTCAGTTCAGCAACTGTGGGGCAACTGGGCCCAGGGTCACCCTCAGCAGGTAGAAGAAGAAAAATGCTTGGGTATAGCACCCTGCAGTGCTGCATTGAGAGTTAGGGTACAGAGGGCTGGATGAGGGCTAGGGATTTTTGTCTTTGCCCCCCTGAGGTGGGGGGAAAGCAGTGTTCAGTAATTAAGATCGCTGTCCTAACCTTCCTACTCATCACCCAGCATTGGCCCTGCTGGGGGGGTGGGCCGTGTCAGTTTGAGAGGTGAGGGCTGCTGATCAGTGACGGGTGTGGAGAATGGTGTTCTATCCAGTTCTCACACTTGGAATTCTCTGAGCTTGTTTCCCCAGCCTGGCCTGGTTTGAACTTTTCCTGCCTTCTCCGTTTCCCACTAGGAATGGAACTCTAGTTCCCCGGCCTACCCAGTCCTCTGGCCAACAATTTCCTTTCAGGACTGTGAGCAAAGCCATTCCCAGCCCTGACTGAAGCAGAGACTGGGGAGTAGGGTCGGACTGTCTCCCTCCTTTGGTCTCTTTCTGTCTGGTTCTGGGCCTCTGTCTCTGTTTGTGAGCCTTTCCCTCTTCCCCAGGGGATCCTGGGAACCCCTCCTCCCCCATCCCCCTCCCTCCCCTTTGGCTGGGAAAGTGACTACAGCCTGAATAGTGCCAGACACCTGCCTGCCAGATGTGGCGATTTCCCATTCTTCTCTCCCTCCTCCCCAAACGTCTATCCTCTCCCCACCCCACTGAGCAGAGGGAGCCCCCTCAACAGAATGATTTAGTGCTGCAGCCCCTCTTCCTCAGTACCCCTCTCCAGTTCCTCTCCCTGGTGCCCATGCCCCCCCTTTTTTCCCGGTACAGCCTCCTCCCACCCCGGGGTGCTGGCTTGTGTAAGCCCCAGCTCCTGGACTGGAGAATGAATGGGTGGGGCAGAGGTGATTGGCCTCTGTTTCGCCCATGGGAGAGTACGTCAGCAGGGCTGAGGACAGTGGCAGCCAGAGCTCATGTCATTCCCACTGGTGGGGCAGGGAGCGGGTAGGCGAGGAGGAGGTGAGTGGAGAGGGAACTGGCTCTCCAGGACTGTCTGCAGAGGAGAAAGTTCTGTGAGACCTTCCCAGGTAGGTGAGAGAGCTCGAATTGTTTGGCTGCCTGGTGGACATCGCATCTGTGTTCCTCTGGCTGGGCCTCCAGATCTTGTCTCTGGATCTGTGTCTCAGTATGACTCAGTAGATGCCCCTCAGCTCCTACCCTTCAGACTGACCCAAAACACACACTTAAATGGAACCCTTAGTCCTTACCCATCTCTCTTTAGTGTTTGCCCTTCTGTGTCTTCTCTCTATCAACCTCTCTTCCCTCCCATTTTACCCTCCTCAATTTGTCGAACTTGTCTCGCAGTCACCTGGCCTCCCCCACCTCCATCCATCCCATGTCATAACACAGTATGATCCCAGACCTCCCATCAAAGCAGAGACTCTGATTCAGAGTCACTCATTTCTCCTTGCCATCCCTCTTTGCAATCTGACTGTCCCCCCGGGCCAGACAGAGGGCTCTGGGGTGGCAGTGGGCTAGAGGATGGCTGGGCTGAAGAGCAGCAGAGGCTGGACAGGCCGATGGAGAGTCCAAGGAAGTAGGAGAGGTGGGAGGAGTGGGACAGGAAGATGGAAAGAGAAAAACTGACTGAGAGACGAGGAGGGCAGGGGCTGAGGGTTAGCAGAAAGCCAGCATAGCAAACTGGAAGAGTGAGCGAAACCCACACAAAGAGAGCAAGGCTGGGAGCAGAGAGAAAGAATGGAGGTGGAGACAGGAAAGTCAAAGCAAGAGAAGGCAGTTGGAGAGGGGCCGGGCAAGGGGCAGGCTGGCCCTCCTGGGCCCCCTCGTGCTGCTGGGCCAGAAATCTTGCGTGTATGCGCATGTGTGTGTCAGTCTGTCCGTCTATACACGTGCATGCAGGGCACAGGCGTGGAGGGGTGTCTGGTGGGGATAGAGATGATCCCCACAATATTGTCATTCTCCCATTTCTTTCAGCAGCCTCCTTCCTTGAGGCACCCCATACCAACCCCCCCCCACCCCAGTATTCCTGATGCTCCAGGGGCCATCCCCAAGGTATTTCCAAGATTCCAAGGAATCCTGGCTTTTTCACTTGGAATGCAGGCCTGCTGGAATGTGCAGTCAGGATCTGCAGCATCAAGAGGCCCCATCCCCTCACTGCCCACCCCCATGCCTGCTCACCAGCTGCTCTTGTCCGTCTTCTCCTCCCACTCTCCTTGTATCTCTCCCCTCTCCACACTGACCCCTCCCCCAGCCTCTGACCCCCAGCCGCCTGGGGCCTGGGTTGGAGGGAAGACAAAGACAGGATTTATCACCAGGATTGAGAAGCATCCACGAGACTAGGGCTTGAGGGCAATGGCTGACCTCCCTGGTTGGGAGGGAGTGCTTGGCCAGATGCTGGGAGGCAGGAAGCCTGGGTTCCAATGGCTCCTGCTCACAAACCTCACCCCCCGCCCCTTCCCACTATACCCTTGCTCTCTCCTTTGTCCCTGAAGACTGAGAAAACAGAGACGATGGCCTCGACGTGGCTTTAGGCCTCTGAAGGAAAACCTGGGCGGAGGGAAGAGATGAGATTAGTGTTTTAGGGTCGTTCTCTTATGGATACTGGGGAGGATTTGGAAACCAGGTAGAATCAGGTGCCAGTTATTTCCAGGACTAGAAAGGAGTTCAGGTTTAGCCCTGCAACAGGCGAAACGAGATGAACTTCCCCTAATCTAGAAGGACTTCTCCAGAACAGGCCCTGATTGCCAATAAAGAGGGAGATAAAGGTGATTATGGGTCCTGAAAGATGGAAGATACCGTCTCACCTGGAAGCGGAGAAAGAAATGGAATTCCCCAAGGGTTACTAGCTCCAGGCCCCGTGAGAAGGCCTTCCTCGGGCTTCCCTGGTGGCGAAGTGGTTAAGAATCCGCCTGCCAACCCGGGAGACCCGGGTTCGAGCCCGGGTCCAGGAAGATCCCACATGCTGCGAAGCAACTAAGCCCGTGCACCACAACTAGTGAGCCTGCGCTCTAGAGCCCACAAGCCACAGCTACGGAGCCCAAGTGCCACAAATACTGAAGCCTGCGTGCCTATAGCCCGTGCTCTGCAACAAGAGAAGCCACGACAATGAGAAGCCTGCGCACAGCGACGAAAAGTAGCCCCCGCTCATCACAACTAGAGAAAGCCTGCGCACAGCAACAAAGACCTAACAGAGCCATAAATAAATAAATACATTTATTTATTTATTTTTTTTTTTATAAAGGGCGGTGGCGCAGTGGTTGAGAGTCTGCCTGCCAATGCAGGGGACACGGGTTCGTGCCCCGGTCCGGGAAGATCCCACACGCCGCAGAGCGGCTGGGCCCGTGATCCATGGCCGCTGAGCATGCGTGTCCGGAGCCTGTGCTCCGCAACGGGAGAGGCCACAACAGTGAGAGGCCCGCGTACCGCAAAAAACAAAACAAAAAAACCTTCAGATTGGATTTTTAAAAAAAAAAGTAGGTCTTCCTCCCTGAGACCTCCAACTGCCTCCTGAGAAGATGAGAAGCAGCTGGACCCTGCCTTTACAGTAAATAGATTATTGGCCCGAAATTGTCTCTACTCAGCAGGCAGGGTGTGTGCTCAAGGAGAGGGAACGGTATGATCCAGGAATTTCCGAGAAACCAGACCATATATCTTTCAGTGGACAGCTCCTGCAGTTTCCCGAGCCACCCCTGGAGGCCCACTAGCCCCTCCAGAATCTCAGTGTGTCAGGGGCCTCTGCAAACCCAACTCTGAAGCTGCACCCCTTCCTGCTCCTGGCACCCAACATCCTGCTTGCCGCCTTCCCCCTACTGTCCCAGGAGAAGGCTGCTCAAGTTATCTCCAAGTGAAAAGAGGATGGAGGGAAGAGAAACCGAGGCAAGTGGGAGCTTCCTGTCTATCAGCTTCTCACCACAATCCCACCAACCCATTCCCACCCAGGGGCTGATGAGGGAGACCTTCTCATGGTTCCTTTTTAGGCTCTTCTGCAAGCTGAAACCATTCCCTCAATTCTTGATGGAAAGCCAAAAATTGGAAATTTCAGTGGGAAGCATTCACGGGTTGGGAGGAGAGACTGGGAGAGGACAAAAGAACTGGGGGTGGGGTGGGGGTTTGCACAGGGTAAGGAAAAAAACAGGAAAAGGGAGAAGTGAGCATCTCGTTTTTCCTCGCTCCCTCTTCCCCCAATTGAGAAGGCAGATTTACAGCACTGGTTTGGGGAGGGGGTGAGCATGAGGAAGACAGATCTGCAGTTCTGCCCTCTGCGTGTCTGGGTACTTAGCTTTAACTCCCCCATTAGCATCAATCCCCATCTTGCTGCCCATCCGTCTTCTGACATCAGCTCCTTCCCCTCTCTGTAGCCCAGGCTCTCTGACCCTAAGTGGCTCTTAAAGCGCCAGTCTAGACCTTTCTCTCCCTCCCTTCTCCCACTCCAGGAAGCACAGTCCGGCGTGTGTGCTGTGGCCATCGTTGCTGAGGCCACAGTGGATGGGAGGCACAGTGTGCGTGTGGACGGAGGGGGCAGCTCTTCCCCACCTCCCTCTGTTCTCTTTAGGTCCCCCTATATCATGGACCCCCTCTTTGTTCACTACCTCCCCAAGCCAGAGCAAGCCCTCTGGTTGGGCTGGGAGTCACAGACACGGCTCCTGGAGCTGAAGGCTGGAGAAGTCATGTGGACTCACAGGACAGATCCTCTCTCCCTCCCTCATTTCCTGGAGGCCCAGGGGTATCCTGAACTACTGGCTGTTTTTAATTCCCAGCCAGCAGTGGGGGTGGACAGGTTGGGGGCTTAGACTCCTAGGAGATGCCCTGAGCCCTGCATTCCCAGCCTCCTTTCCCAGGGACCCAGGCTGTGGTCTGTGGGGCGGTGGAGGATTTCAAATCTTCCTCTCCCCGTGAGCAAGGTGACAAGCCAGAGAAACCTGCCTCTGAATTTCCTGGCTCCTCTCCCTTATTCCTCAGCAACTGAGTTTAGGGGGGCAGAGGGGAAACTGGCTTCTCCCCATTTCTCTCCATGTTCTGCAGAAATGCTGTAACTGCACTCAAGGAGGGGTGATAAGAATGCCAGGATGATTGGAAAGTTCCTCCCCCATCTGCCTTCAATCCTTTCTGCTGCAAAGCTCTGCAGTCCTCTGAGGGGCTCTCCAGGATAGTCAAAGGCCCTTTCTGATATCTGAAAGCCATTCGCCACCTCACTCAGTGCTCCTTTCTCTGGCTCAGAATGAGAGGGAACTGGTGGGTGGGGGCCTTGGGAAAGCGTCCGTGCTAAAAATAGGAGCCCAGCGCTGCAGCCCCTCCATGGCCCCTTATTTATATCACCTTCCAAACCTCACTCTCAAAGAAGCATAAATATTCCTAATTCCTGAAGGCCAGCCCTGAACTCATAAATTTAAGCGGGAGGAGTGAGGTGTAGGAAGGGGAGCCTACTGCAGCCTTGAGGAAGTAGAACATCTCCTGGGGGTGGTGTCTGACTTGTCCCCGGGCAGACGCCTATGGGTCCTCACTGAGAGGAGGAGTTGTGGCTCTCAATCGTTCCTCTAGGGATTAGCCTTTTCTCACGCCCCCAAATAAAAACCAAACTTAGTTCTGTCTTCTCCATTAGTTTCCATCCTTCTCCCTCTCTCTTTTCTTGCTATTACCTTCTAGTTCTTTCCTGCGCCCCTCTCCCCTCTCTGCTGCGCTTTTCTCTACGTGTTTGCTCCTCCAAGTCTCCCCCTTTTCAGAACCGTTGTCTGAAGAGGAAATTTCCATCTCGTTCGGTCTGGATAGTGAGGTTTGAAAAGAAAGGTCTCTCTCGGTGCCCGGAGCTCCCCGCTTCTGCCCATTTGCCCCCCTCATACACGCCCTTTCTTTTCAGTCTCTCCCGTCTTCTCCTCAGAGCCCCCCACCCTTTCTCTCCCTCAGTCTTCCTTTTCTCCTCAGCCTTCCTATTCCTCGGTCACCCCCTTCGCCCCCTCAGTTTCCCCTTCGCTCTTCAGCTCAGGATTCTCTCTCCCTCTCCAATCTCCTCTTCTCTCCCTACTCTACCCCATCCTACCCCTCAGATTCCTCAGCTCCTGTTTACCCCTTCAGACCTCCTCGTCTGCTTCAGTTCCTACCACCACCACGCCCCATTTTCCCGTCCCAATGGATGAAAGAGGAGGAGAGGTCTTGAGGAACAGGTAGAGGGAGTGCGGTTCCTTGAGGGGAGGGAGAGCAAGGGGAGAAAAAGCAGGGGATAGGAAGACGGAAGCGGTGCAGAGGGGAGGGGCAACCTCATTCCCCAGCGGCGCCCCACCCTCCTCCGCCACCGAGCCATAAATCAGGGCCAAGGCGTTTTGGCCAATGACAGAGTGACTCGTAAATCGGCCTGTCAAGCTCAGCCAATGAGAGGCAGCGTTAAATCAAGTCCTGTCAGCGCTTGGCCAATGAAAGGCCCTGGGCTGACCATAAATCTGCCTGTAAGAGACAGCGAAAGAGAGAGAGTGTGCGGACGAGCGACAG
>NW_020185339.1:25034257-25042949 GCF_003031525.2 Neophocaena asiaeorientalis asiaeorientalis | reverse complement strand
GTGAGGGACCGGGGAGGGGGCGGGGGGAGAGCGGGCGGGGGGCAGGAGGGAGAGAACAAGCTCGGGAGAAAAAAGGCGATAACGGAGGTACAAACGATGAAGACAACCTACAGGAGAGACGGACAGATGGAGAGAGACAAAGAGAAGCCTCGAGAGATAGCGTCAGAAAGTCCGCGATAGAGCCCGAGACTGACAGAGATAAAGAGAAAAGAGAGACAGACACTGACACCCTCAGGAGGGCCCCCGTGACCCACTTCCCCAAGACAAATGCATACACTTCCCCGAGACACGCGTGAGCTCCGCACCACGAGGGACACGCGCGCAGTGCAGCCTGAGAGATCATCTTCCTCTTCTTTAACCTCACTCAGCGCCTATCGAGATTAGGGGTGGGGTATGGGTGTGTGGGCTGTGGAGGGTGAGAGAGGAGGGCGCATCTTTCTCGCTATGATCTGTCCTCTCTGGTCTCAGACCCCAGGGTTTCCTTCCGTGTTCCCTGAGTCAATTTTTCCCAGCGACTGATGATCGGGAAGTCCCTCCTGAGGTCTAACCTCAATCCCTATTGCTGCGCCTTTCTACTTGACTAAGCTTTTGAATCGCCTTCAAGGAATATGAAAAGTGAAGCTTTTTACAACCCTTCAGAGAACTCTCAACTTTCAGAATCTTAGGTCTGAGCAGGAAGGATTTTTAGGGATCATCTGGTCACTTGATTCTAGTTATAAAAAGGCTGCTGTGGGCTTCCCTGGTGGCGGAGTGGTCGAGAGTCCGCCTGCCGATGCAGGGGACACGGGTTCGTGCCCCGGTCCGGGAAGATCCCACATGCCACCGAGCAGCTGGGCCCGTGAGCCATGGCCACTGAGCCTGCGCGTCTGGAGCCTGTGCTCCGCAACGGGAGAGGCCACAACAGTGAGAGGCCCGCGTACCGCAAAAAAAAAAAAAGGCTGCTGTCCTATAGTGGTTAGACATGTGGGCTGGTACTAAGGTCAGACTTTTGGCCCTCAAGTCATGATCATATCACTAGCTCTTGGACTTCAGACAAATTGCTTACCCTATTTGTGCTTCATTTTTTTCATTTGTAAGCAAGAGATTATAATAGATACTTTTTGGTAAATTTTGTAAGGATTACACAGAATAATATATTTATAGGATTTAGGACAGCACAAGGCACATGATAAGGGTGCACCCCACCCCCATCTTTGTACAGATTATAAAACCTGAGGTCCAGAATGATCCAGAGTCCTGCTCAGGTTCACAGAACTAATTATCAGAGAGCCTTGTTTGGAGCCCTGGTCCCTACACTCCCAGGCTGATGTTCTTTATCGGTTCTGCTGTTCACCCCACCTGTCTGGACCCCTGCCTTAGTCACCTGAATTTGACTCAGTATAGGCTGCTGTGATTTTTGCGGGAGGAGGACACTCCGAAGCACACGTTCCTCATTAGGAGGCAGGATTCCTGGGCCCTGGAAGTGTGTTGAATGTGAGGGTATCAATCTGTCCATCCTGACTATGGTTCTTTCTGCCCTTGTCTTAATCTCTCTGGACTTTGTTCGCTCAAACCATGGACCTGGGGGCAGGGAAGGGACGGCACGCAGCAGTGTCAACCGGCAACATGACCCTCACATTCTATCCCCAGTGCCCACCCTGCTCCCCCCAGCCCAACCAGGTAGACAATAAATATCTCATGAAAAATAAGTGTCTAATTCTTCACTTTTCTTCCTAAGCTTTGGGGAAAAGGGAGGGGTGCGGATTCCTGGGTCTCCACCCCTGCTGGCCATGAGGGTGGTGATATCTCTGGACTCCCAGTCTTGCTGACACCTTCTGTCCTCAACAGGGAAGCCAGAAAGGAAACACAGAGAACCAGCGTCACCTGGTGGCCACAGGTGCTTTAAATTCGTGCGTGTGCATTCGCGAGCACATGGGTGACAGGATGTCAGTTACACTGGAGGAAGGGAATGATAGGCTCTCCCCTCAGCTTGGCTCCTGAGCTTTCTTTTTTTTTAAAAAAAATTATTTATTATTTATTTTTGGCTGCATTGGGTCTTCGTTGCTGCACGCAGCTTTCTCTAGTTGCAGTGAGCGGGGGCTATTCTTTGTTGCGGTGAACGGGCTTCTTATTGAGGTGGCTTCTCTTGCTGTGGAGCATGAGCTCTAGACGTACGAGCTTCAGTAGTTGTGGCACACGGGCTCAGTAGTTGTGGCTCGCGGGCTCTAGAGCGCAGGCTCAGTAGTTGTGGCACACGGGCTTAGTTGCTCCGCAGCATGTGGGATCTTCCCGGACCAGGGCTCAAACCCATGTCCCCTGCACTGGAAGGTGGATTCTTAACCACTGCACCACCAGGGAAGCCCCCTGAGCCCTCTTAACTAGAGTCTCTGTTCGGCTTTCGTAATCCAGGATGACAAGAGCAAGTCTGGGGGAAGGGAGGGGCCAGGACCCAGGTGAATTAGCCCCAACAAGCGTGACCTTGCTAGGGCAGCTAGAACACCCTTCTGACATTGCCTCAGCTAAGCTCAGCTCCATTTCCACAGAGCGAGTAGTTCTTCCCCGTGATCATTCTCTTTGGATAGGGCAAGGGCCAGGAGGCTGGACTCACTGGAGGGGCTATCAAAGCTGGATTTCAAAACATTTTTGAGCTGAAAAAACCTGTTTGCAGTGATGGGGGATCCTGGCAGCAGCAGTTAGAGGCGGGGGCCATTTCTGGGAAGTTAAGCGAAAGGCAGGTTAATCCTCTTAAACCAACTCACATGTTTTATACCTGCAAACCCCTCAGCTGAAGGCTGTGTCCCAGGTCTTCTGCTTCCTGCCCCTCCCTGCTCTGACCTAGGTCCCCCCAAACCCTTAACTATTAAGTTCCAGCTGCAAACCAACCCTGGCCTATTTCCTTCTTCCCCAAAGATCACACCTGAATGTGAAAAGGACAGATTTTGTTTATTAATAATGCACCTTGAGCAGCCTAGGGCTGAAATGTTGAGCGAGGGATGGAGAGGCCTGGTTTGGGGCTTGGGGAGAGGTTGTCTGTGGAAATTCCCAAAGGCCTTTCATCTCCTCTCATACCAGCTGACCACCTTAGTTCTGGAGGAGACATCTCCAGATTCTGGTGACCGGGGACATAGTTCTAATGGAACCTACGAAAATTCTGGGGCCCTCGTTTTAGGAGGGAGCCATAGGCTTGGCGGAATTGGCGGTTCATGGCTGCATAGAGCACAGGGTTGATACAACCATTGAGCCAGGTGAGGTTGGCAGCAAGCATGTGGACAACCCGGGGAGCCCGGACCTTGGCATCCAGGATGTTGAGCAGCAGGAAAGGGATGTAGCTCAGGGAGAAGCAGAGGAACACAGCAAAACACATCCGAGTCACCTTCCCAAACTCTGATGGAGAGTCCTGAGCTCTCTGGGCTCTTTTAGTTGTCCTGGCTTTGGCAGGCTCTCCTGGAGGACTTTTCTCTGCCATTTGCTTAGCTGCCTTGCTGTTGCTCTTGTCCCCCACTGTTGATGAGTCCCCTTCCAGGGTCTGGGTGGTGGCAGCACTGACTGGCTCAGATGAAATCCCCTCGCTGTGCCCTCCTGATGCCAGCCCACTGTCCAGCTCCTGGAAACGACCAGGCATGGCCTCATCTGTCCCAGCCACGTTGTTGGAGTGGGTGCTCGCCTGGCGCAGCTTGTACTGATCCAGCGCCTGTGCTGCTCGCTTCACCTGGCGGTGGATGAGGCAATAGAAGACGCCGACACTGCTGAGCCCAACCACAAAGTAGATGCCCATGAGGATGGTGGTATAGGGCCGGCCTCGAATGCGATCAAAGCTGCAGGTGCAGACTACGGGCACCAAGACATAGATTGGCCAGAGGGGAGCAAAGCTGGCCACACCCACCACCCAGGTGCTCACCAGGGCTAGCACGATGCCCTTGGCACTGAAAATATGGGGAAAGAGCTTCGGGTGGGCAATGAGGAGGTAGCGTCCCAGGGCGATGAGGCAGAGGGTGAGGATGGAGACAGAGTTGGACGCAAAAAGGAGGAGCCCAAAGACCCTGCAGAAGGTGGCACCAGTGCGCCAGTGCAGGTGGAGGTAGGTGTCCACAGAGAAGGGCTGGAGAAGGGTGCAGTAGAGCAGATCGGCCGCTGTGAGGTTGGCGATGAGCAGGTTGAAGCGGGTACGGAGACTGGGCTGGATGGCCAAGGCCAGCAGGGTGAGCACGTTGCCCACAGTGCCTGTCACGGCCACCACCACGCCCCAGCTAACTGCCACATAACGATAGCCCAGCACCGACTCATGGTAGCAGGAGAAGTTGGCATCAGAGGTGTTCCACATGATGGAGGCTGAAAGGGGTGGGGTGGGGGGAAGAGGATGAGGGAGTCAGAACCTGACCTTGAACTTAGATCTTTCTCTTTTTTGAAAGAAATTTTATTTATTTATTTATTTGGCTGCTCTGGGTCTTAGTTGCAGCACGCAGGAAACCTTGTTGTGGCGTGTGGGATCTTTAGTTGCGGCATGCGAAATCTTAAGTCTCAGCATGTGGGATCTAGTTCCCTGACCAGGGATCGAACCCGGGCCCGCTGCATTGGGAGCGTTGAGTCTTAGCCACTGGACCACCAGGGAAGTCCCTAGATCTCTTGAATAACTCTGGGCTCCTGAACATCTGAACCACTCCAGGATCTCACCAGCCTCCTGAGCCATTCACAGGCCTCTTCATCCCAAGATCCCCAACCCCTTCCTTTCCCATTTTCAAAGATTTTCCCAAAGTTTTATCTAACTTTAATTCCTGTCCACTCCGAACTCCCAGCCTTTTCAATATCCATCCAGATACTCCCAGTAACCCCAGCACCCTCTGACCGTTCTAACTCTTTCCCTGTCCCTTAAGACCACCCAGGAGTCCCCTCTCCTCTGTATCCAGGAGAATAGTCCCCTCTGTCTGTAGTCCCAGGCAGGCCTCAGGTTTTTTTTTTTTTGCAGTACGCGGGGCTCTCACCGTTGCGGCCTCTCCCACCGCGGAGCACAGGATCCGGACGCGCAGGCCCAGCGGCCACCGCTCACGGGCCCAGCCGCTCCGCGGCATGCGGGATTCCTCTGGACCGGGGCACGAACCCGCGTCCCCCGCATCAGCAGGCGGACTCCCAACCACTGCGCCACCGGGGAAGCCCCCAGGCCTCAGTTTTTTTCTGTTTTTACCACCTGGGAGATGAGGAGACAGAGAACGTAAAAGTACACCCACCACCAAAGTACTCACCTGAGTCTCCCAGCCTTCAAACCTCTCTCCGGTGGAAGATGTCCAACTCATTCAAAGAGCAGTCCTTTCTGGTGGGCAGTCAGGCTTCAGACAGGAGGTGCTCTGCTCTCCTGTCTCCTATTATACTAGACGGAAAGAACAAGTAACTCCCCAGTTACACAACCTCAGCCACTTCCTCCCTTGCTTCCTTCCTTGCCTCTCTGGTCCTACTCACTTTGTTAGCTAGTGAAATCTGGGCTTCTCTGTTGAAATTTCCCTGTTACTCACCCCAAAGCCTTATCACTCCTTCAGTTCTCCTTCCTGAAACCCAAGCTCTGTTTCCTTCCTCTCTTTGCACGGCAGGACACCTATAAGATCATTGCTGAGAATTGCTGGGACAGGAAGACAGAGCATCAGAGTATCTGGGCCACTTCTCAAGGGGCCAAAGGACAAGACCAAGTTCTAGGAGCAACTCTAGGCACCCCAGAAGCCTTGAGTTTGTTTTGGGAGAACACTGCCTTCCCTCTCTCCAGAACTTGGAGATGGTTCACATCTGAAAAAGGATTCAGACGAAGAAAGGTGGGAAATGAAGCATCTAGGATTCTGGCTTCCTGCCCCACAGGGCCTCAGGCTCCCAAA
Organism: Neophocaena asiaeorientalis asiaeorientalis; assembly: GCF_003031525.2. Lineage (NCBI taxonomy): Eukaryota > Metazoa > Chordata > Mammalia > Artiodactyla > Phocoenidae > Neophocaena > Neophocaena asiaeorientalis. Next base: position 25,037,115 of record NW_020185339.1, on the reverse strand, counting down.
CATTAGTTCATTCATCCATTCACTCACCAAAAACGTATTGAGCGTCTACTATGCATTGGACTCTGAGCTGGACCCTGGGGATGGTGCATGGCCTTGTGAGTAGTCCAAGGGAGGAGACAGATATGTAAATATATAAAGGCCTAATTGGTCCTCTGAAGCAGCTGTCAGCGAAGTTTGGCCTTTGGGCTAAATCTGGCCCACTATCTATTTTCATATGGGCCATGGGCCAAGAATGTTTTCTTTCATTTTAAAATGGTTACCCGGGGCTTCCCTGGTGGCGCAGTGGTTGGGAGTCCGCCTGCCGATGCAGGGGACAAGGGTTCGTGCCCTGGACCGGGAAGATCCCACATGCCACCGAGCAGCTGGGCCCGTGAGCCATGGCCACTGAGCCTGCGCGTCTGGAGCCTGTGCTCCGCAACGGGAGAGGTCACAACAGTGAGAGGCCTGCGTACTGCAAAAAAAAAAAAAGGTTACCTATGTAGGTACCTACATAATACCCTCAATTTTACCTCTTGGCCAATACAACCTGAAATATTTGCTATCTGGCCCTTTAAGAAAAAGTTTGCCGACCCTCTGTGAAGTACATCAGAGACTTGGAGAAAAGGAGCAAATTGCCAAGGAGGGGATCAGGAAAGGGTTCACAGAGAGACACCTGAACTGGATTGTGAGTGATGAACAGGAGTTTTTTGGGCGGATAAGTAGAAGGACATTCTAGATAAAGGGAACAGGATGCACAGAGTCACGGAGGTTTAGGTAGAGGCGAACAAAGGATGTGAAGGAGGGGCCAAGAGGGAAGATCCTGGAGAGGTGAGTGGGGTCAGAATCAAGGAAGGCCTTGTGCGCCATGCTGAGGAGCTGGGGTTATATCCTGGAGGAGATTTACACTTGGAGAGCCGTGAGTAAGGAGTGAAAGCCTGCAGGCCAAAGGGAGAGAGACCAGTAAAGAGGCGCCCGTTCAGACAAGGGGTGGGCAGGCCTGAGTTAGGGCCAGGGCTGGTTTGGTGGGCATGCTACCTGCGCGTGTAATCGCACAGGGCCTTGTGCTGAGAAGGGTCCAGTGCTTGAGTTAATGCTCTGCAGTCAGCCTTGAGATCCTTTTTGAACATTTTGCTTTTTCATTTTACACTGGCCCCCACAAACGATGTAGCCGGTCCTGGTTAGAGCGGCGGTTGTGGGAATAGAGAACAATGATCGGGATCCATAGGTCCTTAAGAGGTCAAATAGGATTTATTATTTTTATTTATTTTTTTTGCGGTACGTGGGCCTCTCACTGTCGTGGCCTCTCCCGTTACGGAGCACAGGCTCCAGACGCGCAGGCTCAGCGGCCATGGCTCACGGGCCCAGCCGCTCCGCGGCATGTGGGATTCTCCCGGACCAGGGCACGAACCCGTGTCCCCTGCATCGGCAGGTGGACTCTCAACCACTGCGCCACCAGGGAAGCCCAAATAGGATTTATTTAATGACTCATTAGATAAAGGGTTAGGAAGAGGGAAGGCTAGGAAGACTCCCAGTTTTCTAGGTGGATGGTGGTTCTCTTAATCAATGAGATATGGAATGTGGGAAGCATAGCAGGCTTGGGGAAGGAGGTAAATTATGAATTCAGTTTTATACCAGATTTGAAGTACCTGTGAGACATGCTAATATCTCAGCCCCTCTAACCCCGATTTCTTCCAGCCCCCCCCACCTCGCCACATGTGATCGAGCCCCGGCTTTTCTCATTCCACTCTCCTATTCAGCCACTCCTGCCCCTCAGACTTCTAGATCTCCAGTCTCTTTTTTTGAGCTAGATCAACCTGAAACAAAACAAAACAAAACACACACACACAAAAACCCCCCAAACTCCTTGTTGGGTTCCATTTCTGAGCCTACAGCAAACTCCCCCCAACAACTTCATAATTGACTAGCTCAGGAGGCCCCTCTTCCCCCTCTCCTTCCTCTTTGACAGTCGTCATGTCATCCCATCTTCCCTCCCCCTTTCTTCAGCAAGACTGGGAAGTGGGTAGAGAGGTGGAAGTGAGCAAAGAGAATGCAACTCAGGATGGGCCCATGTAGAGACTGGGTTCTGGTCTGGCCTTTCTTGTTGAACTTCTGCTGCCCAGCTGGACTAGAGCAAGGGGGGGGGGTGTCACAGAATCACTGGCTGCTCTTGTGAGTGTGTGGTCGAGTCGAATTCTGAAGACAGAGAAGAGACCCCTTCCCCCAGCATCACGTGGGAGGCAGTGAGCGATGTGTGCTCTCTTGTCCCATAGACCATTTAGGGAACCAGTTGAGAAGGCACTCCAGCATATCTGTAAATGGCACGGTCCCAACACTTTAGTCATGGATCCATGAAGTCTCAATGAACTTTTAAGAGACCCAAACCTGCTTGTTTTGCAGATGGGGAAGTTGAGGTCTCGAGAGGGTAAGGACTAACCCTAAGGTCACTGTTTACATTGGGGACGAGTAGAGCCTACAGCTCAGATTCCCAAGTCCCTGCCCCTACTTATTCCCATGCCTTGAGTGTTGCTGGCGTGCGTTTCCCACCAGAGGTACAAAAACCTGGATTCTTCCTTTGTCTGAGACCGGGTCTAGACCTGTCTGCCTAGAATCTAGAGACACGCACTGGAGCCTAGCGGTCTCCTTTTCCATGTCGTTGGCGCCGCCTGGTGGAGTTGCGGCGAATTCTCAACAGCCGTGGCTGCAATCCGAGACCTGGACTCGAAATGATTCCCCAGGGCCAAGTTGACACTTGAGCTGGGCCGGAGTAGGCGTGAGTGGGATGGGGAGCTCTGCTCACTTTGCGCAAGCCTCGGATCTTGCCTCCTCCCAGCCCCGTTTTCCCGTCCCCCTCCTTCTTCTGGCCCTCTTTCCTGTGTGCC
>NW_020185339.1:25032151-25034217 GCF_003031525.2 Neophocaena asiaeorientalis asiaeorientalis | reverse complement strand
ACGAATCCAGATTTTATTGTCAGGGAGGGGGAAAAGGGAAAGACGTGGGCTGGGGGCCGGGGTTGCTACATCGTCAAGCAGAAAGAGTTGATGGGGAGGGGAAGGCCAGTGGGGGCCTGTCCCCCTCCCGGGTCTGTGCTGGAAGGACTGACGATACGGAAACCACAAGGTGGGGTGGGGAGGTCACGACCCCGCCCGAGTTGTGCAGTGGAGGTGTCTGGTGGGAGGGGACAGCCATGAGGTCTAGGAGCTGGGATGGGGTAGGCTACAGACTGCAAATCCTGCGGAAAGGGGCGGGGCGGGGCGGGGGCGAGGCTTCTATTGCTTTTTGCTCACAGTTTTGCGGAAGGCGAGGCGGGGGTGGGCTTGGACTGGACACCCCTTGCCCCCCTTGGTACCCCTTGGGCGATGGGTGCTGGTGAAAAGAATGGAATCCGGACTGGGAAGGAAGAAGGTGAGGGAAGGGTCTATAGGGGCATCTACTTGGTCCCACCCAAGTGCCAGAGATGCCACCAAGTGCTGCCCATGGGCCCGGCTAGACCTGGGCTGGGGCGTGATGCGGGGCGGGCACAGTGAGGTTGCAGGCGGTAAAACCAAAGTGCTTATGAGGGACCCAGGATCCCGCCTGCTCCCCTCCCCCTGCGGAGGACGGGGGTGTTCACGGAAGCGCTTCAGTTTGGGGGTAGGGGGCCGGAGTCCCAGAGTCCGCTTATTGCCAAGAAAATCCATTTCTGCCCCCTGGACCCCGATCATGGCTTGTGAACCCCGTTTTGTGCTAGGTTTGGGGGGGAAGGGCTGGATGCACATGGCTTTTGGGAGGGGGTGTCTCCAAGGGGGCCCGGGGGTAAGACAGCCCCCCCTTTTCTAGGGGAGAGGGAAGGGCAGGGGGCGGGGTTCCCTGAGATCTGGGGTGTTCCCCCCCTTCTGAAGCCCCCCTCCCCCGCTACCCCTCCCCTTTCCTGGAACCCCGTACCTCGGGGTGGGGGGGAAGGAGAGAGATCATTCAGGGAGTGCCGGGAGGAGGGACGGACTGGGAGCCCGGAGGCCTGGGTCCCGGCTGGAGGTGGGGGGTTTGAATGGGAGGGGGTTCAGGGTTCAGGTCAGTAGGGGGAGAAGAGGATGGGTCCGTGCGCAGTTCGGATGGGCCCGGGGGCCGGGTGGAGCAGGGGGTGGGTGATCGGCGGTCCCTGGAGAAGAGGTGCGGCGGGAGCCGGGCGCAGAGACAGCGGGGAGCCTGCTGCCGCTGCCATCACCGCAGCCACCGCGAGGGGGCTGGGGAGCAGGCCTCCGGCCAAGGACTTGGGCAGCTCCTTGGAGAAAGTCAGAGTGCCCTGCAGGGGGGAGAGGGGCGGGGAGAGGGAAGTCATTCTGTGGCCCCGCAAACTCCACCTCTCCCAGGGCCGGCCGGCATCCCCTCTCCTCCCCGCTCCGGTCCCCGCCCCTAGGACGAATTCTCCATCGCCCGGGCCTCACCGCCAGCTCCCCGGCGCCCCTGGGCTTCTTGTGACGGCTCAGTAGGGGGTTGGGCTTCCCGGCCACGCCATCTCGGTGCCGCCGGCTGGAAATGTGCTGCAGGGACCAGTGGGTGGGGGGCTGTGAACCACGGGGAAAGGAGCAACCGCCAGGGAGCGGAGTGATCGCACCTCAGCACCTGGCCCCGCCCCTTCTGTGGCACCAAAGGACGAGCCTGAAGAGTCGTCTCACCCAAGCTCCCTGTCCCCCCTCCTCCCTCAGCAGGTGCGCTCTCCAGAGTCCTCGGAAAGGGCCTTGGACCCACCTGTTTCAGTTGGACCTCCGAGTTGACCTTGACATTGCAGATCTCACAGTGGAAGGTTCGGTCCTGGGCAGGGGCCTCTGGTTCCCCGGGAGTGGGAGGCCCCAGCCGAGGGTAAGCTTTGATGGGGCCCAGTCCACTTCGGGCCTCCAGAATCGTCTTGTGCTTAGTACCTGGAGCCCCCAGAGGGCGGGAGGTAAGAGGTGGAAAAAAATTCTCCAGGCTTACTACGCCTCAAATACCCACATTTCCAATTACTATATTGGGGGGGGGGCATCAAGTGTGGGGGCTT
>NW_020185339.1:25024901-25032104 GCF_003031525.2 Neophocaena asiaeorientalis asiaeorientalis | reverse complement strand
AAGGCCCTTGGTACCCTTCCAGACACAAGGTGGGTCAGAGGAGAGTCACAGTTACCAGAAATAGGGCGGGGGCGGGGAGGGAACTGAGAAGGTCAGGGGCTAAGGAATGAGGGAGATGATTAGGGAGGGAGATAGGCTGGTGAGTCTTCGAGGGTCCAGGGATGCTGGAAGCCAGGAGGGTTAGGACATAGCGAGCAGGAGGGGATGGGGACAGGGGAGTGGGCGTGGTGGAGGGGAGCCCATACCTTTGTTATGTGCCTCAAGCTGGGACAGGGAGTTCACTGCCACCTTGCACAGAGCACAGTAGAGCAGCCGCTTGGCCTTCTCCTCCTCTTCCTTGCTTCCCCCAGGCAGGGAAGCTGGGGCTGGAGTCCCCCCTTCACCCTTGGTCACACCCTGACCAGTCTCCGGAACACTGGGAGGGGATGGGGAGCCAGGCTGTTTCTCTGGGGATCCTGGGGCTGGACCCAGTCCATTTTCCATGGAAACTGTCACTGGGGGAGAAACATAGGGATCATCCCAGATGGCTTTCGGAGAAGATTCTTTATGTGGAGGAGACCTAGCCCTGTTTCCCGGAGGGCAAGGGCCCAGGAGTCCCCACCCTGTGACAACATGCATGCTCTCATGCCCTGGACCAGAGCCAGATGTGGTCCAGCTGCCGCAGGCTGGGTGTGAGACTCCAGTGCCTGGCTCATTCTCCATAAGCTGGGAATGGCTGAGGGGTCCAGCCCCACCAGCCTCCCCTTCAGCCAGGGTGAAGCTGGCAGCCAGCCTGGTGAGGGGGAGAGGGGCATGGAACAAGGAACCTCCCCTCCGAGGCCTGCCAGCCAGCCTGGGCTTCCCGCCCGGCCAGCCCCTTCTCAAGAGGCCTGCCCTGTCCCCAGGGAGGCATGCCAAAGAACTCTAGGAAGGGGCAGAAGCGAGGTGAGGAGAGGTTGGGAGAGACAGGCACAGACATGGCAAAAGGGAAACAGAAACAACAGAACCAGAGAGGGAAGAAACAGGGATGTGGGCTGCTCTATAATTCATGGCTTGATTAAAGATGCACAGGCCCCAGGCCTCAGCGCTGGGTTCTGGCCTCTGCACAGGGGAAACTCTAGCGCTCCCATTCTTGCTCCAGCAGCTGATCCAGTTTCCGGGTCAGGGGGAGGCCGGGGGTGGGGCTGGGGAGCTGGTGGGAGGGGACCTCCTGAGCCCTGCCAGTGTCCATTTTGCTGGTCCATCCTGTGATCTTTCCTTTTCTTTTCTCTTCCTCATTCCTGACATCATTTATCTCCATCCCAATCCAGACAGCGCACTCACATCTCTATCTGGACAGAAGCTCCTGGCTTTCAAAAGCAGGGCAGGTCTCCTTACCTCCTTAGGGAGATACCCTAGGAACTAAGTGAGGTAATATGCAGCGAGCACCTAGAACAGGGCTAGACAGAAAACGCTAGCTACACCGCCACCATCATCATCCCCCTTCGACAGAGACATTACCAAGTTAACCTGAGATGTTCAGGCTAAGAAGCGGCCAGAACACAGTTAGAACGCAGCTCACCCACTCACCCTATCTGTGCATCCCTGAGGGACGGTGTGTGTTTGTGTGTGTATGTGTGGTGAGAGTGGGGCCTGCTTCCCAAGCTGGTGGTGCAGCTCCTTGGTTTTCATTCTCCTTAGGGTAGGGCAGGAAGGACAGGCAAGGACAAGGAGGACATGGGGATGTCAGGTCTCTCTGGAGTTGCCATGACTGACATCTGATGTAATCCCAGGATGGGGGTGGGAGTTAAGGTTGTTTGGCTGGGTTTCTTGGCTGTGAGTTAAGGTTGAGGATGGCCACCAGCCACGAGGGAGAAAGAATCTCAGAGTTGCTTTTTGTAAACCCGGAAAAGACCTCACGGATCTTCAAGTCTCACTCCCTCATTTCCGCGGGACAAAAAACTCTGGCCCAGAGAGGTCGAAAGATCTACCCAAGATCACCCAGGGAGTTGCCTGGGTTTCCTGGGCTCAGTCCTCCCTGGGGGGAGCCCCCATGGGCAGACCCTCAGATATCCTGATTCTCTCCCCTGCCCCTCTCCCCAAGATGAAATGGTCTCTCCCTGGATTTGGTGGTTCCCTTTTTCTTGAGGAAGTTTGCCAGGTAGCCTCACCCTAGCCCCTGTTTGAGTCACTGGGAGGTGGGGAGGACAGACAGCGGGGACTCTGCTGAGAGGAGCTGGGGCAGCAGTGGGGGTGACAGGATGGAAATTTCGCGTCACTGGGTTTGGCTGGGACTCACCTTGGGTGGGGCTGGGGTGGGAGCTGAGGAAGAGAGAGATGAAAGCAGAGGGGAGTTCTGGGAACTGGGGACAGAATGGAGGAGACAAGTTCAGTTGAAGGATGCTGGGGGGGAGTCAGACATACCTGGACGGGGGGCTACACCCTCTCCATTTGGGGGCGTGCCGCCTGGGGGAGCTGGATCTCCTGTTTCCCGGACGCTGGGCTCCCTGCCTCGAGTCTTGGCAGCCTCGATGCCTTTGACTCTTCGGGCATGGCGATTACCCTTGTAGTGTGCCTCAGCCTGGCTCTATAGGGATGGAGGAAGAAAAGGGAATCTGAGATCGTCTTTCATCTGAACATTCTCCCCATGGAGCTCCTTCAGGTGCTGGGGCGGCCTCAGCAGCCTGCACTTAACCTCTCCCTACACCAGGGAGAGGCAAAGCCCCATGTCGAGGACCCTGGTTACTCAGTCGCTGGGAACCTGGGTCCCCACCTAGCCCAGGCTCTACCCCACCACCACACCCAGGGCCTGCCTGCTGACTCAGGCTTCCCACCTTGTCCAGGGGTGAGGGAAGGGGACCCCACAACTACAGGAGAACCCTAAATGGGAGGGGCCGAGCAATCTAGCCAGTCCGCATCCTCTTCGACCCCCGGCCTTCTCTGCCTGTGTCCCCTGGCCCCAGGATCCAGCCTTTGCTGCTCCTGGGATTCCCACCCTCACGCTGGGAGTCCCAGGAGCTCTGCAGCCTGGGCTGTACCCTGACTACTCCCCTCTGGGTCTCATTTTCCCTGAAGCCTCTGCGGACACCCTGGAGGACCCTGGCCCCAAGCCCAGCTCTGGAGACGGAGAGAGCAGCAGAGACAGCTGTCAAAACAGAGGCGCTTGGTGGGGGAGGGGAGGGGAGGGCAAAAAGAGGAGAGGGCTGTTTACTATTGGCCCCTGGCCCCTCCAGTCTCCCACCCTCCAGCAGTGAGCAGAGCCAGGGTTGGGAAAGGGGATGCCTGGGGTCGAGGTCAAGGGGAGGTCTAAATCTGGGTTGGTCCTGGAGCCACCCCACACTGTGTGCACCCCCTGCTAAGAATACACAATCCTGGAACCACAAGGTCACCCAGACAGGCGTAAAGTAGAAATAAAAGGTGTGGAGTGGGCCAGGGGTGTGCAGAGCCTGGAGGCATGGTGTGGCGCGCGTGTGTGTGTGTGTGTGTGTGTGTGTGTGTGTGTGTGTGTGTGTACTGGGTAGAGAAACAGAACATGCTTTCTTTTTCCTACTCAGCAGAATGAGGCTCTGCTGTTTTTCTCCAAAACTTCTCAGAACCTGCACGCCACAAAGGCCCCTCTAGACCCACACAAAAGTCCCAAGGGAGCCTCCGAGGGAGAAAATCTGGGAGGCCAGACACCAAGGTTCTGAGTTTGGGGTGGCTTCTCCCATGCGAGAGGCTTTCCCTTGGGAGAGCAGTGGAGGGCCAGGCCTTGTGTGTAATTTGGAGGGAGGATGGTGGAGAGAGGAGGAAGCCAGGAGGTTAGACGGAAATGGGTGAGCCGGGGAGGAGTTTAGCAGAGGCCAAGGAGGGCACAGGCTCTGCGGGGAGCCAATGACGTAACTCAGCCCTGCACCCAAGACCAGAGGGCCAGAGGCCACACTCCCACCCAGACACAGATGGCCACCTGTGTTCCAAGAAGTTCTGAGCCAGGGATGCCTCAGTCCCCAAGGGAGGGAGGGGTCAGCCTTAGAGGACTGGGCTATATACTTCAGGTCAAAATATACAGCCATCTCTTGTCCCTCCTGAGTGCTTTCCATCAGCCCTGCCTCTCCTGCAGTATCCCCTCATATCCCCTTAATCCCTGCCCCTTACCCAGAGCTCCCAGACCCTGCCCTCCCCTAAGATCCCCTGGTCATCCCTGCCCCAGCCAGTGGATGGGTGAGCAGCTGGGTTTCTTACCTGAGAATTGAAGCGGATCTGACAGACATTACAGGAAATGATGGGCCGCTTGGTCTTGAGTAAGGGTCCCCCAAAAGTGTGGGACAGTACAGCCTTCTGCACAGGGTCCATCTGTGGAGGCAGGCTGGGGTGAGCCAGGAACCCCAGCACAAGCTCATGTCCATCACAACCCCACTGGCAGCAGCTGGGTTGAACCAAAGTCCCCAGAGCCTCCTCCCAATCCCCCAGCATGCCAGAGGGCTCTGAGCCTCAGCTCCCTGACTCCCTCCCAGCCCAATCTTCATAGCACTGGAAGGGACCTGAGAGATCCCCCGGCCCAGTGCTGCCATTTGACAGAAAGTAGAAGTGGTTTGCCCAAGGTCAGAGCATGACTTAATAGCAGAGCTGGGACTTGAACCTGGACTCGTCTCCATCCGTTATACCATGAAGATCAAGCTCTGTCACCTTGACCTTCCTCCTGGGCTGATCCACCAGAGGCCCACTCAGGAAGTCTCAAAGCATCCCAGACCCTAGGGCTCTCAGCTGCAGCCTTTTTCGGCCTCCTCTCTGGGGCAAGACCATCAACCAAGCCAAGCTTCTGGTCCCAGGAGACAGATGTTCCTAGCTTCCCATCTCTGCGCCCCAGGTTGCCCTAACACACTCATTCCCTGGACCTCGTAAAGCAGTAGCTTCTAGAGGGAGCAAAAGAACTCAGGAGAGAGTAGGTGGCTCCAGCGGGAATAAGCCGGAGAACGTAAGAAGCTGGGCTGGCCTGAGGCAGCCCGGGGATCTTCTGAACTCCCTCCCCTTGGTCACAGGGCTATGGGGCTGGGCTATGGGGTTGGGAGGGATCAGGAACGGCCTCTGCCCCCACCCTGGGTCAGCAGATGTCTTTGCAGTCTCCTGCCAAGAGTTCACATGAGGCGGGAAGAGGATGGGAGTTTCTGTCTGAGGCTTTCTGCTATGAGGATAAAGCCAGGGGCCTAGAGGCATGAAAACTGCCTCCCTGCCCTGTCCTCCTCCCTTCTGGCCCCCAGGCGGCCAGGGAGAGGCAAGCCTGGAATGCAGCTGAGGCTGAGTAGAACTGGGTGGTGGCTGGGATCTCTCATAAGCATGGAACCAGATTAGAGCTGAAACCTTATCTTCTAGGTGGAAGGATCAAGTGAAAAAAAAGTTGCTGGGGGTACCCAGCTCCTCAGCTGAGGCCCTCCCTGCACCCAGGTCTTCATGATTCCCCATGAGACACTGGTGAGAGACAGGAACACGGAGCAGGGGGAAGAAGGTGGTCTGGAAAGGGGCTTTAGCATCCCTGTGAAATGCGCCATCCCATTTGGCAGTGGCAGAGGCAGGAGCCAGGTTCAGATAACCAGTCTGACAGACCAGTGTCAATTTCCTGGCCTGCCGTTGGCTGGAAGCAGCCCCTCTCAGTGGCTTACTCTTCACCTCCTGGAAGCCCAGGTCCTTTTCAGGGAAAAGCCAAACAGGGGAAGACTGGGTATGTCTGTGTGTGTCTAGGCAGTCTATGATCAATCTGTGCAGGGGTGGAGTGCGAAGGCGTGTCACGTGCTGTGTGTACATCATTTCTGTATCAACAGTTCTGTGTCAGGGGCTCTGCCGAAGCCATGAATGGTCAGGTTGTGCAATCTTCAGCTGTGTGTTTATCGGTGTGAATGTATGATGTGTCTGGCAGGAAGACAGACCGAGTTGGAGACAGGCTTTAATCAGAAAGGGGAGACAGATGTTGCACTCAGCTCCCAGCCTCCGGGCGACAGTCCTCCCTAACCAGGGACCCCCCCAACTCTGCCCCAGGGTTCTCCATAGCCCCTGGATGTCCTCACATGCTGGGTGGGGAATGGAATTCAGCCCAAACAGAAACCCAATCTGGGCCAGGAAACCTAAGTCGATGAAAATGGTAGGGAGAGAGGAGTGGGATGGAGAGGGGAAGGCAGAGGTCCCTGGCTCTGTCTGTGCCCCACCCCAGGACCCCAGCCTGCTCCCCAGAGTGGCTGAGGACCCAGTGCCCTGAGGATGACCTGTGAGCTGACTGTCCCAACATCCATTCCCTGCAAATTGGTCCCTGTCCCGCTTGGGTCCTTCCTCCAGGTGAGAGCCTTTTCCTTTGCACAGCCCTCTCCTCAGGCTTAAGTCCATAAACACCAACTAGGAGTGGGAGGTGGGCAGAGAGGAGGGCCGCAACCCAGTCAGGTAGGTCCTTCCCACCCTCTCCTCCGGGAACCGAGGAGACACCAGGCTGAAGGTGAGGGTTCCTGGGCCCAATCCCTGCGCAGGTGGAATATGAGCCACTGAAGTGCAGCTCCAGGCCAAGGTCAAGAGGCCCTGGTGACCTAGATGAGGGCTCTCTGGGGAGGGGTGAAGGCCAGCATCTCCCAGAGCCCTCTCACTCCAGAGCCCCTTCCCTAGGATTTTGGCCTAGACACTGTCTGGAAAGGTCCACAAAACAGTCTCCTCCCACCTGCCCTCCAACAGCAGACATGAAAGGGAATCGCTCTCCTAAGCTGGGGCAAAATGAATCAGGAAGGGCAAGGGGGAGGGAAGGGGGAAACCAGATCAGGAACACCAGGAGGGGCTATGATTATATTTCCTTCCATTGCCCTTTATCTGATGGCACCGCTGCCCCTGTCTGACCACCACACCACCTCCCCGCCCCAAATAAAGGCAAAAAGGGAAGGGGGATGGAATCTCAGGGATGGGAAGACCTGAGGGACAGGAAGGATTGAAACAGGAAAGAGAGGGAGCTAGAGGGTGTCTAAAGAGCAGGTGGAAGCTGGTGGGGGAGGGATGCTAGGAAGGGGACTAAGGCTGAGATGGGGTCAGGGCTGCATAAGGGATCTGACCGGCGGCGTGGCAATTTGAGGGTAGGTGTAGGACCTGATGGGAAGTCTGAAAATTTGGGGGACTTCAAGGATCTGAGAAACAGAGGCCGGGGTATCCAGTATGGTGGCAGCAGTCTGTGGGGCGCCAGATGGGATCCGGAGATTGGTTGGGGCCGCGCCGGTCGTGGGGGATGGGCCGGATAACCCGAGG
>NW_020185339.1:25019201-25024646 GCF_003031525.2 Neophocaena asiaeorientalis asiaeorientalis | reverse complement strand
TAGGGAGCTCGGGAGGCTTGAAGGGGCGCTAGGGCGAAAAGAAGAGAGGACGGGGCGTCCATGTACAGACACTCGTTCCAGAAAGACCTGGTCCTGGCGAAGGGCCCCTCGGCCTGGCGACGGGGCATTGACCAGATGCTCCACTGGGCTTCCTCCAATGGGGACCCTTGCTGGGTCCAGTATCCCTACCAATGGCCGACCCTGTTTCTCTAGCTTGGACCTTTCTCCTTTCTTTCACCCCTTCCACCCTCGCTCTTCTGCTGACAGCTTCTCTTTCGAGTCCGCAGACGACCCTTTCCCTGCTCCCTCTGCACACGACCCCTGTGCCCCTTACACATGTCACTTCCCCTACTAGGAATGCAAGACCGAGCCCAGGTACCCAGGTGTCAGGCACTGCTCTCTTAGTGACTCCTCTGAACGGTGGAGCTGGGGTCGCCCAGGGCAGAAGCGACCTCAAACTGGGGACATCATCCCTAACCTCTTCCCACCTCCTCCTCTCGCCCGCCACCTGCTGGAGAACCAGGTTCCCGAAGGGCTTATGCTTCGTGCACTTGCTGCCCTCTGGCGGTAGAGTGGGGGCAGCACTGGGGGACGAGGGACAGGAGGGCAGAACAGCCCACTGCCCCAGACACTTCCTTATCCTCTCTGGATAGGTCCTGGGATTCCGGCTCTCTCATCTCCGGATCTCATCCCCTCCGTTCCACCTAGGGCCGAGAGATGAGCGAAGCAGGGGCCTGGATGTAGAGAGAGGCTGTCTTTGGGAGACAGTGAGGGATGTCCAAGGGCAGAGGGACGCATAGTTCAAGGAGGGGTCTAAGGGGTAGGAATTACCCGAGTAGGAGACATCTGGAAGTATTAGTGCAGGGAAGGAGAGACTCTTCCGTGAATAATAATACCATCATCACTACCTAATGTTGACTGAGCCCTTGGGATGTGCCAGCGTCTGGACTGAGCTCTTTGCGTGGATTATCTAATTTAATCTTTACAACCACTATTATAATAGTAAATACTATTATTATCTTCATTTTATAGATGAGGGAACTGAGGTTTAGAGAAGCTAAATAATTTGTCCAAGGTCATAAGCTAGTAAGTGGCTGAACTGGGATCTGAATTTAAACCCGGGCGTTCTGACTCCAAAGCCCTGTACTTAACTGCTGCATAGTACTGCCAAGGCATGTCTGCAGCTTTTCTGCAGTCCTCATTCCCCTGCAGAATTTGGCACTATTGATGCAGCCTGCCACACTCTCTCCCTTGGCTTCTCCAACTCTATAGGCACCTGGTTCTGTCCCCACCCCCTCCTGTGGCTCCTTCATTTCCTTTGCAGGGGCCTGCCTCCTCCTGTTCCTACTGCCTAATCCTGCTTATTCCCCAAGGCTTGGGCCTTGGAAACTACCTTTCTCTCTCTGATCCTCTATTAAATAAAAACAATGAAATAACGTAATAATCACAGCAGCTTACACTGATTGAAAACTTACTTTGTGCTAGGTGCTAGGCATTATGATTATGTAATACGATTCTCACAACAACCTTGCGAGTTGGTACTATTACTGTCTTCTTTTACAGCTGATAAAATTGAGGTTCAGAGTGGTTAAGTAATTTGCCTAAAGTCACACAGTCAGTACTTTTGGAAAATCAATTCAAATCCTGCCAGTCTGATGCCAAAGCTGGTATCACTCAACACCTGGCCATACTCTCTCCAAGCTTATCCACTCTCATGGCTTTAAATAGCTCCTCCCCACTAGAGGCCGTGGAGCCACGAACCTGGGGAGTCAGAAACTTGGGATTATCCACGTGAATCAACTAAGTAGCTTTGCGATCTTGGGAAAGTCACTTAACCTCTCTGGGTCAGTGTTTCCTCATCTATAAAATGGGGACAAAGATAGGAGACCCAAGGTTAAGTGTAAATCAGGTATGTAGACTGGGGGGAAACTATTCCCAGCACCTTCTGCTCCAGTCACACCCAGTCAACTGCAGTTTCTCAAGTGCTCTTTTTTAGCCCTTGTTTCAGTCTGGAGTGTTCTCTGAAATCCCTTTTAAAATCCTACTAATAGTTCTTCAAAGCCCAAATCATAATGTCATCTGCTCCAGCTTCAATCCCTTTTTCCTCTGCTGTTTCTTTTTTTTTTTCCTGCTCAGCTCTGGTTGGTCCCTCACCACATCCAACAAGTCTTTCCTGACACCCCCTTGGGCTCCCCTACAAGCTACCTGCCTCCAGCACAGCTCTTCTCACACTATAGGGTAAATGCTAACTTGCTGTCTTTCCTACTACACCGTGAGCTCTCCAAGCACAGACTGAGTCCTGTGTCCCTGATACCAGTGCCTTGCACATAGTAGGTGCTCAAAATTTTTTTTTGTTCAATTGAATTTTTGTTAGTGTCTCTGTCACAAAATTTATAACCCTTCCTCTGTTTTGCATTGTAGATCACTGCATACACATCTATACTTCTTTCCTGAATATAGCGCCTTTAGCATGGGAGCATGTCATATTTACCCTCATGTCTCCATTTTATCTAGGACAGCGCCTTCCTGATCGTCATTACTCAATTTTCTCGTCTGTAAAATGAGGATAAAACGACAGCTACCCCATAGAGTTGCTATAAAAACTGACATATGAAAAATGCTTTGTAAACCTCAAAGCGCATTGCAAATGTTGGTTTGGATTCTCTGGGAGGAGTTTGGAGGAAGCAGCAGGTATAAAGAACTGTATTTGGAGTCAGATGCTCTGGGTTCAAATCACACCTTAGGCACGTACTGCGTCAACTTAGATAAATTCCTAAACCCTTCTGGGCTTTAGTTTCTGTCTTCCAGTACGTCAAACTGGAATAATAATGTCTACTTTGTTGGGTTGTGGTGAGGATTAAATGAGATCAAGTATAGAAACATCTACTGCAGGGAATTCCCTGGCAGTCCAGTGATTGGGACTCCACATTTTCACTGCTGAGGGCCTAGGTTCAATTTCCTGGTTGGGGAACTAAGATCCCACAAGTCGCACAGTGTAGGCAAACAAACAAAAACCACACGCACACACAAAAACACATCTACTGCAGTGCCTGGTGCATAGTTGATGCTCAGTACGTGTTTGTAACTGAGTATGGTTTGATGGTGGGTTACTTGAATTGAATAAAGCTGACTTCCCCCAAGCCTTTAGCTCCAGCCCACTCTCCGGGACCCAGATTCCGACTGTCTGCTGGACATTTTTGGCTCAATGTCCCGCTGGTCCACCAACTCGCCATGTCCTAAAGTGCGTTCAGCAGCCTCACCCCAGGCCAGCCTCCTCCTCTAACTCCCTGCCCCTGGCAAGGTGATTTCTTTCTCCCGGTCACAGAGGCCTGAACCCTGGAGTCATCCTTGACTCATCTTCTCTCCCCCACCCCCAAACCCTGGTTGGTCACCGTGGCCTGTCAAGATTTCCTTGGAAAAACCTCACCCACCCCCCTTCCTTCACGCACTCTGCCCATGCCACGGGCCCAGTCTGGCTCTCCAGGTTCCCCTGCAGGCCCTTATTGCTGGGACAGCCTCCTAACTGGCCACCATCCTCCAGTCTCTGCTCCCTTCCATCCAGCTGCCCCACTCACCTGCCTCAAACACTGCCCCTTCCCACTCACTCTCCTGCTCAAGAATGGATAATGCCTCCCTATTTCATAGTGATTAAATCGAGACGACTTTGCCAGCCCTCCAAGCCCTACCCCACTGACCCTACCCTACCCACCCAACGGTGGGCTCCAGAGAGCTGGAGCTTACAAACAGGCTGCTTGTGCCCTTGAAGAGTCTCCCTTTCCACCTCCCTGTACTCACTACCCCCAGTCTAGGTCTTGTGACTTCCCTCGATGGTGGACACTAGCACAGTGTCTGGCCCGTAGCCGGATTTCAGCGAACATTAGTTGTTACTGCTGTCACTAGTATACCAGAGAGCCAATGACACTTGTAACTGACTAGAAGTAAAGGAGATGGGGCCCTAAGAAGACATAAGGAATTGGATACAAGAGGAGAAGAGGGCAGGGAGGGAAGCAGCTGGGGTGGCAGAAGGGTGGGGAGGGCAGGCAGGCTGCTACTCACAGTGCTGTAGTTGCTAAAGAGGCCCAGGGTGGGCGCCGGCTCCAGTGGGAAGGGCAGGATCTGCTTGAGGTCCAGTGGGGGCTGCATGATGGGGGGCTGCCGTAGCAGAGGGAGGGGCCCTGCCCGGCTCAAGCTGCCTAGAGACCAGAGAAAACATTATGTGGGGCAGGAAGGCTGAAGCTCGGGAGCCCAACCCAAGCCTGGCAGTCCCACTTCCCAGCTGGGGGCCCACACTCAGAAGTGTGACCCCCATCACACACACTTCCCCTGCCGGTTGGCTCCGGAGCAATGGAGCACGGTGCCCTGTGGGCCTGGGGGAGGGCGCAGACCTGTTGTTCTTCCCTTCTGGGTGATTTTCACTTCCCCCTTCTCCAGCCTCCCTCCCCCAAGACCTTTAGGCATTTTACAGACCCAGGAAAATCACAGGCCTTCTCTGCAGGCCGCCTGCTGGACCACAAGGAGTCCCATGCCCCTGGCTACTCCCTTCTTCTGGTTTTGCTTTCCCCCAGGGAATCCCAACGGCTAAGTCTTACCCCAGGGAGAACTGTCAGGTGAGTGATTCATCCCACTGCTTAGAGAGGAATATTGAGGCCTGTATTTGGAGGAGGGCTGCTGGATCTTTCAGGGTCCCCAAAGTTATGATTTTGTCCCAGTCGTAATTTTTAATTAACTGTCGATGTCTCGGGGTAGGAAAGTGGCATTCGATCTGGGAGGTGGACTGCCTGTGGTCATTCTCAGAGCCCCTTCTCCCCACCTTCCTGTCCTCCCCAGGTTCCTCTGTCAGCCGCGGGAATGTTCAGCTCAGGCTCTGCGGGAGGAACTGCGACCAGTCCCTGGGAGGGGAATGCCTGGGTCTGACCCCAAGGGGAACTGAAACTCCACTACCGTCCCCGAAAGCTTCTCCTCCTGCCCCAGAGCCATGGGAGGAGCCCTGCCAGGCTCCACACGGCTGGCCCCTCTGGGCTTCTGCTGGCCCAGCTCCCTTCTGCGACTTCTCTGTCAACCAGTCAGGGAACTCTGGCTGCCCTTCATGGCTCTGGCAACCCCCGGCCAGCAACAGGGGTCCCCAGGAACAAAGGCAAACCCAGGAGGCTGCAAGCTTAGCCCCGTCCTCCCATGACCTTACTGGGGCAGAGGGTCCCCCTGGGATCCTTTCCTACTCCCTCCAGAGACGGCCCCTTTTCATACCTTCAGTGTCTGGTGCCTGCTGCCCCCAGGCAGTGGCCTGGCCCTGGCCCCCCAGGGGCCTGGGCCTGACAGCGTCCCCTTCCCTTGGTTCTGCCCCCTGCCCCCTCCCTTGCCAGCCTCCCCCCCAGTCCAGTCAGTAGAATCAGCCAATCAGAGTCCTGAAAAAGTGGGGCAGAGGGGAGGGCGGGGGAGCAGGGATTA
>NW_020185339.1:24991795-25019054 GCF_003031525.2 Neophocaena asiaeorientalis asiaeorientalis | reverse complement strand
AGGGGAATCGGATGCGAGAGGGTGGGGGTGGGGAGGGCTCAGGCACAGCTGGGGGCAGGGAGCTGGTCCAGGAAGGTCTGGAGGGGTCTGTCTTTTCCACCCACTGCTCCGACTGGGCAGCTAGGGTGCCTGAGGCAGAGAGGGGTCAAGGCTGCTGGGAGCTTGGGCTGCAGACATCTAAGGGTTGAAGGAGAAGGGCAGGATGCTTGGCTTTGGCCCTTGGACAGCTGGGGGTCTGTATGTCATGTCCGTTCCCTCCTCTGCCACCTCGGGGTTGAGATGGGGTGGGGGAGAGGAGAGAGAGAGACAGACAGACAAAAGTGAGTGAGATAGAATGGGAAAGACTGACAGAAGCAGCAATAGGCGACTGAGAAAAGGGACATAGACACTGAGAGAGAAGAGGACAGGGGACAGTGGAGAGATGAAGAGAGTGAAATGAGAGAGAAACAGGGACACCGCTGAGAAGCTGGGCACAGAGCTAGAGACGAGGGCAGAAAGACCAGAGGACAGAGAACAGAGAGAACGAGAGAGGGAGAGAGGAGACAGAGGGACCGACAGACTGACGGGGCAGGGCGACCATCTCCCCTTCCCCTCTGTCCGCCCATGGCTTCTCCCCTCTGTGCCCGCCTCCTCCTGTCTGGCACACAAGGCCAGGGCAGCCTTAACGAGCCCCAGGCGGCATCAGGAATGGTGAGAGAAACCTGAGCACTCCCAGAGTCCCAGGCACCCAGCACCCACCCCAGGCAGCTGGTCCGGGGCTGGTACTTGCTCCGGCCCCAGAGAGGGAGGCAGCTCAGCTCCTTGACCCTTTCCTGGCTCTGAACTCTCCAGTCCCCCACCCCTCAAACAACCACCTCAGAGGAGAGAGGTGAGTTCCACAAAAGGCAACAGAAGAAAAGAATGTTTTCAGGTAAAGCACTCTGAGTAGTAGCACATTTAATCTCTGAGGTGACTGTTCTATGGCGTAGCTGATACTAGTTTTTAACCATCTGACACTTGAAGAAACTGAGGCTCAGAGAATTGATAAAGGCTCGGCTGACGTTACACAGCCTGTAAGTATCAGAGCCGGGATTTCCGTCGAGATCTGCCACCCTCTTTCTCTGCTACGCAACCCCAAAGGGCTCCCATTTAACCCTGAATTCAGCAGAGATCTGAGAAAGGCTTCCATCTTGTCCAAGGAGAGGAAGGGGAGAACAAGTTCCATGTACTTCCTGGGGTTGGAGGAAAACAGGTAGCAGCCAGTCAGTTCCCTCTAGCCAGCAACTCATCTTTTCCACTGACAGGAGCCCTGGGGTCGGGGGAGGGAAGGGGAAGTGGGAGGAAGGAAGGAAGGATGCAGTGAGGCAGGGAAGCAAAGTGGGCAACTGGAGATTCATGTGTCTCTTTCCCAGATTCCTGGGTCCACTCCACTGAGATCAGAGGTGGGAGGGGGCAGATGGCAACTTACAGACCACGTGGGGAGAAACTGGGCCCTTGGTGTCAGGTAGCCCACGCCTCAGTCCCCTCTCGGCCATCCTGAGAATAATATGTATGCCTGGCGCTTTACATATATGCCCCCCTGCGGACGGCTCTACTGCTCACTAGCTGGGTGACTAGCTCGTTTCCGAAGCCTCTCTGTCTCATTTCTCCTTTGTCAAATGAGAGCAACGGTACCTGCATTGTGGAGTTGTTGAAAGGATTGAACAAATCCATGTAAAGTGCTGGCCTGCCACAAAGAAAGCTCAATAAATGTTTGCTAAATGAACAAATCCTCATCTTATAGATGACTGTCAGCTCAGAGAGGGGGAGTTAATTGAGCAAAGTCACACAGCTAGTGAGGGATTTGAACCTGTCTGGCTGGCTCCAGACAGGGCTTTCAGGCACCGCACTTTCCTAGGGATGGAGGGGGGAAAAGGCAGGAATATAATAAGGGCTGTGAAGGAGGAAATCCAGGGCTTCATATGGCTGGTTAGGTGAGGGCTTCAGGTGGGTTTGGAGGAGGAGGTGGAGAGCAAACCGGAGTGTGTGTGTGTGTGTGCGCGCGCACACGTGTGTGGGTCTGCACACCATGTCAGGCATGGCAGGGAGGAGCTGAGGCCTGGCTGGGACAGGCCACTCCAGAGGGAAGCTCATTAGCTCCAGCAGATAGAGCCCCACCCAGCTCCGTGGGGAGCTGCCAAATGCTTTATTAAAGACAGTTCCCAACCACTTTGGGGGGTGGGGGTGAAGTCTCAGTCCCTTGGATGGATGGCCATCTGTCCATTTCTGCACCCCACTTGGACCTAGGCACTTTGATCCTGCTCCAGTATCCCCCCAGCACCAGGCCACAACCAAGCCAGGTCTGACTCCTTACTCCTTCCATCCCACTCAGAGCTGGTCTTTTCCTTCCTCTCTTCCCCAGAAATTCTGGCCAGGTGGGAGTCCCAGTGCCTTGGCTGTCTCTGGTCGGGCCTAGGGCCTGAAGCCCCTGTGGCAAAGAATGGGAGTGTCTGCCAGTGAGCTGGCTCTGGGAGCGGCAGCGTGCGGGTAGGAACAGGAGCCAGGAAGGATGTGAGGGTAAGGCTGCAGGTTAGCGTTTGTCTGGAGATTGGGCCGCAATGAGATTCAGATCTCAGAGAGGTACTGGGGATAAGGTTGCACGTAGCGTTAGGGCCCAAGGTGGTGAAAAACATGGGGTCAGCACTGGGTTAAAACGGGCATTACGCTCTGGGGCCAAAGGAGAAATGAGATTTGCGTCTGGACTGGAATCTCATCTCTAATCCATCCCCTTTTCACTTTAGGCCTTTTGGCCTCTTCTAACCCCAGAAATGCCTAAAACTGGGGGATTAAGGGGAGAGCCTGGAACCCCTAGATCTTGCCTTCTCGACCAAGTCTCAGGTATTTGAGGTATTTGTCCCCTTCTGCTGCAATTTCCCCCTTCTTGGCAGGAGGCCGGCTGAGTGCTGGAAAGGCTTTGAAGTCAAAGATGAAAGCAACAAGGGGATGATTATGAACAACCGCTCAAAACATCATCCCTAATAACCCCGGGGGAGACGTGGGCGGGGGCAGGGCCTAAAGGGGGGAGGTGGCCAGGAAAGGCAGAAGGAAGACCCCTGGGGAATTTTCCTCGGCCTGATGGGAAAAGCCTCCCTCAATGCCCCCGTCCCACACACCATACCAAGGGCCCAGTTGGAGAGGAGGGTAAGCAGAGTTCAGAATGGTGAACCTGAGCCCAGAGCCACCAGCTTAAACCTGGGCCCACAGTCTAGCTCTTGAGCAGGCAGGCTGGGCCTCACCTGCCGGGCAGAGCACCTGCACACAGATTCAGTGGACCTCAGCGTTCAGAACCTGAAAACCTTAGAATGGGCCTCAGGCCTGGCCGGCAGCTGCCTCCCTCTCACCTTCCTTCGTCAAAGAGGGTTAAGGTATGTGGCCCGCCAGGCTTCCCACCCCTCTGTGGGCTGGGCACAAGGAAGGAGTTAATCGCAGTATCCTCAGGGAGGTGTGGTGGGCGTCCAGTTGGTGGCCCCTGGCATTCCTCCTGTGGTGGGATCTTGGGCTGGTTCGAGCGGGTTCCCGAGGTCTTCTCCAAGGCCTACTGACCAGGAGAAGCACGGCTCAGACTGGCCTGTCCTGGACAAGCGTGATGTTGCCTCTGGGGCCCGTGCCCAGGCTGGGGCCAGGGTGCAGGGACTGCGCAGGTTGGAGGAATGGGGAGCCTGTGCTCTGGGAACCTGAGTCCAAGTGTGCTGGTGGGGGTCACGCCAGGGTCGGGACAGTCTTCATAGATGGGCCTGGAGTCTCTTTCCAGCTAGAGACACTCTTGGGAAGAAGGCAGGCAACCAGTCATTCGTGCCTCTGTTGGCTCATTCATTTAATGGATTTGATGGGGTGCCAGGTGGAGAGGGGCAGATGTAGAGTGGTGAGAGCAAGGAGCTACAGGAGTGGGGGGGCGAGAAAGAGGTGGAGGAAGGAGGGCAGAAGGGAAGAGAGCCACCTAGTGGGAGGCAATAGGGGTCAAAGGAAAGAAGAAAAGCAAGAGTCAAGGGGGCCCCGGCAGAGGGCTGATGTGGGAGCCAGGCGAGCCCTGGGGTGCCAGCATGCAGCCAGGTGTCCCCGGTGGGGGGGGCAGGGAGACCACAGGTGTCTGGGCCCGGTGGGGGGGTCTCCCACCACAAACAAGGCCCAGGAACTGGCCTAGCCAGGACAGAGGGCAGAGGTCAGAGGGCAGAGGACAGAGCAGGCCTGTGGACTATCGTGGAGGCAGGGGCCTGGAGCCCGACGGATGACGAGTCCTTTCCTCCCCCTCCCGGGGCTCCCTTCCCATGTAGGTCATGAGGCTGGGGTGGCTGTGGCTGAAGGGATGTCAGAGCCCCACGGGAGTCTCCCTCTGCCATCCTTGTACTCCCCGGGGCCCCTTCCTCTGCTGGTGCCCCCGGCCCAAGTCAGGGGTGGGGGTGGGGTGGGGGAGGAAGGAAGAAGAAGGCAGCCGGGAAGGAAGGGCCCAGGCAGCCAGAGCAGGGAGACAGAGGGGCAGGTCCCGGCGTGTTGGGGCAGGATGGCTGCGGAGACAGGATCCGAGCCGCAGGGGCCCTGGGCTGGTAGGTGGAGACGGGAGGAGGGGGGACCCGGGCACCCAGGGCTCCAGGAGAGGGCGTCCTGGCGGCTCCTTGTTTCCTCCCGCTTTCTCTTCTACTTGCTGCCCTGGGTCTTCTGGATTTACGGTGTCACTGCAGCCAGGGCTGGGGGAACAAGACATCTAGAGGACGGTGTGTGTTGATACAGGAAGCTGGAAACTAAGATGCCTGGGATCCCGGGAAGGGCTGAGTCTGAGGGCGGGAAGTCTGGTCACAGGCTGATATGGGGTGGGGAATGCCTAAGTACTCTGGCGAGGGATGGGGCCTGGCTGGATGGGACACCTGAGTCCTCTCCAGAGTGATGGGCTGGGCAGGAGCAGAGGGTGGGGCAGAGAACGTTTAGGTACTAGTTTGTTTCCCTGGCTCTGGAGCAGAATGCCTGGGGGCTGGGTCTCAGACGTGAAACGTGGGGTTGAAGATGGACCCCGGCTTGATCTCTGGCTGGGGTCCGAATGTCTAGGTCCTTAGGGAAGGTCTGAGGGAAGAGATTGCAATCAGTGGGCCCAAAGAGGTGGAAATAGAAGCTTGCAACTGAGATCATTAGGGCAACCAGAGATGACAGAAGATCAAGAACTGAGGCTCGGGGCTTCCCTGGTGGCGCAGTGGTTGGGAGTCTGCCTGCCAATGCAGGGGACACGGGTTCGTGCCCCAGTCTGGGAGGATCCCACATGCCGCGGAGCGGCTGGGCCTGTGAGTAAAAAAAAAAAAAAAAAAAAAAAAAAAAAAAAAGAACTGAGGCTCAGCCTTGTAGAGATGACCTGGATTGGTGGGGATGGGAGCATCTATCCAGGGCATTCCCCATTAAGGTGAACTTGGACTGAAGAGGCCTGGTAGGGGGTCTTTGATGAGGCAGAGGGGAGGATGGAGGATAGGACAGAATGTATGGGCTGGGGAGAACGTCAGGGGAGAGGCAGAGTACAGGACACCGGATGTATTCTAAGGACCAACAGGATGTATTCCAAGGCAAGCAACTGGGACCACAGCGTGAGGCTGGAGTCTGGGAGTCTACGAGGTGTCTGGGGAAGATGCAGCTGCTGCAGCCTGGACCTGCCTGTACCTGCCCCAAGAGGGAGGGCAGCAGGAGGATTTCCCAGAATGCCAAGCAGCCAGCTTCAGGCCAACCCCAGCCAGAGGGAAAGGAGGTGTGAGTAGGAACTAGAACACTTGGGATTTAGGGACAGTGGAGGCAGGGAGGAAGAGGTCGGTAGAAGGGCAGGGGGACTGGAGTCTTGGAACAGTCTAGGAAAGAGCAAGGGGACTGAAGACTGGCATTCCTGGGTTCTGCAGGGAATTTAGGACCATACGGCTAATTAAGGTACAGGAAGTTCAAGTTCCTGTTTCTGGGCCTCAGCAGTCTCTTGTCCTCACTCCACTGATCTGGTTTGAAAAAAAGATCTGTTTCTGCACCTGCCAAGATGCTCCAGCTCAAGGGCAAGTGAATTCTGGGGGTGCTATCGCCTTGGCATTGTTCTGATCCAGAGACCCAGAGATCTCAGGGGACTGTGGCCTTGCTGCCCGAATCTGGCCTTGGGGGGAGAAGGTAGGGTCTCCGAGCCCATCAGAGGAGGTCCTCTTGCTCCAGAACCGACCTACCACCATGCTGTTCGAGCCTAGTATCACAAAGCCTGCTTCTCCCAGACCTTGTTATCTACCCCCCCTTGCCTCTTCCCATTCTTTCTCCTGGGTGGACTCAGAACAAACCAGAGTCAGCATCAGGTGTGGCTGATCAGTGATAGAGACCCCTTTGCCCTCATCCTCGTCCATCCTCCCACTCTACCCCCAGGGACCCTGTGTTAGGGAGGTCTTAGAAGAGGGGTTCCTTAGCTCACCAAGGGGAGGCAGCTGGCTGGAGGGCGGGGTGACCTTGCAGGCAGCTGGAGGGGGACAATGTGTGGGATGAATTCATTATTGATGAGCCCTGCACCCTGGGCTACTAATGAGCCCAGGCCGGCTGCTCTAATTGATGTCAAGAAACTTGAGACCCCCAGATCAGCTTCCCGCCTGCCAGCTGCCTCTCCTGAGCCCCCTCCCCCTTCTGTGCCCCCAGCTGCTCTGTTCCCTTCCCAGGGCCTCCTTTCCATCTCCACTGACACAGACGAGGCTAGGACTCAGGACTTCCCCTTCCCCTCTTGTCCCTTTGCATCACTCAAGTCTCAAGATGGGAGGCAGACAGGCTCTGGAGGGGCTGGGAGATTGGGAAGGGGGAAACAGACCAGAGCCTGAGAATTACAGTTCAGGGACAGAGAGGCTGGTGCTGGGTTACATCTGCAGCATTGCTGAGCCCAAGGAATTCTCATCTTGTTTTGTGCATCCTCGGGAGAGACCTTGTCACTCTCTGAGACTCAGAGGTACAGGCACTATACAGACACACCCATGATACTAGCCCAGTACTCACAGCCCACTTCCCCTCCTCATTTCCTCCTCATAATCGTATAAGAAATCTCAGATTTGGCCCCTGGAGTTCGGCTGATGCCATTCCCACCCATCCCCCGAGAGGCCGAGTATGGGATTTCCTTCCTGGAGAATTCCCAGTGCTTTGTTATGCCACAGCTGTCACCCTTGGAAATACTGCGTGTCTCTTTGCCTTGTCAGGTCTCACCCCGCCTGTCAGTCCCTCTTCATTTATGGGTTCTGGGAAGAAGTTCCCAAGTTACAGAATTACCAAGAAGTCACAGATTGGAGTGTGGAGCGGGCTTGGCCTCCTAGGAGAGATGTTTTTGAGATCACGTGGGTACTGCTAAGCAGGAGCCTAAGTTAATAAGAATAGCCCTGCTGATGGGGGAAGAAAGGTGAGGAGGACCTCATTTCCTCCCCTCTCCAAATTCCCATGAATTTGTGGCTATGCTGCCCTCTGGTGGCTGAACTCTGGTTTAGCAGGACATGAACATCTTTGCCTCTAAAAATCCCGCTAGCATTTCAGCACCCCTCTCTGTCCTCTTCCTGGATATTAGGACAGTCCTAGAGGAGACAGAGGATCCTGAGGGGTTCCCTCACTCTGGTTTCTCTTCAAAGACCTCAAGATCATGTTGGTTAAGCATGAGGGCTTTCACAGTCAGGCAAGGCTGAATTTGAGTCTGTGACCTTGGGCAAGTTACATAACTTCTCGGGACCTCAATTTCCCCTTGTGTAAATGGGGTTAATTGTACCTACTTCACACATGTAATTTCTATCAAATTAAATGAGATACTGTATGTAAACTATTTAACACTCCCTCTATGCACCAGAATACAATGGGCAATGAAAACAAAACAAAAACCCAACTGGCTTTCTTCTGATTTAGTTCTACGGCCTTTTCTCGCAACCCATTTCATTATTCTGATTTAGGAAAGCCCAGGTGAGTCTCTGGACCATGTTCCCCCACCTTCAACTTGGACCTCCCCCTTTGTATTCTTCCCTAACCCTCAAACCCAAAGAGAAGGGATTCCGCTCCCTTCTCTCCTGGAGGTGTGGGGGCCGGATCTGGCGGGGCTGGGTGATGAACAGAAGAGTCAAGCCTTTCTTTCACCCCTTCCATCATCTCTTTCACTTAAGAAAAGGGAACCCCCAAACTAGTTCCACAGTTGCTGGGGGTCATACTCTTGGCTCCCAGTGGAAAGAAGCTGCAAGAAACACAAACATTTCCTACCCACCAAGTGGTCTGTTTCCAGGAAAGTTCTGGAAAGAGTGGGGATAGGACAGATTCCAGCTCTGGTCAGTGGGGGCACCGGGCCGGGTTTATTGCACTTGCAACAGAGTTTAAATAAGTCCCGGGTGTCCGGAGCCAAGGTGAAGGGAGGGTTGGGCAGGGAGAGGAGGGGCAGCGTCAGTGCAGCTGGCGGGCAGAACCCAGATCCTGCAGGCCGGGGGGCAGCGGGCTCCCCCTTTCTCCAGGGGACTAGTAGGGCCTGTGTCCGGCCAGTGTTAAGGTTCCAGATCTGTTGCCATCGTGGCCCCTTCAGGGTCCTGGGCAATTCCTGACTTCTCCTGAGTCAGAGGTGGATTGGGCCTCCAGGCCCAGGTCTGGAGCAGGCTCAAATGTAGTCCTGGATCTGCCTAGTTAGGTCACCAATGTCTGAGTCTGGGTCCCAGATCAACCCCAGGCCCCAGGTTTGATCTGGCCCTGTTAGAGTTCTGATTCCCCTTGCAGCTGGTTCTGGGCCAGCGTGGATCCTGGTGTGGGATCTGTCCTGAGCGGGGCCTGGGGCACCATCCACGGTTATTGTTCCTTGTTGGCCCACCGGGGTGGGGGCTGTCCAGAGCTGCCATGTCTCGCTCCCCAGGTTCCAGGTTCTTAGCTGGGGGCTTCTGGCAGGGCTGAGGACAGATCCTTGCAGGCTGGAGCTGGACAGGAAGTCCTGGTGGCACGTCTGAGCCGGAGAACTGGGATTAGATCCCCCAGTTCTGGTTCCAAGTTGTTTTCAGGAAACTCTCCAAAATGCAAAGGCTGCAGGGAGGCTGGGGCCTCTGTCCCTGGATCTGAGTTCCCCCATCCATGAGGAGGGCATGTGTAAACGAGGGTCCTTCACAGTGCATGGGGGGAGGGGATCCCCAGCTCCGCACCTCCCGGCTCTGGCCCTTCAAGTATGTCTCTGGGCTGGGGAGAGGAGCTTCTCCCTGGCCCTCAGCACCTTCAGGAAGCACCCAGCCCCCTCCCTGTCAGTAGACTGAGGGTGGGGGGACTGGACCTTCAGGATTGGGAGTCTGGGATCGGGAGAAGTCAGGCATCAGAGGTGGCTGGAGGCTTGAGCTGAGCTTTTTCCATGGCGGTGCCGTATGGGAGGGAGCGTTTGAAGAATCCGAGCTAATGAGGGGAAAAGGAGGGAGAGTTGAGTTACTCTGGTTCCCATTTCTCCGCAGATCTTATCCCAAGGCGGGATGAAGGTGACTCTAGTGCTTCCAATCTCCCCATCTTGCAAAAGTGGCCCAAATTCAGGCTGTTAAGACCACCTCTCCAAGAGGTCCAGTGGGTTAAGAGGGCTAAGGTTGGGGGTGCTTTGGTGCCATAAAAATGCCCCCAGTTCAGCCAGAGATGGCACATAGGTTTGAAGTCAAGTTCTAAGTCTCATTGCCTAGTAGTGGCTGCCTCTTGAGAAGGATTCTGAGGCTACTTCTAGGGTATGAACAATTAGTGATGGCTGCCATGGGTTTCTGGAGGAAGTGACAGCACAAATGCCACACACTGGCCACTTGTGAGTAACACTGATTTTGAAAGTATAAATAAACTTATCAGCTTGAGTCAAGAGAACTTTTTCTAAGCTAGGGGCTGTAGAATGAAGGAAAGGATCCTATAGGCAGTGTCCAGATGGGATGCCCGTGGCCAGGGAGAGGTGGGGACATGTGGCTGGAGAACTGGTCTGGAGGCAGATGCTTGGGACTGTAGGGCAGAACCTGGTGAGAGAGAGGCCAGGTCAGGTAGGATGTGGCTGACCTTGTAGAGGATATAGATGAGCAGACCTAGGAGCAGGAGGCCAATGAGGACGGCTAGGATAATGATCCAGAGTGGGACGCTGTGGCTGCCTTCTGCCTTGATCCACTGCATGGCTGTGGCCACCTGGGGAGCAGGTCAGGAGAGGTCACTGAAAAGCCGTGAGTTCCTCCCACCCTACGCTTGGTTCCCACTTGCCACTGGACCTAGACCCACCTTTCGCCTTCCGTCTTGGGCTAACAGAATTCTGATCTTCAAAATTCAAATTCC
Organism: Neophocaena asiaeorientalis asiaeorientalis; assembly: GCF_003031525.2. Lineage (NCBI taxonomy): Eukaryota > Metazoa > Chordata > Mammalia > Artiodactyla > Phocoenidae > Neophocaena > Neophocaena asiaeorientalis. The sequence goes on along the minus strand of NW_020185339.1, from coordinate 25,008,785 downwards.
TAAAATGTGCATTATTGTCTCTGACTTTTGGGCTTTCACACCTGCTAGTTCCCTCTCCCCAGAGAATATTCCTTTCCTGACTGGTTAGCCTGGTAGATCCTATTTATCCTTCAGGTTTTGCTTAAACACCACTTCTTCCAGGAAGGCTTTCCCGACTCTGCAAGCCTGTGTTCAAGTGTCCCTATGACGTGTTCCCATAAACATGCTGGCGCTTGTCACACTGTCTTCTCACTGCCCTGTCCATCTTGCTTATCACCGTATTCCCAGGACCTAGCACAGTGCCTGGCACACCGTAGATGCTCAATCAATATTTGTCACCATAATCAGGCCAGCCCCTGTCGCATCCCAGTGCTAGCGCCAGGCCCAGCACTCTATGTTCCTTGGCCCAGACCTCTGGCCCGGGACTCACCTGCAGTTCCTTTCGGGGAAGCTGCCGAGGCAGGATTCGGTAGGGCATCTTCAGGGCTTCATACACAGCTTCACACTGCAGACTAAATGGCTGGTGTTCCCGCTGTGGGTGGTGGAAAGGTGTTCAGGGTGGCCTCTTATGGTATCTAGGAGGTCACTGGGCTCCCCATGGTCTGGCTCTGGTTATGATCTTTCCCTATTTTGGACTCATTCTCTTCTGAATCTCTCTCTGTGTTCCTTATATGAGATAATAAATGTGTAACTGAAGAGTTACAATTAGATGACAGCATGTTCAGTAGAAAAAGCATGGTTTTGGAAACATGAATACGGGTGAAGCACCCAGGATGATGCCTGGCCTATAGGATGCACTCAATAAATGACTGCTCTCTACTGTTCCTACATCTGCTTGCCTCTCTGTGATGGATATGTCTTCCGTCTCTGTTTTCTATCATTCTCTGCCACCGGTCTCCCTCCCGCCCTCCCTCCTCCGAATGGGCCAGGAAAGGGAAGCTGTCGGTCCCAATGTGGCCACTAGGTGGCGCCAAGGACACACAGCCCTGTCCAAACAAGGGTGAGGGAGGGGAGCGCGGCTGCCTGGGTCCCAGTCACCAAAGCGGGTGGCTAGGGCAGTGGGGAAAGGAGCGTCAGTCCAGGCAGGCCCGAAGGTCGGGGATCAGGACTGAGGTGAGGCTCCCTCACCTGGAGGAAGGTCTTGGCCCAGACGCGGAAATGCAGTAGCAGACTTCGGCTCTCTTGCCGGTGCAGTGGCCCCAGCTCGCAGCGCAGCCTGAAACACTCGGCCTCCGGGCATTTCTGGGAAGAAAGCGGAGGCTTGAATGCGGCGTTCCGCCCTGCTGGTGGCTCTGAGGATGCAAACAGATACTCAACGCTTCGACCCAGACCTCATTCCCAGGAGGACTTACCAGAATCTGAGGCCCCGAGGAGGCAGGGCTCCGGCCTGCAGCATCCCGTCTTTGCAGCCGGTGGTGCTGGGAACCCTCGGGATCCAACTGGAAGAGGAAAGGGACCATTAGCTGCCTCTCTCACCTCATTACAGCCTCTAAGTCAGCCTGCCTCTGGGGTCCAGAGCAGCTTCGACCTGGTCTTCCACCCATACAACTGACCACCTCCTGTGGCAAGGCACCGACCTCAGCACTGAAATACCGAAACGGGTGAGACTTGATCCTTGGAGTTTACAAGGAGGAGATGTCAATAGATAATTAGGGCCCCGTGCCTGCCTTGGGGCCTTTGCCCTGGCTGTCCCCTCTGCTTGGAATGCTTTCTCGAGTCTTCACACACAGGTTCACCCTTGCCTTTCATGCCTCAATTCACCTGTTCTCTCCTCAAGAGGTTTTCCCTGATGACCCAAACAGGCTCCCAGCCGGGCCCTGCCCCGCCCCAGCGTTTTAGCACTGCACTCTCAACACTTCTCAATACCTGTTTCTCTCTCTCTCTCTCTTTTTAATTTTTATTGTCTCTTACCCTCCACTAAAACATAAACTCCATGAGAGTGGGGGCCTTGTGAGTTTTGTTTGGTGCGATCTCTCCTGAGCCTGTAACATGGCTCAGTGCATTGTTGTTTATGTGTAAACGAGCTTTAAAACAGGCACTGGGGCCCAGGCGAGCGGCTCTGAGGAAGGCTTTCCGGAGGTGGTGGTGCCGAGCTGGGCCCTAGGAGTACGCCAGGGCAAGACGTCAGGGAAGGATACTTCAGGCAGAGAGACAGAAGGGCAGTGCATAAAACAGTCTTTTCCTCTCCCAGGGTCTCAAGGTGTCTGTGGGCCTTCGGACCCCCTTCCAGTGGCCTAAGTCCTAGCTCCAGGCACACCCCACTTGGCTCTTCCAGTTTCCCGGCGACCTTCCCCAACCACCCTCGGCTTGGTCCCCTCACCCCCAGGCCAGTCCCCAGGCCCCTCACCTCTAGGCCCTGTGGGTTGGGGGGGTGACTGGTGGTGCAGTTGCTGAGTCCTGTGACCCTGGTCACGTAGAGGAGCTGCTGACCTTCCAGAGCCTGGGGACAGCTGAGCTCCAGCACGCCCCGGCTAATGGAGCTGGGGCCCAGGTTGATGAGCTGAGGAGAGGAGGGCACAGTGATCATGGGAAGGGAGGGAGTGATTCTGCCCTGTTGAAACCCAGGTCCTGGTGGCCCGCTCATGCCTGCTGCCAGTCTCCCATCTCAGGAGCGAGGGAGGAAATCAACGGGCAGAGGCGAAATCCTCTCCAGCCAACCCTCCTGGAGGAGGTGGCTCCATCCTTCCCCCCCACACTTTTTTTTTTTTCTTTTTTTGCAGGAACTTAGCTCCCCAACTAGGGATTGAACCTGTGCCCCCTGCAGTGGAAGCGCGGAGTCCTAATCACTGGACCACCAGGTAAGTCCCCATCCTTCCCTTCTAAGTTGCTCAACTGGCCAGCCTCTCACACTGATCCTGCCCAGGACTTTACCTCTCACTCCCCACTCCCCCTCTCTTGCTCTCAATCCCTCAGGCTGGTCCCAGCCATCTGTCACTCATACAGCTCCTCCTTCCCTGTCATTCATTCTAGTCCGGCCCTCCACTCCCAGTAGCCCACCTGGGGACCAGGGCCTCCCCACCTCTGTCCCTCCTCACCTCATACACATGGTGGACAGCAGGGCCCACGTCCCCCTCCTCCTGCGGCTGGTCTCGGGGATGCCAGTCGGTCACTGGGAATAGCACTGCCTCGGGCTTGGAGACACTAAAGAGGAGGGTGGTTTAGAGGACAGTGGAAGGTACCCCATCCCATATGCATCCTTTCCTAGAAGTCCATCTTGCCTCCCAGAGAGCCCCATTTTGCCCGGGGAACTGACCCGTTAAGGGAGACCTGGGCCTGAGCTTCCACAGAGAGCTGGAAGGAAACCACTTCGCTTTGAGAATTGTTGAGATTCTTGCTGTGGGATGGAGGAGAGACTCAGGTGGTGCTGGAGCCCAGCCAGGAAGAATTTCACCTGCACCAGACTCCGCCCCTGCCCCACCCTCCTCGGCCCCGCCCCCAATTCAGCCTCAGCCTGGCCCCACCCACTCCCTACCTGAGGATCTGGAAGTCAAACTGGATGGTTTTCTTCGTGTCCCTGAGGTGCGGGACTGTGAACCGAAGGCCACCCCAGAGCTGGAGGACAGGGAGGGAGGACAAGGGGGCTGTTAGATTGGGCGTCTGCCAAATCCCACTTGCAGCGCTCCTTCCCTATCCCACAGCTCTGCTCAGGATGAGCCGGTCACTTTCCCTTGGGTCCTCTCTCCTGCCCCAGACTTACACTGGCTCCCGCCTTCATGGGGTTGCCCAGGTCACACACCAGCAGGCGGCTCTGGTTCACAGCAAAGTAGTCACAGCTCAGGCTGGAGAAGTTCTGGAGGTGGGGTGGGTGCAGGTAAGGCTCTGGTGTCCCTGTGGCAGGATCTCCCAAGCCCTGCCTAAGAGTCCCCTCTCACCCCTGGGTGTCTGACGAGTCCTGAGTACTCAGCCTCCGGAGGGGCCGTGACGCGAAGCTCTGCCTCGTAGGCGCCGCCCTCACCCACATTCTGGGCATGGAAAGTGAGGTTCAGAGAGTTCTTGTCGCCCAGGTACACGTGGTTCTGCTCCCTGGAGGGGACACACAGGGTCAGGGACACTGGGGAATTAATCCGCAAACCAAGACAATGGGCCATAACAATAACAGACACCGTTTACTGAGTTCCAACTCTATGGCAGGCACTAGGCTAGATGCTTTATGTAGATTATTTCATTTAATCCTTCCCCAAAGCCAGAGAAATAGATGCTCTTATTCTCACTGTACAGATGAGGAAGTTGCATAATTTCCCAGGGTCACACAGCCAGCTAATACGTTCCCTATTCTACTTTTTCACATGCCAGGTGCTTCCAAGCTCCATGTGTTCTGCTAGGAGACCTTGGCATCTGGAACCCCCCAGCTTGACGTCAGCCTTCACTTACCCAAACACTTCCAGCTGTAGGTCTGGCACACAGATATTGTCTTCTCCACAGTCCAGCAAGATCTGAGCCTGGGGAGCAGGGCAGCCTTGAGAGGGGGAGTTGCGACCTCCTCCTAAGCTGTCGGCTCCCCCCTCCAGGGCCCCACCCCTAGTGGCCGAGGCCCCTCTCCTCCCCGCCCGTCTCCCCACCCTGCCCTCACCTTGTCCTCTATGCGGCTCTTGCTCTGGTAGTGTAGGACTGGCCGAAGGCCGTGGCTGTCCACAGGGGCTTGGGGGTCCAGGGAGAAGTTGAGGGCGATGTGAATTGGGGAGAGTTTGTCTCGAAACTCTGACTCGTTCTGGGGCCGGGGGAGAGGGTTCACAGATTCAGGGGACACAGGGGACTTGGTCCTCATGCTCTCACATCTCCCTCTGTCCACTCAGGACCCTCAAGAATTCAGGTGTCCAAACTTGACCATGCTCATTGCTTCAGAGGCAGCCTGGTTCCCAGCTCCTCCAACAGAAGGGCCCCCTTCCCCAGCCTCCCAAAGTCCCAGGCCCTTCACTGGAATCTCCCTGTCTCTTTCCCTTCATGAGGGGCACCCAGTTCTACGTGGCCACTCTTCCCAGGCCAGTCCCTACCCTGCCCTCGGGCCCATACCCTGAGGTAGATCTTCATCTCTCTGCAATCCTCCCGAGCCCCGTTCTGGATGAGCAGGGTCTGGGTCAGGGTGGCCTGTCGGGAGGCCAGGAACAGTGCCCGCCGCGCTCCACCCTTCTGCTTCTGCCAGTCCAACTGGAGCTCCACCGTGAAGCCTGCAGCCGGGCACATCTGTTAATGAGCATCTGCCCCTCCCTTCTAATCTATCCAGAGAGATAAGAGGTCCCCGAGTCCCCAGCCCCTCCATCCCCATCCCAGCGCCTGAAAGGTTCAGGCAGTCTCTCCCTCACCGATGGAGTCAGGAACGTGTTTTCCAGAAGCATTGAGGCAGAAGCTGAGATTGATGCTGGAGGAAGACCAAAGGGAAAGCTGGTATATCCCACTGGAACACGCATCCTATTCCCTACCTGCCTCCCAGACAGACCCAGACTGGGACAGTCCCATTTGTCCACTTTCAAAGACCTGGTCTCCCTCCCCACTTCCAGGCACAGATGAGGCACCCCCAGACTCCATCCCCGCAGTCTCCTGGGCACCCCACTCACCAAGCCGCAGGGTTCCCCCCCAAGCTGCAGCTATGCTCCTCTGGGTTGAACATGGCGGGAAAGATGGTGAGGGAGGCACTGGCAGACACGATGGGGCGACCCCTGCCAAGAGTGGGTGTGGGGTCAAAGAACTAAGACTCCTCAGGAACCTGAGCACAGGAAGCTGACGCCCAAGCCCCAGGATCCCAGTTTGTACACTTCCCCAAACTCGGCCCTGTTGAGAAATCCCCCAGTTCCCACGTCTCCCAGGCTGCCCCCTGCCCAAGTTCATACCTGTACACCACAGCCTTGTCTACACCAAAGGACCCCACAATCAGATCTGCAAGAAGTCAAGAAACTACCCCTTACAGCAAGCCCCAAATCAGAATCCTTCCCAACCCCTTCCAGTTGCATTGTTCAAGGAGGCCGAAGTGAGGGGACACCGCCATCTGGTGGCATCATCCGAGAACTGCACCCAGGAGCTTAGGAAAGTGCATTAGAGGGGCCGGGGTTCTGAGACCAGGGAATTCTCAGGTGAAAGGGGCCGCTGGCACAACTCACCAGGGTATCCGTTGCCATCCAGATCTCGGCCTCCTCGAAGGGCAGAGCCAAAGAAGTCCGGCGCGTGGCCAGCTGCCCACAGGGGCAGCAGGACCTGGGAAGGCTTAGAGGCCAGGCCCCCTGGGCCCCCAGGGAATACAAACACCACTCCCTGCTGGTTCTCCCCACCAAAGGCAGCCCCAACGGCTACATCTGCAAGACACACAACACACAGCAGTCAGCAGGCCAGGAATCCAGGAGTTCAAATCTCTACCATCAGACCCCAGGACCCGGGATCCTATTTTCCCCATCTGTCATTCCCAGTATTCTAACCTCTTCAAGCCCCAAGATCCAGACATTGGGATTAAAATCTACACACCTCCTGGAGGAGCCACTGGGGGTCTTGGGTATCTTATCTGACAGCCATCTCTCCCCAGATCCCTTCTGACTCAGGCCCCCACTCCTCCTCAGCAACTTGAGCCCACGGTGCTTACCATTGTAGCCATCCTGGTCCAGGTCCCCCAGGGGGGTCAGGGAACTGCCGAATCGACCAAACTCATCATGGCCAGTGAGGGTAAGGGTGGGCACGGGCTCCATGCCGGCCGGCCGCTGCAGGTAGATGTAGACCCTGCCCACCTCCTGCGGCCGCCCGTCGGCTGTCCGCTCCATGAGCAGGGGCGCCCCTACCAGCAAGTCGTCCAGCCTGAGGGTACGGGAAACCCAGTCATCCTGAGACCCTGCCTTGCCATGTCCCCTCCTCAGTCCCAGAGCCAGGAAATCCCAGGCATCTTGGATCCGGGCTCCTTCCCACCCAAGTGAGAGACCTGAGGTCTTCTGGTCTTTGGTTCTCAGCTCTCTCTTTGCCCCTGAGCCTAGGGAATGCAGGCAGGAGGAGGAGAATGCAGAGAAAAACTCTCCTTGCATTTTTCTGTCCCATCCCTACTCCTCGTCCTGTGCTGTGCCCCTTTCCCACTACTCACCCGTCCCCATTGATGTCTGTGGCAGCCACTGCATAGCCAAAGTAGGAGGCCATCTGGGAGGGACAGAAGGGCAGCAGTGGGTCAGAACTAGGGGGTCAATCAACAAGGGCTATGAGGGGAAATCAGGGAGCCTGAGAAGCTGGGCTGAGCTTATGGGCTCAGGGCGGGGGCTTGGTTGGCAGAGGGCCAAGCTGGGTTGTGTGTGTGTTGGGGGGGGAAGGTGTCCTCACCTGTTCCCCTGAGAAGTTGTAGAGGGACCGGATGTCTGAGCCATTAAGGATGGTGACCTGGGGACAAGGAGATATGCTCATTGGTCCCAGACCCCCAGACCATCCCATGGGTACAGGATACCCAGGGGCAGGCATTCCTTGGAGACATAGACCACTTGTCTCCTAGTTCCCTCCTTTGCTTTGCCTCACATTCCCATCTCTATATTGGGTAGCTCCATCTCAGGGAGACTTCATTATGTTCCTCCATATCACTTACCAACTACTACTGACAGATTTTGTACTTATCTGTCTGTTGTGCCTCTCTACCTACTAGAGTGTCAGATAAGTGAGGGCAGGAGCCTTGTTTTGTGTTTTGCTTTCTCCCCAGAGCCTAAAGGGAGAGCAGCTGACACTCAATACTTATTAGCTGAAGGACATCCACCAGCCCTCCCGAGTCACAAACACTCATGGCTCCCCCAACGTGCCCCCTTAGTGATGGGCCCTTCCGGTCCCCTGAGGCTCTCGACTCCCTGTTCTCTTCCCCAGTCTTGCAGCTGTTCCTCTGTTGTGAGCCCTCCCCCAGGACCGCTGGAGAGCCCCCTGGCCTCCCCCTGCCTCGGGCTCTCCCTTCCCCTCAGCACCCTTCCTCCATGGCAGCGGGAGCCGGTCTAGGAGGGATACGGCTGGCTTGGAAATCCGTGGTGGTTCCCTGAAGCCATGGCCCAGTCTCAGCTTCTTGGCTGGTCCTCTGACGCCCTGGAGAATCTGGCCCCAACCTATCTGTTTTTGCCCAACCTCTCTTTAGTCTCCTCATGCCCAATCAGCCCATGCTGAACTGGCCTGAATTTTTTTCCTTTCCTTCCCTGCCTTTTCTCATGCTCCCGCCCAGGATGCTCTCTTTCCTCATCTCCACTGATCTTTCATAGGACATTTTCTGATCCATGCCTGCCCTAGAAAAGAGGTTATTCTTCCCTCTAAACTGCTATATCATCTTGACCACTTTTCTGAAATTTATCCTAGTGCAGAAAGAATGCTGACTTTGGAATAAGACAGGTCTGGTTTTAAATCTCTATCCAGCCACTTACTAACTGGGTGATCTTAAACAACTTACTTGGTCTCTTTGAGCCTCAGCTTTCTCATGTGTAAAATGTGAATGGTAATATCTCCCCTGACAAGCTTGTTGCGAAGAATAGAAATCATGAGCGGACAGTGCCTGACGCACTGAGGGGCTCGTGGATGGGAGCTGCACCTTCGATTGCAATCACTTGTGTGTCTTATCTTACGTACTTGATTAGAAGCGCCTTACAAGATGGGGTATGATGTCTTATTCATCTTCTTATCTCTTACCTTGCCCTAATAACTGTTGGTAATTGAATGGACTCCTATAGCGTTCTTATCTATATGCTTTTTAAAGCACTCGCCATGGTCTAATAATAACAGCTACAGTTGTACACTGCCTCACAGTTCGCTAAGTACTTTCACGTGCATTATCTCACTTCATCCTTACAAGAGCCTTGTGAGGTCAGAACTATTATTATACCATTATAAAGAGAAGAATGAGGCTCAGAGAGGTTAAGCAGACTCAAGGTTTTTATGGAGTGAAGTGGGGTAGGAATAAATCACAGATTGATTCATCCAGAGTGAGTACCAGAACTCAAACACTGGTCTGACCCAAGAGCCCGTGTTCTGATCCACTTTCTTCACCCTCCCAAACTGTCATGCATGGTTCTTTGTGATTAGCCAGGGGACGGGAGAGCAGAGGAGGGAGGGAGAGTCAGGCTGGGCCTTACGTAACCATAGGTGAGGTTCCCTTTGGGCACGCCAGCAATGAAGTCTGTAGAGGGAAGAGAAAGTTGTAGGCTAAGGGCAGGGAAAGGGGAGTCAGACAAAAATGGTAAGTGTCTCAGTCCCTGTGGCTCCGGGTACTGGGTCTCCATCTGCCCCCTCCCTTGGCCCCAGCCTGGGGACACACTCACCTTCTGTGTCATCACCACTGAATTCACCTACAGCCACAGAGTATCCTAGGAGACAGGGTGGGCGGATATTAGGATTTCTGCTTTGGGGACCCCTCTGTCCTGGCCCATCCTCAATCCCTTCCCCACCCCTACTGGGCCTTTGTAGTCAGCCTCCACATGACACATAGGGCAGGAGGCTGGGGATGCCTGGGTGGGAGAAGGGAGGCGGGGTGGGGGGGGGGTGAGCGAGGACAGGGGCCCCTGAGGTACTCCCCCTGCAGCTCCCACCCCGTTTGCTCCCTCACCCAGGTAGCTGTCATCGTAAATGGAACTGGCCTGGCGAGTCTGCAGCTGCCCCCGAACTGGGTTGATCAGGTACCCGGGGTAATAGGATTCTGCAATCTGCTCCTGGGTGGCGGACAGGATCTGGCCTGGGGAAGGGGATAAGGAGGGGATGGCTGGAGGAGGAGGTGGCAGGGATGGGGGCACTGGGGGCTGACTGGGTAGGATTTCAGAAGTCTGGTACAAGGAGGGGAAGCTTGTGGAGGGTGGTGGGAGAGGATGGGTAAGTCTCAGGAAACGGAGAGGAGAATTGGGACGGGGGCAGAGGAGGGAAGGATGGTGATCTCGGGCTGGGAGAGGGATAAGAGGCCAGGTGCAGGAGACAGACGCAGGGATAGAGGAAGGGCTTACCTTGCCAGAAATAGCTCCCTGGTCCGCCCAGGACCACACGCCCAGTCTGTGGGGGGAAGGAGGTGAGTCCACATCTGGTCCTGATTCCCCTGCATCCAGCACCCACAGCCACTCCCCTCCCAAATCCCTCCTCACCTTGGTGAACTCGGCACTGAAGCCCCCTTGGCAGTAACCCTGCCCTGCTGCCCGGCTGAAATCTGCAAGGGGAGAAGGTGGTGGGAAGGAGCTCCACACAGATGGGTCAGGCAGGAAAGAGCAGGAAGCTTGGGGAAGGAGAGGGGAGAGGGGGCCAGAGAAAGGACCTCTCTGGACCAGACAGTGAGCATCAAGGCTGATGGGGGGTGGGGGACCGTGGGGATTCACGGAGAAGGCAGACTCAGGGCTCGTGCCCCCTCTTGCCCTACCTGAGCGGCACGGCGCATACTCCAGAATCCGGGTGAAGTTGTCTGTGGAGAGGTAGCAGGTGCCCACGGGATCGCTCAGCGGCTCCTTCTCAGTGCGCCAGCTGTAGAGGGGAGCACAGGCCTGGGAGGGCCCAGGAGGAGGGGGGTCCAGGTTTAGTCCAACAGGACCTCTCTTCCCCGCCTCCCCCACTGTGCTCCGCTAACCGCAACCATTGCCCCTCCTGCCCACCACGCCACTCAGCCTGCTGGCCCTCACCAAGATGGAGGAGCCATGGGCTCGCACCGTCGCTCCGAACCACTGCAGGGACTTGTACTCCACAGGCTCCTCTCCCTCGAGGCTAGATGGCGGCGAGGACTCCAGGATCCGAGAGCCTTGGGGGAGTGAGAAAGGGGAGTCATGCCAGCTGCGGGCAGCTGAGCCCTAGAGCAGCCCGTGCCCTCAGCCTGGGGGCACCCAAGCACTTGCAAGCCCTGAGCCCATGACTCGAGGGAGGGGCAGTGGGGAAGGTCCTTACAGTCTGCCTGTTGTAGCCTGACTCAGCTTCCCCTGCACGCGTGCACACAAGCCCATGTGTACAGGCACACACACAGAACCTAGGGTTTCTAGAGGTGCATTCATTCCCCTGGTCCACCTGCCTCCTCACCCAGCTGGGACAAGGATGCTTGTGGTGAGGTGGGGAAGAATGGCTAGTTCCTGAGAGGGCTACCCTCTGGCTGCACTTCTCTGTCTGTACCTGGGCCTGTGTCTCTAGCAGCACGTGTTCTATGTCCTTGACCTTTCTCACGTCACTGAATCTCTGCCCCTTGTGTCTGCGTGTGTGCGTGCGTGCATCTCTCTGTCTGCCTGTCTCTCTCCTTCCAAACCCTCTCTGCCTCTATGGGGCAGCCTTTTTTATTCCTCCGCTTCTCATCTGTCTTCCAGGTTTTAAAAAGAAATCGGTCGGTTTTGTGCTCTTACACCACACCTCCCCCACTGTCTCCATCTTTTGACGCTCTCCTCTTTTGTCCCCTCACCCCAGTTTATCTCTGGAGCCACACTGCTCAAGTTCATGTCCTCGCTCCACCTTCTACTAGCCGTGTGACCTTAGTCAAGTTACTTAACCCGTTTCCTCACCTATAAAAAAGGGATAATAACACCTCGCGCCATCGTTGAAAGGATTAAGTGCGTTAATATATGTAAAGTGCTTACAACAGTGCCCAGCATATAGCAAGTGCTCTTGAAGCGTTGGCTGCCGTTATTATTCTTTCTCTGCCTGTCTCCTTCCATCCCTCTCTGCATCTACTCCGGACCTTAAGCTCCTTGAGGGCGGGGCCTTAATCATGTTTCAATCCCCTGCAGTACCAGCACAGAGCCTGGCACGCATTATCACTTAGTCAGTGCTTAGTTAAATGAATCGAATAGGCTCTGTGACTCTCCCTCTCTTTGTCTGTGTTACTGCCCTGGCCTCCCTGAGTTGTGGGTGATTCAAGGAAAATGAGAGCCACATGTTTCTGAATCATGCCCGCCCTCCTTGGGCTGGGCTGGATTGGGAACGTGGTGTGAGTGCCACGGGGAGCCGCTGCACCGCTGCACGGAGCTGGAGCCCCAGAGCCTCAGAGCACGTGGCGCTGGAACTGGTCAGGCTCCGCCCCTCGCTCCAGACCCCGCCCCCTAGCCTCAGTCCCACCCCTTAGTCCCTCCCTGAACCTCCCCGACCAACGAAGGGGGTTACCTTTGCTGTCAAATTCAATGGGGGTGCACTGTGCTGGGCTGGTGCCCCAGGGGCAGAGGTAGACGGCACCGCCCTGCAGCACTCCCGGCTGGCTGGTGTTAGCCTTGGGCGCTCCCACCAGCACGCTGACCCTGCGGAGGGGAAAGGGGAGGCAGCTCAGGGGGGCTCCTAGCTCTTCTCCAGTCTCCCCAGGCGGGAAGGACCCAGGCCTCTGGGCCAGGGTCTGGGTGGGCGTGGCAAGATGCCCCCCGGGTTGTATTTATATCTCAGAAGATGCCACAGATACCAGAGGCCCAGGCCGGAGTCAGGCGGTCCCCATGTGCCGCTGTCACTAACACAGCGTCTCCCGCCTCCCCCACTCTCTCCCCTCCTACCTTCCCCTGTCATTAGAAGGAGGAACCAGAGTCAGTTCTGGCAAGAGGCCGGGGCCAGAGCTTCTCTATCTCCTCTATGGACCTGCCAAGAATGGAGGCGCAGCCCCTAGAACCCCAGGGTCCTCTTAGCTACCCTATACCCTCTCCTCCCAAGCCAAAGCCCTTCTCTGGGCAAAACCCAGGCGTCCAGCTGCCCAGCCCTGGGGCACGTCGGAGGAAAATGTGAGTCTTGGAAACCAGGCAGTAGAAGTGGAGAGAGGAACTGGAGAATGGTGAAGGCAGATTGTTCCCCTGGGCCTGGGCGTGGACCTGCCCTCACCCTGGGCTCTGGTGGGACCTCCCCATCCTGGCTGGGTCTCTGTCTCAGCCTCTGAACCCCTTTCCCATACACCATTGCTCAGAGTCTGAATTCAGATCCGGGTGGTCTACTGGGGTCTTAGTTTTGGACACAGTGCCTCATTCCCTCTGAGATGACGAGGAGAAGGTCGCCTTTGCTGGGGGTCCTATGTAATGGGGTGGTGACAGCTAAGGTCCTGGATAATTTTGCTGCCTCTGGCTCTGCCTCTATCATTCCTGGGTCCATGGCCTCCAAGACCTCTGTGCAGTCGTCAGCCTTCTGGGCTTTCTCCTCCAGCGTCTCCCGTGAGGATGCATCTGGCAGCCGGGGCAGCTGAACCAGTGTCCCTGCCAGCCGCCAGCCTTGGCCTCTGCTCTCCTCCCATAACTGACTCCGGCACTGCTTCTCCATCTGTCCCTCTGCCCCTAGGACTGCTTGCTCTCTTGGTTTTTTTTAGGGGCCCCCCCCCCCCGGTCTCATCTCAGCTCTTGGGCTTCTCCATCTCTGTTGGTTTCTGGCCCCTTTCAGCTTTCAGCACTCCCAACACCCACCCTTTTCCCGATATTTGGATCCCTTCATTAGCCTTTCTTACCAGGAGTCCCCAAGTCGGGGATTACCGTAGAGGTCACAAAAGCGGGTGTGTGTGTGATGGGATGGGAGACAAGAGATACATCGAGTAGGGGAGGGGTGGGTAGGGGTTCCAAGAGGAATAGGAATGGGAACACCAGAGAGAGCATCTCCAAGGGGCTGAAGCAGAGTGAGGGTGGTCTAGCAGGGCCAGAGGGTGAGGATGGGAGAAGAAAGGGTCCAGAGGGATAGGAGGGGAGGCCTGGAGTGAGAGTTCCTGGAGTGGTGGGGGGTGGGGTGCCAGCCTCGGTTACCCTGGGGACAGGAAATGTTTACTGCCTGCGGCTTCCTGTCTGTTTCCAACCTCTCACTTCGCCGTTTGTCTCCCACCCGCTCGCCTGCTGGGCCCCACCCCTCTCACTCAGGCAGTACATTCAGTAGGGGGGTGGGAGCTGGCTACTCCGAGGCACAGTGACCTGGTTGGCTGCCAGGCCTAGTAGGTGAGGTTGGTGGTGGGGAGAGATTGCATTGCCCCAGGGCTGGGGGAGGAGAGAGGGGTGCAAGCCTCTGTAGCAGAGGCAGCCGCAGAAAACAGCAGTGGTGCAGGGGTTCTGCGTCAGGCACTAGCTCAGTATGGACTTGGGAATACACTCTCCCTCTTCCTCTGGGTGAAGAGGTTGAACAGGTTATATCAAAGTCTTCCAGAGCTCCCATACTCTTCCAGGAGAGCATAGGGGCTTGGCCAAGGGACCCTGCTCCCACCCCCAATTTTCCCACCACTCCGTGGAGGGGAGCTGAGCCTGGGTGCTCCTGGGATGGCCTGAGGAAGAAGCTTGGAGTTTGGCAGGGCGGGCAGGTGAGAGAGAGGCCTTACAAGGCTTAGAGAGCCCACAGACTTGTGGGCCAGGGGCATATGCCAAGGCTGCGTGAAGGTTCAGGAGATCTGGGGTACAGGCAAGGGACACAGATCCCAACCCAGACTTGCCCCATGCCACCCATGGCTTATACCTGAGGATGCAGTGGCCCTTCTTTCCCAGCTCCTCCAAGTCAGTCCAGTAACTAGTGCCCTCCCCTATGTGCCAAGAGAGGCGCCCAGTGTCAGGGGTGGCACGTCACATACCTTATCCTTATTCTCCCACTCCTGGTTCCTGCCTCCTAAATCCTGCAGCAGTTGGGTCCTACTAGGGGTCCAAGAAGGTAACAATGGAGGGTCCTTGGGCTCTTTTCAGTATTTCAGAGAGCCTAACGGAAATCATGCATTTACCTGATAAGGAAGCCCAGGCTAATTAAAACCTCAAGTGTATTTGCTTTGGGCCGGAATTATATCAACTCCTGTGGGGAACCTAGTTATCTCATATTGGTCAGAAGCTCTGATTGGCAGCTATAGACGTCTTCTTGTTCTAATTTTTGGTGGATAAAAAAAAAAACAGGAAAAAGGAATGAATTATTCCTTCCTAAATGCAGCTTGGCAGATAAACTCTTCCAAAATATAGAGACCAAGGGAAGAAATAAATTGCCGTAATTTATTTTGAAGCCTCGGAACTCTGATGTTCTAGAGCTGCTTCTTGGAGACACAGGCTGCCTCAGCACCATGGTTTGAAGACTTTCTTGTAGACGCCTCAGGGCTGCCACATGGAGTGAGCGGAGGCCAGTTTGGTCCTGACACTCCTCTCCATCTTCTTTCAGAGCAACCTCTTTTCTCTGTTTTTTTTTTTTTTTTTTTTTTTTCTTTTTTGCTGTATGCGGGCCTCTCACTGTTGTGGCCTCTCCCGTTGCGGAGCACAGGCTCCAGACGCGCAGGCTCAGCGGCCATGGCTCACGGGCCCAGCCACTCCGCGGCACGTGGGATCTTCCCCGACCGGGGCACGAACCCGTGTCCCCTGCATCGGCAGGCAGACTCTCAACCACTGCGCCACCAGGGAAGCCCGGTGCTCTGTTTTATATAGAATGCCCTGATAAGATATCATTTGAATTGAAAGAAAGAAAGGAAGGAAGGAAGGAAGGAAGAAGGAAAGGAAGAAGGGAAGGAAGAAAATAAAAAACTGTAACAAAAAATACTGCTGACCTAGTCCCATGTCCTCATTGTACAGATGGGGAAACTAAGTCCCAGAGAAATTAAGTCACATGTCCTGGGGTCACTCAGAATCCTTCTCAACCTAAGAACAGAAGCCAGGAATCCTGATACCTATGCCACTGTTCTGGTCTACCTCGTTGCCAATTTGTTCCCTCCTCTCCTCGCCACTATCTCCCCAGCCAGGCTTCTGATTAACCAAGTTCCTGTTCAATACATGGTTACTGTTTGACTCTATTGGCCTGACAAGGTCAGGGGTGGAGAGTAGCAAGTGGACCGGACCCAGCTCCTGCAGGTCCTACGGCAGCCCTGGCCGGGCCAGAGGAGACACCTGGTTCTGGGTCGCCCAGTGTAGTCTCAAGGGAAATGCCTGGCTGGCTGGGAAGGAAGAGTTGCCTCCACTTGTGGCAGCTCCACATGGGGAAGGAGCTGGGCTAAGGCTGGTGCAGCTTTCAAGCGCATGTCTTGGGTCAAGTCACTTCCCCTCTCCAAGACTTGAATTCTCTACCCATGAAATGATGGGTTGCCCTTGAATGGTCCCTAAACAAACTTCTAGTCCTAAACTTCTATGATTCCTGAGGCTTCAGTTCATATACACGCATAAAATGGGAGCAGTAATGCTTCGTCTGTCTAAGGCAAGGATTTTTGTAATGATCCAACAGAAAAATTGATATGAAAGTGCTAAGGAATGTGAGGCACTATTATTACTATCACTACCATAAGCAAGTATTAAAAGTGAGTAAGAAATAGTGAAAATCTTAGACAAAGAACTAGGTGATGTCCAGGGAAGAGAGAACCAGAAACAGAAAATAGCTACCTCATAAAAGTCATACTTCCACGCACTGACCACCCTCCATGGACCAGGTGCTTTTTATATATATTGTCTCGTTTAGTCCTCAGAACAGCCTCATAAGTGAGGTGTCTAATTTTCATGAGAAGACCAGGCTCCAGTATTTAAGTCTTAAGTAACTCAGCCCAGGTCCCACAAAGAACAAGTAAGTGGTGAGGCCTGCATGCACACCCAGCTTGGCCTGACTTAAAGCCTGCCCCTTTCCTACTGTGTAACCTCGCTAGTGCTTACCCTGCCCTCTGATGCTGTTTCGGTTTCCACAGTGAGAGGTGATAAAGGGGGCCAAGAACACTGAGGCCCTCCCTCTCCAGAAAAGGCCCCAGGTGAGGGGCTACATTTGTCCCCCGCAGGTAGGAGGGGTTGAAGTCCCAGATGTGGTGGGGAGGGAGGTCACTGGGGAGGTGGAATGTTCCGAGTCCTATTCTGAGAGTGCTTTGTAGAGAGAAAATGAGAGGGGGAGGTGCACAAGCTGGACACCTGGGTTCTCTTGGGAGAAGAGATGAGCAGAGGGGAGGGGGAGGGGAAGAGACTGCTGGGTCCTGCTTTAGAAAAGGGCTTTTGGGACTTTAGGATCAGGCCAGGGGCCAGACAGACACCTAGGGAACCAACTGGGAGTGTGTGAAAGTCCAGATGTTTCAGAGGAGTGTTTTAAAAGGGAGATGACACTCTTGTTAGGTGGGAGTGGGGGTGGGATAAGAGGAAGGTTAAGATACAGATAACTGGACACCCTATTGTGGGGGAGGATCCCTTCCCCTCCCTCCCTCCCCCTTCTCTACTCTGTTAGGTTT